>NW_024527044.1:5410886-6010886 GCF_017590135.1 Pyrgilauda ruficollis
CCGGACCCTGCGGCAAAAACCGAGCGGTGCTGCCCCGGCCGAGCGGCGTTCCCGGTCTCGGGGTGTCCGTGT
Organism: Pyrgilauda ruficollis; assembly: GCF_017590135.1. Taxonomy (NCBI): domain Eukaryota; kingdom Metazoa; phylum Chordata; class Aves; order Passeriformes; family Passeridae; genus Pyrgilauda; species Pyrgilauda ruficollis. The sequence goes on from NW_024527044.1 coordinate 5,410,959, forward strand.
GTGGCCGCTGGTGCTGGGGGCACCTCCGGGGCTGTTTCTGCACCCGCGGAGCCTCCGCGCCCTCGTCCTGCCGGGCGGCACCGCTGCCTCCGCGCCTTCCTGCCCCGCTACCCCCAAATTTTGCCCCTCCGGGGCAAACCCCGGGTGTGCCCGGGGAAGGTGCGTGCAGAGGCGGCGGCTCCTGCCCCGCTCGGCTCCGGAGCAGAGAACAACCCGCAAGCTCCGCCGATCGGTCACAGGGGAGAGCTCTCGCTCCGCGCACCGCGGCTGCGGCTCCGCGCCCGCCGGGCGCCCACCCAGCCCCGCTCCGCAGCCGCGCCTCCGTCCGTCCGTCCGTCCGTCCGTCCGTCCATCCATCCCTCCCTCCCTCCCTCCGCTCCGCGGCTTTCCCACGCTCGCCGCGGGGAGCGGCACCCCCGACCCACTGCCTCGCAGGGATCTGTGCCCTCCGCTTGTTCATTTCCTCCACGGTTGCTTTTTTTTTTTTTTTTTTTTTTTTTTCCCCTTCCTTTTCTTTTCCCGTCTCTATGTTTTTGAAGGACTCTGGAAGTTTTCTTTCCCGTTGAGAAGACGCGATCCTTGTGGGTAACGCTGCAAACCCCTCCTGAGCTCGCCCTACTACTCCCGACAACCACAGGGATCTGCTGTTCCCCAAAAGTGGCCACAGGCGTTTCCAAGGCACAATTACTCATCACCTATACGGATTAGTATATATGCAGAAGCTCAGGGTTGTTGTGGTTGTGATACAAAAAATAAATTTTTTCATACTTATTTTGGCAAAATACTTATGTCCATAGATTCTTTTGGCTTCCTTCCTCCCTTTAGCTGGCTCTAATAAACTACCAAAGAGCCATTCCAAAGGCGCTAGAAAGAAGGCAAAGAGTTGTTTTATATCCAAATGCTATATAAGCCTGACAATCATGATTTATTTAATTTCTAACAACAAGATACCTTTCCACTTTTAATTAGTCACACTGAAAATTTTACAGTCACCTCTCTTCCTACTAAAATAAAATAAAAAGTTAATTAGGATAAACTAAAATAAGTCATTGGAAGCTACCAGTTTAAGGTCACTTAAAATAGTCCAGAGTTATTTATAATGTCAAAATAAAATTTTCCACTGAGTGCCCTAACAAAGTTTCAGGTATCTGGCACAGCTGATTTTCAGTCTCCGTGCAAAAATATCTTTCTGCTGAACATTTACACATTTAACAGGAACTTACTACAGCTTGGAACAGATCACGGCTCAGAGTTCTAGAATTTTATTTAAATAGTTATGGACAAATTAATAAAAGTACCAGTAATGTTTATGGACCTACATAAAAGCTGGATGGGATTTTTCAGAAGAAGTCATTCATGTTATGATATATATAATCTGGAACGTTGGCTTGGATTTGGCTGGAATGGAGAGCAACCCTGCTGCTCGGCTTTCCTCGGGTTTTATTTCAGAACTTCTCGGAATTTTAGCACTGGTTGCAAAATGGGTCATATTTTAAGATCTTAGAGAATTGTAGGAGGCTGGTGAAAAAATGTGCTTGCGCTGCAAGTTATATCTTAACAAACACCTTCAGATCCACTTTACAGTATCGAATTTTCATTAGTATGGCTGCGCTTGCTGCAATTTATATTGTCTTTTAGCTTTTTCACTTTTAACTGTGTTATGAATACAGCCATAATTAGACTGCTTTTGGACAAAAAGGTAATGTTTTAAAGAGCACTGAGTTTGTTTACCATCACATTTCTAAAACATAGGCCCAGTATGCCCCTGTTGTAAGTACTGGGTGTTCAAGATGAAAAATAATTATCAGATATGAAAGATTCTAACCTGGATGATATTCCCTAAATAAATAGTTTCGATGCCAGTTTGCTGGGCTGGAATGTGCTGCAAATATGATGAATACAGAATTTATTTTGAGCCTCCCTGTGTATGTAAATAGCCTTTGTGAAACGGGAATAAATGAATGGGTTCACTGGGTTTGTTGTTGTACTTGATATTTTTAGCCAGGGCGACTACAGCAATGTCAGCAATTATTACTATAGTGAAAGAATTGCCAATATTCTTGTTTCCAACATCTACCTTCCCTAAGTTTTTAATTCACTCGTGAAAATGTGCATCGAGCCAAAATATGTGAACTTAAGTAAACTTAATGCTAGAGCAGGTTTTGCCCGAACTTCCATTCATTTCAGTAGGGGCAAGATAAGCTCCAGTGTCTCTTGGCAGCGCTTTACTTTCGATTTGGTTGGAAGTTGACTGTTTGCCCAGCTATTCTTTGCTTTTTCTTAAGTATGACAAATAGTAACTCCAGATTAGCACGTTATTCGGTCTGCTAAGTAGGCGTGTGGTAATGAGTTCTGTAGCTGCAGCATTCTTACTCGGACTATGGACTACTATGGTTTGTTTAACTACTGTATCCCTGCCCCACTGATTTACAGCCCAGATAAAAGGAGATTCTTTGTGTCTTGAAATTAGTTGAAGCATTTAATATTTCAGCATCATGCACTGCTTTTTAGCATTTATAGTCCCTGATACAAACAAAAGCATAAAGACTTGATAGGCTACAAAACAACTGCATAAAAAAAATGAACTACAGAATTTTACTTTTCCCCCCAGCATTTTCAGTAGGAAATGAGGACTGAGAGCTGAGACTCTTGTGTTCTGTCTCGGGATCTGATGCTGAATGCTCTGGGATCTCAGACAAGACTTTTAGCAAGTTTTCTTTCAGTATAGAATATGGCCCTAACTGCTACCCACATACATTTTGAGATAGAAAAATATGTATATAAATTCTGAGAGGTCCACAGATGAGCAGGGCTTGGCACCCAATAATACCAGGAAATAAAATTTGGAAATCTGGTAGGAAACCTGCCCTGTCCCCGCTGAAAAACTGTTGGCTTTTCCACAGCACGCAGTGAAACACAGGCTGTACAAACAACAAAGGTTACTGCTTCTGAATTTTTCCTAAATGATCTATTTTCTGCTTCTCTTAAGCAGGGACTGCAAGTGTATGATGTGGGTCCTACTGTAGAGTTCTCCCATTTCCCTCTCTGTCTGCAGCCTCTTATGCCCCACTGGGATTACATGTATTTCAGAGAGGTTTAAAGCAGCAAATGACAATGTCATCATCATGAGGAGCAAGAAATGTCGGCCTACTTGTCATCTTGTAACAGTGTTGGAAGGAGAAAGTATGACCTGTGCTTTCTGGCACTAAAAACCTGAATGTGTAGTAGGATTCGAAAAATGTATGGCCTGTCTTTCTCAAACTTTTTTTTTTCTTTTTTTTTGATTGCAAAATGCAAACTAAAAATTAGCTTTAAGAAGTTGCTACGGTCCTCATAGTTAGGGAAAAACTGTCATTTTTCATGGCAAGACCAGCTTTTTCCCTTTCCATTTATACTGCTCCCAGCTTCAGTTTAAATAACTTCAGAGTAAGGAAAAGATGTTTTTTTTTTTCCCTTGCATGAATTCAGATTAAATCAGTACACTGTGTTAGAGGTATAAAGGCTAAAAAATAAAAACTTACTTTTTTTCCTATTTCAGCATATGTAAAAGCAGCACGAGCCAGAAAGTTCACGGTTATTTTTTCTGTTGACTTTAGTGAAAACTGGTTCTCTTGACTAACTGTGGGGAAAGTGGGTGGTATAGCTGTGATTAAAAAGTGTTTATACCTCTGGAACCTTGCAGAGTCCCTAAATTTGCATGCTGTTTTTTAGGAGTCTAATGAAGTGCTCTCTGGCCAGATACAAGCTCCATAAAGCTCACACAGGAGATACTACAAGATGTAAATCAGTCTTAAGTGGGAGAGGGGTTTTTAATGTTTCTAACCACAAGCACAGCACCAGATCCTTGCATTTACTCTCTCAGTGTTGCAACGGTGACGATTCCCATTGTAAATCTATTTTCAATAGCATGGATGGCAGGAGAAAATTTCTTTGTTAATAACACAAAGCTGAAGTATTAGAAAAACACTGAATAGTGACAGGCTTGTTCTAAAAAGGATGAAAACAGACAACTATGAAAGAGATGGTGTAATCTACAGGAGTGGAATAGAAGGAAGCATATGATAATGGCAAATATTGAACAAGCATAATGGGCAAAGCAAACCAACACTTTAAGGACCATAACAACTTTTTTTTTCCTTTTCTTTCCTGAAAATTCATTCAAGCCAGACCAAGGCATCAAGAATAATCATATATATGGTGTGACATTATGTAATCCTGAAAATGCTGAGCATACATCTTAGCAGAAATGTGTGTGTGCTCCACATCAGGTATGGCCTTCAGCCCTTGAGTATGGGGGCAGAACAGGAGCAATCCCTTAAGCTGAGTGCTGTGGAATTGGCAGCCAAGTCACAGGAGACAACAGTGCCAGTCCCAAAACAAGCCATAAGGACAGGTGACAAAACATTAGACATCACAGGAATGATTCTCTCTAGTAATAGAAGACAAAGATCTGGCAGAAAAAATGTTATAGGTGAAGCTGCCAGCAGTATCTGCAGCTAAACTTGTCTACCACTTTCCAGTATAAGACCTTGTTTTCACTCTCATAATGTTGCCAATTTTTAGCTGTTCAGGATGATATTTTGAATCCTCAGTCTGCCTCAAGCTGAATTTTTTGGAAACTTGCAGCAGAAATACTTTTGCTACTTCTAAGATCGGCATTAAGAGAAAACACATTGTTTCACAACATTTTAAGATTTCAGCCCAATATCTATTTCAGAGCTGGGATGGGAAGTTTTATTGAGTAGGAGAGGAATAAGGAGGAAAAAGCAGATAAGTTCCTTTTGTTGTCCCTGACCAAAAGGATCCACCCGAACTTGGCTGAATTAGAAGCTGCTGAAAATTGTTGAGGTTTTTCTCGCGCGTGCTCAGTACAGATGGAGGAGCTGGCAGCTGAATTTTGCAAAGCCTCCATGGCAGCACTGGGCTTGCTAGACTGGACTGGATCTGTAGTCAGTCAAGTCTGACCAATATTGTCCCTGACAGCAGGCAGCACTGTTTTACAGGACAGGATAAGAAACTCTTGAGTCAGCAGACAGAGATGGGATCTATTCCTCCTTTAAGGTCTCATCCTAGTTAATAGTAGCTTAGAAAAAATATAATCAGAATGACTGTCAGCAGTTCAGTTTTAAATTCTGTCTTTTAGAAGTCTATAATTCAACCATAAAAATTCCTTACAGGCTGAAATCTGGCTTATACTCTTAGTTCAGAAGTCAAAGTTCTCTACAGATTTTTTTTTCAGTAGTCTGTTTTGAAGTGATAGAAAAAATAGTTATGTACAAATTCTGGACATTTCTTTCACAACACACTTCATCATTCAGCTATGATAAGCACGGTAAGTTCTAAACTATTTGTTTCAAATGCTGGTCTCGCCCTAGAAGGAGCAAGAATAATTAAAATCTTCACCATTAACAGTAGACATTCAAATGTGAACAAGGTTCTCTGACCTTGGGATATTAGGAGCATTATGATATTAGGAGCTTATGTGATGTAATACCAAAACCTGTTATTCTAGTTTACTATATAAATATTTATATAGTTTATTAAAAGCACATACTGAAAAGCAAGGGAGAATCCTCTGTCTTCTACAAAACTCAACACGAAGACAGTTACTAAGACATTGTTCTATTTGAAATATAAGAAGAATGACATAACCTGGAAGTATTCAGGAGGAACAAGCAACAGGTCTTCAGAGGGGGCAAAGCAGATGCAATACCTTTCTTGGAAGACCACAGCAGCTCTCATTATTACCAAGCTCCCCTTTGTAGTGGAGAAGATAGAGGAGCTCTTCCCATCCCTGGAATGCTTTCAAAGATACTGTGCTTGGCACCCTGAGGTTAGCGCGATTTTTGAGCAGATAAAAGCCCGCTACGTGAAAAGGCAGATCCCACCCTCCTTTTTTTTTTTCTTTTTCCTTTCTTTCTTTTTTTTTTTTTAATTTTTTAAAAAAACTTGTTAAGAAAAGAGAGAAAATGCTTATTCTGTCCACTGATTTCAGTGGGAGCCTCCATGGAATACGATACTGCTTCATGTAAGAGAAGCAGAGGCAAGACTTCAGATAACTTGCTGCTTCCAGTTACTCACATTATCCTTTTGTATTTCCATGTCCAAATGTCCATCTTGGTGAAGAACATGTTAAGTCTTTCAGCTTATTATTTCCACTACATTTTAGAGAGCTGGAATAATTTGTATTTTTAGGCACCAAAAAACCATCTTTCACTGTTTTTGACAATTGAAGAACATGGACTGAGGGAAGCAGAGAAGCTCTATTTACTGAACACCACATGTAGATTACCACTGATCGTTTTTCTAAAGAAATTTATTACCTGTGTGGAGTAAATAAACTCTCTTTTTGGTAAAGAATCTGCAGCCAATCATTCATGCTTGCTTACAGACATTACTGTTAGTGTTGCTTTTATGTGGAAGCCTACAGTAAAGGGTGATGTTATGTCTAAAATAGACAGTTGGCAGCTAAAAATGAAAAAAAAAAGCTATTTCTAACATTACTTATCATGAGATTCTTGCTAGATTATGGCACATTTACTCTGGTTCAGGAAAGAAAGAAAAGATAATGATAGGACAATTATAATTCTTGTAACTAATATGTTATCTTCATGCATGCACTTGCATGCCCAGCTCCATTTACTGGCAAGTTATGGCATTTTACACATCTGAAATAAACAGAGAACTCTCAGTGTGTTCAGAATGTTTAGTAAGTCTGAATGCTGTTTGCTCTGTATCTCAGGGTAAATGAGAATGGGACAGACACTGTTTCTCCTGGTTGCCCATCTTGTATTCCCATCACTATGCTCCTTCCTCTCTCCATTTTATGTTCTGCATCCAATAGACTATTTATTATAAGTATTTAAGGCAGTCATGAAAACTAAGTGAGAAGAAGAAGTGAGAAGAAGAAGTAAGAAGAAGGTTTACCATGTTTACAGAAATATGTGTTTCTCATGTACAAGTAACTTTCAAGTGGCTTTCAGCTCTACCTCTCTTGATTTACCTTGGTGCGAAAGGGGAACTGGGCTATTATTAAGATTACCTGATTTAATAGATGCACACAATATGTTTGCTTCTTTTCTTCTATCATGTGTTAAATTATCAATACAAACTTCATTAATTCCACATTTCACAACAAAAGTATTCTGAATTTGAAATGAATAAGTACCTTTCTGAGTGATGATTGTTTGTCCTTGACTCACCCCACTGTACTTCAGCATGTGGGGCCTGTAATGTTACTGGGGCTCTGCCTTCTCTAGAAGAATGACCTGTTTTTGATGAGGGGTGTCAAAAATAGTTTTCCACCCTCAGATCCACTCAAGTACTAGTAAAAGTAGCTGCCTCACTGGTGTGGACAAGGTCAGGTAAGTTTATTGCTTACCATTACCCTGTTGAACCCTGTATGGGATTTACCTTGGAATGTACACAAGAATTTGTTACAATAGGTGTTGAACTCACTGACTTTGTCCACAGTGGATGAGCAGTTGTTTTCAACCCTGCTCCAAAATGTTTAGAGAGTGGGTGGGCGTTTTGACAGCAGTTGTCAAAAACACATTGTTTCTCTGGGGCAGGTACATGCCTACCAAAATATCCATGCTCTAAAAGGCCCACATCAGTGGGTGCAAACCTGGGAAGTGCAAAGTCCCCTCTGACAGCATGGCCTGAGAATTTCTGTGCTGGAGTACACTAGCAGGATGTCAGATGATAAGCAGGACTTTTAATGTACAGTCCCTTATAATCTACATCAATACAGAATTAAAGGCCACAAACCAATTGCCAAAGATTATACTAATTTAAAGAACAGTTAGTGGAAGAAAATACCCATGCTGTAAGTAAGTGATGAGAGCTCTCACTATGTGAGGCTGCTGACAGAATAAATAATGCTGAGTCTTGCAGGCTCTTCACACACTATGCACACTTCTGAGCCCATGTGAAAAAACAAAAGAAAATATTTTGCCAAACTAGACTGGGTTAGGTATCTCTAATTCTTAGATGTTCGTAAGTAATTGACCAGTTCTGTGGAAGCATCATAATATAATCCATAAGAATTGGATTGTACAAGGGATTTTCCTTTTCTATGGTACTTACTTTTGCAATTATGCAAAGAATAAGCTGGCATATGAGGAAGGAAACCAAAGCAGAAATTATTTTTCAAGTGGATAAAAGAAGATGCTATTTTGTACAGAACAACTTCTAGTTGACCTTTGCAATAAATGCAATAAAATACTATTTTGGCCACAAATGGAGCAACATTTTTAGAAGGATTAATGTTTAATCTGTCTGTCTGTCTGTCTGTCTTCTATCTGTGCAGGATTTTAAAAAGGCTGGAGGAAGCTAGCAGTCTACTTTCACAGATAATTGCATCTGTAAAACTTTAAAACTGTGCAAGATCTTTCTCTGCTGTGCTGGATCCCATTAGCATTAGGATATTACCACAGAAAAGGAATCAAAGGTAGACAGTGAAATTCATAAGAAATCATCCAAAAGCCCTCTATCCCTCAAAAACTTCAATTCCCAACAAGATCCTGACTGTTACAAAACCCACTAAAATAGATGAACTGTTCAGTAGGCTCACAGAGTTGATAACAGTCTGAGTATTTTTTGATAATGATAAAATACAAAGCTATATTAGATTGGAGAGAGCAATTTTTGAAGAATTTTGAAAATCCTGGAGAAATTTCAGAGGGGTCAATCACTACACTTGTAGGATTTTTTTTTCTTTTGAGTTGAGGGATTTTTTTGGTCATTGTCACTTTTTTTTTTTTTTTTTTTTTTTGGCATTTTGGCATTGTCTCCCTTTTTATGGCATTGGTAGAGGTTTCTGTCACACTGCATGTCCTGTCACACAATATTGCATGAATACCATGCAGCCATTTAATATCTTTCCTGGCCCTGGATGGTAGATAAATGTAAGCCTTAAAATACCAACCAACCAACCAACCAACCAACCAAAACCAAAAAAAAAAAACAACAAAAAAACCCCACTCGAAAATCAAAATACTTTACAAATACTTTTAAAAAGGAGGGATAAAAGAGGTAGCAAGCATAGGGAAAGAATCTCTCCTGATTCAAGAGCTCTGTCTGGCACTCTGTAGACATTTCCCAGTAAAAATGCTTTAGCTGATCCCAGCTGTAATACTGGCTCACTGGAAAGGGTATGTCCTTTGGCTGATCTGAACACACTGTGTATAGTTTAAAATCAACATCCTGACTTTTTCATAATTTAAAAACCGTATCTAAATCATTAGTGCAAGTATATTTTAAAATGGCTCTGTATTTTCCATCATGATACTAAGTTGAAGCTGGCAGAATGGAAATTGGAGAGAAGTTGCAAAGAAATAAAAAAGTATTCTGCTCTGCTTCTCAGCTACAGGAATGACCAAAGCTGCCAGAGAAGCACCTTATACAAAAGGAAGATTGTCTGGGCAAGAGGTAAGGATATTCTCAGGATCTCTGTTAAAAGCAGTATTTTTTATCCAAAAGAAAGATGGAAATATGTAATTGTACCCTTCCTTTAAAATCAGGTCTTGCTGCTTTCCTGTGTATTACAGATCACACGTTATTTTACATTGGAAGCTTGGTGCTAAAATCTAAAACCTAAGGGCCAAGTTCTGCCCTTAGATACACATGCACCAGTCCAATGAGCTCAAAGAGAGCTGTGTTCATATGTTTAGCAATGGAATTTGGCCCTAAATATTTAAATATTTATTCAGAGGGGGAAAAAAGCTTCTCTGATATATTTGTATCTCATATCTAATGTACACAGATTACCACCACTGGGCACCCACCCTGAGAAGTAAGAAGTGTTAAAGAACCATAAACTCAGCATTCTACCCGCTCTGCATGGTCAAATAACATGAATTTGTTTCAGAACATTAAGGAAATTAAATCTTTAGCAACCTGTGGCTGATGTTATTTATTCTGCAGTCCAGTAAGTAATTTGATGCAAATTGCTGGCACTATTCCTATGTCTCAAGAAATTACTGTTTTGAATGGACTGATTCTGAAAACTTTCATTATAGGTATATGCAATCCAGAAGGAACTAATGTCCTCTGCTTGTATTTTTTTCTGCAGAAGAAAGCTCAGTGTTCTGGCTAATTATCACTTACCTTCCAAAGGCTTATGATTGGAGTCCATAATAATCTAACCTTGTCATATGGAAATGGTTAACCTGAGGATCCCACCTGCTCTCCCTGGCAAATGACCCAGATGTGTTTTTGCTAAGGATACAAAGGATTCAGAAGCCTGCAAATTTTCCTCAAGCAATATAATACTCCAATTTGTATATCTCGTGTTAAAGTGAAAAGCAACTATATATAACTGCTATTTTCCTTGGACAAATGACAGCTAGAGGAGAGCTGAGTTCCAGGTTCAGACACCTAAATTTGGTTGACTAAAAGTAACTGTCCATATTTATTGCTATTTAAGCTACCATGATACTCAATGGTGACCTAAGGCTCAATCCACTTGCCTAAAATTAAGCTTCTAATGCCATTACAGCTGCCTCAGGCTACCTAAAAAATCACCATGGAGCTGGCACATCTGAGTCAGGATCTGTGTGAGGTGCTTTGGAAAGACAGGTGGAGGAAGACAACATAGCCCAGAGGACTTGACATAGGATAGCTGAGCTCAGTCCTCATGAATGCAGTCAGTGGCTTCTACAGAGCAAATCTAATGGCCAAACAAAGATGTCTGCTTTTGGAGGAACTGGTTTCTTGCTTGTATTGGCCATGGGGACTGGGTTTCCATTGAAACCTACTCCTGATATGGTAGTTGCCACAATACATCCTGATTTTAGGGTAATCAGCATGCTGCCAGTTCAGTCTGGCTTGAGCTACCTTGGTTGTGCATTTCGTGCAGTACAGTGGCTCCACTGAAATGCTGGCAGGCAGGACAGCCAGAGTGATGGCCAGGTGTGATTACAGGGGTGATGAGTCTCTCTTGATGTTGTCCTTCAGGGAGCTCCTGGACATTTAGCCAACCCTGCTACCTGCCCCTTAGCTAGAGATGTCTCTGGCTACTAAGTGGCTCTTCACATCGCTTGGGAGAATTGGCACTTCATCTGCTTTTACTGCTCTCATTTTTAGGTGACAAGGATATCCAGCATACTGCTGGAGATCTCTTTTCAAAGATGCATGTTTTTTTGGGCATAGTTTCATAAGAAAGACTCTTCACCAGATCTCACTTTCTGCTTTTAGAGTCTTTTTTCTGGTGCTCTCTAACCATAGAGGTCATATTTGAGTATCTCTGGCTATAGAGAATGCATGATGTTGCCAAAATGTTGTGACCTCTGTGGTAAGAAGAAAAGCATGTTAAACTCATTAATAATCATGGCCAGTTGGGCCTTCTACCCAGGTCTTGCCTCAATACTAACAAGTTGAGTTAAAAGTGATGCAGGAGCGAGAAAAACTTTGCTGCTACAAATTGTATTTTTGGTTTGCTCTGATGGTTATCTTTGTTGAGATCAAACCTCAAGCATTACTTCAGATAACACACAACTATTAGCATATGCTTCCTTGATTGTGTGTGGCAACTCCCAGCCCCATTTGTGGAAGCCATGGTTTTGAAAAGGGCACAGCAAACAAGTATTATTTAAGGCATAGTCTTAGTTATGGCAGCTGACTGGACAGGCTGGAGGAGTCAGTGGCTGGGAAAAGGGCCCCCCTCAAGTAGTTTTTCTTCAAGTGCATTGATTCAGATCAGTTGGGAAAAAAACCCTGCTTTTATCTTGTTTTATGTTTAATTCATATGCTGCTTACTTAAGGGCGTGCCTATGGGGTTGGCTTCTGAGAGAAGTGTCAATACATGTCCCAAATGGCTACTACAGATTGAAGGTCTTGGTCACAACTGGATTACACAAAACAAAGCTCTGCCCTCAAGATCACGGTGCTACCTAATTCTGTCTCTCCAGGTCTTTAACTTCCAGCCATTGGAATTGCCTCAAATCCATTTTGGCACGGAATACATAATTATTTTCATATTGTGCTAGTCTACTCTCCTGCTTTCACCCCTACGAGCCAGGAGTGAACAAGAGCTGGCAACTTTATACTCAACTATTACATTGCAGAGTACACTTTAATCAGCACCCTAATAAATAGCACGCCCAATTAATTGGGACATTTGCCAGCAAACCAATTCCTTTCCCTGAGCTTCAGTGGCTGTAAATGATGGATAAATAGCATTCTTGCTGTTGTCTGTGAGCATATTAGTTGTAATTAACAGGTATGAGTTGGTCTTTTCTGGCATGTGTTGCCTCAGTAAGTTGCTCTCTTTTTAGTAGGCTCCCTGTTCCATGCAGTTACTAAAAATAAATAACAGATTTCCCTTTCAGTGTTTGCTTAAATCAAGGTAGCTCTTTTGTATTTTAAAGAAAAAAAAAAAGTAAACTATCCATTACATTGCTATATGTCTTTGACAATTAAAGGCAATAATTTAATTAGCATATTTCTTCTTTAATTAGTATGGTAAAGAAGTCTTTGCCACACCATGGAATAATTTACAATAAAGGAGGGATTTCTGCTGCAGCTCTCTAAGGCTACTTTTTTGACCAGGGGTTGCACGGTGGTTGGCTTTAAAGTGGTATTTCCTTGAAGGGGATCCACAGAAGTACAATCTATTTTAATATACTGGTATATGCTATGATTTACTGTAGACATATGACAGTTTCTCTTATTTGGACATCCTTTGCCAAAAAAGTAAATAAAAATGAACACGGTAAACTTTTCTAATCCCTGCATTCCTCACAGATTGCTTTAGTGGCAACTGAAAAAAAAATATGGGAAGTAAATGAATATGAAAAGGGAAATGGTACTGGAGAAATCTCAACAAGGGATCTTAAAAACCAGGATGGCTATGGATTAGCAAAGGGTAGAAACATTCATGTAATTGAAGGAGAACATAATTTGTGGGTTATCTGAAAAAAAAAAATTGTCCGGGTTGGCATTTACTTTGACTTGTTGGCAGGAGGGAAAGAAACCGCCCCGTACCACTGCATAAGGTTCCTTATTAGTTGTGGCTTCTGCAGAGGCTCCGTCTCTTCTCTGGAGCATGGAGGATTTCTTTCATTACATAATCTGGAATTTTTTTTTTTTTTAAATAGATTGAATTTTTTTTCTCCTGTGTGTGCAAATTCTCTTTGCCCCAATGCTTCTATACTGAGGTTATTATGCTGAAGGAATGCAAGCGTCTAGAGTAACAATGGTTCATTTTCCTTTAATGACTTTGTCGACAGGATGGAGACATTTTTGTGGTGTGATGAATTCACTTGGTCTCCCGTTGTGTTTTCTCCACATGCTTTGGAAACTCGCTCTCTCTCCGAGAATTGTGGCCATCCACTCCAGCAAGAGCTTCATTACTTTATATTCATTGTATTTAAATGACACCCCAGTGGTACTGACCTCCTGGGATGATTGATGTAAATTATATGCTATGTAGGGGGAAAATAAAATCTTTTTCTGACTTTTTATGTTCTGCAGAGAAATAAAAAGTGAAAACAAATGACAGAGAAAATCAGGCCTATTCAAAGTGAAACTTTGTAAGCATTATGGTTTGAGCAGACTCCAGTTTGTGAAAGTGCTGAGACAGTTCATAATGACCTCATGATCTGAGAGGTGACCTGAGAAGGGGGAAACAATTTTCTGTGTGCCCTTTTTCGGTTCTGTATAATACATAACAAAAACTTGATCATGGTTTTTTTTCCCTCTTTGCAAGTATTGTAAGAGTTCAGACTTGAGCAGGGAACAGCCTCTGCACTTTTACCAGCTAGACAAAAAGGCACAGTACTAGAAGGGACACCTCAGTGCTGTTTCCTCCTGTCTTCCAGCAGATTTTCTTGTATTGACTTCGGATTTCGTAGCCAGTAGGTATCTGTCTTGTTCAATTATTCTGCCAGGAGTTATTATCTATAGAAGTGGCAACAGGGAGAATGTTCTCTCATCAGCCCAGCTCCTCATTGGGCAGGAGCTTCAATCCCTTATGAACAGGTAACCTCTCACTGCAGGAGAAAGGGTTCTGCACAGCAACACAATTTGTCAGGGAATGTTTCTGTCAGTGCTTTTTCAGGCACTTCACCAAGTCACACTGCCTCTATCCAAGCTCTTGGAAGTTATGTAGCTCACACTGGACATGCTCAACCATATTATCCCAGTAATTCCTGTATTAAAATTACCATATGGAACTGGCATAGTAATTTCTCTATTTTTTCTATGTTCTTATATTATTCTGTCCTATCAATTCTGAGATATATAAAGATATGCATAGAAATGCCAGTAATATGCTGCCTTGCCTCCCTCAGTTTAATGTAAGGTTCTGACAAATCACAGAATTTGGCTAAAAACTCAAGCTGCCTTGAGTTTTTCTGCAGTACTTTTCATAACCTGACAGAATGTTTTGATTCTCCTTTTTGCCAGGAAAATGCTTATTGATAATCCCGCTTTGGCTGGGGTTGCCCAGATATTTTAAAATGTATAACAGGAAGGAACTGTTCAGGCCATCCTCCTCACAGCAACGACTTAAAACTTTGCTGTGCAGGCAAGAATCAGCAGAGTGCGGCCTCTCATTCTCCAGGATAATATCTTGGTGTTTTGCCCTGTTGCTGTCAGTGCTCAGGCTGGTATCAGCTTTACTTCCATAATGGTAAGCAGCAGCAGTAGAAGGGAGAGGGGCTGGCAGCACTCGGCAGCGAGTTGCAGAATCACCTCGTCTTTCTGAGGCTGATGTGGGAGGTGGGAACAGGGAGGAAGCAATGCAGAGGGGACTGACAGCATGTTTATATGAAGTAGCAAGAAGGACGGGGAATGAGTGGTAGCAAAAAAAAAAAAAAAAAAAAAAAAAAAAAAAAAAAAAAAAAAAAAGTAAGGGCAGCAGAAGTCAGCTAAGGGAAAAGAAAATAAGATTACTTTCTACTAAACTGGAATTCAGATAGTCCCTAGAGTGTTAAGATCACTGCAGTGGTTGCCAAAGTTTTCTTCTTCCTCCTTTTCTTATCCAGACCCCCAAAGAAGTAAAATGCTGAGATTTACATAAAATTACGAAGTTTCTAAGCTTTCAGTTTCTTACAATGAATCCTAGTAAAATTATATGAATACTGCTTGGTGTGCAGGCAGGAATTTGAATTAAGGAGGGCAAAATAAAAGTGTAACTTTTGAAGTTACACACCCCACAAACTTTTGAGAAAGGCAAGATTTTTTTTCAAAGCACTAATGGTTACTCCATTTACCTCTGTTGGTCCCATTTATTAGTGCCACTTTATACCATGGCACACATCAGCCTGTCTCCCAACAAACCTGCATGTGACGAGCAGAATGACCAAACTAAACTCACAGAAACCTACTATTAGGAGGTGTCCAAGGAAGAAAAGGTTGAAAGGAAGAAAGGAAAGGTGGCTTAATGCTCCAGCTCACCTAGTCATGCCCCTCCCCATCAACCTGTTATGCTTGCAGCCTATAGGAAGAGGAAAGCCACCATTGCTAGGAATCAAAAAGAAAACATGGGTATGTAACCACACCAATGCAATGAATCAGCACAGCAAAGAACAGAATATTTCAGCTGGAACGGTCCTACAACAATCATCCAGTCCAACTGCCTGACCATGTCAGGACTGACCCTAAAGCATCAGGATATTGTCCCAATGCCTCTTACACACTGAGAGAAGCAGATCATCAACCACCTCTCCATAAGCCTGTCCCAGAGTCTCACCACCCTCTCAGTGAAGGGATTCTTCCTAATGTCCACCATAGATCTCCCTGGCTCAACTTTGAACTATTAATGTCAAGGGTGAAATAGTACAACTGGGTATCGCTGTAGCAGGATCCATTGGTGTTTCCAAGGGTAAAGATGAACACAGGTCGCTGCTGTTTGTGCTGCTATTTTTGAACACCTGTACAAGGCTGTGGCTGCAGAGACGAGGGTGTGCTGGCACCTACGCGGAGCCCAGACACCTGTGTACACCCACACCTCCCTGATGCACGGAGATCCAGCTGTCTCTCCCAAAAATCCCCTGGCTTTTTGGACTCACACCAGCCCTGAAGCCGCTTCCTGCCGCCCTCCAGCAATGCCTGGCGCTGAAGGGGAAGGAAAAGGTGGTCATGGCCTATCGCAGCCCATGCAACACCATCCCTGGACGTGTTTAAGGGAAGACTGGATGTGGCCCTGAGGGAAATGGTCTGGCTCGCAAGGTGGTGACTGGTTCATAGGATGGACTTGACAGACTCAGAGGTCTTTTCCAACCTAACTGATTGTGTCATTCACAGAACCACAAAACTGTTAGGGTTAGAAGGTTAGAAAAGACCTCTGGAGACCATCCAGCCCAACCCCCCTACCCAGGCAGGGTCACCTGGAGCAGGTGACACACGAAGGTGTCCCACTGGGTTTGGAATGTCTCCAGAGAGGGGCAATCCACAAAATCCCCGGGCAGCCCGTTCCAGTGCTCTGTCACCCTCAACGTAAGTAAGTTCTTACTCATGTCTAGGTGGAACTTGTGTTTCATTTTACAGCCACCTCTCCTCGTCCTGGCGCTGGGCACCTCTGTAAAGAGCCTGGCACCAACCTCCCGCCACCCGCCTTTGAGATATTCACACGCACTAATCCCTGGCGATCGGGCGAGCGGCTGGCCGACGGGTAGGGCGGCAGCGGGGGCGGGAGGAAGCCGCCGCAGCCCCGCCTCGCCCCGGCTCCTCCCCGCGCCCTGGGAGGCGCCGCCGCCCCCGCCTCCATCTGCGGGGCGGCCGCTGTGGCGGAACCGGCTCCTCCCCGGCGCGGGCGGCGCCATTTTACCCCCCCTCCCTCAGCGGCCGTGGCGGGCGGGGGGAACAGCGCGAAGCCGTCGCCGCTTTTCCGTCCCCCTCGTTTCTCGCCTCGGTCCAGGCAGCGCGTGGAGGGGAAGGACCGAGGTTCAGTGCCTGCCCCTCGCTTTCCCCTCTCGGCTGTCCGCACACGGGGTGGGGGGATCGGGCACCACAAGCTGCTCCCACCTTCCTTCCTTCCATCCTTCCTCCCCTGCACATCTCAGCCTCCTCATCCATCCATCCATCCATCCCCAGGGGTCTGCCTTTGAGTGAGTCACCAGAGAGAGCACGCAATTAGAGAGTGTGTTGCTATTAATTAACTTAGTGAGGCTGCTCGTTGTTGGGGCCTTCAGGAGCATTGACGGGGCGGTTCCTGCCCGCGGTACCTGCGGGGCGGGGGCGCGGGGGGCCCGGGGGCGCGGCGTTTTCTGGTGGGCCCTGCCCCGTCCTGTTCGTTTTGTCGTCTTGTAGCTAATCTAGGAAGTGTTCCTAGGATTTCTTTTTAAATATAATTTCTTAAAAAATACTCTTTAAAATTACGTGACAGTGGCCAAGCTTTGGCCTGCAGTACACTGTGTACTGCTGGGTGTTGTTAATTTCTTCGTGTCACTCTCATGTTGTGAAATGTGACTAGTTTGTAAATTTCATCTGGAGGAAATGGATTTTATTTATTTTGCCTGAACAGGTGGGGTGATTCCCTAACTGGAGTCCTGTGATATTTCTTATTATGAATCCTATGCATTTGGCTGCTCATTCTTGATGAGAAGTTTTGGATGCATACATTGATGCCGTCATTTAATGGTATTTCTGATATGCCAGAATGTTCCATAAGGTCTATAGTGTTCCTTATAGAAAATACTAATCCTTACAGAAGTTACTGGTAAATGTTAAAAGCCTAGGGCTAGACAGTCCAGAAGAATATTTCTCTGTGTTAGCTATAAGTGTTTTTTTCCACTTGAGAGTATTTTTATACTTTCTGTTTACCAATCAACTGCTTCTAAGTTTCTAGAAATTCACAAATGGATGATTTGCAGTCAATGACTGCAAAGCACTTATACATGCAAAATATACATTACTGTGTTTGTGAAATGGGAGCAGGAACCTGATGTTGCAGACAGTGCAAGTTTGCAGTATGGCATTAGTGTTAGTGATTTATTATGAGACACTTGATTTCCTACAAGTGAATCTGTTTCAAGATTTGCAGCCGTGTTGGTGTTTTGCTAAAATTTTCTTTTGAAGTCTTTTATGTAACTCCCACATTAATCTCTTTCTTGGTACAGGCCTCGCTTTCCCTTTGGCTTAAGGCAGCAGTGCTTACTTGGCAAGATGCAGTGCAGCCACTTTCTCCCTTTTTGCATATCTTTCTTCACCGTTGGCCAGATCCAAGTGGTGTGGAAAGCAGTGTCAGTCCTTTTGTTAACTCAGGAGCCTGTGTAAAGTCCACCAATTTGCATGTTACTAATATACAAACCATATTTGTTTTTAGATTGGTTCCATTTTATCCTGTGTATTGTTGCTCTGTAGGTGGGAATGTTGACTGCCAGAAGTAGCATTTCCAACTGTAACAGGATAAAATTAAGTTTTTTTGAAAGCCCTATCTCTGCTTGTGGAAGTTTAAAAAAGTTAGTTTTCAGTTAGATAAAGAAGTTCTTAGTTATGATGATTCTGAAGAAAAGCTTGAGGTTTAACCAAAATATATTGAAACTGCTGGAGGAAAAGCTCAAAGTTGTGTCTCTGAGAAGTAAACAAGAAATCCTTTAGTAGCATTTAACTTGTTATTTTCAAATCGATGGATTTGAAGACATTTCTTAAGGTTTCACAGGGTTCTCTGGCCTCTAGAGCCTCTGACTGTCATTACCAGCTGAATTACTCTCCTGGGCTCAGTTCTGGGTAGCACAGAACGGAGCTGTTTGAGAGTTGATTAGTCAATTAGTAACTTGTCAGCATAAGCAAGCTGTAATTTAGCAAGCTACAAGTGTTTTAAGAATTGCCTACGTACAACAGCGCAGAGCAGCATTGTTCAGGTCGTGGGTGCTGTTCTGCTGTGATGCCCTGGAGCAGTGAGACCAGCTAGAGACAGTGTCTTTCTAGGTCATCACTGCAGGGGTGTTCTAAGGCACGAGGCCAAACCCAGGCAGCCTAATTATACCATAGAAAATAACTGAGTTAATGCTCTTGTTGGAATTGTGAAATACCCAAATGTGTAGATACATAAGCATGTAAAGGAGAGGAAATCAGTTAGGCCTATGTTCTCATGGAACCATGCAGTGGTGACTCAGTTACAAGCTTATCTGGAGCTGATCAAAAGAATCTGCCTGTCAAAGGTACTGAAAATGGTATTGATTTGATCTGCTGTCTGTGTTTCAGGTACTTGGCATTTGTAGTGCTATGTGGAGTCATTTTTAATTTTAAGTAATCTTAGTAAGTGTTCTTTTGCAAGCTGTCACAGGTGAAATTTCTATTTATAAATAATCTTTGGCTTTTCTCTACCCCTGTGTTTTGCATATGTTTGAAGTATCGTGTTTGATTACAATCAGACTTTCACAGAGTCAGCTGCAAAATTTCTAGTTCACACAGCTCCTTAAGCCATTGCAGAACTACAGTGATGGAAAAAAGGGGTCAGGAGCTTGTTTGGAAGATGTGATTTCCAATAGACTTTTGCTGAAATGTAGGTTTTGTTACTTGAAATGTCACTCAAGCATATGATTTTTAAAAGCACTTAACAATGAAGAGCTCTATTGATAATTCTTCTGATTAAGCCCAGTACTGAGGTATACTTGGGAGAAATGTTCATTTTTGAGTAAACAAGAATGCATTTTAGCAGGAACTTACTGGCTGTCATATGTGACTATGAGATCTCTGAAAGGGATTGGGTGGCCTCAGCGTTACTGACACATTGTTAGACCAACTTCTAAAGATCTAATTTTCATGCTTTGACCTTATATTAAAGCCATGGCTGTTTTTCCTGTGGTTTTACTTGAATTAAATGTTGAATAGATGAACAACAACGGGAGTAAATATTTTCTCCTCCAGTGAATTTATACTTATGGTGACAAGCATTGATTTCTGCAACAGGGACAGCCCCACAATAAGAAGTTTTTAAAAATAATCTTAGCTATAGATTTGGCTGCTCATTCTTGATGAGGAATTTTGGATACATATGTTGATGCCATAACTTGATCATATTCCTGATATGCTAGAATATTCAGTTAAGGTCAGGGTGGGACTATATTATGAAATTATTTTAATTGTATATCACATAGTGAATCAAACACAGCTCAGGGTGATAAGAGAGGAGAAGGGTCGATGTAATCAGTGTGATAGGTTGGGAAGGTGCCATTTTGAAAGGAGGTGAAGGTTTAGACAGAAAAGTTATACCAAGGAAAATACAGTTTAAAGCTAACAATAACTTGGTTATGCTTCACAGAAAATCCACCTTTGTTAGTAAACCCTTATTTTTTAATTTACTTTAAATGGAACTAAAGACAGACGGGGACCCATGCTCACTAAAGGAGTTGCTTGCTGGCCAATGAGCAGTAAAACATATTGACAGGGCTAACCTGACCTCTGCATATTAATACAGGAATGCTTTACTCGTCAGGAAAAGCAAAATACTGAGAAGTCATATTTGGGCCTTGTTCATCCTTGCATGCTGAAATCAAGTATGCAAATCCTTGATGCCTTAGAAGCTTTTTATTATCACCAGACCTGTGAGCATACCTTGTGTTTTCTTCACTGAAAATCGCCAGTGGTTCCCATGGGGAGGTCATGACCACTGAATTGCATCTCTATACAATTATTAAATCATTCATATAGAAGGTTTGTAATACCAGTATATTAAGAAAAAACAACTGCTAGTTGAAATAAATTTAGGGTTATAGGAGTCAGATTCTGGAAGCTGTGAGAACTTGGCTGTTAGTTTCAAGTTTTTTGGTCATTACACTGTTTTCTTAAAGCATTTTTAGGAAGGAAGGAAAAAGTAATTTGTGCTTAATTTGCAGTGCTATTAACTGCCAATGTGTCACAAAGCTCTGCTAAAAAGTGTGCACATTTGGTTCAGAAGGAGGTGGGTGTATATATTAGACTCATTTTGCCTGCTTCCTTGTTAAAAACAAATGTATCACTTCTGGAGAAGGACGGAGCTCTGATGAGACTGGAGTTGGAAACTCTGAGAAGTGTTTGTAAACACCTCCAGATGGGAAGGCAGAGCTCTCATGTAAAATTCTTCTCTGTATTTCCCAGTCTCAAATAAAACAGTCACATCTGTGTATTAGTATTCTTTCAGCAGTCCAGACCATTCTGTGGTCTGGTTCAGAAGAAGTTTTAAGTAACTGTCATGTCTAACATGGGGATGGACAAATAGTAGCTTCAAATATGAGGACATGCAGAGTCATTTTGAGTAAAACACAGCAGTTGTTGCACACAGTGGAGTCAGAAGGTTTTATTTTAATCTGAGTTTGCTTTAGTGACTCTTCTTTCCTTGCTAAGTCAATTGAGAAAGTTGTGCTTGTTTACTGCATTCATGTAAGGTCTTTAGTAAAAGTAATGCACAAAGACACGAGGAAGGATTATTTTATCTTCAGGGATGATGAATAGGACAGTTCTAAAGATAAAATCATTAGGATATGTGTTATTCTTTGGATGAAAACCTACGCCTACCTGTATTAGAAGATTTGTTTTACCTGTTGCTATCAGCTGTGCATGTTTCTTCTCTAACTTCTGCATGGGAATGAATGACCTAATTGCCTTTTAAATGGACAGGGGAAATTATGTTCAGTTGTATTCCTTGTATTTGTGTGGGCTTTCCAAGCATGTTCTGTTCCAAGAGAGTGTCATGGTTAAAGATGAGATACTTATTTGTCTGGGTGGTGAAAGCTGGGCTGTGCATTGACAGCTATAAGATGAATTTTTCTTTCTGGCATTCAGTTTAAAATAAAACTACCCTAAGAATCTGGTCTATCAAGTAATAAATGGAAGCAGCAGCAGCAGATGTAATGTGTTATCCTTAGAATGAATAGTGCATGCATTCTGCTTTGTGGTACTTTGTTAATTAATTAAAAATGAAAGAAAGCTGAGATTGCCGCCCGAGCTTTGAACAATATTCTTGTGTGCAGACCTGGTGCAGATGTGTCCCTGCCTGCCCACAGATTGCTTCTAATCCTGTATTTGGTCTGACTGTTTCCTGAAAGTTTGTGTCTACTTTATCTGCTTGGCTTTTTAAGATGCTGTGCTTAGAGAATATGAAAGTTATTCATCCTGTTTCCTGTAAGCAAAAACATTTCTTAATTGTTGCCCATAAAGCTGGTAGTTTTTGACCTGAGCAGGTTAGAGGATGATAAAGTAATTTCATTGTATACTATCAGTCATTATTTTGTTGTAAATCCTAGATCACACATGCCCTGTGCTTATCTGAGACCCTTTCTAGTTCCAGCCTGCTTGAAGAGCTCAGGAGTACTTAAGGGCTTCACACTTAGTGTTTTAATTTTCAGTTAATTTGTGCTACTGGGAGAGTCAGTGACAAGCAAAACAGTATATGTGCTCTTGCATTTGGTTATGGCATATTGGGGGTTTTTTTAACTTTCTTTTATTTTTTATAAGAGTTTTGAGCATACAGTCAGCCAATCTTGCATGTGTTCGGCAGGGTTATGGTGTGTTTTTGTTTTTTAAAAGAAGTGCAGTAACAAAAATCTGTATTTCCTGTAGTTAATTAACTTCTTACATCTCCAGTCCTAGAAGACTCTTATCCTATACCCTCTTGTCAGCTGGTGAGGCCATGAAATACTCAGTGGTAACAGACTAGTTAATCTAATTACTCTGAAGTAGAGGGTGTGGAAACAAAAGCATTAATTTTGATTTTGTCTTAATTCATAATTATATTGGCTTTTCTTTCCTTCCTGTTTTGTTTGAGTTTATATAAATGAAAATTTGTCAGTCTTTAAGTTTTTGCATGGTTTTGGGTTATATGCAAAATGTATTTATGAAAAGATGATGTGACAACCATGTTAGATGTATGCTCGATGAATTAAATCATTGTAATGGTAACTTCTGCTCTGTGTTATTCAGTGTAAAAATTTTTGCAGGGATGCTGCTATTTTTTGTAATCAGGCACCTTCTTTAGCCTATAGACATCAGAGAGAATATCTGCAAATCCACATTTGTTTTAAACTGGTCCAGTGCAAACTTAGGTATTTTTTTTCCTTGTGGTGAAGTGAAAACTGTATTACTATTAACTTTTTCTGAGTGAGTCTAGGTCAGCTGTCAGACCGTCTGTTAGAGGGCTGTTCTGTAGTGACTCTTTGGGTGCATTTTTCTCCTTGATCTTCGTGTGACATTTCAGCAGTGGGGATTGCTGAAGATGTCTGAGTAGTGTCTGAAAAACCTTGACTGATTCTCTGTAGTTCAGCCTGGAGAAGGGGAGACCTCCCAGCATCTTCCAGTATCTAAAGGAGCTCCTAGAGAGCTGGAGAGGGTGTGCAGTGATGGGACAAGGGGACATGGTTTGAAGCTGAAACAGGGAGGTTAAGATAGAAAAAGAGAAGTTCTTTGTTGTGAGGGTGGTGAGGCTCTGGAACAGAAGAGTGGTTTCAGCCCTATCTCTGGAAGTGTTCAAGGCCAGCTTGGATGGGGCCCTGCAACCTGGTGTGATGGAAGGTGTCCCTGTACATGGCAGGGGGTTGGAATGAGATGAGTTGTAAGATACTACAGAATGGTTAGAAAGTGTGATTTTATATATTATTCATGTGTTAATATAGTATAGGATATTGCCTAAATGTATAACCCTTACATCATGTTTTAGGAGCACTGGAATTCCAATTTTTGTCTCTCAGCTGGACCTTGAATAAATACTTGGGTTATACAGATCACTTATTGATTGTAGAAAAGTTAGTGTAAGTTAATATTGCTTGGTAATTTCAGAGTGGATATGAATATGAAGGAGGGCTATGAAACAGAAATCTACCCAGGTATCTTACTGTGGTGAGAGGGATGGGCCTAAACCTGATGAGAAATGACTTAAAATTTGTTTCCCTCAACTGGTAACTTTTGTTCTGCTGATTCATATGGAACAAGTGTTTTCTGTTATGACTCTTCAATGTAAAAGACATAGAGATTACAGCAGATGCTTTTAAACATTTATATTAGTGATTATGTATACCTTTGAATGTGTGTATTTTACTATACATTTGGTTGCAATGTTTTACTTAGGAGAAAAGAATTTGTAAAAGCTGGGTCTACTTGGATAGGAACTCAAAATTACCAGTCCAAATAGTGTTAATCAGAAGTTATCTTCTTGCTAGAGTTCATGATTAAAATGAAGCACATTGAAATAATCTGTGACTTAATCTGAACATCTGAATTCATTTTATAGAATATGGCAAACAGCTGCATTTCAGTTTGGAGCTAAAACAAATACAGTATATCGACCCATTGAAGATCACTGTAGGCTTTTCAGTTCCATGATAGCTGTACTTACTGAAGAAAATTTATTTGAGAGTGCTTCTGCTTTTGAATTATCTTTTATTTTATTTTATTTTTTTTTTTAATGTCCGGAAGAAAGGAAATAGAACATACGGAGGATGGGACTTTGATGTGTAAAGAAGTTAATTATCTAAACCATCAAACAAAATGTGGGCTGTGGAATTAATTATTGTAAAGGGTCTGATGAAGCCTGACAAGCTGTTGGTTTTTTATGTCAAGAAAATGCTGTACACCTGCTTGATTTGAAAGTTAAATAGTTTAGTTGCAATAGGAGGACCCAAGTTTGTAGTGAAGCAGTAGCTGATAAGTTTTCAGCTCTCAGACCACTGAGATGTAAAGCCCTTCAAATTTTTTTAATTGAACTATTCTTGTCCACTTGGAAGGCAGGAACCTAAGAAGGGATTTGGTCTAGAACAGGACATGCATGAATCACAGGTCTTATGCTCTGAGGAGGCAGCTGTGGAATTGGGCCCCATGGTTTTTGGGAATTTTGGGAGAATGTTTCATAAATTAGCAGAACAGAACCTCGTGGATAAAGCACAATCTCTGTCATGGATGTTCAAAGAAAATAGTTATATGCTTCAAGTGATGTAATTAGTTTTAAAAAGCTCTAAATGAAAAAAAAAAAAACCTCCTTCAATCTTTGCATGTTTTTCAGTTTTTAATGTATACACTGTTAATTCTCTATTCAGGAATATTGCTACTGTGGTATTGGCTATAAAAATATAGCTACTAAAATTAATCCTAATTAGTCCCAATAAAATGATGAACATTAAAATACATATATATTTCTAAATCTTTAGGCTGTTTCTGCTATGGTGGGTACAAAGGCAGCTTCCTCTTAACTCCCTTCCATGGGTATGAGGCTTTCCTATAAATACAGGCACCTTTCTTTGTTTCTTGTTTTTTATTTTTTAAATTCAATAATTTGACTGTTTAATTTAGATTACTGGTAACTGCTGATTATGGCAGGATCATGACAACATTTAGCCTTGTGTGTAACTACTCATGTGATTAAAATCAGACTTGAGTGGGAGTAAACTTGTGATTCAAGTTACACATGTGCGTAAGTGCTTGCAGGATAGGGACCTAAATTAGAATCTGCCTGAAGATGAACTGAAGTCTGATAATCTACATGAAAGCATTAATAAAAAAATTAAATTTATGACAACAAGTTGGGTGGGGTAGGGAGGCTACACAAAGGGATCTGGAAGGGCTGTATTAATTGACCAAGGCCAGTTTTATGAGGTTCAACAAGTTCAAGTGCTGGATGCTGTACTTAAGTCTCAATAACCTGGTGCAGTGCTGCACACTGGGGCAGAGTGGCTGAAAAGCTGCTCAGTGGGAAAGGACCTGGGGGTGCTGTTCAACAGCGGCTGAACGTGAGCCAGCTGTGCCCAGGTGGGCAAGAAGGCCAAAGGCACCTGGGCTGTGCCAGCCATGGTGTGGCAGCAGGGCCAGGGCAGTGACTGTCCCCTGTGCTGGGCATGGCTGAGGTCACCTCCAGGGCTGTGTGCAGTTCTGGCCCCTCAGTTCAGGAAGGACATTGAGGGGCTGGAGCGTGTCCAGGGAAGGGAACGGAGCTGGGGAAGGGTCTGGAGCACAGGTTTGATGAGGAGCAGCTGAGGGAGCTGGGAAAGGGGCTCAGCCTGGAGAAAAGGAGGCTCAGGGGGGGACCTTCTGGCTCTGCACAACTCCCAGACAGGAGGAGACAGCCAGGTGGGGTGGTGCCTTTCTCTTGTGTACAAAGCTGTAGGAGAAGCGGAAACAGCCTTAAATTGTGCCAAGGGAGGTTCAGATAGTGGGAAAAACTTCTTCACAGAAAGAGTGGTTAAACACTGGAACACGCTGCCCGGGGAAGTGGTGGAGTGGATTTCTGTTCTAGAGAACAATCTTACCATTTGAATTTTGAAATGGAGAGAGATAGAACCTCTTACAGCACAGCACGCTATAGCAGTATAAAGCTTTTATGGTCGCTACTACTAATAGTGCAAGAAATGAGCAGTACAACTCAACTGTTACTAGTGTGTAGCAAACTAGAAGACTGAGAAATATAGTGAGAATATATCTTGTTTATCAGGGGATTTGCACAGTATGCAGTTTTGTATTAATTTTTTTGAAGGCAAAAATGAAACTCCCTTGTCCATATTAATGGAGTTTTCCATAATAAAATTTTTAAATTATTTTAAAAAAATTAAATAGCTCAAAGCCATTTGACTTGCATATTATTAAAGAGGAAAATGTAGATTTATAATTACTTCACAGAATATAAGGAAAATTGTCCTGGATTTGCTTTGGAGTTCTTGAATGAGATATTTATATAGAAAAGCTGTAAAATACTTTGTGTAAAGATAGTACCTTCAGTGCTATGAGTATTCTCATGGTGGTCGGGTCTCACTCTTTCTAATGCCTTTCTGTTTTAAGAATTTAAGTTGTGTGTGTGAAGGGGGTGTTTTATAAAGGAAGTTTCTGATCTCTGTGCTCATAAAGTTTTAGCTGGCTTTTTGTGAGAATCTCTTTTACTCCTCTTGGCCTTGTTGGAGATGGTGTGGATGTGATTTACTGGTGGTTATGCTATGCAGGAATATAAGAGGATGATTGGGCCCAGAGATTCTGGTGTCTGTGAATACCATCTATTCCTGAATAGTGGTGTTTGTGTCTTAATGCTTTTCCATACCTCTGAATCGTTATTTTAGAAACAGTACATGTTTCCAGTACTTTGGTTACAGTAAACATCAACTCAAGCTTTCTATTGCCTCACCTATTGCTTCTTTTTTGCATGCAGAACCTTTACCTTCCACGTCACTCCAAATACCTTTTCTTCCTTTTAAATATCTAGTGTGAAGTGTGTATGTGCTCTCTTGGAAATGAAATACAAGTGTTGTAAGTGCTGTTATTTCTTTGTTTACCCAGATGAGCAGCACTGTGGCCAGTCCGATGTCAGCAGTTGCCTCTTCGAGCAGTGGAAGAAAATCAACAAGCTTTACACTTGAATTGCAGAGTATGATGTGAGTAGTCAGTCAAACTATCTGGCAGTATCTGCATTGTGTATTCATATTTTAGTTGATTTCTTAGAATGTGTGAGTAAGGGTGATGGAGGAAAGAAGAGCAGGTGTTAGTGATGGAGCTGTTAGTGTTTTACTTGTGATTTGTAAAACATTCAGAGATGACTTGGGTAAATAAAACCCACATCCTCTATTGAAATGACAGTAAATGCTGCTGAGTAAAGAAATATGTTTTTAATATTTACTTTAGAAGTCTTTAGAGTCCTGTATTTCTCAGCCCTTCATCAAAGAAAGCTAAGCTTCCAGTTGTCACAGATATGTTTTTAAATAAATACTTTTTTTTAACATCCTTTAGTGCTAATACAGAGAGATAAACTGCTGAAATCATAATATTGCTGATGAAATTGTGATATGGAATGCTTGTAAATAACTAGAGTTTGCCAGGCAGGAATCAAATTTAAAAAAAAAAAGTTACTCTGGAGTAACTTAAAAGTTACTCCAAGTTCATTCTTTTAAATGAACGCTGGATTCTCAGAAACACAGGTTCAAGCTGTGAGATTATACGATTTTGTAATTTGGTGGTGAGAGTAAAAGCTGTGCTGCTTCTAGTCATGTGTTGTAGGTTTGCCTTCACTGTTGTATAACAATTTCTCACCTGATTTACTGCATGGGCAGTAGATGCATAAGGAGTTACTTGTCTCCATTTAAATTCTACAAAGAGTTCCCTTTGCAAAAGTGAAAGATGTAATATGTTTTCAGTTAAGTGTCCTTATGAGATCACTAGATTGTTGTCAGATGGATAATGAGATACCTTCCACTGAAAGTGCTTTTCAGTATAATGTAAATAAGAGCGTTTCCTTGTGCATTGACTCTTCTAATATAGATGAGTACATTGTGACAGACCCAGTGTTCTACTGTATTGCGTTTTCTTTGGATAGAATAATATTACTGCTCTCTCTTCTTCAAGAGAATTCTGTTTGCTATTTGTTCACATCTATTAAGGTCATCTATTCTAAAAAATAAAACCGTTGTTCTTGGTTGAGAAAAATAAATGTAACTCTATTTAAAAACCGAAATTTCAGAGTCAAATCCTGTACATCAGTTTGGATCATTGTCTGGGGAGCCTGCATTTTATTGGATTGTGGACTTCCTGATAAAGTGTTTTGAAACTCCCCTTCCCCGCCAGTGTACACACAATTCTGTCAGAATGCAGAAGTTATTGTTGGCCATATATATGGAAGGAATAGATATTTTCCTTTTGCTTCAGAACTGGTGCAGTTATCCTTTGAAAGCTGTGCAAACAGATCATCTGTGTCCAGAGTAACATATTTCACAGCTTCATTAAACTAGTAGGAACTGAGGAAATTCCTTGACTGCAATGAGCACATTGAAACTTAAATTTTTATTGTTTGCTGTGGAAGAAAAAAAAGGAGACTTTTAAAAATGATAGAGTGCCAGGGATGAACCATGCAGAAAAAAAGGACAACTGTTTCCTTTGGCCAGGGCCATAAAATGAAGTTATGCCTTTAAAAGAACTTTCTGTGCTCTGACAGAAGCTGACATTTTTTACAAACGATGTGATTTAGGAAGTTACGGATTCTCCCGTTTAGGCGATTTATAACAAATTCTTGCTGACATTTTAAGATCCTGGGAAATAGCTAAGACTGGAGCAATGCAGTGCAAAAAAGGTAACATCTTCTTAAAGAAAAGAAAACAGAGGCTATCTCTACCTAATTTCTTATTGTCAAGAGAAGGATCACCTATTTGCTGTAGTTTTCTTGGAGTAATATGAAGAGTAACTTAACTGGCCCTGCCTTTCTCAACAAAACATGTGCAGCAAGAAGATGAACTTTTGAGAAATAAGTCATATAGAGACATTAAGTGCTAATCCAGAATGCCATGTAGTAGTTTGTGTTGTATTTAAAAATGGGCTGTTGGATTTCAGGGATTTAAAAGGCAGAAAGAAGAGAAAGTCTGTTTTTGGAGTAAAATATAAAATCCTGTTCTAATCCAGTGGCAAGATCTGGAAATCTCTGGATAAGAATATCTCATAGTCTGAAGGTGATATCTTTGAGTAGTGCGTAATTTGCAGCACGGAAGTGTTGAGCCGGTGTTTGATTCCATGGAATATTTAAATTTACATGTAATGTTAAGCTTGTGACTAATCACACTTAAGGTGAGGAGGTTATTGATATGCTACATCTGTTACATACACTACACCTATTTTTGAACCATGGCATTTTAAGGGAATGAACCGAATCCTGTTGTCAAATTGTGTTTTTATGATAAGCTCAGAAGGGTTTTTCTGATTTATTTGAGAAGGCAAGAAGTATATAGGAGTCTTGAAATCATAAAATAATGCATAAAAAGCTGTCTCAAAATGCGTACAAGTTTTTCAGTGTATACATGGATACTTTATTAATGAAATTATTCTGGTTTTCCATTAAAAATATTTAAGATATGTCCTTGGATTTGAAGAAATCTCTTTGTTTGTTGAGAAAAGAATCTGGTTTGTATGATGCCTGAATAGTGCTGTGTAATTGGTGATACTGTATGTGCTGATTACCTTGAGAAGAATGCTTCTTAATCAGATTGTCACGAATCATCCAAACACAAGTCAATTTGCAGTGCACTCCCTTTTGCGTAGTTACATTTGGCTTTTAATTGTTTAGCCCTTGGAATTAAATTATGTTTCTGTTATACTAATTTAAAAGAGAAAAGTGCTATGTAGAGCTTGCTTCAACTTCTACATTATTTGTACTTGGATTTTTTGTTATGGTACCACGGAGTGTACAGCAGTAGGTGTTAATAATTTTAAAAAAGAGTTTTCAGCACATCTAGTGCATTTTGCTGATGTTTGTTTTACTAACTTTGGCTGATCTACAGCCTGTTTCCAAGCTAACTGCTCATGTTAGGTGGGTTACACTTAAATTACAATTCTGCCCAACAGATTCACAACCATGCTGATTTCACCGTAGCCATTAAAATTCATAATTTGGTAGAGATCATCTATTTTCTAGTATAAGCACTACTTGCAGAGTGAATTTCTGGAACCCATGACAGTCCAAAAATTGCAGCTACACAAGGAGGTTTTTAACTCCCCTCAGTAAAATGCCTTGACTTCTCAAAGCTATCTTAGATATTTACAAAAATTTTAATTACTGTTATCTGAAGTTTCTTAATTAGCTCTTGTGGTGTGCTTCATACCAAAAATCAAATTTTGATGATATAGGGTTATAAGGATACATTTTAGTGGTGAAAGTATTGAGGAAAACAGTGTTTTAATTTGGTTTAAATTTTAAAATTTTTAATTTGGTTTAAACTTTCTGGTTATTGACTGTATTTGCAGAGATGAATATTAAAACAATAATATGCATTGCTATGATATCAAATTACTGCTCCTAATTGATTGTGGCTTTCCAGACAGTGAAAATGTGTTCAGGTATTTCAAATGCAGTTCCCTACTCATCTTCCTCCAGCTTGTAGCTTACACTCACCTCTATTACACTTCTGTGTTGTGTTAGTGCGTAATAGAGTTACTAATAATTTCTTCATATTCCCTTTTTTAATGAATATAATATTTATAATATTTTTTTTCCAATAAGAATTTGGGCCAGTTCTTAAATCTTTATTAAGGCTTTTTGAACCTGTCTCCCTGACTCTTGGGATATTTACGTTATCTCTGTTACTAAAGCATTTAATGGTTTTGCAATATTGTCAATAATATTTCTCATTTTAGACTGGGTAGTAAATAGTGATTCTAGACCTCTGGTCACTCAAGGAGTATCTAGAATAAATGTATTTTTACTTCAGGCTTGCAAACACTGCATGGTGTTTTTTTTTTCCCTAAATAAGGCATGAGCTATAAAATATCCTATTTATTACCTGTTGCAACCTTGCAAACTTGTCAATCAAATAAATTGTCTTTAGGGGTTTTACTTAATTAGGATTTCTCATCCATTCTGAGATGACAACATCTTAGGGAATATCATTCTAAATTTTTAAATGTGCATTGAAATAACAGGAAGGATGGCCTCTGAACTGATCTGTCCTCCTGCCAATGAATTTGGATAACCTCTGCTGACTTGAGTTGAATTACAGTTTATTCACCACTGAATCCCTGGAAGATCTCATTGATTTCTTCTAGTATCTGATGCTAAATTTATTTTCATATTCAGAAATGAAAATTCTATTTAACAATAGTTCTTACATATGGTAAAACAGTGTTTTCTTATCAGTTAGAAAGTTCAGGGAACTTTCTGTTGCTCAGTGCTGAGGAAATGCCCACTGCATGTAGCAGTAAAGAAATGGTGTGATTCCAGAGCTGTGCTTTGCTAGACTGGTTTGTGTTTGTGTGTTAATCCAGTTGTGAATACCATAGTCACTCAAATGCTTCAAGTTACTCGCATTACATGCTAACAAAAAAAAGATACACAATATGCATTTTGGGCTGTTTACATGAGCACTGAACATTTTACCCAAAGGGTTGCACTAGGTGATTTATTAAGATAGCTTTTAAAATATATTCTCTGATTTCTAGATACTGTACAAAATCTTTGGCATTCTTGCTAGTTGTTATGGTCAGCCGGCTACTGGGTTTTTGATAAACATCTTACTTTGTTATCTAATCTTCAAAACACAAATGGCTTTCTTACATCTCTTTGTTACAATGGTTTTGTTGCTGCAAGTCCAGTTTACATTTGTTAAACTATGTCCCTGGTTATTTTGTTGTTTTATTCTTTTATTTTTCTGTTATTTCTAAATGTGTCAGCTTGACTCACCCTATGAGGCAGATACAAGTGTGGGAACTGCCATTTCCCTCATGCTAGGTTCCTCATGAGGTTTCACCTCATGCCAGGTTCAGTTCCTCCCCAGGAAAAAGTTTTTAGAGTGTTGGCTTTCATATGTCTTAGGTTTCATGGAATGCTGAGCTCATGCGGACCTCGATTCTACTTGAAACAAGTAAATGATTATAGAGACTAGGAAGTTATGCTGAATAGACAGTCTAGATGATTGTTTTTAATAAAGTAGTCCAGAATTTATCTAGCACAAAACGAGCGTGTGCTTGAGCTGAATGTTAGTAATTATTATATCACACTGTATGATGAGGTATGGTAGTATTCACACTGCCCTGCTGTGACTGATACCTTATGGTTTCTTTTGGTTGTTTGTTTATCCATCTTTGCTTTGAAGTTGATCAGTAAAATCATCTGACTTTGGATAGTTCGTTTGGCATGATGGTGGAAGAAAACATCAGTAATGACCTGGCTGAGGGAGTACTTTGGTTAACCAAACTGTAATTTGGGACTGTAAAGAATTTCTCTATTCTGTCCCATACTTGTTTACCATATTTGAACCCAGAATTGTGCTGAGATTGCACTGTTTAAAAATAAATAACCAGTTTAGCCTACTGAACTGAAACCCTTCCCTGCAAACACGCAGGGAGCACTTTCCGTCTTGGGTAGAGATGATGGCAGGGCAGCAGCAGCAGATGTGGTACGTGGTTATCAGATCATGTGTGGTTTTTCCTATCTACCTCATTAAATATATGAGGCAAGAGTGGTATGAGATAGAAAACTAGGGCCAGAACTAAGTTTTCCTTTTATAGGTAGGATGAAATACAGGAAGGAAATTCATTAGAGAGAAATTACTACAGCTCTTTCTGATGCGGATGTGGTGCTTTTAAAGGCAGAGTCTCTTCTTTGCACAGCACTTAGCTCTACAGGATTTTGCTGAGGAGGCCTGATAGGGTTTGCAGAACTGTTAATAAAAGATGTAAGAGCTGAAATGGAGTGAGTTTCAAAAAAGCTATTTGAAAATTCATTTTTCAGATTTCCACATTGCTGTACTGCATTTGAAGTATAGTTATTTTAGACCTCTCTTTTGTAATAGCGCAGTTTCATTTTACCTTTTAGTAGCAGAGTTCACTTGAAATACAACCTGAACTTGACCTTATTAGTGTCAAACTGTCTGAAAAACACTTATTTTATCTCTTGCTTCTTTCTCTTTGTTTTTGCTGAGTATCTTGTCCCTATTTATGAGAGAGCAAGAGGTGATGGAGGATCTTAATTAGTATCTTGAGTAGTACACACACATAGAGCAAAGAAATTGTTGAGTGTCTGTACAGAATTACAGAGGAACGTTTCTGCAACTAATTTAAAAATTACATTTGTACTCAGTCTGAAGAAGAAACACGAGAAGGATGTTTTTATGAAGGAAGACTGGAGATATTAATCTGGGTAACAGCTTTTTCTATAAACAGAATTAGCTGAAGTTTAGCATTAGTCTGGGTTATGTGTGTCTTGTGTTTCTGCTCTCCTAGTACTTTATTTTTCTCTTGTCAGTTCAAAGTTAATGTAAGTTTTGCAGTTCATTTGTGAAATCAGTTTTGCTAAGTATGAGAACAGTTTCTCTAAGTTTACTGTGTCCTCAGTTCTGCTCAGTTTTTTTTAAGTTGCATATAGCTTCTCAAGCTTCCTGTGTTTGAAATTTTGTTTTGAATCGAAATATTTTAAGATATATGGTTCCAGGATTTTGAGCTTAGATTCCTGAAACTTTCTGGTTTCAGGTTTTGACAGGTTGCTTTAAGGTATCATCTAGTACCTAAGTAAAAGATTATAAAATTTGGAAACTATTTACCCTACTTGAGTGAAGACATATATGTTGTAACCAAATACTGATTAAGCCATAAATTAATATGATAATTAAATTCAGCATTTTTAAACTTTTATTTCCCCAGTGTAATAAATTGTAATACATTAGTTCTAGCAGACTGAACCTGAAAATCCAGTCTAGCTGTAACTGTGACCATAACTGGCAGATGCTGCTCAAACTGCAGCTTCTTGCATCATTTGCAATCTGTTTGTTTTAGTCACATTTAATTTGACACTACTGATTGTGTGTGGTGTGCGGTATTGTTACAGGACATTATTCATCTATAGAGAACAGCAGCAAGGTGGACATTAGAGCTGTGCTTGGCTTTTTCATTCTTCTGAAGTCATTCTGCCCCATAGAGTTATTTCCAGTTGCATTAGGTAGTTCATTGAAATGTACAGTTTGAATGTCCATAGGTGACCAGAGTTAGAAGAAGGAATGTGCTG
The DNA here is from genome assembly GCF_017590135.1 of Pyrgilauda ruficollis. Classification (NCBI taxonomy): domain Eukaryota; kingdom Metazoa; phylum Chordata; class Aves; order Passeriformes; family Passeridae; genus Pyrgilauda; species Pyrgilauda ruficollis. Next base: position 5,445,325 of record NW_024527044.1, read on the forward strand.
GTTGCTCTGTGTCCTAGGTGACTGACTCTGAGCAACTTGCCCGTTGCAGCTATTTCTGGCTCATTCAGCTCTCAGCTCTGTGGCATTGGAGGCCACTGCTTGTCTTTTTAATTATAAATTTTTTTACTTTTTTCCCTGAAGAACAAAAGCTGTATTGTCCTCCCCAGATTTTGCTGGAGTGTTGCTGAAGTCTGTCCCCCTGGTACGTGTCCATCTCTTCCGAAGTGCCTGACAGCCTGAGCAGTTACAGAAATGTGCTTGTTTTTCTCTATCACTGTGAGTTCAACATAGTAATTTAGACTATGACGTTCTCCCTAAATTGGTCTGGAAGGTGATTAGTTTATCCCTGGATCCCACACTGGCTCTGGGACTTAGAATGAACCAGCTAAATAATGATAGATGGAATATTTATCCTTCTGCATAGAGTCTAGTACGTTGAGTATATAACACCATCTATTTCTTAAAATGTAAATATATAAATAGCTTTATTGTACTTTTAATTTTCATCAGGTTAATCTTACTCTATTATTTGACTTTGTTACATGTATAAGAGATAAGTAAAAAAAAAAATCTATATAATATCCTACATATCAAATGTCTCTTCATATGATGTTTAATTTTAAATCCCATAGACCAGTATTTGATCTTTCCATGTGTTTCTGTAGGACCTTTTTTAATGACACATGGAGTCATTGCAGTGATTAGAAGGAACCCACCTTCCCCTCCACAGTCCCAGGGCTGTGAAGTAACTGAACAGTGTTTCTTGCAGCTTGACTCTAGAAATGGTAAATAATAATTTCACAGTTGTGATAAAACTGGATGGCAGAAACCACAGTAAGGACAGTGGAAAGTGGGTGCAGAAAGGACAAGAAGGAGTCTAATGATAATGGTCTAATGATAACATGCTAATTTATTATACAAAATAATATTGGCTGTTTCTTTAAGGTATTAACGATGACCTGGTTTTAGTTTTAAAAAAACACTACCAAGGACATGTAGTTTATGATTAAAGTTGTTTTTGCTTTTGTAGAAAATGCTGAGTAAACAACTTATTTGCTCTCTTGGTGACTTCTTTTGCTTCTTCAGTTTTCGGACAAAAAGCTCTAAGGACTTTCTGGTGTTAAAAAGCAGCAGCTTCTGACCTAATGTACCCTTCTCTGAACGATAATGTTTCTTTGTTACTTATTTTTAGCTCAGATTGTTTTTCTCCCCTTTCCCCCAACATGATTTGTACAACCTTTAGAAAATTGAGTAGTTGTGGTTTTGAATCATCCTCCGTTTCTAGACTGAATGAGTATTTCTGAAGAAGCACAGGATTGCTTGTGAGTGGGCCTTTTTCTTACTTAAAAAGGCAACAGCCATGACAGTTTTACCCCCTGAAAAAAAGCAGAAAATCTATAGACCCTTAATAGACTGCGTTGTGACCCTGGAAAGGACAGCGTGTTAAGTACTTGCTTAATTTTGTACCAATGGTATATTGCTAGCAGATGTCCTTTGTTTTGTTTTTACTGTGATTCAGAGCCATTTGGATAAAACATTTTGAGGGAGTATATTTTGGTCCTGAAATAAAGCATGACTATCCATTTAGAAACTACAGTAATACTTCATTGTGTATCAGTCTATATTTGACTCCTTGTTTGGGTTTAAAGCCTTTAGCATATCAAGTACAAGTCTAAGTACTGTTATCTTGCTGTGCTTTTGGTGAAGCACAGCAAGATAGCATGAACAGCTGATGTATAAATACTGATTTAAAAAAAGCCTTACAGGAATAAATTTGAATTCCACAAAGTATAAATAAATGTGTTTGGTTGTTTTAAGTGTGGGAGAAGGCTAATGAACTTGATGGCAAATTTTTTTTTTCCTATTAAAGTAATTAATACTTTTGTATTAAAAAAGATCCCTGTTAATTCTGCAAATAAGGTAGCTCCCTTCTAAACCAATCTTGTAGCTTTTATATTCTGAATTACTCACAGGCAATCAATAACCTGAGGGGTCAGCCTGTACTGTTTATATTGTGTGGATTTTCATTTAAATGGATACATACACACTCATTCCCAATGCCTTGCCAGTATTCCTGCACAGTTAAATAATAATTCCATCAAATGGAATCATAATAAAATTAAGGTTGGAAGAGATGTCTGGAGGTCATTTGGTCCAACCTACCAGATTCAAACATTAGGTCTCATTGCTCCACAACTATGTGAGAGAAATGCACTTTTATTTTATAGTCTACCTGGTTTAACTGCTATAGTTACAGTAGTAGACTGGTTTTTCCAATATAGCCAAGCTACTGTAATTATTCTGGAAATACTTTTAAATGTAGACTAGACTTTAATATTAAAGCAGTGTCTAAAATTACTAAATAAAATTAGATTTTGATTTTCTGGGAAGTCCCTTTCACTAGCCAAGTTAAGAGGAGAAAATACATAGTCTTTATGGAAGGTATGTATCAATGTGGTTTAATATGTGACTCTGTACCTATGACTACTTTTTCTGTTAGACTGCAAAGCTCCTGCTATTATGTATTTAAAAATGTAGACATTGGAATAATTCTGCATAGTTCCCTGAAAAAATACAATGTAATGTTAAATAGCTCCCCACCCTCCTCCACCCACAAACAGTCTGTTATCTAATTTTTTGGAGAACCTGCACAAAAGAAGGGATAATTATTATTGTACAGTCGTGCTTCTCAGTTATGATAAAATGTTTTGTGTTACTGTTAAAAGCAGAGTATGTTTTACATGGCCACTATAGTGCTAAAGGTTACTATGAAAGAATTTTTTTAAAGTAAGGAGTTTGAGCAAACCTGGAGACTTAATAAAGTATTGGAAAGGATGAAAAAAATATCCCTCTAGTCCTCTCTTTTTTTAGGAAAACAAGGTAATCATGTTTTCTTTAAAATAAATTTTGTTTATTTCTTTCTCTACATGTGTATATATAGGCTTATATACAAGCATAACACTTTGCTGATTTCCAGTTCATATGACTATTTGGCTGTCTGGGAGGAAACATGGGAATAAATATGTTAGGAGGCAGGAAGAGGGTGATCTGTGGAAATACATTTTCTTAACATCCTTCTACTCCTCTACTGCTTAGTAAATTCCAATTGAATGTGCATGTGTATAGTTGGCAGATTCACTACAATCAGATCTTTCTCCTTCATTTTATGTAATAATTTGGTAGGGCAGTTCAGTCAGTAACAGTGAAGGCAGACAAATAACTTTGTCTCTTTATTTAGAGTCTCAGTAATTCCAGTTTTGCTTTTGACAGATCAACATCTGTCTAGGTCTGAAACACTTAATACAAATAATGGCATTAAAATTAGCTGTATGCAAGTTTGCTTTAAAAACTGTAAAGGTATAAATGCTGATTGTCATTGAATGGGATGTGTTGGAAGAGTTGCAGAAATAGTGTTGGTCCTGGACTAGGCCCTTCTAGGTCTGTTTGTGCCGACTGCTATGGAGTTACAAGGAAATAGCCCTATGCAGTGAAAACTGAAAATCTACTCAGCTGAACCAGCTTTAATACAAGTTAAACAGGGCTCGATGCATATCTGGTGACTTCAAGAGAAAAGCTCTGTAGAGGTTGGCAAACTTCTCTATTCTCTGTTTCCCTGTTAAATGCCAGTTTTATTCCTTCAAGAATGAAACTCTCTTTTGGAAAGCAATATATTAAAACAAGCTCTGCCTGTGAGTTTGCACTGGCAGGATCTCCTGCTTTGCCTGCCCAGGTACATTCACATACTGCTGCAGTTGTGTGCCCAGAGCTGACTTTAAAGTGACAACTCAGTATCTGTTGTGTCCTGTTATGGTTCAGATGACTGAAAAGATAAGTGATCAAGTTATTGAAGGAGAGATGGAACTCTAGGGGGTTCTTTCTAATGAATTATAGAATTATTTTTGAAAAAGCAGTGCAGTGTTTGAATAATCAAGTAAAGTATTTTTCTGGAGCCAGGATTGCGATGGTAATATTTATCTTTGAATTCTTAAGACAGATAAAAATCAAAAGCCCAAACCACCAGCTATTTTTCTTTAATGTTTAGATTAATCCAGGAAAATAGACCAAAATTTTGAAAATGGCTTATTTAAACACAGATTGATTGAACTGTTTAAGGGGCATTTAATTTCTTCTGCAGAAAGACTTCTCTGTATAGCATCGTACGGTTTTAGGGAAAGTTATTAATTGATTTATCATTATGATCCTTTTGAAACAGGGAAGTTGTAACACTATTTTGTAAATTGCAAATTAAGGCCCTGGGCAGAAACTTCTGGACATCATTTAGTTTTAAATGGAGCACTTTGTCTTCTCATCTGTTTTAATAAAGATTTTCTAGTCTGATTGAAGTAGGTGATAGTGAAATGTGTTTGCTGTCTGTAAGGATGTCTGATTTTTCTGTTGGCAGTGCTGTTTCCTCCGTTCACACACAAGTGAAGATAGTTGTCTTAATAAAAATAAAGTAGGAATTAGACTTTTTTTTTCTATCATCCTTTGCTACATGTTAGCTTGCCATGTGGCTTTCCATGTGTGCCACATGTTTCTTGTATAAGCATCTAGTATTAAATACAAGTGTTGGTAGCTCTATCACTAACAGTTCACATGCCCTACACTGAAAAGCCAACATCCTCTCCAGCTGATGAGAGCTGTTGCTGCTATTTTGGTAGTCTTTTGTTGCTTTAAATGTGGGGTGATGAAAGCATGAAGAACAGCTGCTGCTACTTTAATCCTATAAGAGAGGTAATATTCATGTGTTTTTATTTGTGGTTGGTGAAAGACTCATTTCTTTCTTGTTGGAGCTGAAAACAAAGATGTTGGGGATATTTCGGTGCTGATTATAAGAATATAGTTGCCACTCCTGGAGTTGAGAAATTCAAAATGTAGTCCACCTATTATAATCAAGGGTGGAGAAAAATTTATTGCAGTGAGTTTTAAACTTCAAAAAGCTTTCAGTGTGTTTGGACTGAAGGAGTAAGTGTCAGCCACTTTTAAACCTCTGCCGTTCAGGTTTTGCCTAGTACAGTAGTTATATTTTAAATTACTGAAGTTATTCTGATAGGCTTGCATATAATTAGTGTAACAACATATGTATGTAATCTTTATTTTTTGCCAAATGGAAAGGTTAGTCTTTCTTTTTCATACGGGTAATCATGAGTTTCACCAGTATGTCTCAGGTCTGGTCTCTTGAGGCTATTGGTAGGAGGAACTATGTGACTGTCTTCATATCTTCTTAACCTTAGGACTTGGCATGATCAGTCTTGGATTAAGAATTTGAATCACTTCTATGTCTAGGCCAGGACCTCTACTCTTAAGTCACTCACTTGATTTATCATCCAAAGTAAGGTGGCTTAAATTCAAACCTACTTAGGGTTGAAATACTAGAAAGCAATTTACCTGTAAAGGTGTCAGTTTTCAGAAATCTGAGCTACTTTGTGAAAATTTTTAAGGGATAGTCCTTTCCCAAAGATGAAGCACACTATTTTAGGAGTTTTTAAATTTATTTGAACCAGAACAAACCAAATTACAGCAACGACCATTAATTGAGTCTTGTAGCCACTTTTGACATCTGACTGTAAAAAAACCTAGCCACAAACATGACTTACCTCATTAGTTAAACTGACAGTTCAGTTGTTTTATTACTGAAGCAGGACTGAACCTACCAGGTAATTAGTTGAGGTTTTGAATTTTCTTCTTTAGTCAAAATATCAGTGTGTTCTTACAATGAGGATGTGCAATTCTTAATTTTTTTAAATTTATCTTTCCCTGTACCTTAGTTTGTGGAATCAACATTTGCCAACTCTAGATCTTGACTGAAGTTATCTATCAGACATTTAAATATTATTCTCAACAAGAAAAAAAAATAGTGGAACTGATTCCTATTCTTGTTTGACTTAGTTTGAAAACTAATGGTTCAAATCAAACTTGGGTCTTTTCCAACCTAAATGCTTCTATGATTCTATGACTTTTTTTGTTGCAATTGCAAATTAAAAATGAGTTGTTACCGAATTCAGTAATAGAAACTGGAAGCATTTTGTACGTACTTCGCGTGGCAAGAGCACTGTGTCAGCAGATTATTTGGAATATTTCAGATTTTGAAAAGGATAATAGCACTGACTTTGCTGGGAATGAGATATGAATAGCTGTGCATTTACTTAAGCATTTTGCTGCATTAAGGTCCCTTTCTTTATAAATAAAACCTGTCACTGAAGCCTAGAGATAACAAGACTCATACTTGTTATTGCCAGATTTTGGGCATGCTGACAGATTCCCTGTAGATAAACTGGGATGTGAGCTTGTACTGCTTTGTTCACTCTGTCACACTTGGATTTATACTTGCTTTTTCCCACACTGAATGGAAAGTTTGTTAATTCCTTTTTCATTGAAGGATATTACAACCAATTGAATGAATGTACACCTGAGCACAATGCTCACAGCAGCTTGAGTCACTGCAACATTTCCATCCTACATTTTCATGTGGGAAGTTGATTATGTACCAAAGTCCTTACCTTTATCAGTGAGTGTTACTTGTTACTCACTGAATACAAGAGGTATAGGAACTAAAAGAATCCACTTATTTCTGAGTCAGAGGCAGGATTCTGTACTACTGAAACCTTCCTGACAGCCAGCTGTCACATCTGCACCAAAATCTCTAGTGAAGGAGATTTTTTGGCAATTTTCACTGAACTTACTTGGTTTTTGGATAGTTACTCCTTTGTTTCTCTAGAGAAATGATGGCTGTGAAAAAATGACTGTGTTGTACAAGACTGTAAACAGAGTAGGACTAATGAGTGACTCTGGATATAATGTAACATTAGATTGGATGTGGAGGATGTATTTTATCAATTCATAATAGTTTAAAAAGGAAAAAAAAAAATCTGAAGACACAAACAGGCTTTAGACAATACACAGGCAGAGTATAGACCCAACAGGCACCCAGATAATCCAAGATGGGGCATCTATTGTGGCATACATGCCATAGCTGAAATCTGCCATGGAATACTGATCTCCTTTGTTTTTGATTTGCTTTTGTTTTTACCACAATACTGAGGAAGGAAGAGTTGGTCACCTTTCACTTTACAGTGATTTATTCAGCTCGTTCAACCTTTTCACATTGATCATGGTTTCTAAAACTGTTGCTAACATCTTCTCTGCCAAAATTTCTGTGTTTTGGAATTTTCCACCCCCTCCCCCAGCCTTCTCCCTTGAAAGGTGGTGTCCAACGGGGGAAAAAAAAACCTAACAAGTTATTTTTGAGCTCTCATCATTGAGATAGGCAGAAATTGTCTCTTTATTTCTGTATATGGCAGGCCTAATAGTATCTGTGAGAATGAGCTGAACACCTGCCACCAGTTTATTCTGTAAGTATTCTTAATCAATTTTGGTTGTCTTTTCACCTTGCTACCCTGCATCTTCATGGGTTGACTATTTCAACCTGTTCAGTCTCAGGTCTTGCAGTGAAGGGTGTGGGTGTATCAGGACCAGATGCAGGACAATACCATGCGTACCATGTAAGCACCGCTTTTCAGAAGCGGGCTGAGAAAGAGCACAGCTCTTTTTGTTCAGAATCCTTTATGGTGCTGTTGCTATAACCAAGGCAGTTGGTGAGTTTTTTAAATGCTTTGAATTTTCTTTTTAATTTTCAGTTTAAGCCAAAACCAGTTTTCTAGTTGAAATACCTTTAAGTTCCAACCCAAAATAGGCAACAGCTATATTTGGTGATGGCACAATTGTTAGCATTGGTTGTTTCAGATTTCAAATATGCTTACACAAAGAAAATGGAAGCGTTTTGCTGACTATATTTGCTAAGCATTTTCCCAGCAGGAACCAAAATTACCAAGTCATGGTGTTGTGAGTCATAAGTATGACTTTTTAATATTTATTTTTTTAAGAACAGTCTTCTCAATTATATATCAAAATAAGTTAACCTGGGAGACAACTTTACTTGGGGCTAGAATAAACACATACTCAGCAAGACTGAACTGATGATGCTGTTTGTAAACATTCTGCTATTGTGACTGATCTGTGTTGTCTTATAAAGGTCACACCTATGGATCAGTATTTTGTGGTAGGCGCTGAACAAATGTATGACAAAACCATAGTCTTCACAATTCCTGTAAAAGAAGTGAGGGATTCAGGGTTTGTTCTTAAGATGCCTAGGATTTTCAGGTGGCTCTCGCTTCCATTAGAGCCAGGAACTTTAAAAGGCATACTAGATAACCATTGCCATGTAAAAATCAGACAGCTGCAAAAATTTTAGTAAGGTACTCATATTTTTTGATGATTTTTGAAAGTAGAAGAATCAGATCTATGATCATCATAAGAGCTTCAGGTGAGTTTGCAGTCAGCTTCTTGTGGGAGCCATGCCCTGTTCCATCAGAAAATGGATGAGATAGTGGGACAGTAGACAAGTGTGGTGATGCTGAGAAGCACCCTTGAAAGAAAAGACCAATGGCCATGAACAGGCATTTGAAAATGGGACCAGACCTATGCTTCTTATTTTCAAGACCTGAGACTGAGAAGATCAGAAGTATGAGAGATGAATGGCAGAGTGCTGAAAGACAAGTTTGCCAGAGTCAAATATTTGGCTGCAAAATGACATTCTCCTACTACTTTTACCATTACAAAATGTGTGAGAGTCTTTAAACCGAAAAAATGTACAGGGAAATGTGAAAGAAGCATTAGAATGCCATGAAAACAAGCTGTGTTACATGAATTACGCATTGACAAAACGTGTGCATTGCCCAAGCCTTAGTGCTACTGCCACCCTTGAGCCTCTGTGCATGTTATCAAGGACAAATATTTTCTGGTGCTCCTCTCTTTGATGCATAATCCCAGTCTAAACTAGCTTTTCCTATGTGTGCAGTTTTCCTGCCGGAGTCCCTTATAAAACAGTCTTGCAAAATACGTTCTCAGAGGCTGCTGTCTCCTGACTTTGTTTTCCCTTATTCCAAACACTGAAATCAAGTTAGAGGTTCCTGAAGTATCACAGTTGCTTCTCTAATAGCATGCAGACTGGAGTAGTCAAGTTTGCTGCTTTTTACAGATGTGTATGGATACATGCTTGTGTATATATAAAACTGTAATGAAGTGAAAATCTGGAGGTAATTTTTCTGTGGCAGACCTGTGTAGACAGAGTTACTCAGAGAGCTGCCACGGAGGGCAGTGCTCCTGAGGTGAACGTGCACAAGTTCTGTTCCATCGGAACAGAGCAAAAGGTTCCCTACGTGAGTTCTTGGAAAAGCTGTGGATCTCCCCTGCTAGGACATTTGTTAGTAGTCAGGAAAGGAAAGAGTTTACAGGTTAAGGGTATGAAGTAAGTTTTCCACCATCTGACCTTTCTCACATGCTAGCACAGAGCAGCTTTTCTGTAGGATCAAAAGATGTTATTGTTTGTCAGAATAACTCTGCTAATAAACCCTCTTGTACAAAAGTATCTATTATGTTATAAAAAGAAGTGTGCTACTCTAAGCAGTTGTACTGGTGTAACTGCATTTAGCTAGGCCTTCTTCCATCATCGCTGTCTGTAAAAATCTGCATTTCTAACATACTCCAGTGCTTTTCAGCATTACCTGGGTCCTTCCTTGAGGTGCACCAGAAAAGCAAGTGGCAAACAGTTCTGTAAGGTGCCACTGGAAGAGGGATACAGCTCTGGGCACTAGGTTAGTTAGAAAGATGTTGGGATGTGTATCATCCAATGGGTTTTTTTTTTTTAATTATTCTAGAATCTGTAAGTTTTTGTGTTTTCCTCTTGCTCCATGAACTGTTATTCTACATGTAATGAAGCTGAAAATCAAGTAAGTGTGATCTGACGTGCTTCAATGAACTTTCTGGGATCTGGTCTGGAGTTATTATTTATTTATGGATATTGTCCCTGGTCTGTGTGTGGTAACTGCTTGAATGCTCTCAGGCTGTGGTAGTACAAAGCAAACGGAGTTTGCGTGAATGCAGGCACTTACCTGTCACGTGCATCATGTGCACCATGAATGAAGGTAGAACTACTCTGCCCTTGGAGAAATCACTGCTGCACCTCACATTAAAGGCTTGATTTCATCTGGTTAAGGAAGTGTAAGGCTCATGCCATGAGATATTTTATGTGTGGTTGTTGTGGATATAGATTAATCTTTAGAATATTTCTTAGAAAAAGTGGATGAAGAAACAAACAGTGATGTAAAACTTCGCAATCAAATTAGTGATGTAATAATCACTCTTACTGAGAAGAGACAAAACCAATTTGTGAGAATTGGCAGATACGTGTTTTTTCCATATACCCTATGTTACAGTTCAGAGCCTTGATGCTAGTACTTTTTGTACTAAGTTGTCCACCTTATTCCTTCTCACAAAGGAATTGTTTTTTTCTTTCTTTGTAGGATTGATTAATATTTTTTTTGTAGATGAGAGAGATTATCAGTGATGTCTAGACATTGCTGTTTCCAGAAAAAATGTAGAACTGAATCTTTCTAAACTTGGTGATTTGTGTAACAGCATATTGCCTGCTGAAACTGTGCCTGGCTGGGGTTCTTGCTGTTGTGAAGAATAACATACTGGAATTTCAAGCTAGGAGCTATTTCTGTTTGTTTCTGCTTGAGTTTTGTTTTGTTTGTTTTTTTTTCTTTTTTTAACCAAACACCTCTCACATAATTTTCTTAATAAGAAGTGTAATAAATGTGTTTTGTAACATAAATATATTTGCTGTTGTTTGACTGACTCTTCAGTCACTGTATTCACCACTTCTTTACACTAACGTTTACCATAATGAGCAGCTCGGAACAGTTTACTTTCTGAAAAACAAGTGACTCCTGGTAATGCTCAAGTGTGGTTTGTAACATTCCACAACCAGCAAATACTAAAATACACTATTTTTTCCAACCTGAGCTTCAAAATAATAGAATAGGGATCCGGCATTGAGAAATGCTGCTTTGAAATGTGTATGAAATAGATTTCTGATGAAGAGGGAATTTGAGAAATACTTCTTTAAGAATTCTGGTGAGATACACAAACCACCTTCTGTAAGCTCTCTGAACATAACTAACATGCTGCTCAGTTTATTCAAAAAAGGACTGTAAATTCTGGAAGTTTTAACTTGATATGTTTGCAGGTAACATGATTGATGTGTAACTCTAGAATGAAAGGAGTATTTAGAGTCTTGGCTATCAGTTCACCAGTTCTTATTCCTTAAACAAAGACAGGTCAGATACTAGTCTTGTCCTCTGTAAGTGTTAGTTTCTGGCTTCATCCTATGAATACAGACCTATGTAAACTCAGAAAATGTCCTAACACTTGAATGTCTATTGATTACTAAATTGGGAAAAACAGAATAGTGGAGAGGGGCTAGCCTAAGTCACAAGATTTTTTTTTTCATAGCTTCTCAGAGGTATATCATATTATAAATGCATTAGAAATGTTTTGCTCTGAGGATATGTAGCATTCCTATAAAGGTTAAATCAATAAAAATGATTTGGCCACATTCCTAAGCATGGCTAGAACAGGTAGCCCGTTGTTTAAGGTACCCTTGAATTTCTGGATCAGATTATTATGGTGCAGCAAAAAGGCTTACTAAAGGCTTCTTACTGTCTGCAGACGTTCTGTGTTTCTATGTGAAGATATCGTCAGCTTAAAAAAACCTTCAGATTTTCTTTGCTACTGAAAAAAAAAGAGCATTTTTATGTGTAGAGGTCTCAAATGTTGTGCTGTGTGTGCTGTAAGTTTTAAAGGAAGTTTTGCAACAAGAAGGGGTGAAGAGACATCAGTAATTGGTAACAACCAGGTATGTAAAGAAGAGAAAGAGACATCTTTTAAATCAGTGTTAAGACTAGTAAAATTGCTGCCCATTTAAGTATCTTTTTTAGTTTGTTTAGCTTATTCTTCTTTTATGCATATCTGCTGAAGGGGAATAGTCATTATGTGATGTATATTTACTGTATCTAGCCAGTTCAGTAAGCAAGTAAGATTATGAAATATAATGGTAGAAGACTTCAAACTGTTACTTCAAATTTGTCTAACTTCATACAAAGTTGATAAAAATTTAGTAGCTATTAAATAGTGTTTATTCCATACATCTGGTTGATTTAGTAGACGGAGCTGAAGTCTGACAGTAGACTGTTTTTATAGATTTAGTGCATTTTAAAATCTTTCAGGCATGTTGAAGAGCTACTGTATATTATTGTTACAGGGCAGATTTGTGTCTTACGGTGAGTGCGTGTGCTATGCATCTACGCTCCTGACATTTTTATATAGGTTTTATGGAGCACAAGCTTACTGTAAGAACATGTCACTAAGATTAGAGATCAGATTCTTATGGGTATTTTAAATTTATTTCTCTCAGTCTCACTGTGCCCTTTAAGAATGCTGGAGCTAAAAACAGTGCCTTTTTATCTTTGCTTCTTCCTTTTTAATATTTTTTTAAGTGTGTGAGAGATTATACTATTTTTGAATTATATAATAAAATGTAAAATTGTGAAGAGTAATTCTGATGATAAAGCACAGAGCCCACACTACTGGTAACTGGGACTTTGTCTCAAGATGTTTTTCAGTTGTGAAAATTTGATCAGTGAATTAACCGCACATCCGGCTACACACATCTTTGATCGGAATTGGAACATTCCAGCTCGTGTGTGTGTCTATGTGAGCTGGCTCCCTCGAGTAGGTTTTACACATGTGCACTACACATGTGCCTTGAAATTAGTTAGTAAATTAATGTTATAATTCAAAGTAATAAAATTACGCTTTTCAAGCCTTTGTTTTGTACTTAATGAGTATTATTATAATTTATCTTTTAATCTGGTCGAGCTCAGGTCTTCATTTCTTTTAGGATGGTTTAATTAATACACAGCTTAGCTGCAATTAAGAATTTGCTTTTGCTTTTAAAGGTAATATTAAAATTTTACTTTAATGAGCATAGAACTCCAAATTATTACAAGGTCATTACAATGACTGAGTTAATTACCATTCAGAATAACAGTGCATGATTTTAGGTCCTATTCCTGAAATGCTCTGAAATGAAAAGTTGCTCTAGCATTTGCATATGCAATACACAGTGGTGCACTAGAATGAAACTGTTCTAGCTCCAGTATGAAAATGATTTGCACTGTGGAAGATAACTTTCTTCCCATTTGATGCTAAATTAATTTTTTTTGATTACTTAGATGCTATTTTTTTATCCAGAAATGACTGCACTTTTTCTGAATGTTGATTTCTTTAATAAAATATTAGTATAAAGAGTGTAACTTTTGAATTTTAGTGTTTCTGTTTATGCCGTTTAATCAGAAAGGGGGGAAATAAAAATATACTGAATAGCAACAAAAATATAGCACTTAGTTTTGAACGTACAGAGTTGGATGTAGGAGGGGTGGGAAGGAAGCAAAGTGAATGCCCTTTTTGCAGAAAATCCTTTTGGGAAAAGAGAACATTTTTACTGGTGTACACTAAGGTACGGCGCCTAAGTAAATAGTTGCTGCTTTCTGGTCCTGTCAGTTTTAAATAAACCATTCATTGTTATGGATTGGTTATTCCACAAATACCCAAACGCAGTGGAGTTAAACTTTGATACCGCTGATTGGAAAAATGCAGATGATGAACTCTCTTAGTGTGAATTTATATGGATGGTCTTACTTAGAGGAAATAAGTTTTGCAGATTGTGTTAGGAAGTAAATATACTGCAGGCTGTAAGTACTCTGTCACAAAGCTGCTCCTGTGCTCGGGTATTGTACAATAGCTGGTAGAATTAATTCATCAAACTCTTGTTAGTATTGAGTCACTAAGCTAGACCAGATGTGTCCCTTCAGTGTTACAGAGCAAATGTGACACTTCTTTTTGTCCTAAAAGCTTTCTGTTTAAAGGTGAATAGATGATGCATTTGAGTGAAAGTCACTCCTGGAATTTATACACAAAATGCTGCAAGGACATAAATATCACAGCAGTTCATTGTTGTGGCTCACCTGAATGGCTTGTGGAGACATGTTAAGTTAAAATAGCAAATTCTGACACTACAGTCCTCAAAATTTTTTTTTCAAGTCATGTCTTAAAATGCCTTTTAATTTCCATTGAATCCTGTTTAATTAATGTAAAATTATTCTTGCTGATTCTAGATGAAGATTTGTGCTCACAGTAAATTATTAATGTATTGTATTATTGCAAAAATGCAGTTGTGGATGATTATCAGCTCTTGGCAGCACAACTCTGCATTTGTGTCTGGGATCTTTCCATGTCAGTGTGGTTGTGCTTTTTTTTTTTTTTTGTGAGCCCCTTCAGTGGAAATATATTGCACTGTGTAAAAAAACACCAGCTGATCTACAAATAAGACTGCTTTGGCTAAAATATGTTTCAACTTTGAAAGTTGAGGTGAGTTAAGAGTGGCCGGTCTGATGCCCACAAAAGCAGTTTCTCTTGTCACTGGGCTATGGGAGGGAATAAGAGGATATGAAGGGACTGACACCAGGCATGTCTCTGTCATGATTTTTACCAAGGATTCTAAAACTAGTATTTCTGGCATTTGTTATTTCATTACAAGCACTAACACTTAAAATTTATCTAGAACACTGTGGTAGCATTAATAAACACAGTTTTTAACAAATATTAGTGCAGGACCCTGACAAGTTCCTCCACGGCATGTTAGCAAGATATGTGAAGAGTGGCAAATGTTCTTGGGGTACTGCTGGCAAATCTGAATGCAGCAGCGCATTCTCCTTTATGGCATCAGTGCTAGGGTGGAAAAAATTGTATTGATAGAGAAGTCTTCTAAATTTATGCTATTGCTAGTTTGACTTTAACTTGAATTTCACAATCTTAGAAGTGTAAGTTAATAGGAATTAGAGGCTTTAACTGTATACATGTGTGTGTTTGCACATACACAGCTCATTAACATTTCTTAAAAGAAAGAATACCCTGTTCTAATACCACACACAGATACATTGAAATATTGTGTGTTTTTAACTCTGTCTTTTCTGATTTGTATTTGTATGAATTACAGGTCTTTGTGGGATTAACACTATCTGGTAGTCAGTGTACTTAGGCATAATTATTTATCTATATTGTTTTTTCTTAATGAAATCATAGGCAACCCTTTCTTTTGCTTGTGTGTATAGGGTCAAATATATTAAATGTGTCTGACAGAGAAATTCAGTTCAGTAATTACTAATGACTTGTAACATCCCCCTGCTCCGATTTGTTCCAGCAGAGCCACTGCACGCAGCATATGGTGCTTGATGTACATGTGTGTCTGTGCATATAGATGCAAATGCATCTCGTTACTGTTAATTTTCATTGTGATCAAGGCCGGATCCTGTTCCTCTGAACAGTATTATATTATGTAACTGGCAGTGGCTCTGTCTTTCTGTTTCAGTTAACCACAGAGTAGATTTAGATCTAAGATATCTGACCATGAGGGATAAGTAAACAATGGTTTGGCACACTTACGGTTCAAATAAATTCTGGGGAAAATAAATGTATGTAAGGTCATCAGCTTTTAACTTTCCTTAATCAAGAAAATGAATGATAATAAATTTTAAGTCATTATGAAATGCTAGCAATTCAGAGGAAATATAATATGTAAAATAAGCTGTCTATCAGAAATATAGTAATCATATTTGAATGAATTCCTGCCAAAAAATTTTGCCATGGGGTTTTTAGCTATAACATATTAAAACTTAAAACTATTGTTAATTCCAGAACTGCCTGATCTTAATGGATATGGCATTTTTAAGAGACAGACAGCAGAAGAAACTGTTTCTACCCTTCGCTGTAAAAATAAAGGTAGTTTTATTGGATATGAAAAAATATTAGTAAGGAAAACTACTATGAATACAGTGGATAACGTACAAAAATACTTACTTTTTAAAGCACCCTATGTACTTAAAGGAGAATGTAGCCTTTTTGCTTTAATCTTTTGCTGCTCTAAGATTAATTTTTATAAATAAAAACATTTAAAAAGGAGTAGGTTGTGCAAACTAATTTAATTGCTCTGATTAAAGTGACTTCAGCAGTTCAAGAGAGTCAGGAGAAAACCTATAGAGTTTTCCCTCCTGGGGCAAGTTCCTACATGAAATAGGAAACTTAAACCTACACGAAGAAGGCTAGAAACAGTACACAGTATGGTAACAAGAAAAATAAAAAATATATACAGGAAACAGATGCATGAATAATGGATTTTTTTTTTCAACTGGAAGTGTTAAACTGCTTTAGGATACAGTAACCTCAGTTTTTGTCTTTATGCTCATCTTTAAAATATTCTCTTTAGGGTGTGCTTTTCAATATGTTAAGTGGCAGGTCTTATATTTATTTGTAGAAGAGAGCCTGTTTATGTAAGGAAATGTGCTCTTAGATGTAGGCTTTATTAACTTAAAAACAAAAACACCTGAGAGCAGAAGATAGACCTCCTTAGCCTGTTTCCCATAAGAATTTAGAAGGCAGCTTGGAATGAAGATATCTAATAGATGTAAAAGCTATTGTATGTAATGTGAGCACAAATGAATTTTGCTGATAAGAGTAGATATTTGTGGGGGTTCCGTGGTGGAGGAAGTAAATGTTTTGTGGGTGACTTTTGTCTCCGCATGAAAATCTGTGGATAATTCCTAAGTCTGACAAAATTTCCAAGGAAAATCTCATTGAAATGGCACGCAGTCTGTTAATTTATTTCTGTGTATGCTTATCAGAATATATATTGCATTTATTCCATTTAGGCAAATTAATTTTTTTATCTTGAAAGTAACAGTTGTATGTTTTCTTGTTCCAGTTTCTTAACTGCTTGTACGAAACTTGGATTCTCCCAGTGCTGAATTTAAGACCCCAAAATGCTTCAAGTTTTACATCTTAAACTCACTATTTATCTTGAGGCTGATTTAATTAAAATATTATATACTCTAGGGCATATTAAACATGGCAATTTATTGTAATTCTTATTAATGGAGTGTATTTAATGAGTTTTCAGAACCGACTCCTGCCCCTACAACACACAATGCTGGTTTTTATTGGGTACATAGAGGGAGACATGCAGATGGTCTGATTTTCAGGAGGTGCCCGGCACTGACAGCTGCCCTTGGCTCCTGTTGTATTCAGGCAGGAGAAACGCTGGTGCTCAGCACCTTTGCAGCTTGGCAAGCATGGGATAATTCCTCCCTTCCCTCTCTGCTTCAATTTCCACAGAAGTGTGCTGGACTTGAGTGCAAAATAATGCCAGATTCTGCTTGTAGCTTCAGCTTTTTGCATTGTTAGAGTTCTAGCAAGTATTTCTTAGTTCTTATTCATGTTGTTCATTGATGGTGTCTGCCACAAGGTGTGACAGTACATAAGCACACTTATTATCTGTCTCTCTTGAAATGTCTGTACTGCCTAGTTAGCATCTCTTGCCAGAATTGTTAGCTTCTTTATTTTTCCCTTTTTACTTTAATGGGTGTTAGATGTTTGCTAGTTACTTATGGCTGCTCTAAGCTTCTTGTTACTCATTAAAAAGTACAACTCTCTTCTGAAAGCAATTGGGAAAATAAAAGGTATAAGGTGCAATTTTAAGATTAATATTAGCCTGACCATGACCAAGAAATCACACAGCTTGAGAGGAATTTCAGTATTATTGTTATACTCTTAATGTGGGGTGGCAGAGCCTTTAAATATTTCTGGTAGGGTAGTTAATACAGCATGGAAGTTTGATATTTGTACAGTTTGTAAAGGAATTTGAGGTGTTACCCTATTTTGACTTCAGTTTTCAAGTATGCACTGGTGCATCATTAATCATAGGAAATGCAAAAATAAATAATATAGTCCCTTTGGATTTTTCATGTGAATACTTACCTTTTCCTTTTTTTGTATATACAGTTGAGGTATTTAGGTAACCCCTAACCTTTTGCTTCAACAAGGAGGTACAGTATAAAAATATTACCACAGTCTTCATATGAGCAGTTCTCTCTAAGAAAACCTCTAGATGAATATTTATTGAAAAAAAGCAAAGTTGCAACACAGAATGACTTAGCTTGGCCTGAATATTATATTTTAGACCACCAGTGAATAAAATTAAAAGCACATGGATTTTGAATAACTAGAAAAGGTTGTAATTGATTAGCACTGCATGAAAGTATTGGAGTGAGTTTTGATTTGTGAATGGTCCTATTCAATAGCGATTAATCCTGTATGTTTGATAAAATCTTAGTGCCCCTAATGAGATAGGATTTTTTTTCCTCTCCCAGTTTATTTAACCACCAGATACTCTGATATTCTCCTAACAAACTGGAACATTTTGATCCTACATTGATGTAGTTGATTTAAACAATATTGGCTATTAATAGTTCATTTGAGGCAGCTAATTAAACAGATCAGTGCATTTTGCTGCGTACAGACCTTGTAAGTGATGAAGAGCAATCCTGCAGGATTTGGGGCTTTCAGATAACGGCAGCCTCTGTGAGAGGCTGCAGCTTTTTTAGTGCACGTGAGAATACTCATTCCTGCATAGTCTTCAGTAGTATTATTATTTTTTTTAAATCCTGGTATTTTAAATTATATTTTATGCAAAGAGAAGTGCTTCCTGAGATTTTGATTAGCATTCACAATAGTATGAATACGTTAAACAGAGCTGGAACGTACAGAAAACTGCTTTCTATACAGAGGTAATCAAAAAGGATTTGTTCCTCTCTTATCAGTCTCCTAATTAAAATGAAACAAACCCTTTAAGATTCCCTACCAAACAGTAAAGCAGATGAGAATTGAAATTTACAAAAGGTTTGGCATTTTTTGATGAAGAAGATATTGAGGAGTATTTTAATATAAGCGGAACTGGAAGACTTTAGATTTACTCTATCTCCCTTGGGATCAGCTTCCAGAAATTACGTGTGAAATACCTGATTGAATTATCAGCTAAACTGGGATCCTATTTCCTTCTTTCATTTGATTCTTCATCTGAAGATGCACAGAATGTAGTTGAAGATGCCTTTTCCTATTTTAAAATTGTAATTGTTTTTGGAGGCATTTAAGAAGGTTTTCAGTCTGAAATACTTTGAGTAAACAATGTTTTCCAAATTTTATACCAAATATGCTGTTTGATGGTTTTTTTTTATAGTGTTTATTTTGAGCCTTTTTTCTCCTTCAAATGTTATGGATGTAACTATAATAGCATTTGCTGGTTGAAATGAATCCCGTTTGATTTAAAAGCCTGAGAAGGTTTACTCAGGCTCGATGCGGTCAAAACCTGTGTATGAGTGGCACAAGGTAGAGAAAATCTGGATGTGAAACCCAGACTGTAGCTAATTAAAATGTACTAAATTGGAAAGGAATATATGTGTTTGCATGAACTAGGAAAGGATTTTTTTTTTTTTTTTTTTTTTTGCTACTCTTGTTTTTCCCTTTCATATGAAGTCTAAAAGACATAGACAAAAATGAGTGGAATAAAAGCTTTCAGGAATATGGTTAATAGCACAGATTAGCAACCATGTGGGTTAATCATAGCTCCGTTTTCCTGCCCTGTTATGACTTGTCATTATGATTCATTAGTTCAGTCTTGAAGAGAAACAATTAAACTCAACAGTCCTGAAAGGAATAAGGTAGAGATGGGAAGAGAAGGACAGCACAGAAAGGAATGCACAGATCGTGCATTCTGAGGTGCTGCTGCATCATTGAACGGCAAATTCATGAGCAGCTTGGGTATTCTGGCTTTTTTTTAAACAATAAATTCTGCCTCCTTTTTATAAAAGTGGGTTTTCCAAAATTTGGTTTTAGCGCAGATTACACTGCTTACACATTGATAGAGCTGATGAGATTTTGTAGTCCCTTGCATCTATTGTTTGTGTCCAAAGTGAAATTCAGGTATCCAACCCTATTTAGTGAAGTTCAGGAAAAGTATTAAGCACAGTATCACAGTACTTCCCAGTGGCTTTAGGAATTATCAGAAGTAGGTGAATTAAGCAGTCAGACTTGGTGTTTTGATAATTTTAGCCAACTAAATTTCTTCTAATCTCTTTTGGAAGTAAAAGCAAAAGAAAGTCCCTATACATGTAAACTGTATTTCCTGTTGTAAACACTGGGATAATGTGGTCTGGCTACACTTCTGCTGTGCTTTGCTCAGACACCAGTTTGGGTAGAAAAGCTGCTTTGCCGGGTCTGTGTTTGCATTTCAGCTCAATGTTCAGGGTATTAGAGCTGCATGACCAGCCACAGGTTATATTATCTCATCTGGTATCTATAGGTCATATATTAAATCGGTCACCCTCCTGTAAAAAGCAATTTCTTCATTTCTGTTCCTATACCCAGCCCCAGAGCTTCTTCATGTGTTAACTGGGAACCAGTCAAAGTGTGTGAAGTAGGAGGGGTAAAAGGCACCCCAGTCACTACAATAACGGGGATGTATGTATTGGAAATCCTTCTAGCATTGTTGTTTTTCATAGAAGGGGGACAAGGGAGGGACAGAAATAGGCTTAGCTACGGTCCCAACATAATTTCAACATGACGGACACCATTAAGAAAATCTTGTAAGTTTTCACTTTTTTTTTTTTTTTTTCCTGAAGCTTTCAGAGTTTTCAGTTCATCTGTCTGAACCGCCTCAGTAAAAGATGCTTTGAAAAAATTTTGTTACTGTACTTCTTGCAGTTCATCAAGTGTGATGATAACAAAGCATTTTCCAGTACTCTTTAAAATATAAATTCATTTTACTTGCAGATAAATCAGTTAAAGTCTTATTTGATTCTATTTAGTATTTGTGAGTGAGATGCTCTCTACTGATTTTAAGTCTCTGAGAGGATGAAGCTTTTCAAAGTAAGCAAAGATAGAGGTGCAATTTTATAGTGTATTTATGAGTTTTATGAGCATTTATATGTACAGTGCATATAAATAATTACTTCGGTATATACATATACGATTTCTTAAAGGAATCTGTGTTTACAGTTCAGAATATTGAAGTAAATATTTGGCAGTGCTCTTCTACAGAATTTTTTACATCCCACTTTGAATTAAACTTAAAATTCAGCAGCATGTTAGATCATGTATTTTTTATTTCGTAGTTTAATATTTTCATGCATGAATGTTTTGCCTTGTTCATAATTAGTGTAATGAGAAGAATTTGCTTTTACAATTGAATATATTATCAAACAAACTTTGCTGTGAAATGAGGGCAACTGAGGACTAGAAAACTGCAGATTTACACTGATAACTTCATCTGAGATATATGCGTAAAAATAAGATGCCTGGAACAATGATAGGGCAGTTTTGGGTAGGATAGGCTGCAGTATGCTACATGCTACTCATTTTCATCAGGTTTAGAGAGCAAGCAGTCTGAACTCTGTGATTTAAGTCTTTTACAGTATCTTTCATTAACTACTCATAGTGGATATGTCTAAAAGTGTCAACAGAGTTCTTAATGAGATTTCTGAGCTGCTGTTGATGAACTCACTAGTTACTTTATCTTTTGCCTGAAGATAATATGAAACATTTTGCTGGATCCCATTAGGCTCTGTCAAATTTCGTGCAGCTACACCTTGACCCCGGTGACAGCTGAGCACACCTGCTGTCAAACACTGACTGAGCCACCAACTTCCCTTTGCTCAGCTTGCCAGCTAACAAATTTGTTCTTATATCTGCAGAAGCTATTTACAGTTACTTCCCCCTCCAAAAAAACCACCCCAAACAACCAGGTATACTATCTCAACATTCTAACATCCCATTCAGCATTTTTTTGCTTAGATAACCACAACCAGTATTGTTCAAAGTAAGAAGACTCTCAAAAGCGAAAAACAGAAGCTCAAATATTGCAGCACTTACCCCAAAAGAAGTTTTGCTGACATGGTGTCACTGAACTGAACAGGCTGTTTGATGCCATAGTCCCTCTCGGTTCACGCAGAGCTTTCACCTTCTGGTGCAAATACTTCTTGGATCCTCAAACTGCAAACACAAACCATAGCCAAACCTTGTTTTAGTTTTACTGTGTCCCTGGATTGCATAGACTCTATACTTAGTTTTTTCTCTGTCAAAAAATTGTGTAGTGCTGGTAACATGTGAAAAGGAAGGCAACAAAACAAAAAAAAGGAGAATGAACAAATATTTGAAGGACCTACTATTACTGCATAGACTGTGGTTAGAGAGCACTTACTGACTCTGTTGGTCTCAGTGGCTGGTAGTGACCTGCGGAGATTAACCATTTAAAAACCAGAGACTCCTTTCTGTCCTCCTGGAGAAAGTTTGCACCGCACTTGTGGTTCTGTGGTTGTTTGTGAGGCGAATGAAGCATTCACACAATCCAAAAAAGCAAAAGCTTTAAAACTCCTTTTTTTTGCAAGCACTGTTACTGGAGCGAGCGAGTCATGTGGCTGTGACATCAGAGGACTCCAAGTAGGACTGCCTACACTGTGGCTTTTTCTTTCTCTCTCTCCTCTTTTTTTTTTTCCTTCTTTTTTTTTTTTCCTTTTTAATTTTTTTTTAAATTTTTTTTTTTTTTTATATTTTGACACTAGGCCCATGTAAGGCCCTTCCTGGCATTCAGAGGGACATAGCTTTTTAATTTTTGCGACTCATGAGGCTTTGGAGAGAGTACAAAATGCTGTAAGAGCCCAAACGTCTGTACAGTTAAAGCATATGGACAGCAGAACTTTATTTGTACTCTCAGTTCAGGTTCCCCCCACTCTTCTTCCCCCTCCTTTTTTTTTTTTTTCTTTCCTTTTTTATTTTTTTTTTCTCCTCCCATTCCCTCTCCCTCCTTTATTATTGTGTCTGTGGAAAACTGAGCAAAATTGGCACAAGTGGCTGTGTGAAATTCTGAACAACAGTGATGATTTACAATAATTTACATCTTTGGATTGTATCACGATCTTGGGTCTGCTTCACATTTGCTGGGTGGCTGGATTCCTTCTGTTTTACTTTTTCTCCTTGTCGTCTTATACTTGTGAATCTGTAACTCATTGTAAGAAACTTTACCTTTCCTAAGGTCTAGTAGCAGGCTGCTTGTTGGGGTTGTGTTTTTCACTGTAATTGGCTGTCACAGAAGTGTTAGTCTGGGGATTCCTTTGCAAATCTTAAATCATGTCTGCCTTGCTTTGCATGCCTTCAAAACTACTTGGCAGTTTTATGTGATGCAAATTAAGGGCAATTATGTTTCTTTTATATTTGGGGCAAAATATGTCATTTGGATATCATAACTGGTTGTGTGCTGCAGCCTGCGAGTGATGCTTGGGAACACCGGCATTGGGAGGATTTAAAGTGGACGTTGTGTAACAGAGTGAGCTGGGAGGGTTTGGTTGTGCTTACATTAATTCCTTATTGTAGTTCTGGTGTTTAAGGGAAATAGAACAGTCTTAAACTTTTGGGGAGACTATAAATAACTTCATTCACCAGTTAATGTTAACACTTAGTTTTAAAATGAAACATAAATTTGATGCATATGTAAGACTCAAATACTTAATATCATCTGTGTGCATGTGTGTGTGATACTTTTTAATATACTTAATGTATTGTAACTTTGACTTTGATTGTGTAACATAAGCCCTGACTGTACCAGTACGGAGTGGGTTAACAAAAGCAGTATTTTTTTGTTTATAATAGAGGCTTTGAAATAAATTGCAAAATGCTGTGTGTAGTAAGGAATAATGTGCACAGACAGTGTGTATTAGTAGTCTTGATTTGCTCACTCAGATTCAGAACAAAATTGGAAACATCTTTGAGAAAGTATCTAATTTTTTGCCTCTTTGGACATTATATCTAGAACTTTTCATATTATCCTGATTGTACCACAGATGCACTGTAATTTTAAGTTTTGGCTGAATGAATTTAATTCTTTTTCCTTTTTCTTGGTCATTTTTTGGGGGGAGCAGAAGAACCACGTAAAACATAGATATTGTTTGGCTTTTATTTGTAAAATAAAATACATCTCTTTGATGCTGCCATCCCTCCTTTTTTGTTTTTCTCTTTGTCCTGAGCTTTCTTGGTTAGAAATTGTCCAGGAATTGTGTGATATGAATAGCTGGAGGTGTGGGTGGAAACCAGGTTCTCTGTTTTTTGGGGATGAGACAAATGAGAAGATTTTTCAGTAAAAAATAGCCTGTTTTGATTTTTGTTACAGAATTATAAAAATCACAGACCTTTCTTCGTAAAAACTTTTCATAATAATTATTGTGAGATAAATTGTATTGTTCTTCATTCAGTACTTTGAGAGTTATTACATGTTGCCAAACTTAGAGAATTCTACCATAAAATGAAAAAGAAATGTTCTACAAAAAAACCCATTCCACTTAAAAATAAGGGTGATATTTAATTCTTCTATTTATTAATTGCTTTTATTATTGTTTGCTTTGTATGGTTAGGAGCAACAATTGAAAAAATCTTAAGACCATAAAAATAATGGAAAAGTACTAATATTTTCATACACAAATTATATTTGTATGCATTAAAGTTTTAATCAACTTAGGATGCAGCAAAAGCTTTTGGAGGTTGCTGCCTCTTATTTGGGGAACTCTTAAATTTTAAGTTTGGAGTTTTCAACTACAGTTACACATTGAAGGTATTGATCAACTTCTATTTGATGGTAGGTATGCACAGTATTTTTAAATAATAGGAAACTGTTGTCTTGACCTTAAATACTTATTTCCATTGCTATAAAAAAAAGTTGTTTGATTTTCAAAACTCTGCCCTTTATTTTTAGTCATATCCTTAGTATTAGAATATTGAGCTTCCTACAGAAGTCTGAATATGAACATTTATTGCATTGAAATGCTGTTCTCATGCTTTCTCCAGAATGGCTTTTTCATGCTTTCACTTGTGTATGCAGAGTTATTCTCTAACTTTGTTGCTGTGCTTTGATCTGATACCTTTAAGATTTTTTTTTTTTTACATTTTCACCTGTTAAATCAAGAGCGCTACAAAGACGTCTTCATCTAATAAAGCAAAAGCCATTAAAAACAAAAAAGCAAATACTGTAACTGAGTAATCTAGATGTAGTTTGTAAAAACTGTCACTGATAAAAATGCAGGGGTTTTTTAATATAGAAACATTATAAAGCAAAACGGAGACCAAATACCTGTGAAACTGGTGGTTTCTTTTGATATAGTTTGCACTTCTGATGACGCAGATGCAAGAATCCTGAAAATCCACTGTGTAAATCAGTGTCTTGATTGTAGACTAATGCTTGACAGGCTCTTGTTTAAAGGTAGCTCTACAAAAATGGAAGTTCACTTCTGAGTTCCACAGGGGATGCTTTGAGTCCCAATTACACTTACAAAGGAAGTATTATGCTAAGGAATTTCTCTGGTAAACTTTGAGCTTGATCTTTGATGACAAATGAAATCTAAAAGTCAATTGTAAGGCAACACTAAAAGATAATTACATCTTCCACTGTTCTTTAAACGTGTTTTGGAACTTTTAAGCTATGCTCTATTTCCAAACATTTTGCCTTATGTCACTCAAAAGTTCATCCAGTGTATAAACAGTGTGATGCCCTGCTGAAAGTTTATTTGTACTTAAATGTTTGCTTCTATGCTACAACTGGAATGATATAAATACTCCGCTTAGAGCAGTGTGATGACAATTGTTAGATTGCCATTTCATTACAGGTTTTACAGTATATACAATAACAAGATGCTGATTTTTATAATTCAGGAAGTCCTGGTGCAGTTTCCTCAGATGCAGGTATTCACTGTAGGTGTTGTTAACATATCTGTTTCCACTACAGCAGGTTTTTTTTTTTCATTAAGTGAAACCTCTTTCCTTGGCTCTGTTTTTCAAACTGAGGAGTATTAATTTTTAGAGGAAGAAAATTGTGTTTTCTGTAGGTTCACAGCAGTACATTTAAAATAATGTTTGTTTTTAAATACTTGCACATTTTGGGAAACTTCTGTTGTTAGACTTGGGTATTTTGTAGACTTCTCATTTCCATCACGTCTGCAAGAGTAGTAGAGTATGTTGATACCACTTTATACTAACCTTTTAAAGCAAAGACTAAAACTTCCAGTTGATTAAAAATATTGCAACAGCAAGGATATTTCAGCATTCCTTCATTTTAAAATGGCACTTATTGCTAAGAGTAGCAGGAGCATCTGAGTGTTACTGCTGCCTTTCTCTGCCTCAGAACCTTTCTCTAGGTAAGATATGGTTTGAAGTGGATGGTGCCTGTGACCATTGATGTAGAGGGGGGAAAAGTACTGTTACCTTTCTAGGGTAAACAAGTGTTGTCTGTTTATTCTGCAGGGCAGTCAGGCTACTGAAGATCACATTAAACCTTAAACTGAACTGTTGTTTAAATTAAAAAGATGGTCATCTCTTAACCAGTGAGTACATCATGGAATAGCAAGTAGTCAAAAATTTTCATCCACTTTGAGTTTCCACTTCTCTCACTTCTTCATATCATAGCGAAGTTATTCTCCAGTGAAATAATCTTAACTCCTGATCAGGCTTTGAGTAAGGGGCTGTGATTTAATGATCAGATGTGTCTGATTCTTCCTGCTCAGACATTTTTTTTTTTGACAAGCATTATTTTCCTTGTGTTCCTAGATCTTGTAGACTGTACAGCAACTGAGAAAAATGTCCTTTTGATTAGATGCACCCATTCTAAACAGTCAATACATGGTGTTTAAGATCATCCTAACCTCCTAGTTATTTTCTCCTGTCTGTATTTCTTTTCTTTTTTTTAAAGTCAACTTGCAGAAAATATGGGAAACTTGTCTCATATAACAGCTGAGGATGTGGCTAGGTTAAGGCAGGAAACTGCTACCCACAATGCAATGTTACATACACTACCACTTAATAAAATTTATTTCAAACATGCTACTGACAAAACCAAAGAAAAATAATATCCTAACTATGCTAGTTAGTACACTAAATATATCTAGGGAAAAGTGAAAGTAATCTCTCTAGAGCCTTTCCTGCTTCTAGGATACAATGCTACTAGTAGTTAAACCAGAGCAGATCTCAGCAGTTAAAAGCAGTGACCTATTTTTAGAAAATATTCATGTTTCTCTGGAAATTAATGTTTCTGTGCCTTCTAGTAACAGTCAAAGTTTTAATGCAAACAGAATTCAGATAAATTCTCTTCTTAGTTTTTCTTGTTGGCAAAATATCCCCTTAGGTCGTTTTAAAACTTGCAACTTTTCGTGCTTCATCCCATTTTCACTGAATCTTACATTTATTGTGGCCAAGCAGTGTTTTACCTCTCCTTGCCACTTTTCATCTCTTTGTAGGTTGGTATGAAAATTTTCCATGTCCTACATGGGAAAGGAACTGAAAAGAGGAAAATTCACTTTCTTCAACCCTGAAGATTTAGGAGTTCCAGTTATTTTATTTGATTACCTGCAATTTGAACAGTGTAGTAACTTGTGAGAGGTAAATAATTAGGTTAAATTCTAAGGTAAATTTAATAGACTCAAATCTTCTGGAAATATTTCTAAATATCAGACAGATAGACACATGAGATTTCTGATGCTGCGCCACAAATGTCTTGAAAGTCTTGTTCTGGATATATTCTTGTTTCTGTTTGTTTTTAAATGCATGTATATGAAGGGTGATCCTCTTACAGAACGTTTTTGAAGCGCTTGCCTCTCTAGTTAGAGAACACTTATCAAGAACAGCTGCCGTAGTGCTGTGGATCCTGTCCATGGACTCATGGTGGTCTGCTGAACAACGTTCTTCAAGTTTGACAGGTGAGACAGAGACTCTCCAGTGCCACTGCTTTTGGATGAATCTAGCTGTGGTTGGAGAAAGTGCATCTTGCCAAAATATATGGGTAAGACCACACACAGTCTTTAAAATAGTTATTGTAAGCTTATTTTTAGGCAGTATATGTCTTGACAGTTCTTTTATTTGCATGCCGGTTTCACTGCTGCTTATAGATTTTTCATTTATTTTAGTAATGGCAATTGCAGATTTAGATCTATGTTTGTAAAACTTTTGCACAACATTTACGCTGGAAAAATACAGACTTGCTACTTTCAAACCTCAGTCAAGATTAGAGAACAGATTTTAGAAGATATTAAGGCAGAGTATTTACGCTCTTCAGATTTGGTGTCACTGTTTTTATATTCAACCCCATTTTCAGGGGCATAGTTCAGTAATAAAAATTTGCTTCTGGTTTTAAAGTTATACCAATTTTAGTAGCTTCTGTGCTTGTATAAGTCTGCAGCAATGTCGATTTAGGACATGAAATTAGTTCAGTAAGTAATAAAAACGAAATGTTTTATTTTTTTAAATTGCATACTTATTAAATACTGAATTTAGAGTCTGTATTTTATATGTTATAACTCCTGAACAGTATTTTTCATGTATATTTTAATATGTAGAATATTCTTTGCATTCTAAGTGCCTGCTTCAACAGTTGGCTCCGTAATGTGTATTTAAAATATTGTGTGTTTAACTGACAGTGTGGAAGGGGGTTGCACCCAGTAGAATTTCTGAGTAAACAATACCCATTTGCTAACTTTCAGAGCAGATGTTTTTTAAATACTCCAAGAGAAATTAAATATAATACTCAAAAGTAAAATCATAAATCATTCATTGGGTAGTGATGCTTAAAAGTTATGGATTCAGAACATGATTTTTTCCCTAGTTCTGTATTTTCCAGATTATCTTGCATAATTAATGCAGGACTATTTCTCAACAAAACATTACTCATTTTTTATTACTTAACATTGCATAGGACTGTTGTTTATAGCACTGGACTTTACAGACAATTAAGGAAATAGTCCCTGCCCTGAGGAATATACAATTAAATATATGCAACCAGCCATTTAAGAAAAGTATGAAAAAGAGGGAGGGGAAAACCCCATTATAATGAACAGCAATAAAAAATAAGTGAAGAACTTCATGAGGAAGGGCAAGCAGTTAGTTGTAATTTTATTATTAACTTTCTCCACATATTCTACTATAAAGAATATTAGTTACTTGTATTCAATTGGCTGGTCTTGTTTTCTGCTTGAACTTGAGCATGATGGCTGATAATCATGTTTGTTTCTCTATATTTTGAAAAATATTATAAAATATATTTTGAAAAATACTATAGAATATATTTTGGAAAAAAAAAAGATCCAACCCCAAAACAATTCCTTATGCAGTGATTGCACAGGGAAATATTTTGCTACTGTTTATGATTCTCACTTAAGTTTGATATCCTCAGTCTTGTACACAGTATTTCTTAGGAAAAAAAAAAAAAAAGAAGCAAAATCACGTGCTTCCATCCTGTGTGCTTTTTCTTTCTTTTCTCTAAAGTATTTAATACCTGGATTTGCTACTTTTTCACAGCTTGTCAACTGTCTAAGCTTTCCCTTGTAATTAAAAATGTATTGTGGATTTGTGTTGGAGGAGAGATCTGAGTATCATTCATGAAAGAAGAGAATTGAAAAGAGGTTGAGAAGAGAATGGAAAGACTAAAATTGGAAGGAGGAGATATAAAAGGAAACCTTGGGTTTTAATCAGCATGGCTCCCCTTTTGTAGTGGAGTACTGAAGGTGAGGAGAAAGGAAAATACTGCAACAGGATGAAGAACCAGAAGATGCAGCCCTTTTCCTGGGGACAGCAAACATAGGAGAAAATTGCTCTCTGGTCTCCAAGGCCACGTGAACCCCAGTTTGCTCTGAAATAGCCGGTTCAGAAGTGCCCAACTGTGCTCAGTGTGGTGTTGAGCTCATTTGGAGGGAATATGCTGTCTCTGCATAGCACTTAAAATGGCCTGTGGAGGTGTGCCTCAAGAATACTAGAACCTGAGGGATGTTGGGAAGATTGTGGGAGATGTTTGTATGAGATTTCCAATGCTTGATGTGTTGTGTCCTGAAGAGTTGGTTGATTTTTCACTTCAGGAGGAGAAAGCAGTTAGCATTTACAGACAATCTGTTCAATGTTGGCCAGATAAGCAGGTGTCAGTTCTTTTTAGTACATATTTTTTATCATGCCCTGAGTAACAGACTGCTTTGTAACTGAAGGGTGGTAATGGAGAAGAAAAATAAAAATTAATTGCAATCATTCCTTCCACTCATACCTCTTCCTCCTCTGACCTTCCAACCTCAAAAGCGAGGAAGCTGGGCTGTTTTTAGAGAGACCCTGTGGTTTGGTTGCCAGAATCCAGACCTGTAGCTTGTAAGATAAATAATGCAAGCTTTGAGGAAATATTCTATGTGGATAGGACAGTATATGTGTTGCTTGTTAATACTTAGCTATTTTATTACTTTAACCATTTATTTCTGTTCTCTTTAGATGGATAATTAATCATGTGTTTTTAGAGGATACATCACTGTCTATATTTGTTGGCTCCATGAGGGAAGTGTCTAGGAAGCAATCAAAGGAATCAGTTCTGTGGAATACTGACAGTTGGATAAACAGGGCTGTTTTAACATGGAGACCCAGCCCATAATGAAAGTAAATTGTTACATTTCCATTTCAGAACACAGGTTCTGGGTCTGCTGCTTGGCTGTATTTAGTCTGAGGGGTCTGAGGTGCTAAGTAGAATGAAATTCTGTGTTTTGGCACAGAATTATGCAGATGGACTATTGGTATTGCCTATTTGAGGATAAACTGTAGGTATGAATGGGCACCTCAATTCTTTTTGGAGCTGAATGGCCAAACTCTGTTGTGAGTGGAATAGGAGTATGTTGGAACAGGAGCACTAAAATCCGCTGCTTTTGGAAAATTCTGTGGTGTAGTCACAAGTCAATCGAGCCTGAAAAAGAGGTAGTGTTTGCTTGTATTTTCTAAATTCTCCCCTGCAATCATTCTGCTTTTGGAGCAGTGTTTCAGTTGTTCCAGGCCTAAAAACTCTGGAATCAAGGTTATTACTGTCTGAAGATTAGTTCAAGAAGCAAAGCAATCTCTGTTTCCTGTACCTGCCTATCACACATCGTGTTAATTGGTTAATATTTGCATGGAATAATTTGGGCATAACATTTTAAAGAAATATTTATTTGAGGCGTATGGGATCTGCATTCTAGATTATTTCCAATAACACGTATTTTGTACTAAAATCCATTAGGTGAGGTTGGCTGCATGAGTTCTGTTCTCTGTGACACTTGTCTCCTCTGGATTCCATAGTCTGTAATTATGATGCCAGAGCAGCTCCTTGTAGCCAGACTCTTGGTGTATTTTCGGAACCCATGGGGATGTAAGGCTTGATGCTACCAGACTGTTTCTTAAGCTCAAGCAGTGCTCTGGGCAGTTGCTGCTTTGCCAAAACCAGTGCTGAAGGAAATGTGGCTTTTCGTGAGCCAGAGTTCATTCCCATGACATGGGCTTTGGTGTTGGGCCCTCAGAAATAACTGTAATCTCTGAAAGGTGTAAACTGTAAAACATCTATCTTTAGTTTGTGCCTCTATATCTACATGGCAGAGTATGTCTAATTTTAAGAACAAACTTTCATAATTGGAATTTGGGAGTACCACACAATATTCAATTTATTTTGTCATCATTATCCTGCTCATTTGGTAAAATTACTAATTTCCCTTTCTTCAAAATCTTTTAAATTACTTTTTTTTTCTTTTTTTTTTTTAATGAACATGTAAATTTTTTGTTGCTGTTTAAGTCCAGTTGGTGCCCAGTGTGAGTTTGAAGCAGCTTTGCAGCTGAATGTTTATATTTCAGTTTTGGGAAAAATTATACCAGTCTGTCCAGAAATGGAGAAATGCAGTAGTAAGTGGCATCTTTACAAACTAAACATAATGATCAAAGAGCTGAAGAAATAACAAATTTAGTTGTCTTTTGGACAAAATTACAATGGAATAGCCTTTGGTTTGTCATTTAGCTTCAGCATGATTTATTTTTCTTCTCTTTTAATTGAAGAACAAATCCAATTCATAACTGAATGCAATTCAATCATCTCATTTTCTGATGTGGGTAGAAAATATCTGTTTTATCTGTGCATAGGAGCTACAGTAATTCAAGCTTTATTTTTTCTTTTGAATAACTGAAATCAACTTAAAGAGCCAGACATGAGTATGCTCATTTTTTTTAGAATTTATGAGTTTTACAGAACAGTTACTTTTTGAGTGCTTTTCTGTTCTGCTCTCAGCAGTAACTATTCCTGGACTGATCATGGGACAGATACACAGTGAAAATAATAAAGATTTTCTGTAAGATTTCCTAATTGTTTACTAGTAGATTTTGAAGAACTTGCAGATAGAACTATTCCCAGCTGATAGGGTGGGTTTTGGTCTTTTCCTTGTTTGTTTTGTTTTATTTTGTTTACCTGTTTTTCATTGTATTTGTCTTCCTTTGCTAAAACAGTAAGCTTAGCTAAACTTTAGATGAAGAAAAAGTTGAAGTTAGCACAGAAGATCTCAATTTAGGGTCTCCAGTGACTGTCCTTACAGCCCAACTGTATTTGGTGCATTATAATGGTGTTGATTGACTGCATTTTTTTTTTTGTCATCTCTAGAACTCCCGACTTTTTGCATGGAAGGAATGCTACTCACTTCAGAGTTGGTTACTCAGAGATTTTCTCGTTACTCATTGCTCATTCCATGGCTATTTGCCATCTTTCCTGCACAGTATTCAAACTCTAGTATGGAGAATTACTAACTTTCATGTGCTCTGCTGGCTCATGTCACACTATGAGAATACTTAACAAATGTTAATTATGTTCTTCTCTTCATTGTACTCTGGGGAGAAATATGTTGCTCTCTGTGTCAGACATATAGCTTGGTTGGGGCTATGCAGAGAATAAAATTAATGGAAGTAAAAGACAAATATAACCCCAAACTTCTCAGTCATTCTAAAGCACACAGCTAGAGGGTACTTGTTGTGAAAATGCTTAGCTTTATCTCTACATCTTTCTAAGTTTAACCGGTTCATTTTGTCAGTGATGGATGTGTGAACTGCTAAAATCCAATACTATGGCTTAAACAACTAGTGGATAGTTACTGATCACCTCTGAAAGGGAGCACAGCTGAACTGGGTGTTCCGGTCTACTGTGATGTTTCCTTTTTCTTGTGCATAGATGAGCTTCATTGCTTGTGTTTTCCAAACACAAAATTTCAGTTTGGAACTCAGCATGTCCATGATTATGATCAAGAGCCTGTGAAACCTTTTATAGATTCCAGTGGAGACCAGTGTCTCCGTCTCTCTGGGTGCCTCCCAGTGAACCCCGGCCAGCCCCGGGTCGGCAAACAGCGGGGAGGCAGCCCCGAAGTGACCGACAGCGGGGGGACACTCTCTGGTGCCCCGAGGGTACTGAGGACAGCTAGGCTTGTCACCTTTGCATCAGAAGAGACGGTGGAAACATCGGTAGAGGGTAAAAGGCCGACTCTGAGTTCGGGGCCAGTCCAAGGTTTATTCGGAGCTCCCCAGGGGGCCCCACACCTCAGTGATACGCCGTGCTCAGAGTGAAACAAAGGAATCTCGAGGTTACCTTTAAAGGTGGGGAGGAAACCGAGGGTAGATACATTTGCTGACCAATAAAGACCCTCCAGGGATGCAGCCTTAGGGATGGATATTTGGGATAGCGTATAACATCATCCTTGGGGGGCTGACCCCTGGCTTCGGGCAAATCACTCGATGGCTTTGACTGAAAGATCTAGATAGAGGGGATGGGATGCTGAGTGACTGACAGAGAGCCAGGGCGGGGATTTGGGGGATGATCTCAACACAGGAGAATGGTTACACAGGTAGAGGAAGGGGGTACAAAAAGGGGTACATCGTCTGGGGAGAATAAGGGGATACAAAATCAAAACTATTACAAAGTATTACAAAGTGTAAAAGCACACTACAGCAGACCAGATTTCATCACAGCACTGGAAATGATTGATTGAGGCTACAAATCTCCTGCACCTGAGTACCAGAGTATTACGTGGCCTTAATGCCTGACATATTGACTATGTAGTTGTTGGGTAAGTTCCTGTTGAAAATACATGGTTTTGTTCAGCTCTTCATGTACCCACAATCTTACTTAAGTCATTGTTCCACTCTAGCTCCATTTTAGGTCAAGATAAACAGAAAAAAAACCAAAAAAACAACCAAACAAAAACCCGATGTTGATAGGAACAGGTCTTATGTAGCATTAATCAATAAAGGCCTTTATTAGTTGTCTAAACTTAGAATCAAAGAAATTTCAATCCAAGGCCTGACCAGTGGTTTGGTGTTTTTCATTGGCTTTGGGTAGTCACTTGAACTTGGTGTGCATCTGTCCTGGCTTGTTTATTTCCTTCATTTACCATAAATCAGGAATGATTACGCTGAAGTTATTGCAGTTTTATGAAGGTAAGAGCTGTAAAAAAACAGAGACTGCTGTAGTGATAAAGGACTGTGATCTGATGCTTGAGAGATGACATTAGACTCCTGTTTGTACCTTCAGGCCTTGAGGTAAATTGTTCTGTCTTTCACTTGGTCATCTGTAAAATAGTTTCGTTTTTCTCTTAAACATCAACAAATTTATTTTTGAGGGCTGTTCACATGCCACTGATGAGGATCACAGGAGTATCAAGATTAACTGAGTTTGCCTCTGCTGCATTTGATAGAATTTTTAGTCCCCTGTACCTCTGAGGAACAGAGAAGGCTGACTGATACTTTGCCATGAAAGTGAAGATTTACACTACTCAAATAGGTGAAAAGCAAAGTAATACTATGGGTTTTTGTTTTTTTTTTAAATTTTGTCTGCAATCAGCATTGAGTAGTATTTGTTTTGTAGAGTATTAGTGTCTTTCAATTTATTTCAACCCCTTAATGGAATCTCTTTACAAGTTTTCTGATGCATTTCTTCCCACTATCAGTCTTAATATCCTGAGAAATGCTTGAGTTAGCTGAAGAAATTGCTAGTGGCTATGGTGCTGTTGTATTTGTGGACTTACGTTGCTACTGTGTCTGTGTCTCTAGGGGATTTTTCAAATTTAAGATGGGTGCAGAACATAAGCAAGTGTTCTACTTAACCATGTCGATTAAACATCACCATGGAGTCATCAGGGTACAGGCACTGCCTGTCCCTCATGCGTCTCTCAGTATAACTCATTTCTTTGTTAAGAAAAAGAAATCGGGGCACTTAAAAAAATCTTGTGTAAAACTAGACATTTCAACCGAGATCAACATTTTGTTGTTCAAAACAGGATAACAGCTGTGACTTTGTAAGCTACTGTTAGTGGTTTTTAGAAGCTAATTTGTCAGCTTGCTGGCACGCTGAGCTCATTTGCCAAAAGAAGTTGATGTCATCTCCCATATCGTTCTTTGTCAGAGATCAGTGTCTCCTCTGCTTTAACCAGTGAATCCCAAATAGAACATTACAGACCGGGGCTGTTTGCCAGTGGCATTAGTTTTCTGTTTATGTAACTTCAATTTAGAGCTTTCATGACTAAACACAAAATTCAGCTGTCATGTGAGAGTTGATCACCCCTTTTATCGGTATCCTCCATCCATGATATGTGGCTCCTTTCTGTGTACTTTGAATTAAAAAAAATATGCAAAGAGCAGAAATGTTTATTATTTTCAAGTATTGCCACTTAATTTATTCAAACAGCATTCAATGTGGTTTATAACTGCTTGTTCCTCATCTAGCACAAAGTAAGGACTTACTAATGACCACAACTATTGACAAAAAATAAGGTTTCTTGGGAGAATGAGTAACTGTCTAAATCAGTGAGTATCAATAAAATGTGAATACAGGACATTGTTTCAATACAAAAGTGTTTATAATTGCCGTTGAACATCCTTGTCAAACTGACATTTTCAGGTTCTGTCTTACTGCTAAGAAATAATTGCAACACTGTCAGGGAATTTTTAATGTCAGCTTTGTCAGTTTTAATCTTCTGATAAATTACTCAGTGGCTATTTAGTAGCCTCAGTAGCTTTAGAATATGTAGTGGAATATAAAGAAGAGATCCCTGTTTATAAGACACTGGCCAAATAAAAGGTCGGAAGTGTAAGGGTAGAAATAATTAATTTTTGTACTAGAGTAAAGTCACTTCCAAGGTCTACCAAGGATCTGCATAGAATCTTAAAATCTGAGTTGAATGGGACCCACAAGGATTATCAAGTCCAACTACTGGTCCTGTACAGGACAGCCCCAAGAAATCCTCACTCTCCATCCTGCAGAAGTCAGAAAACTAATGGCAAAGTCATTTAGAGAGTGAAATGATTGTGTGGAGTCACCCAAAGATTGCACAGAACTGAGTGGGTGACAAAACAGGTGAAATCCATTGCTGATAAACCCATGCAAACTCTGTGCTGTTTATTGTCATAGAAAAAAAAGTTCATGGAGAGCTCTAAAAGAGAGCCTTAGTAGTTACCAAAAATTGATTGGTTTTTAGAGAAATTGAGAGTATCTGAGCATAACAGTGTTTCTAATCGTTCTGTTGTTGTATTCATCCAGTTATTAAAAACTATATTCTAGGACTGAATGAATTCTGTACAAGGAGGAGAAACTAAACTGGCAGGGTGCCGAAAAGCCTGGGAAGACACAACTGGGAGGGGAATGTGATAGAAATCTGGAATTATGAGCAATGCAGCAAAAGTGAATGGAAACAATTATTTCCCTTTTTCATAACAAAAGTAGGGGCACCTAATTAAATTATCAGATGGCAGGCTTAAAATGAATACAAGGAAGTAGTTTTTTAACAGGGCATAATTAAAGTGTTGAATTCATCAACAAGTCACTGAAGAAGCCAAAAATTACTGTAGTTGAAAAGGATTAAGAGGAGATCATGGAGGTGAAGTTTATCTATAGCTATAAAATACAGTTGTCTAGTCATAACCTCAGGCAACACTTTAGGTCTGTTGGAGAGAAAACCAAGGAGGGGTTTTTCCTGAACATTTAGTACTGGCCTTTATGGAGAGAACTTGATCTCTCTGCAGATCCCTGTTCTAAAGGGTTTGTGTATAGATGAGCTGATAAAAGCACTGAGATTATAGTGATACATGCTGGGTACGAGGGTATTACCATGGGGAAAGTCACAAATCTTCACAGATTTTATCTAAGTGTGTAAATGAGGAAGTGCTGTAAAATAAGGATATAGGAACTTAAAAATTTTAATTTCTTACGCCTGTAAAGGTAAGTAGGCTATGCTTCTGTGGAAGTATTTTCAAAAGTATTTAACCTCAGTAATCACCAGCTTTGTAATTTATTGATCATGCACACGTTAATATTTCACCGTGAATTTAAAAACAGTAAGGAGTTTCCCAGTTCTGTTTTATCAGGTTGGTCACTCTGATTCGTTCTGATTTTCCCATTTAAATTCATCTTTATTTTGTTAACATTTTTAAGCCTGTTTTTTTGGTGATATTTTGTGCTCCATTTGATCTTCTAATGATGTTGCCTGTGTTCTCCCTGGAAGAATTGGCCTAATAAAAGCTGTATGACTGTCCTCAATGTAACTATCGTCTATGCATTCTAAACCCAAGGATTCATATGTGGCAAATTACTACTTCAAAAAGTCTGGAAAGTGCTGGTTTTAAATAATCTGAACCTTAATCTTACAGAATCATGGAATGGTTTGGGTTATAAGGGACCTTAGAGAGCATCTTGTTCCAACCGCTGCCATGGGTGGGGATGCTTTCCACTAGACTGGGTTGCTCCAAGCCCTGTCCAATTTGGCCTTGAGCATTTCCAGGGATGGGGCAGACTCAGCTTCTTGGGGCAACCTTTGCCAGTCCTTTTCTGTAGGATATAGCCCCATTGAAAAATGTGTCAATACCTATGGTAATAAGGCTGCTAAAGTTGCATTAATTAATCTAAAATCATTGACTTTTGGGAAGATAATTTTGTATGTTTAGTATATCCTACTTTTTTTTTTTTTTTTTTTTTTTTCCCCGGAAGTGTGCTTTGATGAATCTCTTTGGGCATAAAATTGATTCCATGTCATCTTTGGGTATGAAAGAAATTTAAGCCTTAAGGTGGGCTTAATAATGAGAAAACTCCAATAGCATTTCAAAACATAACATCACAGATGATAGTTTGTAATGTCTTAACATGCTGGACAGACAAAATGTACTGAAGTCATGATGTGTGTATCTGGTTTTAAGCACCTAATTTGAGATTTTTCTTTTCTTTTGGTTTTGCATCCAGCATTTATCATCTTAGATTTCAACCACGCATTTTTATATATGCCTGAGGGTGGACTTTATACATCTCTTTATGGAGCAGAAACAAAAAATTATCACATTGCCACCTGGACTGATTTATCTTCGTATTGTCACAGATTTATGATGGCGCTAGTCAAACACTTAGTTCAAACACTTAGTATTTGCTTTGTTAGACATTTCAACACAGTAAACTAATAAATCTAGTTGAACTTATTTTGTAAGATTGATTGGTGCAAATGTATCTAATCTTATCTAAAACATATTCAGAACTCACTTCAAAAATGTTGGTGCCATGTTTGGGGGTTGCAGAAGGACCACACATATTGTCAGTGGTTCTTTATTTGTTGCATAAAAAGCAGACCTGTTTTCTCTGAATCTTGATTATTTCTAGAGTTAGTAGGTAAAAGTTTCTAACTTCCCCTTCCTCTTTCTCATCCATTAAAGAGTAGCAGTTTTGTGGTCTGACTGATTTCTGCATCACCAGGTGATCATGTAAAAGCCTTGTAATTGTCAGTTGCTAATGAGGTACTTGAGCTGCTTTTCCTTTCTGTTGTTCCTAGATGAAAAATTGAATATCTGTAGTAAAACAGGCTTACCTGTAGGCTCCTCCTTCTCCTTCTCCTGCCTATGAATGACCCCATCCCCAAAGAAGTTTTGAAGATGGTCCATTGATATTTTTTTCAGGTTTTTATTTCACCAAGTGACATGAAAAATTCCAATCAGCACAAATGTATTTTTATATTTTAATAAGGGCTCCAGGGCTGGATAGTAGGGTGAAATTTGTTGTATGATCACCTGCCTACTCAGTGTACATGCATGCTTATCTGTGAAAGTGGTGGAGGAAGACATTAGAAATGAAATTATTTTTTTCTTGGTGAAAAGGAAAGTGACGTTTATTTCGATGCCTAGACTTTATGGGCTTTCTCAGTGTCTGATGTTACTGTAATATATGAACTAATAGGAAATATAATCCTCTTGTAAACAGCAAATTAATTTTGATTTTGCCAGAAGTTGTTTCATTTTTCATTTGCTTAATTGTTGTAGCAGTGTGAATATTTTGAAAGAATGTAAAACTGAAACCACTTCATCCAGATGTGCCTGCTGATTGCTGCAAAAGCCTGGAGTATGGGTTGAGCCAGACAATTAGCATAATATTGGCATATGTGGAGCATCATTAGTAGTTCCAAATAAGTGTCATACAAATATGTGTTTGGGGTTTTTCTCCCTAGAAGTAGCAAGTAAATAACTTTGTTAAAATGTAAGCAGAGTGTTTAATTGGGAGGAATTTGTCATGTTATAACAAACCCATATTGAGTGTCTTGTTCATGTATTTCAATATTTTGCCTATAGCAGGACCAGAACTGGTTACTTAGGAAGAAACTTTAAGAATTGTGCAAGGGGACAGCTGTGCAATTGCCATCTCATTATGAGAGGGGAAAACCCCACCTGACCATCAGTCAGTGATTTGAGTTTCTGACATACAAACATATTCCATAAGTTATATATAACAGGAATTTAGGAATTCTTTAATTCAACTCTGCAGAGTCTTTCTGCTTTCCATCAGGGCCAGGACATACAGCTGATGTGCAACAATACTGTATCTCATGGGTTTGATGCCATCACCAAAAGATTCTGCAGTGACAGAGGGAATGGTTCTGTAGCGCTTCGACTTACGGCCCTTCCGTCTCATGTTGACTGAATGATTTCGTATTTTATTCACCACACTGTTGATTCACATTGATATTAACAAGGAAAGATTTGATTTTAATGCCTGTGCTGTGTTCAGTATTTGAGAATGCCCACAGATCAATGATTTTTGCTGTGAATACCAACAGAAATGTCTCCTGTGTAAGAGCAAAACTGAGTGCAGTTTTTCCACTGGGTGAAGAGGAGCACTTAGTGTTCCTCTGAAACCTTCTGTTACTCAGAATATTTTTTGACCTCATAAAGTTGGATAGAGTTTTAAAAACACTGGGGCAGTTCTAGTTCCAAAGCCTTCTGGGTCTGTTGCTGAGGGCTGTTCAACTACCTTCAATTCCAGGACTGTGGGTGTCTGAACCTTGCTGGTTCTCATTACAGTATTCCCTGGACCATAGGATGAGTCTTGTTAAACCCATGTCCCTCCTCGGTGGTAAATCTCTCAGTGATGGCAGAAACTTCTGTTGTAACTCTTAAGTACATTTTATTTCTGGTGTTAACCAGGCATGAATCTCCTCTTCCTGTTCACTTATGGCTGAATAGTCATAAGAGGGATTAATTTCATTAACTTCACATTTCTGCTTGTCAGCATATGCACCTGAGCAAGTAAGCATAACCTTCTTTCTGTAGCCAGCAGCGAGAAACAAGCAATTTTAGGTAGTGATTCCCTTGAAAAGAAGGCTCTGAAGTCAGTCAGATGAATCATAACACGTTTCTCTCCACTGCCCTGGAAGGAAGCAGAGGCTGACTCAGAGATAGGTATTTTGCCCCCTACCCAGAAACATCACCCACAGTGTCTGTGTTTCACACTAAAACTGTGGGAGAGCAGGGCCAGAAAGTGCAGTTTGGTACTTGGTTGTTGCCATCAGACTTTTTGTCATAAATGTGTGTTGCTGTACTTATCACATGGTGTTTATCTCTGGAGTGGGTCTGTGAAGTAGTTTTTCCACTCTCTTGTGTGAGTGGTGCAAAATAGTGTTATTGACTTCAAAGCTTCTTTTCTAAGAAATGTAGCTGGACCCTAATCTCAGATGTGCATGTTTTTTTTCTTCTTTTTAAATGTGCTGACTTTTTTTTTTTTCCTTAGGATATGACCACTTTTCATATAGTTTAGTTAAAATTGAATTTATTCCTCTGTTCCATTTCCATACCATGTTTGTACCATTAAAGCTTCTTAAATAAATACAGCTAAGAATTTTAAATTTTGTTAGGGTAATCTGTGTCATCTTTCTTTTTCCTTTGGTAATTAAAAAAACCCCAAAGAAATGAAAATAATTCATCAGTCAATCCTAAGGCCTTAAGACATTGATCATGTTTCATCTCTGAAGCAGATCCTGCAGTAACTTTTGTAAATGAGCATCGTTGCTTGTGGAAGCAATTCAGTGAGGCTTGGCTGGGGAAGGAACATCTCCTGAGGTATTACAAATATAAGAGCAGCCCATTGAAGAGGCTCTTTCCCCAAGAGAGAAACTATACCAGGCTTACAGCATTTTTTAGTTTATTGGAACTTCTGACTCTGATCAGACCCTTAGTTTTGATGTCTTGGGAGAATCTAATAGTAGTGATGATTTTAGTGACTGCAGCTTCAGTTTAAATGAGTTCTCAGCTAAGGGAACAGCTTACCTTTCCTCGTAAGCATCTCCTCTCTTTCTGCCTGTGGATGGTATGTTCCCCCTTTACCAAGCTTGTGATTTAGATGTCATCCTCAATTTCTCAAAGATTTACCTCAGAGCAATTATACGAGAAGTCCCAGGGGGCACAGAAACATCTCCCTAGGACCAGGTATTGGGGTATCAATATAGGGCATGAGCTAGTGGGGAGAGAGATCTTAGTGCAGCTAAACTAAAACAGCTAAACAGATGGCATATCTTGCTGCTAAACAATTTGCAAGATAACAGTATTTTCTTCAAACTTTTAAGTCAAAGTTTAATGTCTTGTGATTTATTTTAATTAACTCTGAAAGAAGTTGATTATTTTAGATTTTTTTTTTCTTTGGAACTCCTTTGTAAATGTGTCTGCACAGTTTCTTTGTACTCTGTGATTGGGGCATGAAAGTAATCTTGTGATAATAAAAATTAAAGGCCATTCCAAGAAAAATGAGAATAGTTTGTAAAATAAAATGCACAATCTAAATTAATTTTTGTGGGCAGATTATAGAGTTAAGATGAGAAATTATTTTAGTGCAGATACTTATTTTTTCTGAGTTACTATTTCAAGTTTATTTTCACTGAAATTGCATTATTGCCCTCAGTAGCAACTGATTATTATCACTTATGTTAATTTTAGGAAGTTTATTTCTTCTGAGAATAAAGTAGGTGACATTAAAAATTTTGTCATTTCAGGTTGAAGTAAAATAAAAATATAAGCAAGCCTGAGCTCTTAAACTTTGAATAATATTGTTTAAAAGCAGAAGATTCATATTGGGACAGCTCTAATCAGCAGAGCTACCTTCTGTTTAATGGAAAGGCTCTGTGACTCCTGCTCAACCAAAGCTGACAGCAATCACTACAGTCTGTGCTGCTTAAAAGGATGGCTTTCTTTCTTTCCTTTTTTTTTTCCTCCTGTAAAGAGGAGGTTCATGTGGACTGAATTCCCTTGTACAAAATGGGCATGTTTCCCAGGAAAAACATGATACTTCACTAATCAGGATGGAGCCTTATCCTGCAATGGGACCTACATTTTGGTCTTTTCACCACATCATTGCTGTTTTCTACATGGACAAAAATAGATATAGAGTAAACCAACCCAAAAAGTCAATTACAGGGTTTTATAGTGATGTACTGTGAAAAATTTGGTCATGTTTTTCATTATACAGAATGTTCTTTCCGAAGACATAAACAGAAAAAAAGCACATATGTTTGATTTTAAAAATAACTGTGCTTAGCTGTTTAAAAATGCTGGAGACATTTTGGATAGTTCTAAATTATCAGCATCATAATTATATGATAAAACTTCTGTGTAAAGAACTATCTGGTTTGTAATTATTTAACTGTTGGGATTTTGGGGCTCAAGAGGTATACTTTGAAAATATTTCTCATACGTATCTGAAAAGTCTGACTTATTAATCTTCCTCTCCTTTCTAATCAGGAAGTAACTGTTAAATCTGTGATGTCAGCTTAGGGGGAATGATTTAATTTAAAAAGTATTAACATGTGAAAGGAATATTGGAATGAATGAAAACAATTTGGTCCACTGACATTTAAACCGGTTATTATCCTAAGAAAGCGTAGTGCAGGAGAGATGCTGAGGTAATAACTACAATTACAGTATCAAAGCAATAAAAAATTAATATATAATAATAGAATTATAAATGAAAGCCCCATTTTTTCAGTTGTGGGTGCCTGAAATTCAAGAGATAAATCCATATTTGAATATCCACAGAAATGTGGTAAGACTTCCATAGGTGTGGAGCTCTGGCAATGTCACATGTCTCATGGCAAATTGGAAATGCTCAGCACTTCTGCAAATGAGACCAAGTCCATTTAGATTTCTAAACATGGGCACTAATACTTGAAAAAGCAGGATTACAGGTATTGAGAGTTGCATGAATGAGAATAACTACTTTCTGAAGAATAGAGGCTGTTGGGTTTTTTAGATAGCTTAATTTGTTACATTTAATTCTTGCTAAATTTAGAATCATTGAATGATAGAATTGTTTGGGTGGAAGGGACCTTAAAGACCATCAAGTTTCAACCCCTTGCCATGAACAGGGACACCTTCCACTAGACCAGGTTGCTCCAAGCCCCATCTAACCTGGCCTTGAACACAGAGGTAGGGCAGACAAGACTTCTCAACCCACTACATATACTTATTCCATTGTCTCACTACCTTCACAGTTAATGAATTTCTTCCTAATATATAATCTAAATCTTTGCTCCTCCAGCTTCACTCCGTGCCCTTGTAAAACGTTCCTTCCCAGTGTTCTTATAGGCCCCCTTTAGGTACTGGAAAATACTTTAAGGTCTCTCTGAATCCTTTTAGATTGAGTCTGATACAGTTTCTAATAAATGTATGGGGAACTTTAGAAACTTTTATTTATGTGTATATTTTCTTACTAAATTTGCTCATTGTTTTGCTTCATACTGAAACTATGTATGTTGTTGCTTGCTTAGATTTATATGAAAACACCCTTCAATCTTAGGCTTTAAAGGAAAATAATTTATAAAAATTCATGTTTCTTGAGACTTTTCCATTTGCCAAAACCACCAAATGTATAATTTGATAATAGATATACTACTACATTGGTTACTAATTTTTTAATGGTTTTTATGCAGTCTGTTTCCTGTTTGCAAATAACTTTGTGTTTCCAGTACAGTGTCTAATAATATACCCTGTTGCTTGTATAGTGTCCTACTCCTCCCATTACCATCTGTATCATCTCTTATTTCTCCACAGAAAGCAGAACTTGCCTCACCTTTTAATTGAGGTGCCATTGTTTATGAAAGGTACTTTCATTAGAATATTGAGTCATCTCTTGATGTTTTTTGCCAAGCTGGAAAAGTTGGATTCTCCCTCTTTTGCTTTATTTTCTAGTCACTAACTTATTTGTCCTATCTGTTCAAGATGGATCCTAGGACTGGGGCAATGATTTTAATATCCACTGCATGTAGAGAAGTGAAATAACTTCCCACTCTTACAGCTGATGACCACAAATAATTTGGAATTTCTGTGGTAGAGGGCACTCCTAATAAAGTTAATTATCTGTGCTAAATCTTAACTTCTGTTCAGTGTTACCTGTTTTGCAGGTGTGGTATGTATTTTTCTCTGAAATATGTGGCTCCACTTTGAGATCTCTATCCAAATGGTTTTGTTTTAATGTCCTCCTCATTTCCAGGTAATCTACATTGTTTTAAATTACTTTATTTTCCTGGGTGATGCAGGAACAGAAGCATCCCATTGTGGAGGCAGTGGGGACATGGGGGAAGGTCAGGCAGTGAGCAGCTGTGTGAATGTTTAGCTGCCAGCTGGGATCAACCTACATCTTCAGGTATTCCAGTCTCAACCCTTGGCAAAGGTTGAAGCAGAT
The DNA here is from genome assembly GCF_017590135.1 of Pyrgilauda ruficollis. Classification (NCBI taxonomy): domain Eukaryota; kingdom Metazoa; phylum Chordata; class Aves; order Passeriformes; family Passeridae; genus Pyrgilauda; species Pyrgilauda ruficollis. Next base: position 5,489,966 of record NW_024527044.1, read on the forward strand.
GCATAGATGTGTAGATGGAACAGGGTGAGAGTGAGGTTATAGGAGAGCAGAGGCTGATGGGAGAATGGAAGAATGGGAAGGAAGGCTGGATGGAAAGGAAGAGGTGGATTAAATGTCAGGGAAATAGAAGGTGAAAAAGAAGAGGTGTAGAAGGAAGTTTCAAGAACAGCCATTACTCATTTGGCCTCATTTCTCAGCAAAACCAGACGAGAATGTGATGAGGTCTCAGTTTCAGCATTCCTCAAAACTCTGATGTGAACAGAGATACTGAGAAAAACTCCTTTTCTTCTTTCAGCTAGGCTAAGTTGTCTCAGAAGTAAAACTTCATGAGAGGTCCTCAGGGTCAAGGTGGTGCAGGAATTCCAAAGACAAAGTAAATTATTCAGATGTATGCCCATATGTATAGCTTCTGGGCTTAATAGAATCAAACTGTGGTTACTATAAAGGGAACTTTGTTTACATTCTCTGGATCCATTTTGTGTAGTTAAATCTAAGTAATGTTTCTTCTTAAGGATCATCACATACTTTAAACCAGGGCCCAGCAATGGAATGCAACAGAAAAAAAGAGTGTGATTAAAGTATCTGTGAAATTTACTGTTAAGTCTGTAGTCAACTCCTTTTAATTTCCATAAAAATCAAAGCTTCATTCACTAATACCTTAAGTTGTCCTGGCCACGTACCTTAATATCAAACTTTCTGTCAGGGAAAGATTTAATTTTCAGATTTCTTACAATTTTTTTTTTTTGTTCATGGAAATGTATTTCTTTGTGATCAGAAAGTAGGCTTCAGGCAGTGTACAGACTAACATTAAATTATTGCAATTTTATTTTGTACACGTGAGAGGATGCTTTGTGATGCTGCATTTGAACAGGATGAGACAATATCTTCTAGAGATGGTTACCTTTGTTTCTAGCTCTTTAAAATATTTCGTTCTTGACATGATGAAAGGTTGTGTCTATAGATTAGCATAGAAATTAATTTCAGACTGGCACTTCCAGTTACATGTGCTCACATTTCGGTGTAAAGGCATGTGAGGACTTTTAATGTTAATAGAATGTTGGAGCAAAAGCAGGGGGCAAACCAAGCTCTTAAAAAAGACATTTGGGGTGGTCTCTTGCTGTGAGACAGTGTGGTAGAGATAAATCTCCTGAAGTGTTAAAATGGACTCCAAGCATGAGTTTCTTTTCTTTGCTGCAGGGAATTGCTCTTTCATGATGCTTCCTGAGCAACATTATTTTCAGACATCATCTTCTCTGTATTTTCTGAACATCAGGGTTTTTTTGGGCTAATTTTGAAATTCCTCTGTAATGCCCAGAGTAGTTCTTGTAACTTGTTTTCTAGTTTGGATAATTCTTGGCTTTATAAGTAGATGCTGTGAATTAGCACTACTGGCCTTGTTTTACTCTGACACCATGGATTGAGAACTTTGAGGAGTTTGGGGAAGGAGGTAATCATCTGATCCAGGGACCAGCAGTGTGTTCTCTGAAACATACCCCTTTCTGGGGATAGCTGCCCTAGCCAAGTACCATCAGACTGTAAACAGAACTGTTTGTGAAATCCATTTGGAGCAATCCATGAGTTACATTTTAATTTTTCATTGATGACAAGCTCTATAGAAATTTGTTTAGATCAATTTGGCCATGAAGTTGCTGTTTACCTCCTTTCAGAGCAATGTGGGTTATGGTAGCCAAAAGCAGCTTCATCTCCAGAGACTGCACTGGAAATACAGTTCTTCAATACTATAAGTTTCTCCCTTCATTTGAGTTTCTATTCTGAGATGCTGCTTGATGCAGCTCAGTGTTTGTTAACATTGTTAATTTGCCTTTAAATAAATTTAAATAAATTGGCTGATTTTGATGCTGGTTGTAGCATTCTGAGGTTCAGCAGACACCAGGACTGTTTTATGGCAGGGATTCTTTACTGCTTTGATCATCTTTCAGTCTGTAAGGATTAATTATGAAGGGATTGGAAGAGAATGAAATTGAATACATGGATAAAAATTTGGTTTTTTCTGTGGTTATGATTTAAAGTTTCAGAGTTGCCCATCTGTCACTTAGGATGTTTGCCAGTGAATGACCTTACACTTGATAAGAAACTGGCCTATGAATGGTACTATGGGTCAGTTAATGTTGACACATTTTGGTGCTAGCATCAGATGATCAAAATGTCTGCTATGACTTGATTTGAATAAAGCTCAGATGACAACTCAGGTGAATAAAAAGAACAACTTATGTGTTGCCAAGAAATGAGCTACTGAATAGCAGTTAGATACAGGAATGGAAGACAAGAAGAAAAGTGCCTCTAAGACTGTTTGGAATGACTACCTGGGATATTTTAGAAGTAAGGGACAGAGCAAGAAAAAGTGAAGCTCATCCATCTTTGTTCACACTGTGTATAATTTTATTGCTTCTAATCTGGACACTTTAATCCTTCTCTGTACCTGAGGAATGTTCTGAGGAGTTTCTTCACTTGGGGAGTGACCTGGTTCCCTTGAATGTTATCTGGGCAATGGCTTTGGCTCCATGATTTTCCAAGGACTACCCAGTCTTTGTTTTCCATGGAGCTCTGAGATAGTATGTACACAGTATTGTTGTATTTGAAAATGGAAGCAAGCTTGCTGGACATGTTCTTTTTTGACATGTTTTTGATTTTCTTATGATTCTAAGTCATGTAGCTCTGAGTGAAACAGTGGAAAGGCACATGATTATGTTTATGCTCAATTTGTATTCTTTCTGCAGCATGTGTGAGGTGCAGGTTAATTGAAGCCAAGCCCTTGGTGGCCACTTGGTGACCACTGGCTTTGTAATACAATGATTAGAGAAAAAAGAGCTTGAGGGAAGGAGAAAAACCTGTAAAGAAGGAATTCTTAGGTCTCAGCAGAATAAAGGAAGGAGCATCCAATTCCATCTTTAGGTTTCCTTTAGACTTTTTTTTTTCATAAACCAAACAATTACAGCTACAAGTTATTTCTTTGCCAAAATGTTAACTATGCAAAATCCATACTAAAAATTTTTGCAAAGTTTGTGTGTGTGGTATCTGTACCTTTGGACCAGCAGCAACATGGACTGGTGATTTTAGAGTAGGCAGATCTATGGGCCCATCCAGTAGATTTTGAATGCAGAATTTGGAGAGGAAAAAAAAAATCACTTATAGAAAGAACAGTATAAACTGCTGAGATTTATCTGACATACCAAGAAATACGTTTTAATTGTTGATATTTTGGGATCACCAGGCTGAGGAAAAGGAGTCAGCTTTTCCCTGTAAAGCAAATGTATCTTTGTGTTTTGTCCCAAAATGGTACTACTAGTTGATGTTAATGTTTTTCCATTTGGTTTTCTGCATTCATAGGTGAAACTTTTTGGGTTAACTCTTGCCCTAACACTTTCAGAAAGTTTATGGTGGTAGTTGCTGCTAATTTCAGGAAGGCAGTATTAAATATTTATATTTATCCTGAAGAGCTTTTGATCACAGCTCCATCCCACTCCATCTCTGAAGCCAGCATTTTTCTCCCGTCTGTATCAACAGTCCCAGCTTCTTAGAAGTTGGAGATCATAAATAAGTATTTAAAGATACCTGAAATCTATTTAGTTCCACAGATTCCTCTCTATTACCCGCCTCCATGCCACACACATACATGCAGAGGCAGAGCCTGGTGGCCCCATAAAAATTCAATATTGACCCTAAGGCCCTCTGAAATTCTCCTTTGAAATCTTGGTTTTATTTTGTTCAAGTTTTTAATGGGTAGAGTTCATATTCACAAGTATTTAAAAGGTGTGGATCAGCACCTTATTTGCAGTGTTATTTAAAGTCCTTGGTGTTCTCAAATCTGCTCTGAGGTTTTGATTTTTTTTCAATTGGGATAATTATAGTGGGATTTTTTTTTTTAATTGAAAAGTATTTCTTTGTCCTTGTGCCTAAATCTTGAAAATTCCCATGAGAGAAATTTTCGCATTCTGGAGTTTAGGACAGAGTTCTGCAAGACGCCTACTGTGTTTGGCTATTTCCATCTTAATAAGAAGGGCTTTATGTCTACTAAACCACTATTTCTACATTTTTATGGAATTGGGCAGTGCCCAGTTCCATAAAAAGCCATTGTACCATAGCTGCAGCAGCAGCATTTCCGCTGATCTGCTACATGATGGAGTACGTAATCATAGTAAAAGAAGTTAAAAATTGAATACATAAACTTCAGGAAAAATAACTTTTCTTGGACATGAAGAAAACCTATAATTGGTTTGGTTTGTTTATGTGATTTAACTGCAGTGTTTTTCACAGTCACTTTCACATCTCAGCCTGAGAAGATAAAGGAGAGAAGACAAAATTGCCTACTTGGAACTGTGAACTGCTTCAGTATTTTCTGAATCAGTATTGAAATACTTAGGAGTGTACTTGTGTTCATGTAAATTGTTGCTTTATGTTCAGCATAGCATCCTGAAGCTTAAATCTGTGGCTTTAAGGGTTGTTCTTCTCCCATCATTTAATAGCTTATGTTGTTTATACTGCTTTTATCCTGAACATTTTAGTTAGAACTTAAGTAATAAAAAAGGATTTTGTGATTCTATTTCAGTGCTGGGAAGTGGTAGTCAGGTAGAGCGTGATGTCTTAGGAGTCCCTTTCACAGCTGTCAAATCAAAACCCTTCAGTGCTTAAAAACCTAAACTCAGTGGCATAGAGAACTATCAGTATTGCTGATATGTGTGCTTAACTTCCAGCGATACAGAAGATATTTGAAACTCGTATAATCAAATAAATTTCTCTCTGAATAATCTAATAATTTCTGAGGTTTAAACTTCTCAATAGAAATTAGATGAATTAATATTAAAAAAAGATTGTAATAAGTGATTCTTTCTCAGCAGTTTTGTGTTCGCTTTATAGTGCCCAGAAGAATGTCAGTCTATGGACAGAAACTACTCATGTATCAACGTAGTGGTTTTAAAAATATAACAAAAATGAGTCTGTTAAGACCAATTTGTTCTTTTGCAGGATTTTTGTACATTACACGTGTAATTTTGCAAGAAACAAATTCTTGTAAAATCTGTTTTATGGAAGTTGGTTTCCTTTAAAAAATGTTTTTGATCTGGTTTTATAAATGATGTTAGGTATGAATGCAATGTGTAGGACTGAAACATGAGGGTTTCAGGAAGATTTGGAGTTTGAAGCAGTATTTAATAGTGTTTTAAATTCTCATTGTGAATTTATCTGCAAGTCTGTAGCAAAGTACAGGCTCAGATAAACTTAAGAGTGGCTGTAGAGAGGATTGGCTGTGTTTGGTTCATATCCATGTCCTGGGAGTGGTCTGTTACAGCTCTGATGGACCTGTGTGTCTTGTGGTGAGACACCTGTGTGGTGAGAGGGAATGGTGTCCATATGGCCACGCACAGCTTAGACAGCCTAGGTGTGTTCAGTGACTTGCCTTCTCTTTTAATGCACACTGAGCACCTGAGCTCCAGGCAGAAATTGCAAACTTGGGCAGAGGATGTTTGTATCAGGAGCCAAATAGACATTGGTGAAGATAGTTTAGTTTCTTAACTTCATTGTATTTTCCATTGAATTCTATGACTTTGTTTTTTAAAAGATCCTTTCAGGATCTTTTAAATACTGTTTGCTGGATGAAATAACAGAAATGAACTAATTTTCTATGCCTTAACTTTGTGTGGTGTTTCTTATTAACAAAGGCTGACACCAAATGCCAATTTCTTGTTTTAAAAAAAAAACCCCACCATATTCAGATATGCACTTGGTGAAAGACAGATGATCACACATTATTTTTTTATTTCCAGTACTTGAGATGATATCAGACAGACCTGCTTATAGCAGTTAGCCTGGAGAAAGTTATGGGTATTTGCTGAAATGCTCCGTGGTGTTATTCTTGTTGGGATTTGTGTTTGTTTGGTTGTTTTTTGTTGGTTTTTTTTTTTTTTTTTTTTATTTTGTTTTTAAACTCACAATCCTCTGACCATTGCTATTTTTCATAGACAAGCTGGAATGCATTTTTTTGATAATGTATTTTTTTCCTGGGGTGTGAAAGTATTTTCCTACGTACAACAACATGTAGCAATGCCGACATTCTTAAAGGTCCAGTTGAACTTAAAGAATTGGAGGGCATGTAATGAACTTTGGGCATTCTGGTGAATTGACTTAACTGGGTTGTCCATCAACTTAAATATTACTTAATTATTGCGAATCTGAGAGGAGAAACTGATGAAGATAAAGGACAGCTTTTATGTATTTATGTCATTGGACTGGGAGCAATACATTTCTGCATTTTTTATGTTCATCTGCACTTTTTAACTTTCGAGGATGCTGCTGTTGAACAGAGCAAGGCTGTGTAAAGTTACTTTAGATTTTCTAGATCGAAGATGAGCTGACACCAAATGTGCTGTATTTTTGTTTCCTGTCTTTTATTTGTGTCATAGGTACTTGATAAATATCGGTGCTAATCAATGTAATTACAGCATTAGGAAAAATTAGAACACCTTTTAAATATGTGAAAGGTGTAACTCTTACTCCATTACTTTTATTGTAGGTATATACACTTGGGTTAATAAGCCTTTCTTGGGGACTGGTGGGTTATTGCAATTCTTGCAGACAAAAATAGTGATTTTTGTACGTATTTGAATTGGCTAGGCCATTTTCACTCAACTGTTGGGACGGGAATATTTTTTGGCCTGGTCTTCTTTCTTAAATTTTCTTAAATGTTACTTTCTGTGCCTAGTAGGAGACTTAGGAGGCTGTATTCTGGTTTTTTTTTTTCCCTACAAAGATTTCTGGTTTTTAGAAAGTGTAGTAAGTAAAGGTTTTTTTTTTTAATTTTATTTTTTTGACCTTGTTGATATAAATTAGGGTTATTAATAACCCTAACTACTACTTGTTAAATTTGTGAGAACTTTGCAAAGTAATCATTATTGCCCAGTATATAGGATATAGAGTGTGACCAATAATTATTTGGGGGGGAAAAAAGACCAACAGGCCAAAACCCCACCATTTTTATGGCATGTGCAAGTGGGAACACAAAGAAGTTGAAGCTGGGATGAATCTCCAGAGGTCATCTGGCTCAATCAGCCTGTTCAGAGCAGGGCTGGCTCCAGTGGGTTTCTAAGGACTATGTCCAGTTGTGTTTTTTAATATCACCAAGGATGGACATTGCAACCTTAGCAACCTTTTAGAGAAGTTGACTACCCTCAAAGTAAAAAAGATCTGTTTTCCTTATGTTTAAATGAAATTTCTTGTATTTCAGCCCATGCCCATTGTGAGACCAGTTGGTTCCAGCTGGGCTTTGGCTTGTTGATTGAGCAATATCCCTCTGTTCCTGCTAGGTTGCCTCTCCCTACTTCCAGCTCTCCTGTGCTTTGGACAGCCTGGTCTACAGGAAGATGCCCATGGTAGGAGGGTTGGAATGAAATTATCTTCCCAAGCCATTCTGTGATTCTTATTCTTCCTTCCTTTCTTTGCATTAAGTTAGGAGCTCCTTGCTCTTCCAAATAGGTTTTTTGTCTCCTTTGCTTGATTAGCTGCTTTTTGAGATGGCCTGTTTTCTTGAACTTGGAGGAAGGAGGTCAGCCAGCTCTGCTGGACACCCCTGTACACATCTCTCCAGATCAGTACTCCTTGGTTACCTCTGTAGCCTTGTGTTCTTGAAGACAGTTTGTCATCATTGTCCTCACATTCTGTTCTTTGTCCCCGATATATTTTTAGTGTTTCAGTTATAATTGGCAAGGTTTGAACTTTCCTTGAATTTTTTTTCAGTCACGAATAAGTTTTGTCTTGTTAAATTCATATTGTAAAACTAATGCTGTTTCCCAAGCCTTGGGGATATCCTGCCTGTGTAATTACAGATTTATACTGCAGCTATGCAGACGTGATTATTACCAATAGTCCAAATAATTGCTCTGCTTGGCTGGTTTGTGGTCAGGCACTGTCTCGTACCTCGGTGTGGAACAGTTAAAACAAAAAATAAAGGAGAAAATTGCCAAAATCCTCATAAGCAATGCTTCTCATTGACAGTTTTGTTTCCTTTAGTTGTGCAGGTGTGACGAGATTTAGTTGACAATAAATCCTGCAAGGCAAAAACTACTGGGTTTTGTCTTCATTACTGGAGAGATGATGATGTGAAGGGAGCATTATGCAGCTGCATTAATAATTTGGAAGCAGTTCTTTGCCACTCCTTCTAGAAATACTGATTCAGATAAACAAAGGTGAATACAGAGCAGCATGTGCTATGTTTGAAGTTAGTTCTGATTAAGAAAATACTTGGGAATAGAACTGATGATTAGATGAACATTAACATGTTTTATTGCCTTCTATTGTTTCAGGCTTTTTCCTATTTTTAAGAAGTGACCCAATTTTTTTACCCATTCTTCTGACAGAACTTGACTTCATGGGCTTGGAACTGGATGTTGTGTTCTCCTTCTCCCCAGCTGTGACTGTGTAATGATCTATCACCAACACATGCCTGGAAAGCTTTAACTTTTGAGGTTTCCTTCGCAGTCAGAAACTTGGTGAATGTAGGGAATTAGCTGAAAGTAGGATTAATACTAGTTTGGAAAGCTGTTGACTGTTAGAATGTCATATAAAATTTTTTTATTGATAATTTTAATTTATAAATAATATTTGAATGCCATTTAAACTTTAGGTAATTTCTAGAATGGGGTAAATTATGTTTTGGAACATCATCTGTTTCCATGTAAATATGTTTAAATCCCAGTTAGTACTGTGCTTATTGGCTAAGCAGGTAGTCATATCTCCCTGTGGACAGGAGAGAAATGGCATTCCCAGTGTAGGAGAGTTAGTGATAAAAGCAAAGTTAAAATGCCTTTCTAACAGAAGTGAGGGTTATTAAATAATTGGATAGAGAGGAGGTGTTCAAAAAGAGAAGCAAAGGAAATGAATCTGTACAAATACAAGCCCAAAATATTGGGATCTTTATAAACTGTTGCTTGACCACATAAATTGAGAAATCTTTGGAGCAAAAAATAAGAAGCATTTATATGCTTGTCTTTCCTTTCTTTTTGGTTCCCCTGTTTATTTAATTTTCAAGTTTCCTTCCTGTATTTAGTTTCTTCAGGGTAAATGGTAAAAACCAGCACACACCCATGGATCCTGTTGCTCATGGTCTCATGATCATGGTGAGATGGATACCATCCATCAGTGTAAATGAGCAGTGCCTGGTCTCCTGGTTATGTTGCTCTCAGGATGTTGGGATATCCATTCAAAGAATATTGAGTGTTTTCCCTCTTCTCTTCACAGTTTAGTGCTCAAATGAACAGTTCAGAAACCTATATGAGAAAAGTTTCTGATGGCTAGAGTTACTAATTCAAACTTCCTTGGAGGTTCAGCCTGTTGGGGAGAATACTTGAATTCAAAACATTGCCAGAAAATGTGGCACTATGTGGAAAATCAGATGTGAAAATCATTGTGTGATAAGGGAGAGAAATGGGGTTAAGAATGGAAGGAGTAAAGGTAAGTTAGTTACTGTGCAGCTTCAATAACTTGGAGTCAGCTTAATTCTGGAATAGTTTCAGTCCCATGGAAAACGGTCCTTTATTCTTTTTTAAGCATTTGCTTTTTGTAGTGAATACTGCCGATGTAGCTCAACCAAGAGTAACAGAAGGACCTTTATTTATGAACTTCTGTAAGATGTTTCATGTTTATATCTCTTATTGTTACAGAGTTCACCCTTGCTAAGGGAATTCACTGTTTCTAAAGAGGATTTGAGGACAGGAAACTGAGATGGAAAATGATTTCATAGATGATCAGGAAGGGAAGAACACAGCTAGTAAACTAAATGTGATGGTCTTGTGAAAACAAATGTAGTAACAAGTAGCCATCTTTTAATCTTCATTTTTGTGGTGTTATACTAGTCAGTGTATAAAAAGTAATGTGAAAATCTCAGTTACACATGAATATTTAACTGATATGTGAGCTCTAAAGCTTTGGTTTGTGATTTGTCTCCAAAAATGGTACTTTGAAAGAAAGTATTCTGAAGTGGCAGCTCCCAAGTATGAGTTGAAGCTTAAAATGTTTTTCTTTGCCCTTAGTGGTGTTTTCTCATCAGCTTTATATATATCATTAGTTGTTTTTGCTAGGGTTAATTCAATTTAACTTCGGGAGAGAACAGTTCTCTCAGAAATAACAGCCACTTTCTCAGGGCTCAATTTTTTTTTCTTATTTTAAAAGCAATTTTAAGATTCTATGACATGTTGATGCCATGTGAGAGCAGAGACTGCTATTTTGCAGGTTCATGTGAGCACAAGGGAGAGGCAAAATGAGGTCAATCATATCAACATGCTCCTGCTGTAGTTGGCATAACCTGCTCCACAAGTATGGAGAATAAGGAGAAATAATTTAGATTAATATGAATTGGATTTTAGTTTTCTATCTCTCACTTTTAAACCCTATATTGATACAATGGAGTACTAAGCTATCCTTTACTAAGAGCTTTACTAATATATAGAATGATTTTTGTATTTAGTATGAAGAAGTCAGTTTAAACTAATTTTCCAGAACAGTACTGTGAACTGCTGGCATTGGAATTAGTTCCTTGTTTGACTCTGTAGCAGCTTTCAGACCTGCAGAGTGTCCTGCCCTCAATGTGATGCTCCTTTAGTCCACCTTTATCTTGCTCATCCCTGCCAGCTGGGGATCAGCCTCTGGGGCATTTGCAGGGTGCAGCAGTGCTCTCACTTGTCCTTTGCCCACAGGCTGATGCACAGGATCGTGCACTGAAGGAAAGGTGTCAGTTTGGTGCCTTTTCCAGCCATTGGTATCACAGCACAGTCCTTTCCTGGCAGTCAGCTACACATGAATTCTGTGAGGGGGTGTCCTGACGCCGGTGTTGTGATGTGCTGGCACGTGCTTTATAGCCTTCACAGCATGGCTGGCGTTGGAAGGGAACTCTGGAGAAGCTTTACCTGGAGCAGATGCTACAGGATCACGTCCAGACAAGTTTTGGATATCTCCACAGGAGACTCCACAGCCTCTCTGGCCAATCTGTACCAGTGCTCTGTCACCTGCAAAGACATTTTCCCTCATATTCACATGGAACTTCCTGTATTGCACTTTGTGTCTGTTGCCCCTTTTCATGTTGGTGGGCACCACTGAGAAGATTCTGGCCCAATCCTCTTCATACATGCCCTTCAAGGAGTATGTTTTCTCTTTCTCCCCATCCATAGGGGAAAGAAGCTCATATCCATAAGGATCCTAGGTTTTGAACTTTGAGCTGGCAGATGAACCTGTAATCTTCAAAGGTTGCTTTCTGGGATCTGCTGGCTTTTGTTTTTTAACACTAGAGCACACTTTAAAATTGAGCAATGCCTTTGACTCAAATTCATGAGATTCTCATTGCAGTTAAGTTTATTTAATAAATAGAATATTCAATAGTGTACTGCAGATAGAGAGTTTGAAAGCATTTTAACAAATAGGTTTACAGTACAAAAGGGTTTTTGGTGCTCCTTTATGAGGTTTGATTACTTTTGTGTCAGCTTCCAAAACAATTTTAACTTTTTCTTTGTGTAGTGTAATAGATTCTTCAAATGCTCAGTAAAGTATTTACTTAAAGTAATAAATGTAAAGTTAAAATTTTCTTTGAGAAGACTCTGATTTTATGCTCTCATTTAAACAATATGTTTGGTCATGCAGTAGTTCAAAACTCAGTATTTTTAGGACAATTAATCTTAGTTTCCTTGCATTATTTGGGTATCAGACCAGTGTAAACTGGGAGACCTAAAGATATCTTGGGACAATGAGCTTCCAATCTGAAGTCCAAATTTTATCTGTATTAATGAAAGTACATATTCCACAAAATTGGAAAATGTATGCAAACCAGCTTTAAGACTTGGCTTCGTTGCTTTCATAATTTATTTCAAATAGATGAAAAGTACAAGGGAGAGACTAAATTACAGAACATAATAAATGAGCTTAAGTCTACTAAACTAAATCAAACACTGTGCTTTCATAATTTATTTTAAAAAGATGAAAAGTACAAGGGAGAAACTAAATTACAAGACAGAACATAATAAATGAGCTTAAGTCTACTAAACTAAATCAAACACTGATTTATTCCTATTTAGAAATGCCATTAAATACCATAAAACAGCAGTGACCTATTAGACAATTTTGGGAAAGACTATCAACTAGCTTATACCTTGTGAGAAAAAAAAAATTATACCTTAATGATAGATTTTAATCCTACCTTAAAAGGTAGAATTAGAAATTTAAAGCTTTACTCTGAGGCATCTGCAGTAAGACTATTAAACTTTGTACTGGGATCAGACCAAAGCTTCATTTAAACTGTAATCATCTGTAGTACTGACTAACAGTGTACCTCAAGGAAGGAATGCAAGAAAAGAGGAAAAACATAGGGATACTTCCACAGGATGCTTTCCTAACCTCTTGCTATGTGTAGTTCAGGCTTCCTGAGCTAGAGCTGTCTTTGTTTTTAGTAGCTGTCAGTGAATGTTTCTTCAGTGAGTTTACCCAGCTGCTGTTTGAACCTATCTAAAATTTGAGGAGTAGCTTGCAGCAAGCCCTTGAATTCTGTAGGTCTCCTCTTCCTGCTTGTACAGCATGGCTTGTAATGGTTACAAAAATTCCATGATCTTTGGGTAGGGGGAATGGTTGGAAGAGCTGATGGGTTTTATCTGTTGTTTCTGTTAAGGCAGTCTAGAAAATGTAGTTGGTCTGTTTGGTGTGTGATAAATAAAGCAATCAGAACTTGAGTGGGACAAAAAAAAAAAAAAAAAAATCAGTTTTTCTTTGTCCTTTCTTTGGCTGATGAGTTGTAGAATCCCAGTCAAATTATGTCACTTTTCCGTGAGTGTAATATCCTGGTACTGAGTCTTAGTGTGCTAATGCTGGGGAGTGTTTTCTGCACCAGGACTGACTCATACCCACCTGTTTTGTGAAGAGTAGGTGCATAACTTCCTACTCTTGTTAATGTAGATATGACTTTATTTCTCTTTTATTTTTTAACAATGAAAAGGTCATCAGATTCACACTGGGTAGGCTAAATCCAGAGGAATATACTCTTACAACTATGGATGAAAATTTTCTGAGAGCTGCTCAGTGGTTTTGGACCATGTGAAGAAACTACAGTATGACTCTCACAGTGGGTCTGTGGGTCATCTTTAGATATTTTAAATTATGCAAATTGCATCAGCACTTGAGTCATGTTTTTAAAAATTGGAGGATGCTGGCAGTAAGCCAAGAAAAAGAGCTTAATACTGTACACTTAGGATATGTTCTTCTTACCTTCTTATTATATAAATTCCATAAAAATACCTGTAATGCTCTGAAGCTCAGTGTTTATTTTCAAAATGCAATTAGCATAAGAAAATGTATCTTTTTACCTGTTCCTTAAACCTCATGTGCACACAAGAAAGTACCACTGTAAGCACAAAGTAAAATCTTTTACCGATGCCTTATAAAGTTGTTCAGTGCCTGTCTACTTCCCCAAATGAAATTTAAGACACTGTCTTATCAGTGGTTGGCTCTATGGAATTTGGCTGAATTTTGAGCAAGTTAAGTTAATACTAATCACTCAAGTGGCACAGAAGTCCACTTACTTTAGCTTTGAAGACCGTGAAATGAAGCCATTTTCTAATTGACTGGGTTAAATGTTTAGTATATGCAAAGAGCAGAAACTTTTGGAAGTAAGTTGGGTTTTTTTTTTCAGCAGAACTTTCCAATTTTTATTTTTAAGGAAGTGAAATAGGGCCTCTTACAGACTTCATCCAGTCACCTGGTCTAGTGGGAGGTGTTCCTGCCCTTGGCAGGAGGTTGGAACTTGATGATCTGTAAGGTTGTTTCCAACCCAAACCATTCTGTGCTTCTATGTAAGCTCTGATTTTCATTACTAAATCTCAAGTAAGTAATTTAATTAATTTATATCCCGCTCTATTGGATGACACTTGTTTTTAAGTGAAATAATAAGAGTTTTCTTTTCAGCAGAGTATTTAGTGTGGAGGCCAGAAAAACCTACAAGAAAACAGAATTTGAAGTGCTTTGTCATTTAGTAGGAATGGCTACATAAAATGCACAATGGAAGAGCAACTAACTGCCAAATACAGGAGTGTCAGGTCTTTGGACTGCTGTGAGCAATGGGTTTCTAAGTTTTGTACCTTTATAAGCTTTTTTCCCCTTCATTCTTGGACAGCAGAAATGGTGATTAAAACAGAAAGGAATAAATTAATTACTGGGGCATCTCCATTAATGAATTTGGAAATGAGATTAGTTCTTAGTCTCAATACTTCTTTTCTTTCTTTTTAATAGTAGAAGATCCTTAAAAAATCCATTAAAAAACTTCAGAAGTAATAAATGACCTTTCATTTTTACATGCAGCTGCCTTAAATCATCGATAGGTGATAATTTTTTGGCTCTAAAGGTTCCAAAATTGCTCATGATTTATGCACACAGTAGTTTTTTGCCTTGAGATTAACATGTGTGTTTATTGCTTTTATTTCGGAAAAGAAAAGTTCAAAATGGATTTTTATGCTGTGTTAAAAGAACACCAGTTTTGCAAAATGAAATATAAAAATTAGGAAATAATACAGGAAAGGTTATCTCTGTAACTGTTATTTATATCCTTCTGCAGTGAAGAATGAGCTGGCGCTAATTGCTGCTTTATTTTGTGAGGATGATGCCCTGCAAAGCTGGAGCAGTTCCTCAGCACTGATAATTCCATCTGACTGACTTACCCAGATGCAAGGCCTTCGCTAAGGCCATTTATGGGATCAGTCACACTGTTGATAAGCTCGATATGTGGCTTTCCTCTCTCAAAGGATTTTGTGAATTATCTTCAAGCAGTCAGTTACTGGAGTCATGTTTCATGTAATTCTGCCAAATCTGGCACATTAAATTAAAATGTTGTGCCAAACAGTGAAATGCACTTGTTCTTATTATCTCATAGCATGCAAACAGTGAGGATTTATTCTAGTTCTCCAGACTGAACTTTTGCCAGAAACAGCTACCAAGAATAATGATGGGAATGGGATTTTTTTTTTTAAACAATGCTGCCCTTCTTGTATCTGACTTGTCATCTCTCCTACTTTCTGACTTCAGAAAACTACCTTTTATTCTGGTAATACTTAATACCTTGTATTTAATACTGAACTACTTGTGTAGATAAATCTGCCCCTGACCATTTTACTCTTTCAGTCCCAGAGGTGGTGGTAGCGATTTTCCAGGTTTCTGTTCCAGTTTTGGTAGTGCTTGGTTGTTTCTCTCTGCTCAGCATCTATTGACAAGAAATCACCATCCATGGCCACAGCAAATTCTTCTAAAGCAGCAGAGTTCTTAGATTGCAAAGACTGGTTTGGCAAATCATGTCCCAAATTCTCTGCTAACTGGAATCCATAACATTGATTCTTTCTTATGGGGAACACCATAAAAGAAATAATTGTTGCTCTATCTTTACCACATCACTGATTGAGATGCTGTGTTGTATTAGGTGAAAACCACAAATGAAGATGCAGAATTGATACTTATCGCAGCTAGGGACCTTCAGTCCTTCCATACATGATAGAATGCTGTGGGGGATTTGTTGTTTTGTCATAAGTGGTCCATGTTCTCAATATTTGAATGAAAATTCCTGTTTGTGATCATCAGTTCTTATCACAGGCTCTCTAGAAATGTTTATATTGTGCAGGTATTCTGTAGAGGAGTTGCTACAAAACTTTAAGCTTGATTGAACTTTCTAACCAGACATTGTTTATTTGAAAAAGTCTGAATAAAAGATCCTTTCTTGCAATGCTTCCCTTTGAAGGCTGTGTAAAATTTGTTTTGCTTACTTCGGAGGCTTTATTTAGCATAGCTTGATTGCGTTTTTCCATTCTTTTTGTACTGGCTGTTAGAGACCATTATATTTTATACATATCAACATGTTGGTATTTAACGGCTTATTCAGAATTTCCATTCTTGGATCATTATGTGGAAAACCATTGCTACATTTCAGTTATTTACATTTTCCTATTCCTTAAATTTGGCATTCAATAAAGTCTTAACTAACCTGTAAATAGTCCTCATCAGGATATTTGGAAACCACCCTGTAAGCACTTTCAAGCTTTCTGCTCATTCTGCTAGTCTGAGATAATCAAGAGTTCTACTTTTATTTTTATAGTAGAGTTGCCTGCTTCTAGGCTGGAGTTTAAGTGGATAATAGTACACCACAGGTTGTTAGTTTTTCCCTTTCAGATGCTGAACACAGGAATATGTTGGTCAATAACTGAGGGAAAGACCTCTTTGATCAAATTGTGTGTGTGGTGAATTTTAAGACAGAGACAATATCCTAAAGTAAGAGATTTTTCTTTCCTAAAAGGTTTCCTTCTTAAGATATGAAATGAGTCTTGCTGATGAATATGCGTGGTAATATTTAGTTTTTAATGTATATCCTCTTCTGGGACAGAAATACTATGCTCCATGACAGAGAGTATTATATAGTAATTGGAAGTTCTCTGGCATGTTTGGGAAGACCAGAGATGGTTTTGATTAAGTATTTAATTGAGCAAACACTTAAGTGATCTGAAATAATAGTTTTTATTTTCAGCAAGTTTACCACAAAGTGAGGATGAGTATGAATACCTGCTTGAAGCGAAAATCAGTACTTAACAGTCTTAATTGTTGGGGTTTTTTTGAATTAAATGAATCAGCATTGGCAGACTTGAGAAAATGACAAGTAAGAAATTAATTATGGTAAGTTTGTTTCTAAAACATTAGACAGGAAATGGTCCCGATTTTCAATACATTAATGCAGTTTCATGGGTGAAAGCTAAATATTCATAGTATTTTAAAAATGTTGATACCTTTTGTGACACCTGCGTTTCTAGTGGTTTTATTGAGGGCATTTTCCTATGTAGGTAAAAAGAGATTTTTTCATTGTAGCTTAATTTTTATTAACATTTACGGGTACAGAGACAGTGCTGACAAAACCAGGGTATCTTTACACACTTTCTGAGGGGCTTGGTCAATCCAGAAAACTGTTTGTGAGCCATAGTAGTGGAAGTATATTTTTGGTGTATTTTAATGTGTACTGCAGGTAATACAAGACATTTCTGTGTATTAGAAAACCAATTCTAAACTAGAAACATATTTTTATGGGCTTGAAATATAAATAAAATTATCCACTTGCATATAGTTAGTGTAATATTGTTATAGGAAATATATATGGATGAAGAAGAAAATAAATATAGTCCTAACTTTCAAATTGCAAGTCTCAACAAAGAAAAAGAAGTTGTCTGCATATGTGTAGTTAAAGTATTAGCAAATTCCAACTTTGGTGTATTTTGTAGTACACTTACAGTACCATATTTTGGAAACAAATAGTATCCAATATATATAATATGGATGTATTTTGTTTCATAGTGCTATGTAAAACTATAACAAAATTTGAGTACTTAATTTGTGCATTAAAAATAGCTGAAGAATATGGTTATATATTCTAGCAGGCATGTATAATGTATTTTAGAGTTTGCTAAAGACTTCTTGTTTAATCATAGTGTGTATAAGATAATTTAATCTCTAGTATCTTCATGCTACACTTCAATTTTACTTGTTTTCTCCTGTCACACAGAGGTTTGTATTTAATGCATAGATTTTAACATTGGAGAAATAAAGATTGCTATACAGTATTAGCAATTAAGTGCTTGGCATCCTATGAAAATGAAGGAAGATAAAGAGTGATCACAACAGTCAATGAAACTGTGGTCCTCCAAGAACCTTATTTCTATATAATGAAAGAAATGTAGACAGAGGAACAGAAGTGTCTTGTGAAACAGAGAAATGCTCCAAGATGTGCAGCCCAAAAGAAAATATGTCTTTTAGAGTGCTAGAAAGCAGCAAAAAAGGTGAGAAGCAAGCATCTTTTGTAAGCCCAGCTCTTATGGACTTTAAATTTCTTTTATTATTCTACGTGTAATGCCTACAGGTCACTGCTGAAAGTAATTAGGCAGGTAACAGAATGTGATCACTTCTTGATATTAACAAATCTGCCTCTTTTACAATTACTCTTATCTACCAGTCTGTCATCTTTTATGGGTGTTTCCTGTTATGATTTGTCCTAAGCCTCTCTCTGCCTTTGTTCTTGTTTGAGCTTGCTGCTGTAGCCCCTCAGCCTGGAAGGCCAAGTGTATCCTGGGCTGCTCCAACAGCAGGAGGGTGAGGGAGGGGATTCTGCCTCTCCACTCCACCTGGAGTGCTGTGTCCAGCTCTGGGCTCCTCAGAACACAGACATGGACCTGTTGGAGCAATTCCAGATGAGGCCACCAACATGCTCAGGGCTGGAGCATCTTTCCTTTGAAGATAGGCTGAGAGGGTTGAGCATGTTCAGTGCGGAGAATATAAAGCTCTAGAGAAACCTTATTTGTGGCCTTTCAGTATTTAAGGATGGTGAGAACAGACTTTAGTAGGGCCTTTTGTGATAGCTCAAGGGGTAGTGGTTTTTAACTGAAAATGAGTTTATTTAGATTGGACATAAAGAAGATGTGTATGATGAGGATGGGGAGGCCCTGGCACAGGTTGTTCAGAGAATTTCTGGATGCTCCATCCCTGGAAGTGTTAGAGCTTGGAGCAACCTGCTCTAGTAAAAGGTGTCCTGTGGCAGTGGGACTGGAAAGAGATGACCACCATTCTATGATTCCATGGCTGAAAGCTCCCTTCCAACACCAACTATTCTGATTTTATGATTGCTTTAAGTCTTTGTGCTCTTAATCTAATAGAAAAAAAATATTGGAGATGGTCTTTTAGGTCTCTCATATAACAGGTTTTCAACTGTGTATATTCTATGTATGGTACCTCGACCTGCATAGCATTATTTCAATGCACTTTGAAGTTGATCTGCCTGACATATATAGTTAGAATGCATATAATAACTACAGATTTTAATTTCACTTGTAATTAAATTTCATTATAACATTCCAGTACTTTCAGTGAAGATTTCAATAAAATGTGAGAAATGGTTTCTATCACCCCCATGTTAATGTCACTTTCCTAGATGGCTTTTTCTACTCATATTTCAGGATCTTGAATGTTATCAATTAGGATTTTTTAATAAAACACATTTATAAACTTCCATTTGCTTAAATTTTTAGACTATTTTTCTTAATATTTTTATTTTTTTGCCACACAGCCTGTGTGTGGCCAGAAAGCTTTTAGGTTGTTGTAGGAAATACTTTACATGCTTCTAAACTCCCCTGTACTTGGGTGATTGTTGAGTGGCCAGATACTGTCACCCTGAACCATGCTGCTCATTTATACATAGCATTACTGATTGAAATCTCTTCCTGTTGTTAAGTGATCTCATTATATTGACATTTTTCTGATTTACAGACGTTTAGTGTTTTAGGTTTATAAAGTTTCTTGCAGTGTGTTCTTGTCATGCTTAAATTTGTTAAAGTTATATTTGTTATATGGTTGGCAGTACGGTTTCCATTCATCTTTTTGCAGCATCTTTTTATCAACCATGCTTTTCATGTGATCAGCAAGGTTCATAAAAATGTTGCACTACTATCTAGGACAGCAGTAGATCAGATTGGTATTTTAAATACATTTTTTTCCTGCTTGTAGGTCTGTGGTCTGAAAACCAGTCTGAAAAGACCTTGATTTGCCTGCATACTCTATTCCCTGCCAGGATGGGTGTGGATGGTCTGGGGCACCTTGGCTGGTGTTGGAATTACCCAGTTTTCCATGGAAGACAGATATATTGGCTTTTCTAAACACTTTGAAATTTTTGGTAGGATCTTCTTTGTGGTATATGATGTAGGGCTTTCAATTTAGCACATGCTGGGATGTTTTTATATATAAACCTCTTTGGTAAGGTGAGGATCATCCTTTTCTATTAGTTTTAAGTCCCAGAATAAAGTTAAAAGAAAATAAAGTTAAAAGTCTTGGATACTATCATGATTTTCATGGAGTATTCTGTCTTACAGCTTTGGTTATTTATTGCTGTTACTCACGTAGGCATTTTAAATAGTTAACTAGTAAAAATTGTCCTAAACAGATGATAAAACTAAAGAGGAAGTATCTGAGTAAGCCTGCCATTCACAGGAAGTGTAACATTCCATAGGCAGTAGATTGCAATTTCTCAGTCTTGCTGAATCATCTGTACTTGACCTTCCAAATACAATTTTAAAAATTATTTTCATGAACGGCCCAGTTTGAACCTAAGGGTATTGTGTAGGAGTTGTCATGGAAATTGTGAGGTGAGAATGGACTAGGGAAGGAAGTAATAAAAAAATGAAGTACTGGAGAAAGATAGGGCAGGAGGAAATGAGTAGCAAATTGTTGTGTGAGCATAGTTACAGTGTGAGAGTCAAATAAAGAAAATTTGGATGTGAAGGTGTGTGTAAATCATTGCTGAAAAGTTGCAATACCTGTGATGCTTTGAAATGATAGAAATGTACAGTGGTTTCATCAGCACTTCTAAAACTTGGATGAAGAGAACCAGCCAGAAAAACATAAGGAGTTTAGGTGGAAAATGAACTGCATATGGTTTGCTAGTAGGGATAAAGACAGATGGATTTTGGAATATACAAGTTGTTGCTATGCTCTATTAGAAATGAAGGTAGAGCATTTCAAATTGCAGCTGGCTTTATAGTTGATGTTTATTTGCAATGGCAAGACACCCGAGTGTGCAAGTAAGAAGGTTTCCATTAATGGCCTTCATAGAGAATGCTTAAGGCAGAAAAGGGAAAATTTCAATGTGTCTGAACTTATGGATTTCATTAATGAAAAATTAAGCTCAGTATTAGAATTTAATCAGCCTGAACTGAGATTTGGACACGGAAATCTACCTAAGGCTCAGACAGCAAAAAGTGCTATAAGCTTTTGAAGACTTCCTGGTCTTTTTTTTGTAAGTTACATACTTTATCATCTCCTGTGGAAATTTGCACTGAATGATGATCGGAGGTCTCTTCCTACTCAGATTGTACCATAGTTGTATTTAGGTTGATGGTTTATAGCATACTTAGCTTCACTTCCGTAACATGTGCTCAAAAATGCCTGTTCTGGAAGGTGGGCATCTGTCTCCTACCTACAAACAGGTTTAGGAAGAGACACCTGAATTCTGGCCCTCTATTCCAGATAAAAGTTCAATGTAGAACAGACTATTTTGTTAATAATGCCCATTGGTTTCAAGAGTGCTCTCATGGAGTTCTGGGAGGAGTTGCAGCCTGGACTGCAGCCACCTGGATGGGTCGTGCATCCCAGGGATTTGCCATGCACCCACAGAATGGGGATCAGGCTCCAGAGGCTGTTAAGGATTTCTCTGTTCCTTGATCCTATGGAGCTTGACCAAGGTGCCATCAGGGACACTGGTCCTCAGTACCAAACTGAGAACCTGACCCTTCATGCTATGTGTGTTTGTGGAGAAATGATGGAATTCTGGAGTTGTGGTACCTATTCATAGAGCTCTTTTTTATCCAACTGTGGTTTGAAAGTGAATGTTCTTAGATTTGGTAGGAGGTGGTTTGGAACAGTTTGTACCCCCCTGCTAGAATGTCCCACGCATCTATGGTGGCATGGGTTGGGAATAGTATTATCTTACTGGTGTGGAGTCATCAGAGGAAAGAAAATTATTAGATGGAATAAATTTCATGAGCCAGTGTGACACTGGAAGACAAGAGGCCACTGTGAAGAATAAAGATTTTTTTTTTTTTCGGTGGTTTAATTCTCTGTAGAGTACTGGCTCCCTCTAAAAGCTGCTCTGTTGTTGGTAACTCAAATTTCTTTTGAGATGCTACAATTTAAAAATCATTGGGTAGTGTGTTTCATAGTCAAACATACTGTAATTAATGCCTTTAGTCTGATTTATAACAGCATGTATTTTTCATTTCATTTTAAGAGTTTACCTTGTGCATGGTATCTCTTTTTTTCCTTTTTTCTTTAAAGACATGTTTCATTTAGTGTCTGCAGATCTTACTTCAGTGCTGACTATGTGAAATCTTACGTGCTGTGATTTGAATTGTGGCATCATAAATTAAAGTACTGAGAGGTTACCAATTCTATTTTCCTGTCTGGGCAATGTACTGCTGAGAAAGTAAAACAAATTTAACAAATACAGAAATTTAAAATGCATAGGTTTCTGGGCTGTTAACATAATTTTTGAATGTGAGTATTGAAGTTGAGACCTTCTCTTGAGTATATTGATGTTGGAAAATGAAGAGACTGTGTGGTGGCTGAATTTCCATTGACACTTTTTTTGCCATTTCTAGCAGTACTTACTTTAAACACTGAACGCTTCGCCCCTGTTATTTCAACTGTTCCTTGAAAATGGCTATTTCAAATCAATATTAAAGCTGCGTGTCTCATGCTGGCCTGTCACGTGATAATGTCATTTATTTTCACTTTTAAAGTTGCTGATCGCAGTGGAAAATAGCTTTAAATACATTTTTAGCTACTTTATTATATCTGTAGGTATTTTTACAGCTTAACTCTCTTAAGAGGTGCAAAAGAAGAAACTGGTTTTTCAAGTACTGTTTTATTCCTTCCTTTCAAGTACTGTTTTTCCCTTTGCTATTTATTTAAATAATAATGTTTAGTTCAGAAATGCTACTTCTGCGTTTTGTGTATTTGTAGATAAAAAGCATTTAAAGGAGGCTTCATAGCAAAACCAAATTTTTTGTTTCATGATAAAAACATAGCTTAAAGATGGATTATGTATAAATAGAGTCCATATAGATCCAAATTAAAAATGTAATAGTTACAACTTTGTTTTTATAGCTCATGGAGGAGAAAAATGTTTAGTGACTATTACAAGATAGTCAATCAACATTAAGATGTAGTTTTTATTTCTGTTACTTAACTGTGAATTTATATATTAATTAACGTCATAATTTAGTAAATTGTAGGGAATTATTGGACATTTAAAATTACTGGAAAAAAAAAAGGCTCCTTCTTGGAGTAACTCCTTGGAATTTCAGTGTTTAAGCAATGTGGAATTTTCAGTGATTTGACTTCATTTAATTTATCTCAGCAAAGTACCCATGAAATAATTTTTAATAAATTAAATTCAAACATATGCTGGAACATTTGCCAAGATTATAGGGTAGTATGAGCTACTGCTACCTTTGACATAATGCTAAAATTCAGAAAAGAAATTTTATATTATTTTTTTTACAGCAGGAAAATATTTTTGTGGAAAATTAGTACTTAAGCAGCCTATTTTTCATTTTCTACAAATGTTGTCATGAGGAAGAGATGTGGACTTACTGATCCTTCCATCATCATTCACCCGTTCTCACCCTTCCTACTCACAGAAATTGATGCCATCTTAGGTTGTTCTTACAGAATTCCAAGTATTAAATGCTGTTGCAATAGGTACTGTTTATCAAAAGCTGTTGATTCTGTTGCTGAAAGGAGTATAGTCACTCTAAATAGTATTTCATCAGAAATACACGAAGCTGAATATCTGAAAGCACTGTTTGGGTATTAGGCTGGTTTTGTTGTGGATTCTGAGAGGCAGGATCCTTCTGTTACTCCAAATGTAGCTGGACAGAACTCACTGCCTAATACATACTCCCTTGTTCTGGCATCTAAACAGCAGCTTAATATGTGTTCTATTGCTTAAAAATTATACAGAAAGTGGCATGGCTAATTGAAATTAGAAATAGATTTAACAAATAAAATTTTACAACGATTCTATAGGTGCAGTATCAGAAACAGGATGAATGGATAAAATAATTTAAAAATGTGATTCTCTAGGGGCATTTTCCAATCACAGCATAGTAACAAAAGTTTGTTAAATTTCTAACATTATTGAACTTAGTAAATAGTTGTGTAAATTTGTTAAATCAGAATTCTAAGGACTGAAGTCACTCCAAGCAGCTGCAGCTGTTTGGGGGAGTGTCCTTTGGTGCAGCCGAGAAGCAGCACAGGAGTGTGTATGGAATAGCTGAGGAAGCAGCTCTGTTATTTTAGAGTTAATCTTAAAATAAGGTCACCTTGGAAATAATTTTATTCTTGTGCTTTAAGTAGGTTTTTGGGTTGCTTTTGGTTTTGCTTTCTTTTTTTTTTTCTTTTTTTTTTTTTTTTTTTTTTTTGGGTAGGCTAGAGGTGTAAATAATAAGAAATGGATAATATTTTAAAAACTGAAATAAGCATCCAGATGAAGAGCATTAGAAAAAAAAAATCACTGTGCAGGTCTGCATCTTTTAATATTTCCTAGGATTTATTTAATATTTCCAACAGTTTATTATACTTTGTATTTTAATGTGATATAATTCAAACACTATTTTCCTTATATATATAAAACTAGTATTTATAAAATTTTTAGTTATTATAAAATTTTAAACATGGCTTTTGAAATAATAATTTTTGATATGAAGCAGAATGTCAGAACAGCGGAACTAAATCAGACCTTCTTTGAAATCTGAGGGCAGTAAAGCTGCTTTTTGGGCAGTTGATTCCTCCTCTGGGGTTTCTGAGAGGCTGGGTGCTATGATTAGACATTTTCAGTCTGGGCACGGTGAGCTCAAACAACTTTCAGAGTAAAGTGTGCATTTTGAGGTATGGGAGGAATAGTTCATTTTCCATTGTGAACTGCCAGGCAAGTCAAATTCCGAAGGAGGAATGTTATAAGTTGCACGTAATTTTAAAGTAGTCTGAAAAGTAGCAGCACATTGACATGATCTAGATGTGAGTATAAATATATGGCTTTAAGCAGTGTCCTTTTCTGAACAGAATTAAATCAAAAACCTGTAATCTGTTGTAAGTTCAGATCAAGGCAGCTTGCTAATGTTAAATAACATTAATGTTTTGGTTGGAGCTTGTGTAGAAGAGGTATTATTTTAAACAAAAATGAAGTCTACAGCTATCTGGTTGTGAATGTCTTTCAATTACAGTGGCGTCCGTGGATCTTGGAGCTGAATGAAGATTTGGCTAGAAATTCTCCACATCCTTAGTCTGTTTTCTTCTGAATAAGAAACAGCATGTGTGAATTACATTTGGTATAATCCACTCCATGCAGGAGGCTAAAAATTTATGTGAAAAATGATTATGCACAGTTGAAAGCAATTCTGATTGAGGCAGATAGATCCTTTTTTAGTTTAGCTAGTTAGGAGTTCAAGATATTTGAGACATGCTGCCAAGTGACCAACATTTTAATATTTAGCTAAACACAAACCTATGAATACGAAGTAACTCTGCCGTTGCAGACAATCACATTCCAACGGTGGTGTAACTTCCTGCATTTAACCGAACATGAAACATTATTCAGTGAAAAGGAAAAATACTCTTTTTCCTGAGTGTGCTACCCAAGCAATTAGAATGAATTGCTACTACTGTAAAGTGGGGAGTTACTGAATGAGATAATCTGTATTTAAGCTTTCCATAATACAAGCCTACGGAATAAAAACATGTTCTCTTCTGCATCAACTTAAAATATTTTTACAGTTGTAGCTACCAGGTTTGTAAAGAGGTTTCTCCTGCTTTCACAAAAATGGAACATTTTTGTGTGTTGTGGAAATAAATTTCAGCTTAACTGCTGAAAGTGCTGCGATGCTCACAGCGTTTTTGAAGGAGTTACGAGCTCCAAAGACATACCCAGGTCCTCACTTCCCTGTTTCAGTCAAAACAAAGAAACTTTTCCCCATTGCTGCACAAATACGAAAGCTACCAAACTGAAATGATAGCTGCAGGGGCTTTCAGAGGAAAAGGTAGAACTCAGTGGAAAATTATATATTTGTAAAACTTTTTAACAGTGAGTAGTTTGTAAAATGCAACAGCATTAGTAACTTCCAATACATTACTGATAGACTGGAGTCAGAGTATAGTTAAGACAAAAAATTAATGCTGCGTATTTAGTGCCTCATTTCCAGTTTCTCATTTGACCTTAATGTGGAAATTCAGTCAACTATTATAATTAAAAATGACATTTTCTTGGTTTTTCATTTGGAACTGAGAGAAGGGACTGACTGCATCTTATAGAAGATAAGTAATGTGCTGTATGCACAAAGTTTAGCTTAGTTTTATTTTTAAAATTAACATTATTAACAAACTAATGCAATTATACTGTGTTCATAATTCCTATTAAAAAAAAAAGTGAATTTGTCTTCATTCATATGAAACCACTTATGGAAAAGGTGAAATCCAGTTTGAAAATGTCCAGTTTGGATTGTTAGCTGAAGAAGAAAATCTTGAAGGAAAGGAAAGTACTCTTCCGCTTCAGATTCTAATTCATGCAGAAATGTTCCTTCTCAGATGTTCCTTTTGAATTAAAAACGTTAAATTGCAGCTTTGACTGCAATTATCGGTACATCTTGGCTACTACATCAATGAAGGCTGTCATGAGTGAGAGACCACTATCTAAGAATTGGAAAATCTGTTATGAATAAATCCTGCACAAACTCATGTAAAAGAAATACAGAGAGAAAATATTCATACTAGTGAAAAAATATAATTTTCAAGGTGCTGTTTCCCTGTCTTCCAGCAAATTAGAGAGGTCAAACTGCTGGCGACTTGTAAAACCGAAACAGTTAGCCTATGGCCTCACATAAAAATGCAACAAGTTATTGCTTATATCCCACCTTTGCATTTAAACCAAGAACTAACCGCTGTTTGTATTTTTAAAAATAGAAGTCTGTTTACTTTGATTAAGCAATCTTGTGAGCTGCAAATATTTTTGACCCTCCCACACCTCTCCCATATTTTTTTTTCTTTTGTGTTGGGTAGCAGTAATGAATCTCATGGATTAAATCTGGACTGTCAGTGGGATATAATATAATTTACTTTACTGACTGATTCCCTTCCAGACGTCTACATGGTTTGAAAACTGGATTATGGTGTTTAAGATACAAACTGTCTGCCCTTACTTGTCACAGAAAAATACTTGTCAGTTAAGCCACAAACTCATATAAATAAGACTTTGGTCTTAGAGCAACATATTTTTTAACAGATCTTTGAAAGTATGAGTTCAGAAGCTCAGTTTTGCAGAAGTTCTGACTTACATAAGCTCTATAAGCCTAATGGGAAAAGGTATTTTTTAAATGGAATTTGTAAAGACAAATAGGAAAAGGGAAATGGGAGATGTGTTACTTCATTAAGGAAAGAACAACTGTAGTGTAAGTGAGAAGAAATAAGAAATGAGTAAATGCATGAGGAATTAGTTGAGTACAGGTTTTAGTATAGATGACATGGTTCCTAGTGTTTAGTCAAAATAGAGTTTACTTAACATATACTACATTAAAGCTGTGACTTTTAAATAATACAAAATATTGTTGTACCTTATCTAGGCATTTCTCTACGTGTTTTGTAAAAACAGACAGAAATAGCATAGTTAAGTGATTGCATGTCTTTTTCACTCTTCTCACTCTTTTTAAGTACTAACTTATGCTTGATTAGAACTGATCTATACTTTAACAGTGCATTAGGCATTAAATATGCCCTGCAATTTCTATCACCCTCAAGAAAGCAACAAACCCACCAGTTCACTGACTGTACCAACATTTTAACAAAATACTTATTTCTGAGTGTTTCTGCTATTGCATTTATTCCATGTCTCCATGGCACTTTCTCCTATGTGGCAGAAAGATGCCCATGATTAAAAAACCAAGAAAATCAGTCAAACATTAATTTTGCTCCATCCTATGAAATGTTTCTTGTCATTCATGTTGGATATTCTAGCATGTTCTTACCGACCTAAAAAATACGTGATTCAACCTCACTTAGGAAATTTGTGGTTTTTTAATGATCTAAAATAGCAGGAACACATCCATGTGTTAATCTAAATAACCCAGCCATGGTGTCGGGAAGACTTGAATCAGCGCTGTTGCCTGAATTAAGGTCCCTTGACCTTCTGTGGTTCCTCTGGTTCCAGTAGCTCTGCCACCCTCCAACCATTTGAGTTGATATTTCCCATATGAAGAGATGTCCTGAATAGCAGCTGATTGCACCAACCAACAGAAGGGTTTCAGCTGGGCAGTGCAATGCTCAGTGTTTGATCCCTCTGGAGGTTTTTGAGCCTGAGGCTCTTGGGGTGTTGCAAGGGCTTTTTCTGGCAGCTCAGAGAGTCTCTAAGTGACACCTCTTTGTGCTCCAGGACCAGAGAGGAAAGTTAAAATGGTTACCTTGATGAAAACAGAGACAATATTAAAAGAAAATGAGGGAAGGCATCTGCTGTCTGAGGAATGGGACTGTGCTAAAGCACATATAGACCATAGCACATAAAGACCATATATTAAGTTGCTGGACTGAAAAAAAATTGTTTTCGGCAGAACATACTTCCCTCCATGACATGAAGGAATAACCCAGGATTTTGGCTTAACCCTGGATTCTTACAATTTTTTTTTTCTTTTTTTTCTGTAAGTGATTATTTGTGAAAGCTGGAGAGCACCTGGAAGGGGATGAGGCATGACTGTGTGGGAAGGACCACAGTTTGCTGGATGAGGGGGGTAAAAAACCCAGTTGGGAAGACAATGCCATGACATCAGGGCCTTGTTGAGCAGCTGGTACAGAGAGCATTGAAAGAGGAAAATATAAGTGTCATCTTAAGACAAGCAGCCCGTCTTCAGATTTACATTTCCAAAGTTATGAGTGCAGGCTTTTGTGGCTCTAAATGTTGTTTTATGCAGTTTTTGTGTGTATTTTTATTTGTTTGTGTTGTGGTAGCACTCAAAGAACCCAGTCACAGGAATGGTGACTTTATTCAGGTGGGAGGAGAGACCCTGTTCCACAAGGTTTGTACCCTGAGCCTTGGCACGGACCAAATGTTGTGTGCAAAAGTAGTTCCTTTTTGAGAGGGTGGGTGAGCTCACATGGCTCAAATTGAGCAAAATCAGATGAGTTAACAGAGGTTTGTCCCTAAGAACAAGCTGAACTTCAACCCTTGGAGCCGTGCCAGTAAATTCTAATGGGTTTCTCCTTATTTGCTGTTACAAACCTGTGCTGGCTTTGAAGGACTGGAGCCCAAATTGTCCTGCATCTGAATTTGCTAGTGAGGAAGAGATTTTTCATTTTTAGGAAAGCATCTTGTTAAAATTAAGAAATCCATGCCTGCTGCCTGTTGTTAGTGGCAGTGCTGTTTCCTGTTGTACATCATGAACACAGGGAATGCACATTCAAGTACATCAAATTAAGGAAATAATTTTTTAGGTAGAATTTATGGCGATGTTCAGCACCAAAGAGCTCTTCAGTGCAATGTATGAATTTCATTTATTCAGCTTTTTTAGATTTAGCTGCAGAACTGTCCTGCTGCATCTCAAGAATCTGCTCAGGAAATTTTGAAAAGTGTTCAAGAAAAACTATACAGCTTACTTTCTTAAACTGTAAATATTGCTGAGATTCTGTTTCTGGAAAAAGGACCAATTCCTAGTTTTAAACAGGTGTATTTCTAGAAGCCAAATGTCTGACTATTCCTATACAAATTAAGATTTCTCTTAACTTGTTTTTTTTTAATTGTTTAGGGTAATTTGAAGAAAGTAGTTGAATTAAATATTTTCCTTTTCAAAAACAAAAATAAAAAAATCAAACAAGTCAGAAGTTTAAAAAACAATTATGTTTTTCACTAAGAAACCCCCTTAGAAAAATCGACTGGGAAAGCCAATGGCTGCAGTGGTTCTACAACATATTTTCTCCCCAACTTCCCACTAAGAAATGAGGCAGACTTGAAACATTTTCCTTACTCTGTAATATTTCCAGTCACATCTCACTTCTTTACCCTTCTGCTGTGTTATTTCTTCTAAATAATATTTTTGTACTTAAGATAAAGGTTTGATGCTTCTTACATGCATCCTCATATTGTTTTGTGTGAGTTGTATAAATTTTTGCACTGTGCAGAGTGTATAATTTATTTAAATACAGATTGTAGACTAAAACATTTTGTTGTTCAGTACATTATGGTTAGAAGGATCAAACATCTCTTTCTCTGGTTTTGGTGGGCTTAGGATGTATCTTTTACTATCTCAATTTCTTTTTTTATAATGTACAAGGTTGTGGTTTGCAAATGCAGTTCATCCTTTAAACTCATATTAATGGATGAGAAAACCACTGATTCTGTGTTAAACTTATTTTTGTGTGCCTTAGCCCTGAAGATGACTTTCAAGAAAACCATCTATTTAAATATTATTCTTAATGTAAGTGCAAAAGGCACTTAAATTCAGAACAGGTAGGTATTAGCAAGCTGGATGGAGGACGTATTTAAAAAGAAAATGAAATTATTCCTTTAAATAAATGAAATCAAACATTTATTAGTTCTCCTGGTATTATTTGCATCTCTCAAATAATTTTTTTCCTTTTAAGTCTGTGCATAATATTGCAAAACGCTTTTGGGTGGCAGGTGCAGTTAACCACATCACAGCATTCCAGTTCTATATTTACAGCAGGAGTTTTCCTAGTTAAAATTATACTCTGCAAACAGTTTAAATTTTAAACTAATATTTTTCTTCTAATGAGCAGTTGGGAAACTTTTCCATCACAAAGCATAATATCCAGTGAAAAATACCTGTGTAACACAATGTTTCTGAAGCAAAGCAATTGGCAAGTGTCCCTGATGCACCCCCAAGCAAAGAAATTGCTAATACTACAGATAGTTCTATAGAAATGCAGTGTGATGGGTACACCAGCTTATTCTTAATTATTAAGAAAATGTTCTGTAATTTATTTGAATTTATGCAGGACATAATTTTTGGTTGAAAAGATTAGATAGTTTAACTATGAAGCTAGTCTTCATAGTTAAACACTAAAAAATAAAATAAATTGTGTAGGGCTCTCTTGATGTAAAAGATCTTGAGGGTAAATAACAGAGATAAGTGCCAATTGGTGTTTTAATTTTTAATTGATTTAAAGCAAGAGTAGAAAATTGCTGTGGTGCCTTCTCAAAGTAAGAGTTGTGACCTGCCCCCGTGGCTGTAGCCAGGAGCCTTCACAGGCTCATGATCCCAATTTTGCTGTTGTTCCCTCCTGAGCCTTCATCTCCAAGCCTGGGCATTCTTACTTGTGTCCCAGAGCAGTGGGGAATTCAGTACAAGAGCACTCTTACCCATTTCCAGATTTTTTGGGGCTGAAAAAACTCATCCTGGGTCTTCTTTAATCATAGTATCCTACTGACAGAAACGTGCAGTATTTCAGATTTAGTAAATTGTAAAGAAAAATTTTACCTAGTCAACAGCAGAAATGTATCTAAGAGAGTATTTAACATGTAGTTTTCATCCAGTGAGTGTGTCATGGCCTGTTGGACAAATTTTTATTTCATGGACTGGCTGGGTTTGTCTTACCTCCAGCTTGTTTATTTTATAATGTACATGATAAAATCATGCATTTATATATACATATATGTCTGTGATTCACTCAGGGTTGTTAGGAAATGCACAAAAGGTAGGCAAAGTAGTCAAGGTAGGCAAAACTACAGAACTATATGGAACTGTTTTAAAAATATATATATAATAAGTAAATATAAATAAAGTTTTACATATAAATGTATGTAAATATGTTTATGTCTATATAATATAGAATATTATTTATATTTTCTAAATATATAATTTTATTCATATTTTATAAATATATGGAAAAGTAAATATATGCCCATGGTGCCTCCAAACCGTGTGGTTAATAAAGCTTGTAGTAAGTTACCTCTGTACCAAAAGAAATTAATCCCAAACTGAGTTGTAGATATCCCAAAACAAGTTGTATATAGTTCTAGCTTGTTTTTAGCTGCAAGGGAAAGAAAGCATAAAATATTTTTCTCTCCATCCTTTATCCTTTATAAAACATTTACACATGAAAAAAAAAGATGTGAACTCATGGAGTACTGATTGATTAGTATTATTATTAATTTTTTTTTAAGGCTGTTGCATGGGAAGGTTCAGGTTTCTAGTGTTAAGCCACTGATAGAAAGAATCTATTGCTGTGGACCATATTTGATCAAAAGGAATTATTACCTGTTTCTACTTTTAGTTGCATTTATGTCAGGATAAAATAGTTCACAAATACCACTTGAAATAGATATTTTTCTTAGTGAGCTCACTTGAATTTACACAGGCCAGGGCTGAAATCTCAGCTCCAGTGACTTTAAACTCCCATCAAATTCCTTGGGATCCAGAATTCTTTCAAGAAGTGTACTTCAGGCGAAAAAATATTGACATTTCCTTCAGGTTTCCAGACTTTTGATGTTCATTGAAAAAAAGTGTAATCACATTTGCTAACATGTCTACTGTTACCTTAAACTAGATGATACTTTGTCATTATGTCCTGTGTTTCTTGAAAGAAATCCATGTAAAAATATGATATTTTCAGACTGCTTTGGCTTTTAATAGAAATATGTGCATAAAGCTTCAAATATGCAAAAGTAGAACTGTGAAGGCTTGGATTGTTTTGAAATGACCTGTGAAAATAGGGGGAGGGGAAGAATAATTTGTACATCTCATTTGCTGATCACCATTAAAATAATTTTGTCCAAAGGTAATGTGCCTTAGAGTATTTGAAATGAAACACACTAATGCAAGAGGATATCTAAGGTGAAAGATGTTTGTGTAATGCTAAACATAACCAAAGAAGCTGTGGTTTGAGCAAAGGTACCATGCTCTATTTTATCAAGTGCCAGAAGTTGCATAATGAAAGTCTTTCAGTTTAAAAAAAAAAAAAATATAAGTAAAGAAAACACAAAAATGCCACCCAGCTGGTAGAGATCTTCCTAATTTTTACCTGATTGTATTTCTGAAGAAATATGGCAGGGCCCTCGTAAATTTTCAACATGAACTGCATTTTTGTTGCCAATTTCCATATCCTTTTAAAAGTGCTGAAGCGTGCATTTGCTATTTATGTTTGCAGTAGACTGAGTACACTTTTACTATTTGTGGTTTCAGAAATTGGAAACAACCAAACAGTGGTGCTATGGTCTAAAAAAATAAATTTTAAACAGCTGTGGGACAGTATTTTTAGAATGGCAGGAGTCCTTCTGAAGACAGACTGGTAACTGTGTCTCTGCACACAGGAAAGCTGCAGAGGGGGTGGCAGCAAATCCAAATTGTGTTGACTTCACACCTTTGGCAGCATTGTCTGGGATAATCAGACTCTGGGACAAATAGAGTTACTGGCAGGGGTAACCTCATCATTGTGTTCTCATGCTACCCCTGTGGAGTGATTTTGAACAATTCTTGTATCACATTGTGTATATCCAGTTAACTATTCCTTATAAATGTTACACAAGATAGATAATTGACTATAATCTCATCTGTAGAGGTAACAAAAGGTTGTAGAAGACAGAAAATCAGTGTTACAATTCTTCTTCATATTGACATGCCAGTTCTATTTGTTTCGTAAATGTATCCTGCATAGTTAATTATTTATTCAGCTATAGCAATGTTTAATACTTTTAGTAACTTGATTAAAATAGATATGTGTCATTTCTTTGCCACTTGAATGGTGAATGTGGTCCTGCCACAGATGATACCGTACTACTCTTTGGATATAGTGCTCTGAAAACAACCAGTCATACCTGTTTTTCTTAGTTTACAAAAAAAACCTCCACCTTTTAATATTGTTGCATTGCAACATTTCAGAAATAGCAGAAGTTTTGCGTTTACTCATCACAAGTAATTAATTAAATTACATAATTAGTTTAGATTATAAACCTGGAAAGTATCCAAAATGATCACATGGTTTAACCCTCTGTATAAGTGTGTCCTCGTAATGTGGCAGCTCCTTTGTGGAGGCTGATGAATTTGGTAACTTCAATCATAATATGTACCATGGTTTGCTAATTTAATTAATTGCTACTTTTGATTTTAGCTGCAGTAAGTAGTTGATCCTAGAGCTTTTGATCTAGCCTTTCATTGATGTTAAGTGTAATTAATATAAATTTAAAATCAAAGGAATTCTGACTTAAAACAGGTTTAGAACTCAAATTATAACTATATAACCATTTCAAATGTTGCAAAATCATTTTCCAGTGAACAGAAGAAATACAGTTACACCTCCAATCTCAGCAATGGCATTGTGTTCTGTTCCTGTCATTGTGCTGTGCTGGCTGCTGGGAGCACTTTTTTCCCCTCATCTTGCGGCCTCAGGGGTTATTTACTTTTTTGTTTGTAGTCCTGAGTTGTGTGAAGCTGTTGGCTTTTGGATCCAGCCTTCCTGCTTTAATTTCAGGTGGACATTATAGGGTGGTTTGAGTCGAAAAGGACCTTACAGATCATTTTGTCCAACCCACTGCCTTGGGCAGGGACATCTTCCACTGGACCAGGTCGCTCCAAGGCCCCGTCCAGCCTGGCCTTGGACACTCCCAGGGGTGGGATATTTGCATTTCAATGCAAGTTCTACAGAAATAATTTATCTGAACATACGATCTTTTTGTTGTATTTTGGGATCCACCAGTAAATGTAGTAATTTTTATGGCATAATCATAATTAAATATACAAATAGCAAGTAGTGATTGTGTTGAAATGGTCATGTGCATGATTGCACTCAGCCAGGAGTAAAAATGGAGCATATGACAGTCTGTGAGGTTGTGAATTACCTTACTGTAATAAAATACAAAATACTCCACTTAAAAAAAAAAAAAAAAAAAGCCTTTTTTTTTAAATGGGCAGGTCAATTTAATATTAGTTTCAAATTCAGACTATGAATGGCACTTCATCTCAGGTCCAGGAAATACACTGTCTGTTCAATGCATATTTGCTGTCTGTACAAGATGAAAGGATCAGTGAATTTTTTTACTTTTTCTCTTTAAGAAGTAGAGGAAGATACAGTACTTCCTCATCTGAGTTACAGCACTTTGATAAAGTTACTTTTCTGAAAAGTTTCCCTGAGTACTTTCTTGGAGGTAACAATTCTGTGCTCAAAAGTGTTTTAAGAGAGAAAGGGATAACTGGGAGTAGGGTTAGGTAGTCTCATTTCCATCATAGTTTTATTACCCACATCACCACTAAACACTGATAAAATAGTTTCTTTCTACACAGCCCTCAGGCACTGCATTTATTCTTTGCATCTTCTGCCTATCAAGGAACTCTGCTGCCAAAAATAGTATTTTAGATGTAAACCTGACAGTTTTCTGTTGAATTTGCTTTTTCAACGAAACTTCTGATTCAGGTGCATTAAACCCTTATTGTTTTCCCAAAATGATTAAAATTAAAAAAAAAACCTCATTTTTTAAAAGTATATTATCTATCACAAGATAATATATGTATGTATGTCTGTATATCCATGCAAATACATACATACATGCTACTGAGATGTGAATAATTTTAAATGAAAGGTGTTGTAACAGTACATTAGAAATAAAACATAATAAATGCTTTAATTAACAGAGAATATGAATTATTCACAAATAGAAAATAAATAATGAAAAGGATCCATAAAACCTTCTTGATAGTAGTTAATGTCAATAATGGTTTTCCATAAAAGTGAAAGCCATGTTTAGTATCAAGCTGGTATTTGCTGTACCAGCCTTAGAGCTGGTTTTGACGAAATGTTTTTGCTGCCTTTTCAGGAAGTTTTGTTAATGTAATTTTCATGACCTTTCAGATGGTCAAATATAAAAATATAGATTTTTGGGAGATTAATTTCAGAACAGCTGTGTTTTGGCTGCTCTTTGAATTATGTTAATTTCTTCTCAGACTTGAATGCCAAAATCCAGACATTCTTGAATTCTGTGGACCGACAACTCCAGTTAGATCTTGAGTTAGAAACATCTTTTAAAAATGGCAGTGCTCCTCCTGTATGAAAGGAATAGTTGTTAATTGATACTTTAAGGAAATAACTAACTGTATTTTTCAGTAAATTGGTATATGCCCTAGTTTAGAAGAAAAATTAAAAATTAAATATACTCAAATATAGCAAAACAAACTTTACTGTTGATGTGGCATTCCTCTTGTGTTAGGTTCTATTTGACAAGTTTTAAGTCATCTTATACTCTGATTGTTTTATCATGTCACTGCTTCAAAAGAAAGATTTACACTAACTCAGCAGAAACTCTAGTACTGTTTACATAATATATTCTCTACTCCTAATTATAATTGCCAATTAGTTGCATAGCTCATATTTAGCTTTCTGTCAAAGTGGTATTTTAATAGGATGTGTATATTTTAGATTAACGTATGAATATCAGTTATTATTCAAGGTAATGCTTATGACAAATGGATTTTATCCCGTAATTACAGATAAGGCAGAACTGCAGCAGTTTGCCAGATGTGTGATCCTGACAGTGACCCTTTACTTGGATTAGGTGTTAAAATTTGACTCCCTTTGTTTGCCAATGAGGTGTTCTGATCCTACAACTCAGCTCATCTGATTTGGTCTGGGTCTGCCTTCAGTTTGTGCACAAAGCTGACCCCTACTTCTCTCTTTGTAAAGATGAGAATTGTTGCAGTGACTGAAAATTGATTATCCGATATTATGTTATATTCACACTTTCAGTATTGAAAATTTCAGTATTGAAGCAAATCTTATGCCCCATCCTGGTTTCAGTCCTAAGAGAGAAATTACTTCTTTTTAGGCAATGTAATTATAAAAAAAAAAAAATTAATTGCTTTTTTTCAGGGAATTTTAAGTTTGGATCTAGCAAGTCATGGTGATCTCAACGTGGACCTTATTTGTTCATATGTTCTGTGATCTGTGGTATGACTTTTGTCCTGTTCAAATGGGTAGGTGCAGAAATGTGTTTATTCTTGGCACAATCTGATGAGTGCTAATCTGTAGGGGAGTTAACCACAG
The DNA here is from genome assembly GCF_017590135.1 of Pyrgilauda ruficollis. Lineage (NCBI taxonomy): Eukaryota > Metazoa > Chordata > Aves > Passeriformes > Passeridae > Pyrgilauda > Pyrgilauda ruficollis. The sequence continues at coordinate 5,526,593 of NW_024527044.1, forward strand.
TTTTTTAGGGTTTTTAAAGGGCCCTATGTTGGTCTCTACTCATTAAATACAAAGCATTCTATGAAATCAATAAACTTATCTCTAAATTCTGAAAGATATTTTAATCTTGCATCTTAGAAAGGGTCTCAGCTTTAAGGACCTCAGTTAGACCCACCATCATTTCTTCTGGAAGGACTGCTGTTTTCTTTGGTCCAGAGGACTTCCTCTTTAAATTTCTGAGCTTTGACCAGTTAAAATGTCTTTGTGTGGTCTGATGCCTGAGGGTTTGGAGAAAAAGAACAAAAAAAAAAACCAACAAAAAAAACCCTTTGCCTTTTTTTTTTTTTTTTTTTTCATAGAAATAGCAACTGTAGGCATATTTTTCATTCCCATGTTGTAATTTTTACCCAGATACCTGATCATAAATGGGAGTTTCAGGATGATTTTTCATTGCAAGCAATTCTTCTTGGCTTACAGGAGTACCTGGTATGATAACAGCAAAAATGAGAGAAACCTTTAAAATGCAGCAGTGTTTCTATAGTTACATCAGAGCCATGTTTGAATGTTTGAAACCAAATTGTAATTTGATTAGTGATTAGATTAGGTGAGATAGGGTCCTGTCTTCCTGAGTTCTAAAAGGCAAATGAACCAACCTCCCTGCCCAGCTTTCCCTCCTCCAAACATCTCTCTGGTGAACACCCCTGAGCACGGCCTGTGGTTTGGTACTGGAGTGCAGGAGCAGAAATCACAGAATCTTTTAGCTTGGAAAAGACCTTTAAATCCCCAAGTCCAACCTCTAACCCAGCACTGCCAACTTTGTCACTGATGTCCCCAAGTGCCTTGTGCAGGCTCCTGACCCTGCACCAAATTTCTCAAGGTGATCAGGCTGCAGCCTTACACAAGTGGCAATTGATACACTGAGATAATTAGTGACAAAGGATGAGGTGGAACAAGTGAAAGGCCATATTCCCACGGGAAGGAAAAGAATCAGGTCCCTGATCTTGGTCTTTGAAATATTTTCTCTACTATGATTTTCAAATAAAGTAGAAACTGTGTGCTTCAGATCTCAGGTTAAGATGTCTGCATTTATCTGTCCTCAGGTAGGGGTCCCTATGTCAGCATTGCTGGTGATTGTTGTAATTTTGACTAAATCTTTCAGCTGCGCTTGTCACACTTTGTATCTCTAAAATAACTTTATGTGTATAGGAAAAACACTAGATAAAAATTAGATGGTGTGTGACACTCATGCTTTATAACTTACAGAAAACATCAAAGTGTGATTAAAAGACATAATTATTTACTTTTAGTACTGAACGCTGAATTTCTTTCCTGCATGGTGGTTGTAACTAAGGTTTTCCATTCTGGCATGGTGTGCTGCGAGGTGGAGATTATGCAGCTACACTGTCTTACTACTGGCAGCTAAGATCATTGACATATTTTAACCATGTTTTAATTGTGCTAAGGAGACAGGGTAGGACTTCGAAAAGTACAAATATTGGGTCTTGCTCTGGATCTCTAAGAAGATTTTTATGGCAACAGATACTGCTGGGCACTAGAGCTGACAAGACGGGAATCACTTTCATCTGCTTTGTAGCAGTGATGGTTTTAATCAGAACATTACTGAGGGTGAAAAATAAAAAAGAATGGTTACATAGCAGGAAGGTAAAAGGAGTAGTCTTAAGAATAGTTTGTGATTTTATACTGAATTTGGTTTTTTTTTTGCATCCACTAATAGCCTTACTAATTAGTCACATGGCCTATTTCCATAACTTTGAAATAAATTAGGTGACTTGAGTGATCATTGAGTAGGGAGGTTGATTTAGGTGAAGCAGGACTTGTGTGGAGAAGTGATTTATTACAGATATACAGCTGATTACAAATGAGAAGCTTTTGAGTGTTTAAGTTGTTCTTCAGGTCTTCTCTGGGTGGTGGTACATGATGAGTGATGCAGATTATGAACTGAGGATAAAGATCTCCTTGAAGAACTGTTCTGATTTTATCAGTCTGGGATCAGGCATGTAACCAGCAGACTCCTATCCTTCTTTTCTCCCTTTCCCCCTTTAAAATTTTTGATGCTCTAATATTTTTCATTCCTTCAGGCTGCAGCAGTTTTTATGGATCTGCATCTACAAGATGAACTTCCAACAAATCAAGAGTTACCATAAACAATTATGAAAAATTGCTGCAAATCTACATCTCTGAACTAAATCTCATGGGCTCTTCAGGGCAGCTCTCAGAGCTGAGGCTCCTGTGCTGCTCTGGCTGTGGTTGTGTGCCTGGAACAGCTCACCAGCACTTTCTTTATGACCCTCCCCTAAGACCCTGGCTTTGCTTCCTACCCTGCCACTGTTCCAATTTTGCTGCTTTCCCTGCTCGGGGGGAGTTCTGCTTTCACAGCAGTGATTTGCTCCAGGTATGGAAATGGATCTGAGATGGCTGATGTGTGAGAGCTTCACCCTTGTAGCAATCAGAAACAATAAGGATGGTTGTGGACAAACTTGGAAATTTTGTGTTTGATGCATATGGGCATTTGATCAGGATAAGTACTCTCAAGCAGTATTTTGTATTTTTATGGTTTTTTAATGATTTTACCTCTACTGGAAATTATTTAATACTTTTAGCATCTGTGTGATTTAATGAAAATGCTCTTCAAAACTTGACTGCTTGGAAGTCTTGCAATGGCTTCTGAAATAATCCAGGGAAAAACTTGCTTCACTGCACAGAAATTAGCAGCCTTAGTAACTTGTCACTTTAAAATACATTAACAGGGGAAGAAAAGGGAGATTAGCTCTAATCTGTGTGCAGATAACACTTTTAGCTTTGTAAGGACTTTGCTGCTCAGGTAAAGCTTAATACAAAAGCATTGCCACTTTGAAATTTGGAATGGTCACCCATTGCTGGGGATACACAGAGTCATTTTCAGGCAACCAATGCACCACCAAGAGTACAATCAACACACCTCTCTAAGTATGGCTTTGCTTTGGGTGATTACATGGTTCTCAATGAAAGTTTACTTAGAGAAGAAAGTGTTGCTTTAAAGAAAATATTGAGATACACTTAAAATACATTTAAATTTAAATACACTGTGAGATAAAAATGAACAGAGTGGATGGATCTGAAATGATAGCATTGGAAATGTTGTTTCAGAAAAGATAATTCTTGAAGCTGGGGATAGACACAATGTTTTTGAGGAACACCAAAATGTCTCTTCTGTAGTAAATCATACCTGTGATGTCACTCTCAGACTTCATTGTTCACAATTATGATTTCATTGTTCGCAATTATGATTTATTTTTATTTCTTCTGTTTACAAAAAAAGTACATTGAGTATTGTTTTTTAGAATCTTAATGGCTCTCTGTGTTCTTTAAAATAGTGTATTCATCAGAAAAGGAAATTGAATCTGAATCTAACTTTCACACAAGCTTTTTACTGCATTTTGTATGTGAACTTTTCCACCAAGGATGCTCAAGTCTTGGAGATGGTACAGAACCTCCCCCTTTGATTTGTAAATCTGTCATGTCTATGAAGTACCAGTAGGAGTTTGCAATGAAGGAGTTTATAAGATGCAACTGTGGGAGTAGAGTGAATTGCCTTTTGCTGGTGCCTCTCATGGGCAGCAGTGCAATGTGTACAGTTCTATTGCCAGTGATCAACTGACCTAGTGAGAGGGGTCTGGTGGTTTCTTCTGTTCTTGTGAGCAATTATGCATCACAAACTCTTTTGCTGAAAATAAGAGTGTGAAAAAGGCCACTAAAATCTTGTTGGTCTTGCATGGTCTATATTTGGCAAAAGAAAAATGTTTTGGAAAATTGATGTTGCTAATAATTTATTAATTAGTAATTTATTCTGTTTTCCTTATTTTTACATGATTGTTGAGAAATAATTTAATTTAATTTTACAGTACTTATACTGTTGTTCACCTCTAATAAGTTTCTATCTTATTAAAAAACTGCAGTTGAAATATTAGATACAATCATTACTATTTCCTACTCTTTTATAGAATGGGAAAGAAATTATTTTTAGTACATAGTCTTTTCAGTAAGAGGTAGTAGCTGCCAAGAATTGTGAATTTTAAAAAAAACCCTCTCTATAATGACAGATGGGCAATATAAAAATAAGAATAGTAGCATCATTTAGAAACTGCAGAATTCATGATAGTTCACCCATAGGCTGGTTCAGTTGAAATAACTGAAAGTTCTGTGCAGTGTACTTTGAACTTTTGAAATCTGTGGAAATCAAACAATTAAATGTAGGATTAGGGTTTATAATAAAGACACGCTTGGCTTAGTTTTCTCCAGCAGCATTTCCATAGCCTCTGTGCTGAAAAGGAATAAATTATTTTATCAGTAGTTGTTTTTCAGATAATTTGTCTTTTTCAGATAATTTTCAACCTCTCAGTTGACTTCTAAGAAATGCTGAAATCCCCTCTTCCCCAGGGAAAAAGAAGCACAACGCAGAAAGACCCAAAAAGCTGTTCATTACTGAAGCTAAATTACAGGCAACAGGAAAACCCACCATAATTCACTTACATATGCAAAAAGTTTTGTTTTCACCACCTAAAATAATATTTTTAGTTTCCAGTTCTGCTATGCTCTGCAAAACCCACCAATTTTGTTCTCATCCATTTTATAGAAATGCTTTACATCAAGACTTTTGTTTATAGAAATCTGATTTTAGAGTCGATTGAAAGTGCATACTTGGATTATGTGAGTTTGCTCTCCTTTTTTTCATTTGGCTTAGAACATTTGGTCTATGCTAAAAATGTAAAATTAGTTTCATTTTAAGTATACCAAGAACTGAATTTATGCTAACCAGGTCGTTCTTCGTGAGGGAAGCAAAGCTTAGCACAGGGATAAATAACTAACAGGCCTGAACAGCTTATTGTGTAAAAGTAAAACCACAGACAAACAAATCTTCATATTTATTTAGATTTATAACATTTTTAGCATTGAATAATAGGTGTTTTTTAGGTGCAGTTTTTCAAATTAATTTCTACAAATATTTCCAATTCCTAGTAAGTTCTGATTTTCAAGTTCAAATTTATGTTCTTCCAAACCTTCAGCTTACAGAGAAAATTTTTAAAAATTAGGCTGGTTAGGAAGTGATACATATCATCTCCAGTGTGTACTTCTGCCAAGGAGAAGTCTCATTCTTGAGAGATTTTACAGCTTCTCTGAAGGCAAATATAAAAATGAAAGGCCTATAGAGGCCAAGTAAGAAAGTTACTTGATAACATGAAACAAATACATTCATTTAATTGTTGTTATTACTGAATTATTATTTGGTCTGTGACCCAAACGACCTGAAGTAAAATAAAATTCAACCTTTCTTTGATTTCCTGAATGGCTTGGAAACTGATTCTTTGACTGTGTAACAAAGCGTGACACTTTGCCACGTTTTGTTTTTGCAAGGAAGTTAACAAAATACTATATATTTTTCAGTAAAATGTGTGAGAGCTGACAGAATTTGCCACCATGAAAACTATTTTTGGCAACTTCTGCTTATAGCCCTCAAAGTAAGAACTAATAACATACTTTATTTACAGAAGTTCTTCAATCAAGCTGATTAAGAACAGATTTCTTGCTACATACTTGCCCTGTGCATTATTGACTGGAGGAAGATACAATTCTACATCTTTATAGCAGTGATTTTAATTATTTTTTTTTGTCTACTCAAGAGCAAGGAAGTAAATTCAGAAGTTACAGAACAGTTAAAAATTAGCTACTTCAGTAGCAGACATGTTTAACTCTGCAGAACATTATGTCACTTTTCAAGCTAGGTATGAAGAGTAATTTGTAATCACTCAGTAGTGCTCCTAATGGTAAATGTCACTGATGTATGTAAGGATGGAAGGAGACATCATTTGTATTTCCTCTTTTAAATACCTTTTTGTCATGCATAGACACTCAAAGTCATCTTGTCCCTTAGCTGTGTAAACAGAGTTGGATGAAGAGAATAAAAGATGAACCTGAAGATCATCTTGTTCCACCCCCTGCCATGGGCAGGGACACCTTCCACTATCCCAGGTTGCTCCAAGCCCCATCCAAGCTGGCCTTGGACACTTCCAGGGATGGGGCAGCCACAGCTTCTCTGGGTAACCTGTGCCAGGGCCTCACCACCCTCACAGGGAAGAATTTCTCCTTCATATCTAAATCCGCTCTCTTTCAGTTTAAAGCCATTCCCCCTTGTCCTGTCACTCCATCCCTTGTCCAGAGTCCCTTTCTAGCTCTCTTGTAACCCCTTTAGGTACTGGAAGGTGCTCTGAGGTCACCGTGGGGCCTTCCCTTCTCCATGCTGAACAACCCAAACTCTCTCAGCCTGTCCTAATAGGAAAGAGGTTACATCCCTTTAATCATCTCCATGGCCTCCTCTGGCTTGCTCTAGAGCATCATGGAGTTTTAAGAATATGTAGAGATTGAGATGTGACACTATGAAGTGGTCATTTGTCTTCATTAAATCTATGTTGAAGCACAGTAAGCAAAACTTCTGCTTTTACCCCCCTTGACAGTTTCCCTTTTCAAATTTGATGGTGAGGGCTGGGGAAGGAGCCGCTCCATTTTTTGCATTGCTGTTGTAGGAAAGGCCAGGAAGGATGTAGTAATTTTATTATTTAAAAACACTATCCAAATTTTGAGGATATCCACCTGACATGGGTGAATTTAAAGCCCTTTGTCACCCTTGTGAAGAGTTCTCCCAGGTGCCTGCCAGCCTGCGGCTTAGGATGTGGGATATGAGGCAGGGGAAGCAGGCAGGGTATGCAAAATGGGCAGGCACTAGGGCTGCCTGTTGTCACCCTGTGGTCCTTGCATACATTTTGGGTGGGTGACCTCTGTGACTTGTCCTCCAGTGACATGGCAACTCAATATTCTTGGTGCTGTTGGTGGCCAAAAGTAAATTCTCTAGGCCAGGTTGTAGGAGAAGGTGTCAAGTCTTGGTTTTGAGGCGTTTCTAAAGGTCTTTCATCAGGTTTAGTCTTAAGAGTAGGAACTTCTTGGTTTTTTGTGCTTTTTCTTTTCTTTCACATTCAAGGTAGTTCTCTCTCAAGAGTCTCTTATTAACAATTGATCAGTAGTAACTGTATTACAAAAGGAATATGCTTCTGTAACATCTTCAAACAGCTTTTTATAAAATGGTACTGACTTTTTCCAGAATATAAGATAGTAAGGCAAAACTTGTAGTAGATATCTAGTCACTTGCCATTTCAGCAGTTTGATATTTGAAGGCAGTTTTATTCTGATTACTCTATTCCTCAGTGATTACTCTTTATTAAATTTGATTAAATTTCTGAACATTTCTGAACATTGTTTCAGGTGAAAAGGGAAGAAGGTTGAAAGGAAAAGGAAAAAAAGATAATAAGTTTGGTTTTGCCTGAAAGCTGATTTTGAAAAGTTTAATCCTTGCAGGCAGTGTGAGCCCTGCTGGCTGATTGATTTTCTTTAGAGAATGATGTCTGAGTCCCAGCAGTGCAAGGGGGTATTTTGGTGACAGGATTGCAGCCTGTAGCTCGGGCTGGCACAAAGAGGGCTTTCCAGTGGCATTTCCCACTTCCTTTCCCAAACTACAAATTTTCTCCTGCATTTCCTGAGAGGGCAGCACAGACTCCGTTGTCTCACCCCCAGTGATACCATTGCCTAAAAATCATGTTACAGCTCATTTATTTTAGCAATGAGCATTTTGGAAATGAACATGTGTGACACCACATGAGTTTCTCTTTGCAAAGGTTGCATTTTAAAGCAAAACAAACATTTTGAATAATTTTAGCAGCCTTCAGAAAGCTGAAAGGGGCAGGGGGAGCTTCTTGTGCTGAGTAGAGACCAAGCACACACAAATGGTCATCAGGGTATATGTACTTAGATGTTCTTCACTGAGGGCTTTAAAAAAACTTTCTCAAGAACTTTTAACATCTCCCCTAAATCATATTTGCTGCGAAGCTTTGTAACAGTGCCCGCTCCTCCCTGGTACTCCGGCAGAGCTCAGGCCTGTGGGTTGTCAGTGTGTTTCCTCTGGTGAGGTGATTATAGGCATTTACACTCTGTATTGAATATCTGTTCTTTATGGCTTTGGTCAGCAAGCTGGGATGGTTCTTTTACAACATTTTGCAGTGCCAGGCATGGGAACAAGGTGCTCATGTGTTATAAACTCAAAATGATACAGTATTTTGTGCCAAGGTTTACTTTGTTAGGGCTTGTTGGTTTCTCATATCAAGCTTTCAACTCATAGCACATGAAAGCCTCCCAGATATTCTAAACACCCTGGATCTCTGTAGAGATGCTAATGAGACAGGTAGTTAAGAGATTAAAGGCCTTTGGAGTGTACCAGCTGGATGAAAACCAAGTCAAGAGAGGAGCTAAAACAGTCCCCTTTGTATCCTCATCTAACCTGGTTTGATTTTGCCTGTTGTAAAGGTCTGTGTGATATTTGGAGCTCATGCCTGCCTTGTTCCTGATAAGCATGAGAAACCACAACAGTAATTGCAAAACTTCAATAATTGAGAGAGTTTTTCTTCTCCTCCCCTCCTCCCCTTTAATTTTAGCAAAATATATTTTTGGCACCGTTTAATGATGATTTTTGTGATTCTGCATTTTTGAATCTAGATTGATGCTGCTATTCCAGTTTTTCCAAGTTGTGTACAAACATCTAACACTCAGGTATGACTACAGCAAGTTAATACATATTTTAAAATTGCTGGATTTATACAGGCATGGATTGAAGTTGCAGTGGAGGTTATATTCTTAAAGACGTGAGTTGATGTATTTTCAAACTGAGTCTATTTTTTGAGTTGTAGAAACTCATCTGTCTTAGATTGCTTGCACTGAGAGTAGGATCTGTAGTATCTGAAGTGACTGATTGAAAGAGATACCTTCAATGTTAAGAATAGCTGACACAATTTAGGAAAGGGAACTTAAAATATATGACAACTGAGCATGGAAGATATAGGAATAGAGAAAAAATTTTTAGAACTGTTGTACAGGTCTATTAGAACTATTGCTATACCAGCTAAAAACCAGTATAATAAGCTTCATTGTTTGAAAAAAACCATAGTCTGTAGTGCTTTTTTTTAAAAAAAGCCTTATATATGAGAGCTTTAATTAGTGATTCAAAACATTCTTTTATTGAACTGAAATTTTGGGGTTCCCCACATTCAACATGATAATCCATGCCAATCTTTCCTTTGGGTTTTCTGTCTTACCTGTGTGGCTGTTCCATTAATTGGAATGTGGAATTGGAATGTGATAGAAATATAGGGATGTGATTATATATTAATTGTGCTTGTACATTAATCAATCTCACCAGCAGTTCTCTTGTGGTTTTTTAGTTGGTGAAAAGCCATCTGAAGTCATATAACCATATTTCCTACATAGTGTTTTCCCAAGCAAAGTGCCCCTGCTTGTTTTATTTTACAAAGAAATTCAGAAGTAAAATCGTATGTAAGGACAGTAAAGACTAAATGCTGTTAGTTTTTGTTGAGTGTAGTAGATTAAAGTATAAGTAACAGACTAATTACATGAGATTTATTTTGAATTAAAAGTAATGGCAGGGGCAGTAGCAGATCTTGATCATTTGATGGGTGGACTTGTGTGAACTGTCTGTGTTTTAATCTAAATACTCCTGTCTGGCTTTTGGGAATAGAGGGGTATTGTGAAAACAGTGGCTGGAATGATTCCAAATCATACATAATTTCTTTTCATTCTCTCACTGTGTGTTTTATGAAGTAGAATGTCAGAAGGTGCTTGGCCACCATTAACATGGAAAGTTCAGGTCTGTAATCTCACAGAAAAAGGATTCAAAAACAATGTCCAATTCTCATACTGTAGAGGTCTAAAATCCTTTTGGAGTTTGTGCAGCTTAAAGATCTGGTCATTTAACTCTGGTATTGACCCTACCCATATTGGTTAACTGAGTTGCTGTCAGGATTCCAGTGGCTGTGTTGTCTTAACCTTTTGATGAATCACAGTCTCTCACAAGTAGGACAGATACTGATTGGAAATCAAAGCAAGGTAAATTAATATCAAAATCAAAGCATATTTTTAACAGCGAGATAGTCCATGGAATAGTTTAACAAAGAAGCAGTGGTGGCCTCTTTGTCTGCTTAACCTTTGTGGTCAAATATGTGTAAGTCTTTATGAAATAGTGTTCAAAAAATGCTACCTGTGAGTATAGGTTGATGTACTTCATGTGAAACTTCTGCCTTTACCAGCGGGAGGTTAGGCTGTTAGCAGGAAGTGTTCCTGATTTTTTTCTGGTCTTTCTGTCTTATCCATGTTACCATAAAAAGAGGAAGAATGAGTTTGAAGGCCTCATATTAAGGGTGTAGAGTTTTTTTTTTTTTTTGGTCTCAGGCAAACAGTTTCAATATTATCAATAATCTGGGCAAGGAGATCAAGTGCACAGCCAGCAAGTTTGCAGACAGTTCAAGCTGTATGTGACTCTTGATCTACTGGAGGGCAGGAAGAGTCTACAGAGGGATCTGGACCAGCTTGATCTATAGGCTGAGACCAATTATGTGAAGTTCACCAAAGCCAAATGTCATTTCCTGCACTTGGGTCACAGCAACCCCCTGCAGTGCTGCAGACTGGGGGAAGTGTGGCTGGAAAGTGCCCAGTGGAAAAGGACCTGGGGGTGCTGCTGAACGGGTGCCCAGATGGCCAAGAAGGCCAAAGGCACCTGGGCTGTACCAGCTGTGGTGTGACAACAGGACCAGGGCAGTGACTGTCCCCTGTGCTGGGCATTGGTGAGGCCACACCTCAAATCCTGGGTTCAGTTCTGGGCTCCCCATGACAAGAAAGACATTGAGGGGCTGGAGCATATCCAGGGAAGGGAACGGAGCTGGGGCACAGGTCTGGAGCACAGGTCTGATGAGGAGCAGCTGAGGGAGCTGGGAAAGGGGCTCAGCCAGAAGAAAAGGGGGCTTGAAGAGCTTCTTTCTACAACTCCCTGTGAAAGGAGGTTGGAGCCAGGTAGGAGTTGACCTCTTCTCCCATGTAGGTGATAGAACAAGAAGAAATGACCTCAACTTGTGTTGGGGGAGGTTTAGATTGGATCTTAGGAAAAAGATCCATCACCACCCCTGGGGGGTTTAAAAGATGCGTAGATGTGGCACTTGGGGACATGGTTTAGTGGTAGGCTTGGCAGTGTTGGGTTAATGGTTGGACTCAATCTTTCCAACCTAAATGATTTTGTTTTTCTAAATGGTGTCAGCAAGAGGAGAACAGCAACCTTGCTATTACCATACAAATTTATGATATCAAACCATGGAAAGACTTGAGGGTTAAGAGAAATAACTCCATGATAAGGAGGCTCCATTCAGGTGTAGGTGTTCAAATAACTCTATTAGGCAGTTTCAGTGTAAGCCTCCACTGTAAAGATAAACCGTGGCATTTTACAGTGTTCTGTCTTTGACAAGCCCATAAAATAATCATGATTTTATCAATGCAGAGTGTGGGAGGTTGTCTGTTTCTTATAGTGTTAAAGCCTGCAATTTTTGGCAGATATCTGTGTGTTCTTATAAGCACCCCATTTCCCTGCAAAGCCTTTTGAGCTTCCCTTGCTTGATCAGCAGCTCAATCAGACTTATGGAAAGCAAACCCTAAGTCTCCCATTCCATCTCCACCCAAACAAGAGCAGAAGACCTCCTGCTGTCATTTGGTGAAGTGTCTGCAATACCAATAGCTCACATCTTGACAGTGCTTTGTGATAACATAAGCTCTGTAATGCTGCATAATGCGTTTTTCCTTCACCCTCTCCTTTCTTGAGCTTCTATTTCCTTGGCTGGGCTTAGAGAAAAAGAGAAAGAATGCCAGGATTTGGCTGGAAAACTTGCTGATAGAAATCAGGAGCTGGAGAACTTGGGGAACTGTATCTTTTTATTTTCCCTTTTATCCTATAAGATGTGATGCTCATTTATTCTTGTGCCTTCTGGTTCCAATTCATTCGAATACTTAAAATGGAAGTTTAAGCAGATTGTTTTCTACAGAAGAGGAGGACCTACTTGTATATTGTGGAGATCTTTCTGCTTCCATAAAAAAGATTTTGGGAGCTGTGGTTTACATACACAAGCCATTCACACTCATGCAGGAAGTTTTCTTGACTTTTGCTAACAACGGTAAAGTCAATGAAATTAGAGAATAAATGATTCGTTGTAAATATTTAGTGAACCATGACTAAGCACCTTTTAATAGAAAGTGTCAGTGTTTTTTAGTTCCAGACGCTAGACTGTTTATGAATAGTTATATTTTATAAGGTTCTTTGTCATGGCTTGTGAGATATTTACAGCAAATCTTTTTTTAGTAATTTTTTTTTTCATTAAGAAAACTCATGAGAATTTCCTGAACATACAAAGCAGGCTCATGGTCACACAGTATGTCCCTGAAAACAGCTTTCCATGCAGTTTGCATTTCCTTCTATCTTAATGGGCTGACGTTTCAAGACTGGTGTTATTCCATACCTACCTTTGTAGATAATGCCTTTATGAGAAAGGAGAGGGGAAAAAAGAGAAAGAATTCTTCGTGTACTTCTAAAATCATATTATACTCCTTACTTTCCTTTAACTGTCTGGACAGATGCCAGAAAAAGTCCCTGCCAGTCAGGATATACATATACAAGTCAGTGGGGTTATTTTGAAAAGAAAGAAAAAACACCCCACCTTATTATTTTTGTTGCTTAATTCTTAAGCATTATGGTCTGCTCCCTGTCAAAGTGATGGAAGAACAGCAACCACTAGATGATGATTAAGCTTCTGGGGAAGAGAAGGGAGGAAAACCCTCATACATGGAAGTGATTTTCCATTCAGTTTCATGCAATTTTGTGTTCTATTCTGTCAACCATTGATGAGCAAATTTAGTCTCCGTAAATCCTTCTTAAGCTGAGGTTTAGGAAGGCCCTCAGTTGCAAAGTCTTGGAAAGAGATTCAGAGAGACTGCTGTACTGAAATCTTACAGACATCTAAAGCCAATAAGGGATTTGGCATTTTCCAGGCATCAGGCAAAAACTCTTGAGAATTGTAAAAGATACCCATCTTACTTGGAGGAGGTGAGAGACATAAGGAGCCTGAACTCTGCCGTATTTCAAAGGGAGGCAATGACACCTTTTAATACATAAAATCCCTGTCTCCAGGGACTGTTTTCCTAGATAAGAGTCACTCATTCGTAAGCATTGTTAGCAGAATTCGGAAGATGAATAACTTTAATTTGTAACTTCTCAATATTTGAATTTTTTTTTCCTTAAAGGTAGTATAAACTGTGCTTGCATGGTTAGGGACTGACTGCTCTCACCTGGACCTTTGTGAGCAAATTGAAGTCAGTGTAGTTTCATGGATAATTAAATAAGAATGAAAATTTTAAAAGCTTCTTTTTAAAAGAAGTCTCTAAAAGAGACTTTTCTTTTTTAAAAGTCTCTAAAAGAGACTTTTCTTCATTCATCAAATGTTCACCATTTAATATAGTATTATTTAAATTGTCTCCAACTGATTTGATGGGTCTCTTTTGATTAGTCAAAGGCAAGATGAAAGTAAGTAAATATGAATTAAGGCAGTGGAGGCTAAAAGGGTAATTTATTTAAATACTACAAACTTCTCCATTTTTTTCAAAAATGAATATTAAAATAGCACAATTCTGCTAGGTCATGGCCAAATCTATTCTGGAAGACATTTTTCTGCTTTTTAGATTAGTGAATTAACTGCAGAAATTTGTACTTTATCTCCAGGTGCTAAGATTTTAAAGAAATGTATGAATTGCAAAACTCAAGGTCAGAAATGCCACATATTTTTAAAACCCATTTATACCTTGTTTGTCTCTTTTGTAAGGCTAAAAAGTGCAACTTGTTGGTTTGCTCCTTCCTCCTCTGTGATATTAATTAATGTGTCAGCAGAATTTTCTGGAAAAAAAGAACAATTAAATTGTTCACTTCAGGGAATGGAAAAATGAAGGTGTTAAGACCTCTTGGGTGGGTTTCCCCCACCTCCTAAGAAGGACTTCGTGCTTCTCCTCCTGTGCCCAGCTGAAGGACCACCTCTTCTCCCCCTGGCAGCCAAATACCACTTCTGCTGCCATCCTTGGTAACCGCACTAATTGCTTACATGGAAAAGGAATATTAGGAAAATATTAAGTTAGGCTAAAAATACATCAAATATGATATAGCAGCTGGAAACAGGGAAAGCCAGCACCTTCCACTGGCCAGATCTCCACGGACCACCAGCAGAGTGCTCGTGGGGCTGCTGCAGCCACGGACCACATAACGTGTGCTGGAACATTCATATCAAGTATCACCTCCTGCTTCTTACCTTGACCTCAGAAGACTTCCCCAGCAAGGGATAAACAATAAACTTACATAGTGTGCCCGAGAGACTCGGGCTCTAAATAAACTCTGTTTGATGCCACATTTCCGAGGAAGCAGAGCTTCCCTAGACCACACAGATCCCGACCACGAGCACCATCGCTGGGCTCCTGAGTGATGCCAAGCTGCAGCTCTAAGAAGCAACGACTGTGCCTTGATATAGAAGCACAGTCAGGGTGTTTTAAAGAGGAAAAATACCAGGGAATAGCTCAGTGTTTTGTGGCTGCCACCTTTGTGGCACGTGGGATACCCCAGAATGCAGCTCATGCTCTTTCCTCTCTGAAAGTCAAAGGAGAGAAATGAGGGGTGCTTAATAACTGCAGGATGGAGACATTAATTACTCTCCTGTAACAGATTGTTCTGATACCAAAGATTGCATTCGCTGTTGCCTCTGTGGTGTCTGATTCACTGAGACCACAGGTTCTCTTGGAGAATTTGTTCTTTCTCTAAATCCAGTCACTGCTTCCTTTGCTCGTAAGGAAGAAGAGGAAGGGGGAAATGGGATGCTGAATGTCATTCCCTTGAGGATTTCAACTCCTCACTTTTGTCCATAGAGATTAATTCTTGTTTTGGAAGTTTGCTTATTTTTTAAAAGCTGCTTGATACTGAGCAACTTTGGGTTTTGTTTAGGATGCTGTATTTAATCTTTTCAAGAACTTTGTCTTCTGCAGTCATAGAAATAAGTAATAAGTAATTAAAAGTGTTACTTGGAATGACTTTTGGATTGTCGTGTGGGGTTTTTTTAAGCCTGGTTTGTCTGTTTTTATAAATAAGGGATTTAGGATTTTACTTGTTACCATTTTACATTGTGTTTTGCAGATAAAGATAAAAAAGCAAAATACTATATCTGTGGTAATGATTACTGTGCATAATGATGGGTGAACTGCATATTAAAAAACAAGAAAAAAAAATCCAAACAAAAAGCCCCAACTTTTTAAATGCCTATATTTGATTGCTGATTTTGCCTCTATTTCAGCAGCCTGGAATTCTTAAATTAATAATTTGTGTATTAATATTAATTTAATCCACCTGTAATGTTCTAGTAAATTCTCTCCAGATTTTCAGTTATTTAAATCAAAATGCTTGTCAATAAACACCAAGTTGTGCATGTTTCACCTGAATGAGCACGCCTCATGTTTGTCTTTCTAGTTGAGGAAGCTCAGAAAATACTGTTTCTTAAAAGGCAAATTTAAATGGATGCCAACTTGTGCTTTACATTGACCCCTTTTAAACCACTATCAATAAAATGAAATAATTAACTGTGAATTTCTTCCCTGGGACATTCCTTTGAGCCCTACTTCTTCCCCTTTCTTGTCTTTTATTCTTCACTCATGTCAAACTTGGACTATAACTTCACATCCTTCTTTTTAGTGTTATTGTATTATTATTAAATTGTATTATTATTAAATGTATTAAATTAAAAGTATTAAATAATGTATTAAATTAAATGTATTATTATTAAACAGTTAATAATTGGTACTTTCAGGTTTACTTCTTTACTTTGTAAACAAAATGCTGCTTTTCATATATTTGAGCATGAAATTTTTTAGTGTTGATTGTGAAGTGCTCTCACTACAGTTCTAATTTGCTTATCCAAAAATATTTCTAAAGCCCATATATTGTCATCTTCCCCTTCCTGCTTTCCACTGAGCCACTTTTCATTAAAAAAAAGAAAACAATTTTTTTTGAGAAGCTCAGGAAAGTTGTTTCTTATTTCCTTTTGTTCATCCCTGAACTCAAAGTGATTATTTAATAATAATATTAGTGCAAAATAGGGCAGTCAGTGCAGCCTATTGTGTCTGTGTTTGTCCCTTTCTTGAAGCCATGGGGGGGACCTGGGGTGAAAGCAGAGAGGACAAACATCCTTTGGACATAGGGGAAAAAAGGTTGTATCTGTACATTGTGTGTACAGGATTATCTTTTGTCAGTATGCCCATTTGGGTTTGTATTTTGGTTTTCTTTTTTGGGGGGTTTTTTTGGTTTTTTTTTGTGGGTGGTGGGTTTTTTGGTTTTGGTTTTTTTTTTGGTTAATAGAACATGTATTTATTTTAAAAATATATTGTGCTGGTAACAAAATGAGAACAATAGCTTGTGATTTTTAATGAGACATTAGTTGTCTAAGTGATGATTTAGTGTCTTCTCAGTCTAGCTGCTAGACAGCTCATTTTGTACAAAATAAAAAGTAAAGTGTAATTAGTAGACACGGATGTGGTCATCTTCCAAAGTCCTTGCATTTGTTTTTGTAGCAAGTAGATCGAGACAAGGGTGACTGTAAAACATCAATATTTTATAAATCTCTTCTTTTCTTGTTCCAAAAATTCTGCCAAATTGTGCTTAAATGAAGTCTTTGGAGGAAAAAGCCTGTAGGAGTTCTTTACTATAAATACATTTTTGTGATTTTAAGAAGAATGGGGTATTTATAATGGATTGAGCCAGAGCTTCTCTGCTCTGTGTTATCTTTATAATGTTTGCCATAAAGTGCTTCCAGGCGACATCTTGACTTCTGTAATTTTTTTCTTCCTTTTCGTTGGTGCCTGGAACAGATTATTGTGGGTTATAACATTTTAAAACATCTAAGTAATCCATTTGAAAGCAGGAAAAAGAGCACACCATTGATATGAAATTGCCCTGACTTTCCAGAAAAGATTTTATCAGAGAACTTCCAGTTTCTTACTCTAGGGAGAAGGTTGCATAGTTTGATTTCTGAAATAAAATACATTTTTAAAGTATTGTCCTATGCTATCAAGTAAAATTGATTTATCTTATGGTAAAATTTTGCTCTCAGAAAAGTAAGAGTATTGGTTTGTTCAGTACTTCCTAAAGTTGAACCTAAATTCCTGAAGTTAAACCTAAATAAAACACAACTATTTGAAAGAATTGTTCTATATTTTAATTTTTGTGTCTCTTTTCTTCTTAGTGGATGTGTTTTACCTGTGCCTAATAGTTTCTGGGGAATTAGTTTCTGTTTTTGAGTCACAGGTTCACTCATAACACAGAGTAACCCCTATAACAGCTCACAGTGGGTTTGATTTTTGGTAACTGGGGGCTTGTGGTGCTTCATAGCTGTAGAAGGCTCTGCCCCAAACTTGTTATCTGTGATTCAGAGCGCAGATTTTCAATCTAGGATCTCTGAATACTGTTGATCCAGAAGTTGTACTAAGTATTTTGAAGTGGTTTTGTTATTTATATATTTTTAAAATGTAGGTGTAGAATATTCTGACTATTAATACCATTGTTGGGTTTTACAGTGTTCATGAGACATGCCGATATTTTTAAACCTCTTTTGGTCTCAGACAGTTCTGTATTTTTGAGATAGGTTATGTTTTTTGACACACTTTTCTATTTCTCCTCACTCTTACAGTGAGTACTGCAACAGTTCTCTCACACAAGTACTGCAAAGGTGAATAATGAAAATACAGGCTCCATATATACATGGGTGGACTTCTCATAGCATTTTGTTTTACTATTAAAATTAAATTTAATTTGCTAATTTACTATTAAAATACCTCTTAATTTGCAAAGCCTGATGTGTCAGTAGAGCACTTGTTACCCCCCTGGCAATGGGAGGCCCAGGGGGAAAACTTGCGTTTTCTGACCTCGACCACGGTGGACAAGTTGCTTCCCTTCTCCAGGCACTGACTTCAGGAAGGGTAGTAAAATATGAAAACTGATGTTATAAAACATGTTACCATCTGATAAGGAAGTGTGTTGTTTGAGAATTGGATATAATTATCGTCATTCAACACCCACACATCTCATTCATAAAATCATGACATGAATTTTTAAAACAATGAAAAATGGCCTTGATGTTTTGGAGAATATAAAAAAGAATAATATTATTTCTCTAAAAATTAACATAAAACATTAATCCCCATTTGTGTTTTGTATTTTGTGGATTACTTTAAATTGTCTTGTGGTTTTAATCTAGATTTAAAATAGCAAGAGGTTTCCACATTTGGTTAACACTTATAATATATATATACAGTGAAATTGTGTTTTGACTTCCTGCTCTCCTCATCACTTTTTTGCCCTGTCCTCTTGAGAGCAGGCTGGGAATTCATCTCCCTTGGCTTTGTTAAATTCCAGTTGTGTTTGGGTATTTTGTTGAGATGAACTTTTTCCTAGAGCAGAAGTGACTGATCATAGTCCAGTCTGCTTGGTTGAGAAAGGCAGTTGTCTCGTTTGTTTCCTGAAAATCTGAAACCCTTTGTGAGTGAGCAAATGGAACATACTATGTTATACAACTGTAATAAATTATATCTTTTCCCTTGGCCAGTCATAAGGATTTGTAAAATTAATTTAAGACACTTAACTGTTGGAGTTTTATGTATATTGATGAGTACACAATGGTACTGAAAAGGGGTCTTGCCACAGTTTTGCACTGGGACAAATCTGCAGGTTTTCAACAGTTAGAAAGTATTTATTTATAATATAAGTATTTATTTATAATATAAGAGAAAAAAACCCCAGAGGGTGAAATGTATTGTTTTTATTAATAACAGGACTTCTAAAAATACCTATGTGATGTGATTGTCCAAATTCAAGCATTTACTTATTTTACAATATCACACTGCTCCTCAGCCAGTGGGTATTGTACATCCCACAGTTTACAAAGAGTAACCAAGTGAGTTCAGTGAAGACCATATGTAGAAAGATTATTCTGCAGAGCTTTTAGCAAAACTTAGAAAATTAGGCTTGGATGGAATTTATCCATATTCACTCTGAAACATAGTCACCTATAAATAGTCTGTTGAAAGTAGACCTCTACAGCATCTTGCATCAAAATTGGCAACATTTTGCATATTGACCACGGGGAAGGAAAAAGTACTTAAAAACCTTTTACTCAAATGTATCTTCTTAGTTGAGTTTTTATATACACAACATCATTTTTCATGTCTTAACAGTAGTCATAAAAGTTTAAGTACAGATAATCTTTCTGCACTTTCTGATTGAAATCAGACTTTAATTTACATATTTGCTCTTCAAATGGCATAATATACAGGATTCTGCCTTGATTTTATGTATGATATTGCTTGTGAAGGGAAGTCACAGCAACTGGGGGAAGTTAATTCCTGAGGTGTGGAAGGAAGAAAATTCCATTTCTGTCCCCAAAATGAAGAAGAAGGAGGATCTGGGAAACAACAGACCAGTCATCCTGGCATTGACCCCTGGGCAGGTCATCCTAGAAATCATTTCTGAGCCTGTTAAGGATTCAAAAGTGATTTAGAGTTGTCAGATTTATGAAGGGGAAATCATCTGTGACCAACCCGACAGCCTTCTCTGATGAAATAGCAGTGCAGTGCATGAGGGGTGAGCAGGGAGTGCTGTTTGCCTTTACCTAGCAAGGCTTTTGCCCCTCTCTCCTGTAACATCCTCTTGTGCAAGCTGATGAAATAGATGAAGGGATGGACAGAGGGCTGTGTTCATAGGGTTGTTACTGGCAGTGTGAAGTCCCTCTGGAGGGCTGTTGCTTCTGATGATCCCAGGGGTTGATCCTGGGCTCAGCACTTTGTAATGTCTTCATTATTGACCTGGGTGATGGGACAGGAGTGCACCCACAGCAGTCTGATGAGGATACAAAACTAGGAGTGACTGATGGAGCCTGTCATGGTGCTGTCATTCTCACCAGGCTGGAGAAATGTGCCAACAGGAGCCTCCTGAAGTGCCATAAAGGGGAATCCTAAGTAATGCCCCAAGAGAGGAATAACCTCAGGCACCTGAACAGGCTAGAGGCAGCAGTGAAGGTGGTCAGGTGGCAGCAGTGTGCTCTTGGACAGCACCCTGGGCTGCTTGAGGCAAGTGAGGGATGTGATCCTTCCCTTCTGCACTGGGCAGACCCATCTGGATCTCTGGGGCCACTGCTGGACTTCTTAGTACAAGAGAGACATGGAAATACTGGAACAGGTCCAGCGAGGGGCCACTCAGATGCTTAAGGGACTGGAGCATCTCATACAAGAGAGGCTTGAAAGGCCTGGGTCAGTTCATCCTGGAGAAGAGAAGGATCTGGGAAATCTTATCAATGTCTATAAATTCCTGATGGGAGGGAGCAAAGCAGACAAAGCCAGGCTTCCTTCAGTGGTGGCCAGTGACTGGATGGGAGCCACTGAGCACAGAATGAAATACAGGAGATTCCAGTTAAAAATAAAGAAAACAATTCTTTAATGTGGCCAAGGATGTGGGAACCTTGTGCAGAGAGGTTGTGGAGTATCCATCACTGGAGAAGGTCAAAACTCGAGTAGATGCAGCCCTGAGAAAATTATTTGAGTGGGGGAATTGAACTGGGTGTCTCCACACGTCCAACCTCAGCTGGTCTGTGATTCATGGAGTATAAGTGATGAAGTGGTGTCTTCTTTATTTCCCCTTTTTTCCCCTCTTCTGGCCTGCAAGAGTGTGATTTTGCAGTCATGAAGATGAGTTTATTAATGAAAAAATTGGATATTCGTTTCTTCCTGCCTACTTTATAGTGCATGTAAGGGAACATTAACAAAAGTTGCCCTTTCTAAAGGGAAAATGTAGGATATTATTTTGTTTCTGCAAGTTATTTAAGCATTCAAAATCAGCCTAAGAATATGATTCAGGAGGTTCATGCTTAAAACACTTTGTTGAGTCAAAATAGAATGACCTCCCGTGGAGCTGGGAGACTTCAGCATCTCTGAAAAATATCCCTGAGGATTTTGTGTTATTCTTGATTTATGGTGGCGTCACTGAGGGCAGGGTTTGTCTTTTTGTGAGAAGAATTGGACTTTTCATTTGGCAGGATGTTAGGCATTGTTAATCCTGCTGCCTGGCAGACCCCACCATTTAAAAACTCAGGGTGTCAACAAACTACTTCCATTTTCAGGTAAACAAAGTTGCTCTAACAAAGGTCTTGCCTTGTTTAGGTCTTAACTCAGGGGAACAATGATTCATTTGGATGGTGCTTTCCACCCTGGTAATCAAGAACTATCTGCAGGGAACCATTAAGAAGGCATTATAAAGTTTTCAATAAGCTCAAAATAATTATTCATCATGTAGTCTTTTATTGGTTTCAGAGTTTTAATTATTATAGGCATCAATGAAGTTTATTTCAGACTCCAAACACAGAGTTGCAAGTGATGTATCATAATAGAATGGGGTTATATCTCTTTTTAAATTATTTTTATTTACATAATCAAGATTTCCTTTGTGTACTTGTTTAGCATCACAAGACCCCTCCCCAGTTCTTGGCTAAGCTTAGTTTTTTGTGTCTCCCGCAGTGAAGATTCTCTTCCTTCTTTGATGGTTACAAAGGGTTTTAATTCTTGTTTTCAGATGTTTTCCTTCTAATTTGTTCTAAATGTTCCTGTTCTAAATTTTATCCCTTTACGTGTCACTATGTACTTTTGAATAATTAAATGGTATTATGTAATGTTTCTCTTTTTGTTGTTTATGCTTTTCCAATATTTGCAGACATCACCACAGCTTAATTTTAGAGTGAAAAAGCCCCATTTTGTATCTGACATTTCAGGTTCTTCCAGTACTTGCCTTTCTCATTGCCATACACTTTTGAGGAGAAGTGTTTTCCTTTAGCTGAATTTCTTGTAGTAAAGATTCAATAATTTAGTAATCAAATTATTTGAATTAATATTATAGCATTTAAATAAGTCAGTAAGATGTCTTCACTTGCTGCATAAATAGGTGATAATTAGTTTTTGTAACTTCCTGTAGCATCTCTAGTCTTTGTAGAAGTAGGAAAGTGGGGAACTGCTGTTCACATCATCAGGGTAGTGAGATGTTTGAGTCTACATATCATACTTGCACTAAATCCCGGTAAAGAACCTTGCTCAGCATGTTGTGTGAAACCTCTGCATATTTGATTTCATTAATCCAAGCAGATAAATATATCAGCTATGAACTCCGTTGGAATTATTGCCTTTTCTTTCTAAAAGGGTTTTGGTGGAAGTTACCTGATGAGCAAACAAGCATATAAATAGCAATATAAACTCCAGTGCTTTTTCAGCTAGTGCTGTAGACATTGCTGGTTAGTTAGCATAACTCAGTGCTTTAGATTGTTCCCTTTTTTCTTTAGCTTAGGCAATGTAGCAAGCAAGATTCTTTATTTTTTAAATTAATGCCTCAGTAAGTTTACAGACAATATTAGGAGGAAGTCTACAAAACAGCAACCTCACCTCTTTCTCTCTGATATAACGTATCTTAACGTAAAATGGAAATTATTTTGAGACTTTGTTATTTGTCTCTTTTCCCCCTATTGAAATTATCCTTTTACTCAGGGAAGTTTCTTCCTCCTAGACTTTGTTCTTTCCTCTTCCGCTCTCCATACAGTGTGTCCTCCTGTGCGTGTCTGATCAATTTTCTGGTTTGGCACCAGTCAATCTCTTTCCTTTCAGTCTCTACTTCTGCCTAATTTGTTCAGCAGCAGCCATGGCAAAAAAAAAAAAAAAAAAAACCCAAAAAACCAGAACAAAACAGAGAGAGGAGTTATCTTTAGCTTTTGAGACTTTGAAAGAGGTATTATCCTTATGCTATTTTCTCTTGGTTGTCTGTTGCAATGACAGGCTCATTCTCATGCTCATCAGAGCAGTCTCCTAATTTTCTGTCATCTAAGGGACCTGATCTCCACATTTTTAACTTTGTCTTTGCAGTTGGCATCCTCTGGTATGAAAGTGAATTACTTCAAGATACTGCATTACTGATTTTCCAAAGCTTCTTTTTCCTGTTTTGCAGTCATTTGCAGTTCTTATCCTTCAGGTGTTCAAATTGCTGGAAGTTTCCTGGACGTTTTTGTGCCCAGTACTGTAAAACTGATTTTCTTTGTCATGAACTGGCTGTCAGGTTTCCAGTATTTCATATATTTCAGAGCATGCTTCCTTATAATATGGAAACATCTGTGAGAATTAATACACTGCATATTCCAAGTGTATTCCCGCCAAACAGCTGACAGAAAAGAAATTTGCTGTGTGTTCTTACAGTGCTGAGGAGACGTGAGCCCACATATTACCCAGTCCAAATGTATCTGGTAGCTGTTTTGTCCTATGTGATTTTGTGGGATCCTTGCCTGGTTTTAGGTTTGGTAACAGTGAATCAGCTGGTTCTCTACAAGATGAGCACTCACATCTTGGTCATTGCTAAATCCAGTAGTCTCAAGCTCAGTCATTGTGCTGGAGGGCTCATTCCTCACCTGCAGAGACACACCGAGCAAGTGGGTCTCACAAGCAAACCCCACAGTCTCCCCAGCAGCTGCTGTGGACTTCCTGGTCCCTCCAGTAGCCAGCTCACAAACCCTCTGTTCTCTCCAATATGCAGCACAGATTTATGTCCAGAGTGTTATGTGGATCCCAAACCTCTCATCCAGGTCATGGGCTACACTGCCACATACACAGTGTGCACCCTCTCAGGTCACTGTGGCATGGCAGGCACATGGATCCCTGTGATCCACTGTCCCAGTCTGGTTGTAGGCAGGAGCAAGTTAATACCTCTGTGTTGAGGACAGAAGTATTTGCTTGCCTTATGGCAATTTGGATCATGGAATCATGGATTTATTCAGCTTGGAGAAGACCCTCTAGCATCAATGAGTCCAAAAATTAACCCAGCTCTGCCAGGTCAGTTGCTAAACCATGTCCCTCAGAACCCACTCCTACAAATCTTTTATATCTCTCCAGTTTTGGTGACTCCATCACTGCCATGAGCAGCGTGTTCCAGTGCCTGACCAACATTTCTGTGAAGAAAATTATTAGAATAGCCCATCTAAATCTCCCCTAACACAAGTCGAGGCCATTTCCTCACATGCTGTCCCTTGTTACCTGGGGAACAGACTGACTCTCACCTGTCTGCACCCTCCTGTCAGGGAGTTGTAGAGGGCGAGAAGATCCCCCCTGAGCCTCCTTTTTCCCAGGCTGAACCCCTCCAGCTCCCTCAGCTGCTCCTCATCAGACCTCTGCTCCAGACCCTTCCCCAACTCCTTTGTCTTTCTCTGGACATGTTCTAGCCCCTCAATGTCTGTCTTGTTATGAGGGTTCAGAACCGGACACAGCCCTCGAGGTGTGGCTTCACCTGTGTCCACCACAGGGACAATCACTGCTCTGGTCCTGCTGGCCACACTGCTGCTGACAGAAGCCAAGTGCCATTGGCCTTCTTGCCCACCTGGGCACATGCTCATTCTTTATGTAGAAACAGAAAAGGAGAGTTTTTAGGGATTTCTAGAAGAGGGGAAAAAAAAAAAAAACCAAAAACAAAAAAACCCCCAAAAAAACCAGCACATATTTCCCACCAGACTACCTGGCTACTTTTACACTTTCCCTAGGCTGGAGTCATCACATTTATTTGAGGTGGTAAATTCTGAATGCGTTGGGGTAGCCTTGTTATGGTGTGAACTCAGTAGAAACCCCAATGAGGGAAACTGTTTATTCTAGCTCAGTGCACTCCCAGCCACCCTGGTTATAGTTCCTTTCTGGCCAGGACAGCTTTTCAAGGCTGTGGAGGACGGGAGGTTGCAGCAGCTCTCTGTCTCCACAGTCTACTCTCCTGGTGGTCTGGCCACCTGGACAGCTCTGCATCAGGGGATTTGAACCAAGCCTGTGCCTTGCCTGCCCCAATACCTTTCTGAGGCACTTAAACCCCTGAAAATATAGCAAAAAGTGCTTTATCTCTTTCTGTAGCTGCCCATTTTGAAATTCTTATAAATGTCAGTCCCTGCACCAGGAGCAGGAGCGGGACCTTAGCATGTGCCAAGTATGAGCGTGTGTTTACACATAGTACCATGATACTTCATGTAGGCACTTAGTGGCTTGGACATTTACCCTTTTGAAGAGCCTGGAAACATCATTACAGGAACTTAAATAAATTAGAAATAGAAGCTAAAAGTAAACAATAAAAGCGCTGCAGCAGTCTTTTCTTTCTCCATGCTACTATTTTAATCCTCCTGTGAAAATCTGCGTAAGTTGATCCCCCCCTTGTTAAAATGTTTCCTTAAAACAGACAAACCTTTGAAATAGGATCTTCTAAGAAGGCTTTGTTATTGTAGGACGTGTCTAATGGGTTGATGCTTCTCTTACCAGGACTGTCTTCCATAATACTTTACTGCTTTGATGCCCTGCTAATGTTGTATTATGATATATTTCCTATTTGGTATTTACCTGTAGAGAAAGAGTTATTTTTTTTATTTTCAACAGAATTTTTATGAGTTTCATAGGAAGACTTATTAATAATCTAGTGAATAGAAGGTTCTTTAAAAGACTCTCATGAACCATAAAAGCAAAGCACATGTGAAATGAAATTCATAACTTATATTAAAGCATCAAGTTCAGCTTCACTTCCCAGAAGCAAGGGCACCAAATTTGGGGGCCTTTTTTTTAAAGTGTTTTCTTTTAGTTCTTAAACTACTTTGTATTCGGCCACTTGGGAAAATCTGAGCCATCTGACTCGTAGTTTAGTGTTTATTCTGCTGTGAAGAGGTACAATGCAAAAGTGGAGGAAAAAAATGAAAGAGTTAAAGTAATAAGCTACTTGTACATTTCTAAATATTACCTCTGGTAGCAGAAAGATGTAAAAAAAGGCTGTGTTTGGTATCTTAAAGAATGTTATGCTAAAAGCATGTTAGAATCAAGAAACATATCAAATGCTATACAAATACAATTAACGAATAAAGAAGCTTTACTTTATTTTAGTGTCTGAAAATCCTGGATCCATTGCAAAGGAAAAGGAAGCGGCTGTGGGTGGGTGTGGTGGTTTTTACTTTTTGCTGAAACCACCATGCCAGTATCTAGTTTTCTGTGTGTGGGAAAGAAGCTGGCAGAAGTTACGTGGGAAAACAGTGAAGGCAAACTGAGATAGAAATAGCTTTGGAAGGTAGAAAGGATGGAAGTGACGGAGGAAGAAAGTAGGTGCATCTGGAACTTGATTTTCTATTAAATCAAGAAGTGCAGTTGACATTAACCTTTCTTCATGTCTCAGCATCAACTCTGTCTATCACAGAGTCCCAGGATGGTTTGGGTTGGAAAGGACTTTAAAGATCATCTTGTTCCAAGCCCCTGCCATGGGCAGGGACACCTTCCACTATCCCAGGTTGCTCCAAGCCCTGTCCAGCCTGGCCTTGGGCACTTCCAGGGATGGGGCAGCCACAGCTTCTCTGGGCAACCTGTGCCAGTGTCTCACCACCCTCACAGGGAAGAATTTCCTTTTGGTACCTTTCTAAATCTATCCTCTTTCAGTTTGAAGCCATTGCTCCTTATCCTGAGTGGTCCATCAAAATAGACCAAAAAAGATTTTATGTTTGTCTCCTTCTGGATCAATGTGCTGCATCATGATAGCAACTCCTCTGCCCCTCCTGTCGTTTGGGGAACTGTGAATTGCTTGTAAGAGAGATTTCTGAATGCAGATGAGGAAGGCAGCTCAATGTAGAGGCAGCATCCTGCCTCAGAAATAGATTTTTCTTCTTCCACTTTGTTGTCTTCGGAAAAGGAACCCCAAGCCCTTTAATTTGTACATTTGTAAATGTGAGAAATGTATGTCTAAGCCAATTATGTGGGACACCAGGTTTTTACTACTGTCTTGCATAGCAGATTTATTTTGTATTTGAAGCCTTAAAAAGAAATAACAATTACCTTTAAAGATAGAAGACCAGCAGTTAAGAATTAACAGTATATTATGTTTGTGATAACTCTTCTGTTTGGTTTTATATACCCTGTGTGATTAAAAACAGCTATTAATTGTCATTTTCATGTTAAAAAAAAGAAAAAATAAAAACGAGCTTTATCCTGTATGAGCACTTTTTTTGAGTCTGTGATGGCTTAAATACTGTTTAATCTTCCAATGTACTATGATAATAAATATTTATATTTCTATTTGTATGTATTTCCTATATAATTTCCATGTATTTGCAGTTTATAAGGTAAATTTCTATTTAATAGTCTCTGGATGGGTTGCTGTGCTGTCCTTATAGTCCTAGGAAGTGCCTGACATTCTAATCCATGTATATGTGCAGCCCTGCATAATGGAGAAAAAATTATTTGAGTTGTGCTCATTTTAGAAATGTACAACATGCTATAAAACACAACTGTGTCTCTAAGATGCTGACAGTCCCAACAAGAGACTATGATAAGGGACAAATACAGAGTGTAATTTCCTCATGCTATGGCCAGTGTTGCACAGTGGATTATGCTCAGATTTTCCCTGAGTAGCTCTTGTTGTGCTCTTACTTGTATCAGGCTGACATTTATATATTTATTTATTAGAATTTGGAATGCTGTTTGCAGAACACTGGAAATAATTTCATTATTAGATAAAGGAAAAGAACCCTATTATAAAGCTCTTTACTTGTTCATAGATAAAATAATGTTTTACTGTATTGCAAGGTAGACTAATACTTTTGTGAGGAAATAATTGATATATTCAGTCACCTATAAACATTTGAGTCTTGCTTGGAAATAAAATGTCACTCTTTTTATAAGAGTCAGTAGTGTTATTGTTGGCTTGTGCTATTTAATTTACAATGAATGTATTTTACTATGCAAGCTTTTGTATTTTAAAAACTCAACTTTAGGAGGAGAGAAAATGTTTTATTCTCAGAAATGTTCTGAGGAAATACTAAACAGCATAGGAGTTGTTGTTCTCTAGAATGATGTAAGACTGGTGTTTCCTAGAGAACAAGAAATAGCAGAAGAAGTATAAGAACAGTAGGAAGAGGAAAAATTGCCTTCCAAAGTCCATTGTCACAATTTCTCATTTTATTCTCCTTGCTCGCCTCACCTTGCCTTTTGTTTGTGATATTATATGAACACTATAATCTCTTTATGACCTCCTGTCATTTCATATTGCAGAGTAGCCTTTAGGAGCTCACATACATTGTTATGTATAAAAATGTTTACCCTTGATTTGTTTCTTCCACATCTCAGCACCAGCATTTAGATGTGGGATAAAAAAGCTGTTGACATTTTACCTTTTCAAATACTTATTTGGTAATTTTGTAGACAAAGGGGGCTGCAAATGCAGAGTTAGTACTGCACATGCTGTACTAACTTTGCCTGCTCTTTTCTCATAGAAATATAGAATGTGTTGGGTTGGAAAGGACATTAAAGATCATTCAGAGCAGTGTGTGAAGAGAGGTAGTCAGTGAAGACTGAGGCAGAAAAAGTGGAGTACTTCAGTCTTCTCATCCATTGCTACAAGTTTACCAGTGTTGATTATTGGTGAGGGATGTACACAAATGTTCCTGCCAACTGGATTTTCCTCTGTTTCCTCAATCTTTCAGTTTGTCTCCACACGTGCTTTAGTGTACATCCTTGAAGCACTTTTGTTCCACTGATCATATGACTTTGGTTTATAATTCTTTCATCAGGCTGAGTGATCCTTTTCCATGCATACAGGTGTATTAACCTTATTGTTATTATTCATATTTTCTTCTTTATCTTTCAGGAGACCAGTACTTCTTTTCTCTTTAAATAATTTCCATAACCTTGCAATAAACCTCTGTTTCAGGTTTTCCCTGGGAGATGCTCGCAGGCCACTCCATGAAACTGCAATTCTGGTGGAAGACATTGTCCACACTCAGCTGATAAATTTGGTAAGAACATAACTGGCAGAATAGCCTGCACTCTAAAACTCCTTCAATCCACATGATATTTTTGTGATCTAATGACTAATAATAGATTGCCCAGGGTTTAGGAACAAATGAAATACAGAATCCAAGGGTGATGCTCTGGTCTCAGTTATCTGTAGAACCAGATATGCAATCCCACCTAACCCTGGGAAGAAAGCTGATGTTTTTTTTTTGTTAAAAAAAATTTAAATTGTTAGAAGAACTGACTATTCTTCTAAAGACTGCCTTCCTGTCTTTTTTTTTTTAATTTATGTTCTATTATTTGTGTTAATGCATTATTTACTTAGCATTTACATCTTAATATTCCTTCCATGAGATGTTTTGATTTCTGTCAAAAAAACCCGCCAAAATATGGAATATTTTAATATATTGAAAGCCAATGAAAGTGTTATATAAATGAGGTTGTTTTGAATCACATCTGTCAGAAACAATTCTAAATTTGAACCTCTCTTTTCTATTAAAGTTCAACAGCTCCTTTTAAGAAATAAGTCATGACATTTTATACCATGGCATGAATTTTCCATCTGACAAATGACTATACCTGTGTACAATCTGACATGCCACCTGTGGCTTCATAAAAAAATGTGGTTTTCTTATTATAGCCATTAAAAGACGTGTAGATGGGGCACTGAGGGACAGGGTTTAGTGGTCTTGGCAGTGCTGGGTTAATGGTTGGACTTGATAATCTCAGAGGTCTTTTCCAACCTTAACGATTCTGTGATTTGAATAAAATTATCAGCATGTGTGGGAATGGACATTATATGGAGCTAACATATATAGATTATACTAATACATATGATAACTAATATTTATTTACATCTGGTGAGTCCTTGGATCAGCTAGAGCTTTGAGCTGCAAGATCCTACACCTCATCTTTGTAATGAGCTCTTTTAGAAATGACAAGGCTTTTTAAATTTCAAGGTAGGTTCTGGTACTACATTAACTAGAGCTAAAAACTTCTGCAAAATGATGAAATTCAGAACAGGATACAGCACATATGATAAATATTTATGTGTGTATAAAAATGCATTTTATATATATTTCTACATATTCTTGCATATAAGACATTTATGTTTTTTAATAGAAATATACTAAAATCAGACTTCCCTTTGCCCACTGTATGCCTGCAGCAGGTGTTTTCCTTCAGCTTTGCACCTCATCCAGCAGCCATTCAGTAGTTTCCTGCATCTCAGCAAATGCCTTGGCATCCCTTCCAGCTCCAGGCAGTTTCTTTCTGCTCATACCTCTGCAGCCCAACAGTGTATCCCTGTCTCCACAGCCTCCTGGCATCTTTGTGGATTCTTTCCTTATTACACTCCTCTTGGGCTGTCCTGAACATGCCCCGTGGCTCCTCAGAGGGGACAATGTCTCTCCCCTCTCTGTAGGTTTCCTGCTGGTTAAACACTCTGTCCTGGGCATATATTTGTAGTTCTTATTCCAGCTTTAGCTCTGACAAAGTAACATTTTCTCTTTGTTAATGACCCCTGTAATTTATGCAAACCGATGGCTGCGGCTTCGCTCTTCTCTGAGCAGTAATGTGCTGGGGTCTGAGCTGTTCTGTCCCACCGAGCTGAGCTGAGCTGGGCTTTACTAACCCCTGCAGCTGAGAAAGTGCAACCTGTGGCCATGTGGTCTTTGCACTTTAATCAAAGCCGGGAACTTACTCGGGGGCTGGATGTGACCCAGGGTTAACCCTGCGTGGGGTGCAGGAGCTTGTAGGATTTCCTGACAGAAGGAAGAATGGGAATGGAGCGGCAGATAAACAGCTTTTCTAACCTTTCCCCTCCCAGCCCAAGACAGCACTTTATTTCTGAGGAAGTGAAAGTATCTTTAATAGCTCATTGCTTCGACCTCTGACATTCACATGCCGGAACTCTTAAATCAGTAGCGTTTTACATGCCCCGGGCTTCTGATAGGGAATTTTGCACATTTGTCATCCTCAATTGCACATCCTTATTGAGCTTCTGTGCAGTTACATGAAATTTTCACTTTACTTTTAGGTGTTTTTGCTGGTATTTACCTAGTACTAGAAAAATGCTATTTTTATAAATGAAGCTGACTGCAGAAGTAAATTTATTGCTTACCACCTGGATTTTATCATATTGCTCATGTTAATGGACTACGCAGTTCTCACTATGTAATTTAATGATTTCTTGTTTAATTCATGTCCATTTTTCCATCCATAATACAGGTATAAAGCGAAACTGTAGAAATTACTTTTATACCTGCAATAAAGCTGGCACGTTGCACACATCTTTCATAGTAAGCATTTGTAAGAAGAGCTTGTTCTTGTTGATTAAGTCCAGGTTTGAGCCTCTGCATTAGAAAATAAGTTTCCAGCACTATTACCTTTGATTGGTTGACTTTTGATATCTTGCAGCTTTATAGTTCCAGCTTCCTATTTTCAGAGTTGATCTAAACTCTATTAAATCAAAGTCTGGTTTGGGCAGATTTATACAATCACTGCTTCAAACCACTGTGCACTTCATGAAGTCCAGTTGCTGTAGCAGATGAGTGCACTAACAAGGCAAATTCCTGGAAAGCAGATCTTTAAGAGTTTTCATCACATCTTATGATCCATTTTGGGGTGTATTTTGAATAATATGCACACTGCTTTGCATAAAGAGAAATTCTACTAAAAGTATATAGCAATGTATAGGAGGAAATGAGCATCTCCAGAGGAAGATTCATTTCATCCTAAAATTACTTTCTGAGTTGAATGGGTTTGTGTCTGTCAAGGAATTTGTATTCTCAGCTGACTAAGAAATGAATTCTTTGACAGCTGGCTTGGATTTGAATATCTAGGAGATAGGCTTGAAAGGTGAGAGATAAATTCTATCATATTTGTGTCATGAGTTTGAATTTTTTATGCTTATATTGTAATGATTAAACCTTTTGTTTTTTGTATATTAAGCAACAGAAAATCATAAAGCCCCTACACTAGAAAGTTCTGTACATTTTTTGGTCAAGCACAATGTATTTGATAAACACAATGAATTTAAGTTTTAATTTGAAATCAACAGGTTCACTGTTGACTGATAGTATTTGGTAACAGTTCTAAGTGTTCATTTATAGGTAAATGTTTAAGGAATTTATAGATGCTTTCATGTTGCCCTAAAACTGTATTTCTTTATGTGTGCTAAGACTAGAGGTTCCAATCAAAGCTGTATTTTCTTTATGGTTAGGCACAAGTAATACAAGCAAAGTTGTTCCTACAAAAACAGTTCAACAAGGACTGAAAAAAGATGTTAATCAGAAGGGGACAAACCGTTCAATTATTGACCATGTGAAGTGGAATAAGGCCTCTTTTATTTCATTCTTCCATCGTATCTGATACAATCTCCATTTGCACTAAGAAGGTTTAGAAGCATCATCTTCTACAATAACTCTTTCATATCTATTCAGACCCTTAGAAAGGAAACTTGAAGATCCTCCTTTAGGACAAATGTATATTATTCAAAACTTTGTGTAAAAAAAAAAACAAAAACAAACAAACCTGTAATTAAGAGGAATGGACCAGACTTTTTGCTCATCATTAAACTACCGTTTAGTGGTTTGCCATCAAAATAGCCTAAATCTTGCACATACGCAGATATAAAAAAATATGGAAATTGTTTTCTATAATATTTATGAAAGACAAAAAGTCCCCTCTTCACCTTAACCAGCTCTCTCCAAAATTGTTATCATTCTGAGCTGGTTCATAAGAAAATGTAGTATTATTAGACTAATATTAAAAGCTAAATGTTATTAGAATCTTCTCTTGATAGGGCCATAGCTCCTTGTTCATGCTTCAGATCTCACGTTCAAAGGCAAATGGGCAATAAGATCGTGATGCACTAATTAAATCAGAAGAGCTGGTAAGGAACTACTTTCCTTATGTTGACAATCTATGAGCTGGGTTTGTTATCAGAATGAAGTACCAGCAGTTTATTCTCTAGGCACACTGGGTAGTAGTGCAGGCACCTGTTTTCCAAGAGTTTGGTTATTCAGTGTAGCACTAGATTTAAAGTTCAGTCCTTTACATTTTGTTTCAGAGATATCAAATAGCTTTTGGGAAGAGATTAGATTTGTTTTTACAAAATGGAAGATATTTTAGCAGTAGGACAGAGTTCCACAAAGGAATAGGTAAATTACATATATGCACACTAAAAAATACAGGTAAGTAAACCTGTCTGTCCATGAAAGAGTGGCTGCTCAGAGGCAGGGCCACAGCACATCACAACAGCCTCAGACTGCATCCTTTAAATGTTTTATCTGCTGTAATTCTTTGTAATGTGTGATAAGTCCTTATGGATATGGTCATGAGTGGTAGAATTCATGTTAATAGAATTGTGGTTTGCTCCCTGTCAGCCAATGTGTGTCTGCTGGAAGATGGACTCTCTTCTCTCCAATTGATGTCAAATGACTGAAGTCAGACCCACTTGGTTGCCTTTTTTTAGAATTCAGTAGTGTTAAATTAAAGGAACTTCAGTTGCCCAAAATCATATTGTACATGATATCTGTTTGAATTTCTTTTGTCATTTACTTTTATCTTCCTGTGTTACTTAATTTCATACAACTTGTGCTGATACCTAAAGCTAGTAATATTCCACTCTTGCTCCCTGTGTAGGAACATGATTTGGGTCCTGAGTTATATTTATGCATAAATGAACACTTTGAGTGTACACATGGATAATTTTTTTTGTTGTCATTTTTACTCTGTGAAATAAATTATCTCTTACACACCCAATATTTAATTCAGAATCAGTTCTTTGGTCTCAAACAAAACACAAAGCACAGGTCAGCAGGTGAATAGTCTATACTGGCATATGCAGATTATATTAAAATGCAAAAGTAATTCATAGGCAGAAAACTTAGAGTGTGCCTGAGTGGTGCAGAGATTCAGCAGTGTGCCTGAGTCCTGAGTAGATATGTGGTAAATTCATCCTGTGGAATAAATTGCTTTTTATAGTGAGTTTAGTAAAGATTGGGTCGTCATTTGCCACTTTTTCCTAGGAAAAGGAATGCTGAAAATACAGAGACAAGCTTAAGTTTACTGGTACAAAATACAGTTACTTCGCATAAGCAGTGTGAATTTTATGTTTTCAAAGGGCTGTATATTTTCTGGATCATGATGTACTTTCTTCTCTTCCCAGCCTTATTCCTGCAGCTGTTATTCTTTTATTGCAGTTTAAGACAAAAGAATAAGGGAAAACTCACCTTCACTAACCCTTCCAGAGAAAAAGACTATGACAGTGGGAGAGGCAAGTAGGAAAAATGACAATTTAAACAGAAGCAAGGATAAAGCTGCCTTGGTCCTTTACAGGTTTTTTGCTTGTAGAGGTTCTTGGGTTTTTTAAATTAAATGACAGTTGTTATTCGTTCACAAACTGGATCGGTCACTTTAACGTGTGTAACTTCACACAGCTCCAGGTTTGCTTACTACAGTTTTGGAACTGTTCAACTTGTAACCTTTATATACATAATTGTAACATTTCCGATGTTCCTTTTAAGAAGGAAAGAATTGAAAGCAGCTCCTCCATGGGCAGGAATTGCCCACTGATATCCCAAAGTTGTGTGCAACTGTCACTTATGCCACCCCAGCAACAGGAAAAGTTCTTGTTTTATGAGTCTGTTTTAAAACAGTTATAAAGTTTCCTGTACAGGACATTAATTAAAGGGGTTATCAAAATAAGACAAACTAATATAATTTGTGATTGTACAAAATAAAGGAAGTCGAGGGTACCATAGGGACCTAATGAATCACAGGATGGAAACAATCTTCTGGCTAACTAAACATTCAGACTTTGTACTAAGTCACAGGGTGGATGTACAGCCCGGCGAGCCGGAACATGTTGTGTGTTTACATGGATGGGATAAAGGGAGTTCACAAAAACCATCTGGGAGAAATCCTTCCCCTATTCATTCTATTCCTACTGTAGAGTCAAATAAACAACATGCATATATTTACAGCAAACACGTGGCACACCTGCCCTGGAAGAAATCAAACTGGAAAATAAGTCTGTAGTATAAGAATTTCCCTGGGTACCAGCACTGTGAGTTTGTCTGGATTTTCCCATGAAGGATGGAAAAGGAGAGATGGGGCTTTGTATCTAGCAAGTAGTTAATTGTGCACTGTGCCATTGCAGCATTTAAATGTGATCAGTATTTAGATTTATATGATAGACTTATATGGTAATTTATATGAAAAGACATGTCCTGAGTTTTCTACTTTAAACATTGTCTGCCCCTTGCTCACCATATTCAGATCTATTCTTAAGCACAGAATTTACTTTAGGAGATGATTTAGGAGTTAGGGATTCTGGGCTCTCTCTCTGCTTTCTCTTGAGACTGAGAACTTAGTGACTTGGTCAGATTTTTTTTTTTCCATGGATCTCTGTGCAGGGTCATCATATGCTCTAACACAGGGTTGCTGCTTTTTCTTGATCATGTAGAGATGCTGCTCATCATCCAGTGGTGATGAACTTCACTGACCTTACAAGTGGAAAGAGACTAAGATATTGTTATTAAAACCCTAAATTAACAAACAGAAGGAAATGAGTATTTATACCTTCAAAGTTGTACCAGCATGTTCAATAATGAGGAATAAGATCTGAAGCGTAGGCTAGATTAAATGGAAAACAAAAAGTCATCAGTGCTTAAAGATTGTGTCGTAACACATAAAATAAAAAGACTGAAGGTAGTGCAGGCAGCAGTAATCCCAGTATTTCCTGGGTTTCTGTATCAGACTGGGCCTTTATTAACAATGTCATGGATTTATGTGTACTGTAAATGTATAGGAATGTATGTCTTATTTACATGGTTGTTTTTACCACCCTTCACACATCAAATTCCTGTTTAGGCTGTTGGGCTTGAGGAATGAAGTAGATACGAAATTTCACTCCTGGGGGCTTTGGAATCTGTGGCATTCTTAAATATATATGTACTCTTGGCTTCTAGGGTTCTTATGAAACAGTTGATAAGCTGAACCCAGCCCATGTTTCCAAAACACAGATACATCCTTTATTTAATTTTTGTGTAGAATTTTAGGAGAAGAGATTAACAGCTATTGAGGCCTTGGATGAGCTGAGATGAGCAGGCACAGTCAATGTACAAGTACAGTGTTCAGGCTCTTTGCCTACTTCTATTGATGTTACTTACTAACAAATCAAGAATTTAATACATTTAAGAGTAATCATTAGATTTGTATTGCTCAATATAGTAAACTCTGGTAAATCAATGTTCTGATTATGATTTTGAGGAACCATAATTAAATTACAAGCTCCAGAAGCCAAATGGAAAGTTGATGTTCAGGGTTTCATTCTTTCTTTAACTTCTTTGTATGGTATAAATAGAATATTATATGAAAATGTGTGTAAAGTCCATCCTGCACACAAAAACCCATCTTGTCTAGTATTCTGATTCTGACAGAAATTAGTATATTAAATGAAAAGAATCAGAAATTTATCAATGGTAGAACATAAAAGTAAACAAATATGACAAACATGTTTTTCTAAAGCTGATGTAATGACACCAGATCATATTTTGTGTCATGAGAGACAAATGGACACTTCAAGCATGTGATTCTTCATGTCCTAACATAGTTGTTTAAAATTCTGGCCATGCATTTAAAATCTGGACTTCTTAAGTGAAGTGGGAGACATCTCACCTCTGTGGCTTCAGGCACTAGCTGTATTCCTGTTATAGATATGTAGCTTTTCATTGATTCTGAGGGGAAAAAAAAAAAGAAAGCAGCTTGTAAACTTTTAGTTGCGAAAGACACAACTGATTTATGGATATCTGTGGTGGAAATAGTAGTGTAAAACTCTGCATGGTCTTGAAGTGTAACTCATAAACCTTAAAGGTCATCTCAGAGTGGTTAACAGAGCAAATTCACTGTAATTTTTAGATCACCTTATCTGATTTCAAGCAAACATGATAGTTTCAGAATAACATTTTTTAGGAAGATTGGCTTGTTAACAGTGTTACGGCGTTACAAGGAAATGTGGTCACAGCTGCTCCTGGTTTCTTAGCTAATCCAC
Source organism: Pyrgilauda ruficollis (assembly GCF_017590135.1). NCBI lineage: Eukaryota > Metazoa > Chordata > Aves > Passeriformes > Passeridae > Pyrgilauda > Pyrgilauda ruficollis. The sequence continues at coordinate 5,563,497 of NW_024527044.1, forward strand.
CTGATTGGAAACAACAGGTTTTTGATATTTTTCCATTTCTTACACTGACACCTAGTGTTCAGAGGTCCTGAGTTTCTAATACTGTACTTGGTTATTAATAGACAGCTGTTGATACCAAAGTTCTCCACCTTTTTCAACATCTTCCAGTTCTGTTCTTCTGCAAAAGGAAACAGTAGCTGAAGGCAAAGGTGTTACCATCATTCAAAACAATTTTATTTTGGAAATACAAATAGTGAACAAGTACTGCAAAACTTGGCAGAAGCTATTTTACTTCTTGAAGCGCTGCAAAATCTGTTTTCTTAAAATTTAAGTGCTTTAGTTTTGGCAAATGCAGCCCTTTTGTGTCTGTAAGTGTCACTGGCCAAGAAAAACAGCGATAAAAGCAGAAACCCTTAGATCAGTATTTATTTAATTGTGGGAGATGTCGATGCTTTTTATTTCTGTGTTCTTTTATCTTCAAGCCACGAGTTCTACCTGATAGGAGTGTTGATGGCTGCACAGTCCTTGAGTAGACAGAAAATAACTTACACACAAAAACTTGCACAAACAGTCTTTTATCTCAGACTTGCAAATAAATGGAGCAAAGCAAGTATGGGCTGTAACCCATTCCTGGCAAAGATGACAACTGAGAGTAAAATTAACCCTGTGTTTTACCTGTGATTTTGCCATATGTTAGCAGAAAAACTTTCCATTGTGTAAAATAATATATTAGGAATTTTCTATGACTGTATTGAAAAGTATAAATGATTTTTTTTTACTCATATATTCCATGAAAGCTATACAGGCACAGAAAATGCATATTAAACTTCACTTTAATTTGAGGATTCTTCCCTTTTTGGTTTTAAGACTTTTCTGGTAAATGCACCAAAAAGTCATCTTTTTAATGCCTCACCATTCTCACAGTAGATAATTTATTTCCAGTACCTAATCTAAATCCACCTCTGTCCATTTAAAGCCGTTCCCTCTTGTCCTGTCACTACATGCCCAGGCTGCCCATTTTGTTATATCTTGGGCAAAGGCGTTGTACCTCTGTGTGGGCACATGGCATAGGAGATACTTCAGTACATTACTGGTTATCAATAGCTGATATTCCTGTGAATCAGAGTCTGCTTATTGGAGAAATAATCAGTGACAATAGAGAGAAATGTTACTTGTACGGTATTATTTATTTGGCTTCTCTCAGGCATTTAAATGTGAGGGTGGTGAGGCCCTGGCACAGATTGCCCTGAGAAGCTGTGGCTGCCCCATCCCTGGAAGTGTCCAAGGCCACGTTGGACAGGGCTTGGAGCAACCTGGCATGGTCAAAGGTTTCCCTGCCCATGGCAGGGGGTTGGAACTGGGTGAACTTTAAGACCCCTTCCAACCTAAACCAATTACGGTTTCTGTGATTTATTTCAGGGTGAGGTGATTGTGGACCCAGAAGGGTGATTTTTGTCTAGTGACTGTAAATTAGGCCTTGGGTGACCAGCTCAGATGTAGATTTCTCTGTTTAGTTATAACTTCCAACAGAGAGAGAACTCCCCTAAGCAAAAGTCTTAAAGCAATGCTAGAGGAAAGGAGGTAAACAGGAATTTCTGTGGTGGCCCAAGGAGATGTTAACAGTGTTAAAAGAAGTAGAAAAGTCAGAGAAAATAAAGACATACTGCAGGCCCAGGTTTATGGCTAGGAAGAGGCACACAGTGTCCCAAAAATGAACAGTTTTAAGGGATGGGATTTATGAAAAGTCATCTTGGAGCTGATCCAAGACAGAGTTAGAAGTCTGTGCATTAGATGAAAACTTCATGGTGCATGGTTTTTAATAGATGAAGAGAAAGAAACAAATCTGAAAAGATGTGGAGAGACAGGCTGGATTGAGATACAGTTTCTTTAAGGGAGTGGATAGACTGAGGTCATCTGTGCACAGTAAGGGAAAGTACCAGAGAGCAAAGAAAAATTGAAAACTCAGTGGGCAGGATGTGATGCAACTACTGAGGTGGGTCAGAGTTGGGAAAAAGGCCAAAGATTTATGACAAGAGAAGGTGTTCAGGAACAGAAACTAAGAGCTGCTTGTGGGAATGCTTGCTTTCTCTCCTGTAGCAGAAAAATTATGGAGCTTAAAGTGGAATCCAGGTTGTGAATAAGGAATGCAAAGCCTGAGATTCAGCAAAGAGTTGTTTGAAGTAGTAGGATAAAGGAATATGAAAACCTTGTAGTGGAAAGAGTTTGGAAGAGCTTCCCATGACACTTTCTCAAAATGTTCAGTAGCAAGAGAATGGGAAAAATTGAAATAAGAGGCAGAGGGGTTTGTGGCTGGTGCATTGGAGCCTGCAGAAGGTCTGGTCTGGAGAATGAGTTTGGGAAGTAGCTTTACAGGACATTAAGTGCTGATGACAGAGAAGTCATCAAGAAGTAGTAAATGGAGTGAGAGTCAGCAGATGTGTTGCTTCCAAATTGAATTTTGGATGAGGCCGGAGGAACTTAAGTGGATAATGATGGAACAGGTGGAATGGGGCTGTTGGTGTCTGTGTGTGAAGGAGAGCACAAGATGAGGAAGAAAGGGGAGGGACAGATTCTACATTTTAGGAAAGAATTCGTGGTAACATGGAAAGTCTTGTGACAAATGCTTCTTCTGTGGACAGTATCATACACATGGGGATGTGAATGCTGGCGTCTCTGCACCATAACATACAAGCAAACATGTATGTTATATATAGACAAATAATGAGCACTTGTGTAGTGACACACAGCCTGATGCCAGTATATCAACTTCAGTATGCTCAGCAGATATTGTTACTGACAAACATTCTCACAATTCTCAGCAACTACTTTTTTATCATCTCTTATTCTTGAATGTGTTTTTACATTGTTTACCATTTTTGTCTTTGATTATCTTGTGCCAACATCAGCATTCCAAATTGGGGAAAAAAATGGATCACTCTACTGATGTGAGATGAAAGTACAAAGAAGACAAAGTGGATTTTCCTCAAGTAATAAAACAAATTATTGACAGAGCTGAAAAAAATTGATTGGCTGTAGCAAGAGGGAAGCTGGGCAAAGCTATTTTATATTGATGGTCCATGTCTCAGCCAATTGGATTTTTATTTGACAGTCCAAAGGTGTAATAACTTTTATTGTAAGAGGAAGAAAAATACATCAAGGCTAATATATAATGGAGGACCTACTAGGGATATGCATAAATGCATATCCTGTTCCTTGTGTATACAAGCTTAATTGTGTCTCTTTTAATTATGCTGTTTGATTCAACAGGGTTGTCAGGTAATCGTCCTAGTGAAAGTACAGAGGAGGATAAAATTTCAAATACCTTTGTTAATCTCTTTTGGCTGTTAAAAGAAAAGATTTATTGGTATCAAATTTTATTGCATTCTTAGAATTTAGGGATTGATTGGCTGCTAGTTTAGCTTACTTGTCTCTTCCAGTTAGAAACCCAAACACAACAGAAGAAAGACATCGCATTGAAGCTGACGTGCAACAAGTGAGTGAAAGTTCACTTGGCTTTTCCTCTCAGCACCAGGTGCAAAAGTTGGCTAAAAGTGCTGTGGCAGGCAGTTATTTGAAAGCAGTTTCTGATTTAGTGTTTTATCAAGCCCAGGAGTGAAATATTCTGCAACTACTGCAGTTTCACAAAGCTGCTTTTTAAGGTAGAACTCTGAATTGTTTCACTAATTAAAATGGCCCAGTACAAGCATTAATCACACAGTAACCATTAATGGGAGGGGTTTGGAGATTTATGGAGGGCTGTGGATGGTGTTTTTAAAAGCGTGGATAGTTTCTTTGTTTAATACACAATACACTTGCAGTCTCTAACTATACCAAAGGTTCTTGAAATCTTAAGGAGTATTTGTGGCGTTCTACATCCCTTATAAATGATGGAAGAGGCGTGTTCATTTCTGGTGTAAAACAATTTAGCAGTGTCCCAGTTAGTGACTTGACTAAATAGAATAGTTTTTTTTTCTTTAATAGCTGCCCCATTGCCACCTTATATATGCTTTAAAACACTAGTTCTCTAAACTGCAGCTTTCTCAGAGTGGAAGGTGGAAGCTCAATGATGACATAAGCTCCAGAAGTGTAAAATTCAAGTGGTTTGCATGTGGGATTGCCAAATAACACGGGTTGGTTTGTTTTCATTTTATTACACCAATATTCCTCCCCAGATGTCTTGGATTTCTGTGGTACCCTCCTTGCTTCAGATTCTTGCTCCTTGTAACTAACCATTTTTATTAGTCATCCCACTAATACGCAGCTTTTTTACTCAGCACCTGTTTTCTTCAAAGCACTTTGTAATAATAACTGGTTAATCCTCACGTTGGTTCTGGATTTCACTGTCATTCCTGGTCACAGGTGGAAAGTGAGTTTGGTGACATCCCAAAAATTTTGTAATGGCTCTAACACCTCTATTAGGACTTTGCCTGTTCCGTGTCCCCACTACCCAGGCTGATCCTTGGCCTCTCCACAAACTGAGTTTGTGGCATGCCAGTTATAAATTGGGCATTTCCTTTTGGTTGATGACACATTTTTTTACCCTGATTGCTCTGGAATTTCCATTCTGAACTGTGGAAGAACTGTGCTGGAAGGAGCCTCAAGAGGTCATCTGAGCCATATCTCTGATCTCAAACTAATTTTGGCCTTTGTTGAGGAAAGCTCTTAAATATACACATATAAATAGGTGTGTATCCATGTGTATATATACAATTATTTATTAAATTAAGCCTCATTTTTTTAAAAAGAATTATGAGTAACTGCCTAATCAAAGTTTGATGTAAGCTACCAGAAGTTGCTTTAAAATACTGTACAGAATATAATGATTGCTATTGCTGTGAGAAGTAAAACAAAGAGATTTATACTGGAAAGGGCAATTATTGTTAAATCTGGTGCTGTGCCTTCTGAAAGTATTGCTTCCTTTGTTTTTATCTTCCTTTTTTCCTTTCTTCTAATTTTTTTCCTATTTTTTTTTATGGACCTGTAGCAAAAAATCCATTCACTACCCAAGTAAGGTGGTGATTTTGCTGCTGTAATAAACTCTCAGCTAGTTTAACTATTCTTGGCCTGTCCATCTGAGAGCTACAACTTTATGGAAACAGAAAGAAATAAAGTGTTCTCTAATATGTCACAAATCATAGTTAAAACTGGAAATCCAGTCTGACACTGTGGTCTTGATTTGTATGGTTTGCCTACCCCTTTTTGTTTCTGCAAGGCAGTGTATGTATTTGAAGGCTGGAGCTCCAGCCAGGATTTTCAGTCTTAACTGTGAATTTCCTTCCTTTAACAGGTTTAAAGCAAGCCTTTCAGATTGCTCCAGTATAGCTTTTGGGACTTGAATTTCCTTTGTGTTAATTTTGGGCCTTTTCCAGTATTTATCCGTACATTTGAAACTCCTTCAAATCAGTGGGTATGGGAGCAGTTACAATAGGAGGTAGTGGCATTTCTATTATATTCCTGTTAGACTTGATTCAAATGCTGCCTGATTTTCAGCTCAAGTACTGTAAGCCTAAAATTCTGACTTGTGCTCAAGCATTACAGGGTTTTTGTCCAGCTCAGAGGTCTCTGTAATTACTGTGTTTGGCTGGAAAATAAAAATTCAATTTCCTTGAAAAATTTAGAGGTTTCAGCATTTGCTTTATTTTTTTTCATCAGAACAAAACTAAAAGCTTATTTTCTGAAAGTGTAAAAATCTACCGAGATGAAGAGGAATCTTGTCTAGCTGGTAGTCCTGTGTATAGGACAGCAGCCCTGGAGAGGAGAGACCAATATTCAAGTTTCTACTTGCTGGAAGAATGTAAAGTTGAGCCTGAGTGTCCCACATGCTGAGTGAGTGCTATAATATAAGACTGTTGAATACATCTTTTAATGTTACTATTTTTCTATGTGATCACTGAAATATTACTCAGTACTTACATGCAGAATTGTTTATTTAAAGGGATATGATTTTCCCAGTAGAAAGAAAATACCTATTTTCAAGGTTCTGTCCAGCACTCATGATTAAAGTATTAATACATTTCACATGTGCATTTAATCCAAAATAATCCTTAATAGTGATTATTTGTCGTTAAAAAATTCAGCTTAAATTCTATAAATCTATTGCTTCAGCTGTAGCTGCAGGGTCTCATAAAAGCTTGACTGTTTTTGTTTATTCATTTTTAATGGTAATTAATTCATATTAGTGGTGAACTTCATTATTTACAAAAAGTGATTTTAAGTGTTTTGCAGGTTTAGCTCTGTTACATTATTATAATACAGCACCAAACGTGGCCAAATGAACAAATTCAACATTAGATATATCCATCTATAGCCTGATTTAGAGATGGATTTTTTTTTCCAGCGATCCGTTCTAACTCAAACCACTCGGTGATTCAGTGAATTTAATTCTGAAGGGAAAAACAAATGTTCTTTATTAAAAAGAAAAAGGAACACCCAAACTTTAAAGTCAGTGGACTTGTTACATTAATGCTACACATTTGTATCTTTTGTCACAATTCTCTGCTATATTGTTTCATAGAATCCTAGAACATCCTGAGTTGGAGGGTCATGAAGGTCCAACTCCTGGTGGGTTGGTGGCATCCATTTAAAAAATAATGTCAATCTTCCCTGTTAGAATAAATTCAGTATTGTAAACTTGATTCTCTCCTATACATTCTTATGAAGAGAAGGCACTTTCTTTAATTTCAGAAACAAATACTGTCTTCTTCCAAATTCCAATTGCAGTTGCTAAACTTCCCATCTATTTTGATATCTGCAAAAATGCTCATACCAGTTGATTTTTTGAGACTGTTACTGTCCACAGTGCATGTTTTGTTTGTGTGTTTGTCATTTGCCATCTCTCAGCCTGACTCAGCCTGGTCTGACAATGTCCTTTTTCTTCATGACTATATGGTGGCAAACACTGCAGTTCCATGGCTCACCAGTGTCAGTAGCATGTAGATGTATGGTAGAAGTAACAAAAAACCAGAATAGATACATGGAAAAAAGAATAATTATGTGAAAAGGGGACTGACTGTATAATTTAATGTCTCTGAGGATAACAGAATTTCAAGTCAAGGACCTCAAAAGACTCTATGCCCTCTTTGAGATGTTTTGGCTTAACTGTGGTCTAGTAAAACTAAGCTTTCAAAGCTGCTTCAGACTGTCTTGCAGGACTGTGTGTGTTTGAATCAGCAGTTCAGGATCATGGAAGTGAAAGGTTTACACCTCACCATTATCCATTTTGTGTGTAAAATTTCTGTTCTTGCAGTTGTGAAAGTGTACAAACACCTGTTTTGGGGAGCAGGATTGGGATATTCTTTGGTCATAGATCTTATTAGTTCTTTTGCTCTTCCTTGCAACTGTAGGGCCTGCAGCCCTTTTTACCCCATAGACTCGAGTGATGGGTAGGAGTTACATCTGACTGGATTTCCATCTCAAGTCTTCCTTCATGACATAATTTTGGGGTTTTTTTTTGGAGGTGGTGGGGTTTTTTTATGAGCCGTTAGGCCCTCCAGCAGTTAATTTAACAAAGGCTTAATGTTATACAGAAGTTGTAGCTCTGGTGGATTTCTGGAGGATGGTTAAGGCAGAGTTTACATTTCATATTCTGAGGGAAATGTAGTGCCGTTCCGCCGCCGTATGCCATGCGTTTCATTAGTGCTGGAGACAGCAGGAGGCTATTTTGTGGAAATGTTTCTGTCACTGTCAGTAGAAACATGCCTGTCTGGTTGAAATATAGCCTGTGTCTTGCCAGTTCCCTGCTTCTAAGCAATTGCAGTTAGGAGGATGTTAATCTTAACCTGTCACAAGCCATTTAAAATCCAAATTTTTATTCAACTTCCAAATGCTTCAGTAATACAAGTATGGGAGACAGGGCTGCGTTCATATGCAAGAGTTGCTGCCCTTCTCAGGGGCAGGAAACACTTTAATTAGTGTTTATTAGTGCTTAGTAGTTAGATGTACTGGAACTCCCAGCCAGGCTCTGCAAAGGGATGTGGTCCCTCTAAGGTAGGCAAGAGTCAGCTCAGGAGCACTGGACTGTGGATCTCGTTTCTGTTTTGCTGACTGCAGACCAGGAATTTCATGCACTCAAGGAAGGGATCTATAGCATATTTGTTGTGGATATCCACATCTTTCTGCAGCCACCCTGAACACAGCTGCTTTTACAGTGATGCCAGGATCATTTCTGGGAAGATCTAATTGCTGGGTGGAAAATATAGTTGTGTTCTTTGTTGTTCTTTGAAAATGTGTTTGTGTCAGAGGATTTTCCTGTACTCCCAGTTTTTTTTTTTTTTTTTTTTTTTTTTTTTTTTTTTTTTTTTTTTTCTGTGCAAGCCTGACCTGATGGTTACACCTGTATTTGGTGGATGGGCAGTTGAAAAAAATAAAAATATTTGGAATTAGATAGTTTATGTCCTAGTTGACAAGAGAGGATCTGCATTTATGTGCCTCAATTCCCCCCATGTTCTACTTGAGAGCCCCTTTGATGTTTGTGGGTGTGGGTTAAGTTCTTACACTGGACAGATGATGGTCCCTGCCTGAGTTGTGTCTCTGGAGGGCTAAAGGAAGATTTTGTTTCCTTCCTATGCTCAAATCACCAGAGAAAAGGGCTGCAGGGTGCACTCCTGCAAGCATCCCTGGAGTTCTCTGGGAATTCCAGGGCTTTTCCCTCTCTAAGTCAGTAGTACCTGACAACGAGGCATTGAGTTGATGATGTTCAGCAGATGCATCAAGTGGTCTAACACAAAATAATCACTGCACTGATTGTGATGCCTCATCTGGAGACCTCTTCTATCAGTCACTGCTGTTAACTCATGAGAGAAGAATGAATTTAAGGAGCTGGGATATTTTGCTCTTCCCTGCCAACCAGCATCCAGGCCAGGGAAGCTCATTCCTTGTTGCCAAGAAAGACATGCTTGCAACATTCATTGCAGGAGTGTCTTCCTGATGAAATTGGTGTATCCAGAGAAAATTCAGTATAGGATAGGACTGCAGGAATATTCTAGAGACCCAACAGCTGGGAAGTTGTACAATTTAACCAAAGGAAGAAGTTTAGAATTAAGATGCTATCACTAGTGTATTTAGTATTTGCTAGAGCCCAGCAATCAACATAAAGCTGTCCGAACCCAAGACATTTTTATGCTGTATGTTTTGGGAGTTTTCCACAAGAAGTATTTCAGGCAAGCTGGAAAAGATGTGTCGTGGCATTGAATCCAAAATGACATTAGAAATGCTTTGCCAAGATGCTTTTTCTTCACAGCATATCCCTTATGTTATTCCTTATTCCTTGTGTTAGTGAGCACAATGTTAAGGGAAAACATCCCATCTGGATAGCATTACCTGTAGGATGTGCAGCTTGTATGTATCTTCTGGAGGTTAGCTCTAATGTTAAACAAAGGAAGCTGATTAGAAACATCTGTAAAACATTTCCATAGTTCAGATTTTATACAGTGGGTATTGAATTACCTTGCACATGACTGCATGTCTGAACTAAAAATAATAAGGTAAATCTTTTCCTTTTATTAAAATTAGTATAATATTAATTTTATTGTTAAACTACATTTAACTGTTTCCCTCCTTGGCACTAGAATTTAATGCTGCTGACATCACTATGTATTTTACATGCCACTGAGAAATAATTGTTCATTTATTGATGCAGTATGCTACAATAAGTACATTTTAGGTGCAGTCAAAATATAAACATTAGATTGAAATACATTTTCTTATGTAAAAGTGTGGCATTTATTGAATGCTAAAGGAGAGACTTGCCAGCTAAATGTGTAATGTTTCTGACCATTAAATATATTATGTGAAATAGTTATATAGAATATATAAAATTATTGTAGTACTGCCCACTTAGGTATTATGTTGATTTATGAATTTAGTTAGAGTCCCTAGTAAATACCAAAATTGCTGATTCTAGGTCAGTATTTATTAGGTTGGTAAATTTTATGGAGAGGAAGGATTTGTGCATCCCAGAACTGACAGAGAATGGTGTTATTTATGCAGTTAGACTGAGAATGCAATTGTAATTTCAGAGCTAAACTGAAAAAGGTTATCTAGTTTCTTCATATTCCAAATTACTTTCTAAAATAGCTTATAAAGCCATGCATATAGCAATAGTAAATATTATTTAAAGATCTAAGAGTCTAATGCTCAAGATTTACTGTTCAATATAATAAGCAAAAAATTCTTACCTTTCCACAGTTCCCTGCAACAGCCTGACTCCAAGGCACGTATCAAAACAGAGAGAGACAAACATTACTCTCTGGGAAAATATTTTGAAATTCAGCAAGTGTTTTGAAAACTATTATCATTATTGTTTATTGTAAGTGTTCTAAGATTGTGAAAATGAAGTGTTGCTCATAAATACCACGCAGGCTGAATGGCCAAGGGCAGTTCTCATCTCTAACACGCAGACTCCTACTCAAAGCAGTTTCATCCAGTATGAGTACTTGCTTTTATAATGTTTTTACCCAAGTTCATAAAAACTGCTAGTGGAACAAACACTATGGTATGCATATGCAGTTATTTTTATTCAAGGAGACTGGATCAGCACAAAAACATCTTTTAGAGCAGCATAACATGAACAGTTTCCATTTCATTAATTAGTGCCCTTATCCATCCTGAGAGGTGTCTGTATCTTATCTGTGCGCTGAAAAGACAATGAGGTGTTTTATCTTTTGAAAAATAAAAAGACATGTTGTGCCATGGTAGTGAAATTTGCAGAGTTTATCTCACTATCCCACTTGGGAATGTATGTTTCAGCACTGATAGTGTGGCTTATTAAATAACTGAGAACAAATAATGCTCTGTTTTAAATGTATCTTAAGAAAAAAATGTCTTGTGATCATTTCTTTTGCTCACTGAAAGCTTAATGGTTTTGCCTGTGTTGTTGCATGAGGAGTTTGGAATTGATCTCGTAGCCTGAGAGGAAGTGAGGCTGCAGCTGCACATCCCTGGATCCTGCCTATCCTGTTCTGTGATTCTGTGATTAAGCACTAGATCCCTCTATCAGCTTGGTTTACTTGGTCTCATAATTTTGGAATGCTCTAACAGGAGTGTAAGCAGATACTTACTTTAAAAAAATACAGTTGTCAAAGTTGTGATCAGATAGTTATTGCATTTTGGGTTTGAGTTTGTCTCACATTCCTGTCCTGTGAAGGCTTCAAAGGAAGGACTTTGGGGGTAGGTGAGGAAAAGCAATTTTCAGTGTTTGGAAGTGTATCAGTTCACCAAGTGTGTGTCTGCGTAAATGATATTCCTCATCACATGCTGTACTGGGTGATTACTTCAATCGGCCTTTTTATGGCCAAAACCAGCAGCCTGGGGTTTCTGTGTCTTTATCACCAACTGTACTCCATGAAGTACAAAGCTGCAAAGTTTACTTGACAGTTTGAAGCCAGAGTAATTTACTTGTCTGAGACCTTAATGCAGCTCCTTGCAGTCCATCATCGCCGCTTGAACAGGAGGGATGTGCTTTAGAGCAGGGATCGGAGCCGTTTGCCAGACGGGGCTCCAACCCAAATTCGAGATGAAGAATTGCTGGGTTTGCTTACTTTGAAATTGCAATGCATTGGGGATACTGGAGGAACTGTTTAAGAATGTTGGAACACCTGCATATGGCACAGCACCTTTATTTTAACAACCCTATAGGTGCTCATGCAGCAAATTATCACCCCAATGCATTCCCTTCATTTTGAGTTGAGTCTTTGCCAAAAAAAAGACTCAGCTGATAGAAAGCTGGCTGAGGCACAATTGATTTTGGATTAGAACCCTGAATTTAACAGCATGGGTCAATGGATGATTTTTTTTTTTTTCTTGAAAGATGCAATAGTTACAAACCTGTTAAAATTGAATTAAGTTCAGATTTTGTTTATCATATCTTTTGGAACTGGACTAGACTGATTCCACTCTTTTGGAACTTCATTGTCAGGCTGAAAATAACATTAAAATATTAATGGATTTTTTCCTGTACATGACTTTCATATTATGCTTTAGCTGTGGAGGGGTTGCCTTATTTCTTCATTCACAGGGCATTTTTATCTCTTTATTTCTAAACTGTATAGCAGACATATCACACATAAATCCAACTGGATAGTCTGGAGTCATTGCTCTATCTATTTTTCAAAGATAGCATCACTTACAAATCATGAGTGCTAATTAAAATGAATAATGCTTTTAATTAAAAATAAAATCTGTGCAGGCCCCAGTAGAGGAAAGATATTACACATATGCCATGCTTCATCCCCACTGTCAGTTTTTTTTTTCACTTTTTTTTCCTCTGTCATGAAATTCCCTATTATGTTCACCCTCCTTGCCATTGTCCCTGTTCGTTATTTTTGGATTGACTGACAGTCTGATCTCTTAAGATGCTTGACTAAGTGTTGGCTGATGAAAAGACTTTGGTTTTGTCTCAAAATGCTGCTTTAAAATTCTCAGATTTTAAATTCTTAAGGTAGGATTCTTTTGCTTTATTTTTCTTCGGAAGTTCTATATCTTTGTAACAATTGAATTCTTATAAAAGAACCACCAGCAAAACTATTTGAGCTATAATAGAGGGTGGAGGCAACTCGCCTGCCTATTGAAGTGCATCTTTCATCATCAGAACAATAGCTGGTTCTTTTCCCTTGTCAACTGACCATCTTTTTCCTTCCATTAATTAGTTGAAGTCTTGAACAATTCATCCTTGGCCTTCCCCTGCCTGTTCTGATAATCCCTCAGGATAGAATGACAAATCACAAGAAAAGCTGTTCTGATTTTTGTTGCTTTGCCGATGGGAAGGTGCTGTGTCTCCTATGTGTGGAGACAGGACCAATTTCCTGAGGTTTGCACTGGGTTTTGTGATTTATTGATTGTGTGAGTGCATGAGTTACCCAGTTCCTCTGGGCTGCATTTTACTGTCTTTGGAGAGGAATATTTCTATGTCTTTAAAACCATAAATAAGATCTAGGTAAGTGCTAATTGGAAAGCATCAGTGTAGGAGGAGACACCTAGCAGGTTTCTCCTGCCAGTCTTGTCACTCTCGTGGCTGCTCAGGAGGCAGAAGGGGAGGCATTGAGAACATAAGAAAAAAACCTCATTCCCTTTTCATTTCATATGGCCAGTGCTACACTGAGCTGCCAGGGAGAGCTTTTAGGAGAAGAAATTGTAGGGAAAATTCTGTTCCATTTCCAACCCTCTGGCTGCTGCAGATGGAAACTTTGTAGATTTTGCTTCTGAATTCCAAACAATTATCCATTGGCATGTGCAACTACAATTTTTTTCGTAAGTCCAATCAACCACATCTGGTGCCTGATTTTTCTCAGGTATTGCAAAACCCTTTTAATGAGTGCAACATTTTATTCAGCAGAATAAAGATGTTTATAATTCTTAAAAAATGAATACAAAGGTTTTAAATATTTGCCAATTTTTTTTCACTTAACTAATACTAGTAAAGCACTAAGTTATTTCTGCTGCACTTTATCTCAAGTTTTTTTTTTTTTTAAAGGAATCAAAATTACAGAAAGGAAATCAGACCTGTGCTTAACTGCAGACATCCCTACCTCCATAGCCTGTAATTTTAACAGATTACAGATGATCCTTTTTGGGACGTCAGTTCAATGATTCATCATTCACATCTCTGTAACTGGAGGTGGTGAAGATCTTGAGAAAATAAAATTGAAGGTGGCAGTTATTTCTAAGAACTCCAGGAAGGTTTTGAGAACTTTCCAACCCATGCTGGTAAATGGGGGGATTTGGAACATGTGCCTATGGGTGTCATTTATTTCTGAGTACCAGATTTGCTGAATGTGCATTTGATGACTCTTAGTGGGGAAAGATGATGCAGAAAAAACTTCAGATGTGACTGAATGTGGGTGCATTGCTTATGTATGGCATTGTCTTAGCACTGAGGACTTACGGCCTGATTTATGAATTTTATCAGGCAAAATATTGCATTGCCTGTGATATCTGTGTTGTCTTGGACTATGGCAATGTTCATTTTCGACTAAACTGACTGTAGGTAAATTATTTCTTTTCTGTGAGTAACCTAAAAGAAATTAATTAATCCACTGGCACTCAGTGACCATCAGGCCTGAAGTTTATATTATAAGGTTTCCAGAACAATAATTATTATAAAGCTTGAAAAAAGATCCTTTCTGTATTTGAATGACACTAAAATATTTTGAAGATTTCTTTGAAATACAGAAGAAAACCTCCTCTGCACCAGGGTTCAGGTCTCTGTGTAGCTGCCTGGAGTACACAGGAGGTTGATACTTCAGTTCCTGCCCAGTTCAGGCAAGGGAATTTAACTCAAGCTTTCTCTCTTCTAGATGAGAGCCATAAAAGCCTCATTCTCCTTTGTTGTTTCTTTTTTGTTTATTTTTTTTTAACCTGTGTGAATAGTTTCACTATTTTGTGAAGAATTAAATAAATTTGTATTGGGCAATCATGTATGATATGAAAAATACTTTTATTAAAATTTAAAAAATGAAAAGAGTTTTTTCTGAGAAAAAAAAAACCAAGAAGGTACTGATACAAACATGTGTCCTTCAAAGAGAGAGTGAGAAAGATTGCTAGTGCTCCATGGTCAGGTTTTGGCATTTGGCAGTGATGGTTGCTATCAATCTCTGATATGTATTTCCTCTAGAAGAGTTTTAGAGCATGAGTATTTTCAAAACAAAATGCACTTTTTCAGAAAATTGGTAGTAAATTCAACTTAAAGTTACATGTGACCTTTCTGCTTCCATGTGGGACTTGTGCATCCTCATGGCAAAGCTCTTGGTTGTTGCAATTTTCCAGAACGTCATGAGCCCAGCTGGGAGCAGGCACTGGTGTGATACATGTGCTTACCTATTCTTTATAATTCATCAAAGCCTTGCATTTGGCTTTACATTCCTTCTTACTGACAGGTCCTGGAGAGAGATCTCTATATGTACACAATTCTGAATTGAAGGTCAGAGAAGTGAAGAATATCCTGAGTTGGAAGGGACCCACAAGGATCGAGTCCAACTCCTGGCTCAGCACAGGACAACTGGAACAATCCCACCCTGTGCCTGAGAGTGATGTCCAAACACTTCTTGAGCTCTGCCACTGTTGCTCTTGTGATCACTTCCCTGGGGCACCTGTTCCAGTGGGTGAAGAACCTTTTCCTTATAGCCACCCTAAACTTCCCTTGAGTCAGCTCTGGCTGTTTCCTCAAGTCCTGTCTCTGGTCCTGTCTCATTCTCTTCCCCTCGTGAGGTCTCCCCTCAGTCTTCTCTTTTCCAGACTGAACAAACCAAATCACCTCAGCTGCCTTTCATGAGGCTTCCATTCCAGCCCCTTCACCATCTCCATGTCCCTCCTTTGGATGCTTTGTGATAGCTTTATGTCCTTCTTATATTGTGGCACTCAGAACTGCATACAGGACTTGAGGTGAGGCCACAAAGATGATTGAGAAGAGAATTGGTCATGCTGAAGCATTAGGAAAATGTCCACTCCTGAATGGATAGGAGATGGAGGTGCTTGAACCCACTAGCTGTGTGATTAAAAGAGTTAAGCATTATTTTACTGAAGAAGTATGGCTGTTTCTCTAAAAAAACCCATTTTCATGTATACATCTCTGTGATTTCTGCATCTCTGTGCCTGGTTGTTTAACACTCAAAATCCTGTGAATGGTGTGAGAGCTTTTCCTATTTTCTTGCCTTATTCTTTCCACCAGTGGGCAAGGGTTGGTATATGTCATTTTTCCAGAGTGCCATATTTCACACTTCAATTTAATTTGGCTGATAATGATTTGTTAAACAAATATAAATATGTAGAGCACAGGCTGGGTCTCACACATAAAGTGTTCAACCACTTCAGCAGTTCCTTTAAAATCCCACTCCAGCCTTATAAAAGCTGCAGGTGCAAAACAGTTTGCCTCTGTACTACTTGAACAGAAGATAAAGGTAATGTGGAACTTTATATTCAGTACAACTCTTTGACAAGTATAACATTGTAAGAAGGGGATTGGGTTGGTGGTTTCCATCAGAAATACACATACTCATGAATGGGCTTACTCTTGCTCTTTTACTGTTACAGAGAAAGGACAACTGTCCAGGGAGTGCATCAAGTCTGGGACAAATGCTGCACATTAGAAATGGAAAACACGGCTCTCCTTACATTTGGAGCAAAGAACTATTTTTGAGGCTCTTTTGATCTCCAGTCCTCTAACTATGAAGTGATTCTCCTCACAGTGGTTACATCATTTTTAAATCTTACTTTAAAGTGAAGAGGTTTTTTTTCAGCCCAAAGAGAAACACCATATTCTTCTAATCTTCCTCTCCCTCCACTATGTAATTCAATGTATCTTTCAACAGAATTTTCTTACTTTCTTTGGGCATCCCACAAATTTCTGTTCTTACCCTGTTTCCTTTTCATCAGTGGGCTTTCAAGCCTCATCTGCTTTCAAGGATTCAATATCATCTTAGCACTGGTGTTTTGAATATTTCTCTTTCCACTCTCGACTCGTCTGTGTTTACTCAGGACTGCATTTTGGCATGTTTCCCTAGAAGTACTTTTTTATTCACTGAAATTCAGGGAGGACTAAACCAAGCTCCTTATCTTTCCTCCCTTAATCTGAGAGTTGCTTAAAGCCCTAATCTTCCCCGAGACCTTCTGCCCATATTTTTCTCTGTATCTTCCTTTGTACCATACGTAAACTGTGCTGATTTTTAGTGTCACAGAATGAATAAGGTTGGAAGAGCCTTCTAAGATCATCAAGTCCAACTGTTAACCCAGCACTGCCAAGTCCATCCACCACTACACCATGACCCTCAGCACCAGATCCACTTGTTTCTGGATACTTCAGGGAGGCAATACCACCACTTCTCTGGGCAGGTTCCCCTTTATATGTTTTGAGTAGAATTTGAACCTTTTGAGTTCAGGGAGAATATTAGTGTTGTGAGCAAAATTGTACTTTCAGCTTAACAATATTTGACATTTATTCTGCAAATGTTTTCTAACCTCTTGACAAAACCAGGAAAACAGGGAAAAGTAAAATGCTAGAAAACCCCTTTTAAATTTGAATTAATTCTTGCTTATTTCTAACTTCATGGAACATTTATTAGATATTTGTGATGATTTTTCACTGAAGATTGACTTTTTTCAAAGGTCATTATTTGAGTACATAAATACTCCAGGCATACTTATGCCTTTTGAAGTAAGAAATTTATTTTTGTCTTGTCTAACTTGAAAATGACCAAGTACATTTTTCTCACATATTCAAATCACAATGTTATCCTTAAGTGAAATGGGGTGTAGAACATGTCAAAATAAAGGCTAATTACATATAAACAATAGTAAGTGAGAAAGGAATTTATAGCAAAGTTTGCTTTCAAAAACTTAGCAGTACGTTTTGAAAAGTAGAGTTTCAGAATGCTGAAAAAACTCAACTTGATGGACATTCAAGTTTAGCTATCACAAATCCAGTCACACATAGCTGTTTTGTTTTTTTTTTCTTTAAAAAGCTGGAGTATGAGATTATATTGAATAGAGATTGTGTTTTACTAGCCAGCATTGGTGTCACTGGAAGAGATGTATGGAGGAAATACTAAAAATATTTGAAAATATTGTAAAACACAGATGAACTTGAGAAAATTAGGGTCTCTGCTTTGTGGAAACTTCGTGTTAGAAATCTGAAGAGCAAGAGGTGCAATTTAGGCTTGGTAATGTGTGCTGTGCTTATCTGGTCCCGAGCCCAGACAGCCACTGATGTTCATGTGCAGCTGTGGACAGGGCATTTTGTGAGGTTGATGGCAGCTAAAGATCCAGTGCTGATGTAAATTAGAACTTTACATCAGGTTTGAATTGTGGTGCCAGTGATGGAAGGGAAGTGCACCACTCAGTTTTCCCCAGCCCTGCTCGGTGCTGAAACAGCCACTGATGTGGGAGGTGGGAACACGGATAGGAAAGAAAAGAGGGTACTTTAAAATATTTTGAAGGGGGAGTACTGTGATTCCCTATTCCCTCACCAAAGTTAACACTGTTTATATTATTTTCCCTGACAGAGAGCTAAACTGTGACACATTATTATTCTGGATCAGATGGGTGGCAAGGATGGCACATGTGAAATTACAACATGTAATTATAAAGTGGGTGTTCCAGCACACTGCTGGCTATGCCATTATTACAAAAAGTGAACTTGCACTGAAGCATAACTTTTCAGAAATAACACCTCTGTAAAATATTGGGGCAGAAAATAAATAGAAAATGGAGTGCCAGGACAAGAAATCATTTCAGTCTTTAGCTGTGCTGGGACCAAGGAGATTCAATTTGTACTCAGTAAGAGTGAGTTCAAATGTTTTGCTCTTGCTGGTTTGTAGGAAGCTCCTTCTGATCTAAATATAAAGACCAAAAATGAAAGTAGTATTTCTAGACTTACTTTAATACTTGGCATTCACAGACTGGAAGCAGGAGTACAGGGAAATTTTGAGAATGAACACATTTATTTTCTAGGACTCACATGCATATCATTGTATTGCAGCCAGAAATGCCACCGTATGCACTCAAGGAATAATTTGCTATTAGTAGAACCTACTTATTAATATTTAGGTGTGGAATGTGTCACTGTCCATCTAAGATAATATCACTTATATGATCAGATGCACTGCTTTTCTCTGTAGATGATATAATACAACACTATTTCTACTTAATTAAAACCCTTTTCATTATAAGAGGCTATTAACAAAAGTCTGTCTATCTTATAAGCCTATAAATCCACTGAAATTAAGCTAGATTTTCAAACTAGAGACTATTTCACCCCATGTCAGGATATAATGTATTTCAAAAGAATTGCCCATTACTGCTACAGTGCTCAACTTTGTGTTTGGCCAAATCTATCAACTTCAGCCTTGCTTTAACTTTGTTTAATAAAGTCTTCTGGAGAATGAATGCAAATTCATTAGGCAATCTGATGTGCATCTCCGACCAGTATCATGATGGATGATGCATTTCCTGGAGCCACAGTATGTGAATTCTCCTGCTGATTTTGTTTTCATTGACTGTGGAAGCCTGAACTTTTACAACTGACTGAAGGGTGAAGAAATGGGAAGCACCCAGATGCGTTTTCTGTGCATTGTGAGATGGGAAATATCCTCAGCAAATTATCTTTTATGCCTAGTTTCTGACATTAAATGTCTTTAATAGAACATCCAGTGTTCATCAACTGACATTAGGTATCACTGAACTTACCACAGGACAACCAAACGTGGACATCACAGAGTGCTCTATAGAATTATTTGCACAGATTACCATTGTACTGATTAGATTGCAGATGATTGTAGGAACATATAAAAAATACAGTTTGTCCCTCACATTGACAAGTTGTGAATAAAAGTTATAAGTATTCCCCACTGGGTCATACTCAAATAGTGAAGTTATGACCTAGAATCAGTAAAATGTAAAGTGACCGTAGATTAATTGATTTTTGTTTCTGTGCATCAGGTATTGAATTAGAAAAATGGGCATAATGTTTCTTGTCAAGTACTTCCAGACTATTAAAAAGGGCACTGTAATATATACTTTTGGTGGTGTTGTCTTTTTATTTGCAACCTGAAATCTGTCCTGGTGGGGGGATCTCTGTATCAGTTCCATTGTCGCTGCCACCAGTTTCACTGCGAGCATCTCTAAAAAGGAGAAACACTCTCTATGATGCTGCCATCTCATGAGACTCATCTCTTTCATTCATTAGCTGATGCATTACAGTTTATTACATCTGTAAGTTATAAAGGGAAATCTATCTAAAGAGAATGTAAAAACTCCAGCAGCCTTAAGTTTATTAACAATAGTAACTCAAACCTAAATCACTGTGTACATGAATCCATTAAAAAGGCCTTGTGCATTATTTCTTTAGGCTTTAGCTTACAGGGTTTTAAGAAGGCAAATCTTAACTAGATGAAATTCTGAAGTTTACAGTGAGGCACGAGCTCAACCACTCTGCATTTTATTGTTGGTTGCAGCATGTGGTGAGTACTCAGCACAGAGATACTCACATCTGTAACAAATAACCATTTTTTTTTCTCATAAGTGGAGCTCAAACACATATTAGCACAGCCTATTTATCTGAATGAACCAAGACTGTAAATAATTAAGGAGTCTACTCTGGGAATACTTACACCATCATGGAAGCTGATTTTCATTCAAGTTGTATCAAAACAGACCCCAATAACTTTGCTCAACTCATTTTACACACAACTGCCATTCTCAGCCTCAATGACTTGCTGTGGCTAAGCCTGTTATTTTTATGCATTTATTTATTCTTACTGAAGGAAGCACCAAATTTCATCCTGTCCTACCTCTTATTCAGTGCATGGTGGGATGCCTGGATTGAAGGAGCAGACCTTTATTTGGCTCCTTATTAACAGTGCCATTGCAGGCTTTTCCTCCTGGTAGATACTGAGGATATGGACAATTGTAGCAGCAATTAAAAAATGTTTTGAGGTTGCTCTCACCTCCCTCTATGCTGTCTCTTGGAATACTCGGGCTCTTTCTCCATTTTTACTTTGTTGACACACTATTTTTGATCAGAATTTTAATTTTGGTGTGGCAGTAGATAGGGAACTCTGTTCCAAATGGAGGAGAGGATGGCTGTTGTGCTGAAACCTGTAGGAACAGAAGTAATTTTCTCTATTCAAAAACTCTGCGAGAATATACAAAATGCAGTGAGACCCTTGGACATATCTGATCCGACCCACTCAAATGAGGACTATCACCAGTACCAGATCTGCTCAGCCATGGCCTTGTCCAGCTCATGCTTTGACAACTCCCCCAAGGAATTTTTTCAGAGCTTCTCGTGTTTAAGTGTTGCAGAGCTGCTCTGTCCTTCCATGAGAGAGGTTCTCCTAATATCCTCCTCGATCCTTCCATTGCAATTTGCAGCTGTCATCCCTCATTAAATCATCTGACATTAACAAGAAAAATTTGGATCTGTCATCTTTTTAATTGTTTTTCAGTTATTCATAGGCAGCAGCCTGTAATTATTTGATCCCTTCAGCTTCCCCAAACAAAGCTGATATATTTTAATATTAATACCAGCAGACATTGTTATGTTTACAGTTCATTCACATCAGAGATATCCAGTGCTGATGACTGAAGTGAATTAAAATCTTTGAGTTTTACTTCCATTCAGTACAGTAGAAATAATTTTATACAATTTATCTCTTCCATGAGTTGTGCAGCCTTTGCTCCCATGCTCAAAACCTTAGTTCTTCTCAATGCTCAGTGAAAATGATTCTCCTGTTTTGGAACCGTGTTTAGATTTTCCATCTCTATTTCATTCAGCACAAAATATCTTTTTCTTATACTGGTTTATGTCTGAAGCCTCCTTTGCTTTGCTTCTTAATTTGACTTGCAAACCTAATTAAGCCTTACTTTAGACAGTCCTTCATTCCTATACTTCTTGACTTCTAATAGTGTGGCTTTCTTGCATGCTGCAGATCCTATTCCTTCTCAAAAAGCCACTGATTGAAAAGTGACTTGTTATGAATATGAGTTTACTTTTCTAGTATTCCAGGTGCAGGTTTTGAGCTGCAAAGTAGTTACTATGTTGACATTGTTTATGCTACTGTCTCTTAGCTTTATATTAAAATGACTGATACTGTTTGTAAAGCTTTATGGAGGTTTGCAGGTTTTTAGTTTAAATGTTTAGTTAGTTTTTGGTTTAAATGTCACTGAGAATTATGATTCTATATGATATAAGACTGGCCCACTTACTCTAAATTAGAAGAGAAATATATCGGGCACAGTTTTTATGGTTTGCATGTCTGCTAAATCACCTCTGCATTTCACAGCTTTAGCTTCTGGAAAATATTTATAGTTTTTGCTTAGGGGTGCATGCAAGTTGAGATACAACAAACTCTAAATTTAAGCTCAGTAGAAGTTTGGTTGGTTTGGGTTTTTTTAAAATATATATTTCTGCATGATTTTGCAGCTGTTTCCTGTTGCATGAGAGGTGAATCGTCAGCAGTGAAGGAGTGCTGCTTATTGGATGGGGAGGCAAATATTGGATATTGGATATTGAAGGCAAATACCTGCCCACGTGTGGGGTGTGGTTCTCTGACTCCTTTGGCATGTTTGTAAATTGGATGTAGAGCAGATATCACTGTCATGTGAACGTGTAAAATTCACATAGGTAACCTACCTTTTCCACAGTACAGGAGCCAGCCTTGACAGGAGCCCAAAAGGGGAGTGAACTGTATTAATGGACAATTTTGTCTTGATTGTTAAAAATCTTACCCCTACTTTCTTGATGTGCTAAATCCCCTCAATAATCAATATTCCTTCTAAAATTTTACCCAGCCTTCATCTTTTCTATGCTACCTCTTGATCATCATTCTGCATTTCCCTTTGGATCACTCCTTCCTCATTTCTTTAACAGAAGCATCATTCACTCTGTCATTGTGAGAACAGAGATTTCTTTCTATCTTTGTGACACCTGTATTGGTTTCATTCACTCTTCTTTTCAGTCTTTTTGGTAAACATAGTTAAGAATTTGTGACTAATATTTGAGTTCACCTTCTTGTAAAAGCATGAGAGAAATGGAATTGTCCTATTGGTTTTCGGGAATGAAGGTATTTTTCCATTTATTTGTCATGTGTTTTCATGTTTTTTTTTGTTTTGTGAGTTTTTTGTTTGTTGCACTTTACCATCTATAGTCTTCCCTCTATTTCCATAAACACAGCAGAGAATACCTCTATTAATTAGAGAAGAATGTCCTTTTATCACCCCACTTTAAACAGTGCACTTATGCAGAAACATAAAAATCTCTTCTTGTAGAAACCTGTGTTACTATTTTTCTAGGAGATAAACATCAGAATCCTGGTGGTTGTGCTCAGGCTCAGCCTTTACCATGGACAGAATCACAGAATCAAGATGTTACTTTGCATCCTTGCTTTTTTGCCCTGAGACCCTCATCTTCTCTTGAATATTTCAGTGATGTTTCTCTGGAACTTAGACCTGCTGGCACTTTCCTTTGTGCCTCACAAGGGATCAAGATAAAGGCTGGAAACACTATTTTTCCTCCTCCCCACTGGCATCACTGGCATTATCTTCTGACTCCTCTGTCACCAGTAATGGATATCCTGGCTTTGGGCTCAGCCTTTGTAACTTAACACGTGGGCAGTTCCAGTGGAGCTGCACTTAATTACAAGGCTGTACAGTTGGATTCCCAAAGCAGAATTCTCCTCATAGTAGGGGAAGTTATTTGTCTTCTCTGCTTGGACCTGTTGCCAGTTTCCAGAGTTTTTTGCAAAATACCGAGTACTTTTGTCCCTTGACATGAATCTCTACTTCCTCTGTGTTATCAGGCTCCTGGCTCAGTCAGCTGGCATTGGTTTGGATTGACTGGGCTGACTGTGTGCCAAAGCCTTTCCAGTTCATACCTAGTTAGAGAATATGCAAATTATGAAGCATTGGTAGGTAAAATATTCAAAAATACATTGAATGTGACCAAATTTCTCCATAGTCAGTTCAAGTCTGACAATAGCCAATAACCTGAATTTCAAGAGAGGAATAAGAAATACACATAATGTTTAAGGAGGTTCATGGCCCATTTTCTGTTTTGCTACATTCAACAGGTAAGTCCAAGTTCTACCCATTAAGAGCAACCTCCCACATTTTTCATTGAAAATTAATCTTCTTTAAATAATACAAGAGTCATGGGCTTCTGTAATACACTGCATGACTAAAAGGGGTCTTTTTATGACCACTTTGATGGACTGTTAGAAGTTTGGAAGTAAGCCATGGACCAAATACTAGAAGGACTCCATGAAAGTCTTTGATCTAGAAAATTTTTGCAAAGAGATATTTCTATCTTGTTTTCTTTATTTGTGTCAAAATCTCTCTGCATCTTTTCTTGAAAACTGTCATGTTTTACACTCATCCTTTTCATGTCATCTATCCTGCACTCCTGAGAAGTCAATCCAGTCTCTGAAGCAGGAAATCAGTCCCTGCTGCCTCCAGGATAACTTTTTTAAAGAAATATGTCTCCCATACCACCCATGGGCTTAGGAGGAGCTTTTCTGAACAACTTCCATTGTTATTCAAATTATTTGTGAAATGCCCTCATATTTTA
The DNA here is from genome assembly GCF_017590135.1 of Pyrgilauda ruficollis. Classification (NCBI taxonomy): domain Eukaryota; kingdom Metazoa; phylum Chordata; class Aves; order Passeriformes; family Passeridae; genus Pyrgilauda; species Pyrgilauda ruficollis. Next base: position 5,587,528 of record NW_024527044.1, read on the forward strand.
GTGTATTCTAACATTGAGAAAAGAGAGTGTATCCAGGAAAGGTGATTTCAGAGCATCTCCACCCAAGTCAAAGTGAATTTAAACTATATTGAAGATCACAGCATTTGCACGTTCATATCCCAGTTGAGGGCTCTTCATCAGTTGCCAGGTGAACTTTTCCAAGATTTTAGAATTCAGTCTATGTGTTCATTAGACTTTAAAACCCTCACAAATTTTTATGTCAAGAACCTACTTCAGAAAAAAAAATGCTTAAACTATTCCAACAGTTGCATTAAATTTGAAGGATCTAGTAAACATTATGAAGCAGAGCTAAGGTAAATCCCACATGGCTAATAAAGTTTTGGTAGTAATAGGAGATAAAGTTTGAAGTTTTTGTAATAGATTATCTAAATATCTCCAATGCAAAGCATTAAACAAATCAGGCCCAGAAACTGTTGTATAGTTTTTAAACTATCTTCAGAATCTGAATAAATGTAATGATTTTCAAACTATTCATGTTCTGGCAGAAATGTTACTACTCTTCCCCTTTGTTGTTATCACTCTTTCTGTTCAGATTTTCAGAGTGCATTTTGTGTGTTTTTTATGTTAGCAAGGTCCTTCTACCTCCCAGTAGTTTGATTTTAACCATTTTCACATTTTCATTAAAACTGTCTTTTAGTAAGAGGAAGTGTAGTAATTTATCCTTACAGGGATGTTGTGATTCAAACACTCCCTTCCCTTCCTGTTGCTTGATCCAATGTAATTAAATAATAGATTTCATTTCATAACTTTGCAGTAGCAATAAAGAGGAAATTATGTTCTGAAGGCATGTTTATTTTTTTTCCTCAGCCTGTTCATGGCTTAAAAGTGATTCTTTCTCTTTGTGCTAAAGTAATGTGAAACAGCCTTTTCAAACTTATGTCCTTGGGAAATGAATGTTAATTAAAGAATGAACATTAAATAGGAGTTAGGAAATCAGGGCCTTTTTCGGGCACAAATATCTGTTGTTCAGATTTTACATTTATGCTCCTTCATGGTGCTTTCTTTTCTCTCTCTGAGCAAAGCTCTCTCCTTTTTGCTTTCTTTGATTTTTCCAAGTCAAAATCTGTCACATTCATGCTATTGATGCCTAGAGAGTCTACCTGGAACAGAGGCTAGACAAAATTAAATAACAAAATAGGTATTTATTGAATGGCCTTCAAAGGAGATACACCTTGGGCAGTACAAGAGCCTGGCCATGGCTCTATCCAGATGGATGCAAGATGGAAAACTGGTCATGAGTTTTCATGCTTTTATAAGTTTTGGTCCATTTACATGTTGGGGTTAATTGTCCAATTCCAGCTTCAGGTTATGAAGGCCCACCCTCCCAGATTGCTCTCCTCAATTCACTGTTGTTTTAATTTTTGGGCCTGAAGCTGCAATGGTGTCCTTGGTTCTCAGGCTGGAAAAGGATGGTTTTATCTGACTGAACTGTGAGAACGTGCTAACATTTTATATGAAGTTCAGAGTCACACACCAATACAGTACAGAATCTGAAAAATATAAAAGCTAAAACTTAAGGCATCACTATTACCTGTACAATTTACGTTGTTTAGTTTTTTTAAGCTCTGAGAATTATAATTCATACCAGTGAGTAAGAAAATGCAGCGAGACAACACATACTTAGAAAAATTTGGGCTTCCTTTCCTCATTTTTACATGAAAATGGTTATGCCTTGGACTGGGACTATTGTTTTCCCTATATTTTTTCCTTTCTGTTAGATTAGAAGATTCTTGGAAGTAGTTACAGATTTAGAATATTGGAACCATTTTGAAATGTCCTGGAAAGACATTTCTTGATATAAGACAAAAAAGTTCATAGAACTGCCTGTATTGAGGTGCATTCTGATTATACCTTGTCCTCACTGACATTAAAGATTACAGGACAGGATGAGCCTTTCTCCAGTGTCATAATGTACACTGCACATCTTGTGATTGAAAAAGTATTAAAACTGAATGGTTTTGATTTTTTTTTTCTACTAATAATTTGGATGCATTTTTTGAATAGAATTTTTCTACAAATAACTTGGATACGTCTTGCAAGGTGACACTTGAGTGTCAAAATTCTGCAGGCAATTTAATGTACCTGGAGCCAAGACACCTGTGTGGTGTCTTAAATTAATAATTATTATATTACTATAATTATTTGTCTGGCATCCAAAACCATTTACACCCATAATCCTCTACATCTCTTACATGTCTCACTGTTTAATCTGAGAGATCCTACAGTATTTACTTGAAGTCCCCATCCAGACTGAGAAGCTCTCACTTGGTTGGTATGTGCACTTGAGTAGATGCGAATTAAATAGTAAGAAGAAAGTCCAATGTGAATCATTTCAGATAAAATCTTTTAACATACAAAGTCTTCCATCATTACCATGGTGTTTTCTAGCATGAACATGATTGCATATCTCACCAGGGCTGTGAAAACTTCTAGAGCTAAGAGAAGATGTTGATATTTTTGTATTTTGTATTTTTGATTTTTGTTTGAACCTGAATCCTTTTTTTCTCCTTTTGTCTCCAACTCTAAATCTTCAGAGCATTGTCTTGTGTATGTTCTGAGATTCAAATTTTTAGTGTATCTTTTTATCCTTCATTGCACCCCAAAGCAGAGCCTGGGCCCTGCTCGGAGCCCTCCCTGCACACAGGGACACCCAGGGCTGAGGGCCCCTCTTGGCTGTGTCTCCTCTCCAGGCTGAACAGCCCCAGCTCCCTCAGCATTTCCCTGTCAGGGAGAGGCTCCAGGCCCTCCATCATCTTTGCCACCCAGCACTGGACCCACTCCAGGAGCTCCATGTCTCTCTTGTCCTGAGGAGCCCAGAACTGGACACAGCACTCCAGATGTGCCTCAGCAGGGCTGAGCAGAGGGGCAGGATCACCTTCCTAATCTGTGCAGAGCTGCTTTCCAGCAGATCAGTCCCAGCCTGTACCAGTTCCAGGGGTTTTTCCTCCTTCCTGCATTTGCCTTTGTTGAATTTCAGACAGTTCTTCTCTGCCCATCTCTCCAACCTGTCAAGGTCCCCTATGTTCAGAGCACTAATGGTTGCCAGCTCTTCATAGCAATACTTCATTACCCTGAGGCTTCCTCTAAAAGCACTTTATCTCTGGCTTGGATTGGGTAAATACATGTCTTATTTTCCCTGTGTCAGACAGTGACGCCTGATTCCAATTTGCTGTCATATGGAAAGGAAGAGTATTTATTTAGTGTTCTGGTGAAACTAATATAGGGCAATGATTATTTTCCTGTGTAAGCAATGTAAGGATACATGATTTAAACAAATGGTGCTCTCAACAGCAAGGGGAGAAAGGAACCTGTTTATATTAGATCGTCTCTCAATCAACAGAGAACAGGGGTTTTTCTGCTTGCAGCCTTGGAAGCTGTGTAAGAATAATCCTGAGTGGTAGTTTCTTCTGGGACTTGAAACCAAAGGACAGGAAGCTGAGGGATAATATAAACCTCTGCTGGTTTGCATGCCACAGTAATATTAGAGAAAGAAAAGAAATAGAAATAATTGATGGATAGAAAATAAATCTGAGTTAATAAATGAATAGCAGTTTTTTTTTTGTTTGGTTTTTTTTTTGGTTTTTTTTAACTAAAGGAAATGTGAATGCATTTATTGATAAATAGTTTGCATGTTCTTATTTTTAAAAATAACATTTAGTAGCGTAAAGGCATTCAAAGATGTAACTTAGATGGAAATAGTAGTTATTATTGAGATTCTCTACTTGGAATATCTTTAGTGATGCTTCTGTAAAAAAGAAGCAGCCCCTTGGAAAAATTTCAGACCAAATCTTGTTAGTTTTATTTTAATTTGGACTAGATGACATTTAAAGGTCCCTTCCAGCTCCAACTATTCAATGATTCTACAATAATTTCCTCCAAAACTTCATAGTTTATATAGTTTAGATACAGGAAAAATTAATGCCAGTGATTTACAATGGAATGGAGTCACTTACCTCAGCATTTGAGTATCCTGACAATCCTGGAACAGTCAATAATAGGGGACATCTACACATCTACACTCATCTTCAGAAGTGGGGAAATCTGTTTGCAGAGGTTGGAGGCCTTTTGGCTGTGAGAAATTTTCAGTTTCAGGTTGGCTAATGAATCTTTCATATCTATAAAGTTCACACTTCACAAAGCTTTTTTCACAGTCTCTTGCTCATTCTAAAGAACACTACTCCATCATTTCCACTTGAATGATATTTTTCAAGCTTTTTTTTTTCCTCCCTTGTAATAATAATAGATACTGTAGAAGTTTCCAAGTTTGTTTTCTTGCCTGCTGTTACCACCAGGAGTGGGAGAAAACATCAGCTGTGGCCATCCCCAGTGACACACCAAATCTTGAATTAACACCTATGTAGCCAGTGAATAATTTGACCACATTAAAACTGAGTTCAGCGAGTCTGAATACTTTTCTGTACCTAGGGACTTTATGGTTTTAATGTTGTTGGTATAAATTCACTTAGTTTGGTCAGTGTTACCTGCTATAAATGTCAGGTGTGCAATAGGGTTTCTTTTGTTTCCTGGAGAGTAGAAGAATTACAGCTATAAAATGTTGGTCCAAAATGTTGATTTTGGAATTTGAATTGAAAGAAGGAAAAATAGAAAAAAGTCACACCTGAAGCTAAAGTTGAAATGTAGTTATTGTTCATAAATGCATTAAATTCTTTTCCTTGTGTGTCAGAAAATGGGAAAAAAAAGCTCTGTTTTAAGAAGTTAAGCTTAAATTATTTATAAAGAAGAGATTTTTTTAAAAAAATACTTTGATTCAAGCTTATCTTTTGCAATATAGAGGTATTAATTTTACTATTTACTTGAATGTCTTTTCCTTTGTAATCTAATATAATTTTAAAGGAATAATTTTGTCTCCAATAGATAACAGAGCCCAGAAACATGGTGCATTTTCCAGTTGGCTCTTACATATTTCTAATTTTTTTCTTCTTTGGTATTTTTAGAAAGATCTTGTTTGTAACTTTAAGCATGTAAACTCAAACAAGCTGTACGTGTTCTTCTTTTGCTGTTTTTGTTCCCTCTGAGTGTGTAGCTCCTTTTTTTGTATTTTTTCTACTCTGATTGTGTTGAATATGTTGCTAAAATCCATGAAGAACAAATCAAGAAAAACACTCTGACCTTTTCTATGATCAGAAGAAGTATGTGAGGTGTGAGTCAAATGAAGAGAGATGCTGATGTCTAAATTTATATTAAATATTCAATATTTATTCAATTTAAAAGATGGGAATATTCAGAAAATATATTCATCATAGTGATCAGGGGGGCTCTTTGATAGCAGTGGTGTGGTAATAACCCTGTAGGCTGAGGTGTGGGGCTTTGTTTTGGAGCTCCTGGGACTGACTTTCACCCAATTTCAGTCTGAAGGCAGCTGAAGGAAGGGCTGTTCTCTCCTGTGACTGGAACAACCTGTGCTCTTAATTTTATATCAACTGCTTTCACCCCGACATTGAAACCATTGAGTATTGAACCTGTAGATGTGTTCTTTATGCTTTTGGGAGTAGGGAGTCCCTGAGTAACCTGCTTATTGACAAAGATGCTTTTGGGGTAATTCCTCTCCAGCTACGAGGAGCTGGCTGCAGACTTCATGTCTGTATCCAGATCCAGCTCTCTGGGCTGCCTGGACTGGAAGCCAAGTGAAGGTGAGGTGAAGCAGTCAATCTTGCTTTAGGAACTTGAGGGTACAGTTTTCATAAAGGGAAAAAAATAAAAATAGTAAATTTTGTCATTGAAACCAAGATCTTAGTAGAAGGCAGGGGCTGTGGGGTATGAACTGGTGTTTTCTTATTCTTGTGATCTTTATGGACTGAGATTCACTGTATGTCCAACATAAAATAAAGCTCTTATCAGTCTCTACAGCTCCCTGAAAGGAGGTTGAAGCCAGGTGGAGATTGGTCTCTTCTCCCAGGTAACAAGTAAAGTAACAAGGACAGGACCAAATGGCCTCAAGTTGTGCCAAAGTAGGTTTGGATTGGATATTAGGAAGAATTTCTGCAGTGAAAGGGTGGTCAAACATTGGAACAGACTGTACAGGGAAGTGGTGAAGTCACCATCCCTGGAGAGATTTAGCAGATGTGTGGATGTGGCACTTGGGGAGATGGCTTAGTGGTGGCATTGCAGTGCTGGGGTAATGGTTGGACTTGATGATCCTAAAAGTATTTTCCAACTTAAACAATTCTATGTTTTCTAAAGCCTCAAAATGTGATACAGAGCATCATCTTCTAGAGGTCACATATAATCAACTGGTGTTATATTAAATGGTCTTCAGTAAAAAAACAGTTACATTTGAAACTGAGTACCTGTTAAAAAGAAAATTGATCGTCTTTTAATGTGCAGATGGACCTTTTTTTGTTTTAAACAGCTTGTGATGATTCAGTCATACTGGTGAACCCTTGTGCAGTGATCCTGAAACGTTGCCTGTGAGGGTGCTCTAATGGGCTCCATAATGTAATTATCTCCCACGATGTGCTAAGTGCATAAAGCACATCCCTTTGCTGAGTTTTGGAAACAAATTCAGTGTTTCCCTCTTTGTGTGTTAGAATAAGAAGCTCAGGTGTCACCATTAGTAGTATGTGAGATATTACATAGAAAGATTGAGGTGAAACCCTGTATTTGCCTTTTCTATTTAGTTGCCTTCATAAAAGTATCAGGATGCTCTGGAATGTATTTACAGCACTCTATCTTAATTCAGAATATTATTTGGTAATTTTATAGGAGTGTGGTTTTTCTTAGAAAAGGTGAGAAAATGGGACATTTTAATGCATATTTAATAACACAACAACCTTCCTGCCTCTCAAAAAAAATTCACCCAGGTGAATTTTCTTGTATAATGAAAACAAAATCGTAGCTCCTGCAGCATTATTCTTGGCTCCCAGCAGTTCCAAGGCATGCAAACATCACCATTCCAGCTCTGTCCTGCAGTTTAACTGGAAGGATTATGTCACAACACGGTATGTTTGTTTTCCAGCTTTTTGTCTGTTTGTCCATCAAGACGGTTTTGTAGAAGAAGTATTGGTGATTGTTGACTTTGGAGGTAGTGGAAGAAAAAATAATTCTGGAAGAAAGAAAAAAAGCAGACAGTCCCATTGAAGTAACTGTGCTTCTGTCACAGGAGAATGAATACTCCTTTCAACAAATCTATAATTTGCAGAAGTTGCAAAAAGAAAATAGCTGTAAGGTGACTGTTAACATACTTCAGTTCATCCTGCCAAGAAAGTTAACTTCATAAAGTCATTAAACCCATGATTACATTTTAAAATATTATTCCCCAGCCATTTCTTCTTAGGCTTTAAAATATAGTTACTGTATATACTACCTTCTTTGTAATGCGAAAAATTGTAAAATACACTTATTTTTCATAAACTCCTAATTATTAACAGAGCTATTTGCGCTCCTATAGTTAAAATCATTTCAACACTTCCGTTATTTAAACTTCACTTTCAGGGGTTCATAATTCTGCTGTAATAAAAAATATATTCAGACTATGAGGTCTCAGACATTGTTTGCTGGTATTAGGGAATTTAGTCTGTTTTTCTTAAAAAAGCTGAGTAATTTAGATTGTTTGCTGTTCTTCAATATCATCCCAAACAAAATATTTTGTAACGTGGACCTAATTTGAAAGCTAAAAAAATTAAGAGAAGTGAGTATGTTGGAACTTCTGCAGCCCCAAATTCTGTGTCTGGCACTGAGGCTTGGAGAAGGGAGATGGTGGGAAATTCTTGTCATAATTGCTCCCTTGCCGTGTGGTAACCTCATGTATGAACAGTTCCTGCAGCATTTCTATCCCACCCCTCATCTGGAGTCACAGGCAGTGCTGCTCCCTGAATGAAACCCTCCGTGCTCCCACTGCAGCCAGGGGTGAGGCACCTCCTGATTTCAGAGAGCTGAGAAGGCTTTTCTGGAATGACAAATGCTCGGGTGCTCCGAGATGGATTGGTTCTTTGGCACGGCTTCCTGAAATCCCCCTTCATCACATAATGACTCAACAGGGCCTTCAGCTCCAGAAATTCAGGAATTGGGCTTATTGCATATTAATGGCAACTCTGGGACAGTCAAATAAGACAGTTTGTTATAATACTAATTATAGCAAAGCACTCACGTTGTGGTTTGAATGAGTCAATTATGTGTGTGTTGAACTATAAATACATCTTCCCCCAGCCTCGGCTGTGTGGGACGTAATTTTTATTTAATTGCTTGGATACATATTTACCTGAGCATACCCTGGTTTCCCAGGTAAATACGTGTACCAATGCATAACTCATTATGGTCTGTTTGAATAAATAATCCATATTTTATAACTGTACAGGAAGTAATTATTTTCATACTTTGCTTTCTTAAAGCCAAAGAAATTAAATGCTGTGTGTCCATTCCTTAAAATAAAATAGATGCAGAGTCGAGGCAATACGAGAATAAAGTTTTCATTGTTTTGGTAGAAACTGAGAATATTATTCCAGATTTTGATCTTGTGTTTAGCCCAGAATAACTCCATTAAAGTAAACAGTGTTATTCAGGATTTGCTTAGATGCAAATGGGACATGAATTTGGCCTTTGCTCTTTATTCTCCCTTCCTACATCACAAGGCTCCTGCAAGCAGCTCACACACAACCTTTGCTATAAATGTCGTTGTCACATGTTTATAATTTGGAAAAATAAGGTATTTCAGCTACACATGGAAATTAACATACCTGAACTTTATGTCTTAGAGAGTCATGGAATGGTTTGGATTGGAAGGAGCAAGAGATCATCCTTGTGCATGTTTAGGAACCAGGGCGTGCTTTCCCTTTGGATATTTCTGCCATTGTTTTACATGATATTTGGGAAAGCTGTGTTGTGTTATCACCATGCTAAGGTCAGGTTTTCTAACACTTTTAAGCTCAGTGGGGCCAAAGTCGGCCTTGGCATAAATCCATTAGCTGCAATAGATTTACACCAGAGAGGAATATTGGCTCGTTCTTGGTAATTTTTTTTTTTTATCCAACTCTTTATATTTTATGTTAGAAACATAAGTAGCTTGCGTGCCCTCAAACTAATCAGAATAAGAAACAGTTTTGCTTATGCCAAAAAATAGAGCTATCATTTTTCACATTCTTACATTTTTCAAGTGAGATTATGTTACTGTGACTTCTGAATTCCTGAAATCTCTCTGGTCTCGGTGACTGCAAGGGCCAAGAGAGGGTTCCAGGGGGAAAATCTGAACCTCTTCACGCAGTATTTTTTGTGTTGTGCATACCAGATATAGTTAATGTTTTGTGTGCATGCGATTAGTGTGGAAAAAAATTAATGCAGTCCAGTATTATGATTTATGGACTGAATCTTTTGCCCACTGAACACTTGCCAAAATGAAAACTTCCCCCCCTCCTTTCCTCTTCTTTGGATATTAGAAACAGCTACTGTTTTTGTTGATCTTTTTAACTTCTGAATAGGCCTATTTCAAGTCATAGCAGCATGGGAGCTCAGATTAATAATATACTTATTCAGCCAGTGATACTGAGTGAAACCATTGCTAGTGTGAGTATGAAGGATAGGATTTCTTTAAATTATTTTCAGGTGCATTCATGCATTTCTAAAGAAGAATATAGAACTATTTGAACATAAATTAAATTGCTGTGTATTGATCATGTTACAGGTGTGTATGAATTTTCATATCAAGAATTTTTGAAGGTGTCTCTTCTTTTGATGACTTTTGTGCTGTGCTCACTGTCCATTTTCCATCAGAAGGTTAACAAGGCTAAGGGCAAAAAAACTTACACTTAAATCTTGCTTTTTGGATTATGTTTTCTAATTTAGAGGATAAAGTGTGAAGCATCCCTTCTATCTCAGTCGATACAGCATTATGTTTTGTGCTGAAACTGCTTGTCCACAGAGGTGATGGATTCCCCATCACTGGAAAAATTCTGGGTCAGACTGGATGGGGCTCTGAGCAACCTGGTCTAGCTGAAGGTCCCTGCTTGTTACAGGGGGTTGGACTAGATAGTCTTTAAAAATTCTTTCCAGCCCATTCTGTGATTCCATGATGATGGTGGCATTTGCTCCTTTCACCTCACAAGCCAGAACAAAAGGCTTGTGAGGTGAAAGGAGCGAATCCCACTGACTCTTTTTGAGTATTTGGGTTGAACCTCCTTAGCCCAGTACTTTGAGAAGCATCAGCTGTGCAGATAATCGAGGTTACCAGGTTGCTAAACCTGTTCTGGTTTTCTGCAAAAACCCCAATTTTCTGCACTTACTGAGAGCTGATGTACTTAGTCCTTTACAAAGAGATTTTTGCTCTTTACAGCACAATTTGAGGAGTTTGGGGCCTTTGTAGGCTCTGTCACAACGGATGTGAGGGCAGTCTATTGCTTCACGCTCCTTTGGTCACCTCTTACCAGTTTTTGTGTCATTCCTTGCTCAGTCCCATCTTTATTACTTTCACAGCTGAATGGCCTGTTCTGTTCAATAAGATTTTTCAATTCCTTCATTAGTAGAGTCGGTGTTGCCTATCAATTCATTTTCTTTCTCCCAAAAGAAATAAGAGCATTCCTAAAAAAGTTCTTCATGTGAGTCTGGTTTGTACTAATGCTAAGTCAAGTAGGGGTAGAGTTTCTTTCAAAAAATACTTAGGTAAGCTGTTTAAAATTAATATTTGTTATTCTAAAAAATTGGGAGAGGGATCAGCCGTCCTTCCACAGTTGCAGATAAAGTGCTATGGCAAGAATTTGGCATTTTTACATTGCCTGAGAGAATTATATGTTCATTTTCTGTGCTAAGAGAAGAAAAAAAAATGGCAACAGGACTTTTTAAAAGCAATCATTTTAAATATAAACAAAAAAGCTTTTTGTTGAGATTTGTCAAAGGTCTTCCAGGCTTTTCATAAAATTGTTATTCACTTCTTGGCAAACAAGACTCAAGTGAGTGACACCTTTGAGACTCCCAGCTTGTGTTTTAGTGCACAGCTTGTATTTTGCTATGGACAACCATGCAAAATATTATCTGAATTTATTTAAAACAAACCCCAGTGAATGAAGTTTTTAACACTGAAAAGGCCATCCTAATTTATTAATTTATTTTAGTTGCAGCAAGCAGCTGAAGTTTCTCAGATGAGAGGGGCTCGAGTCATCTCTGCTGAAGATCTCCTGTTCTTAATGCGCAAAGATAAGGTACAGTAATTAGACAGAAATTTCTTACTTTATGTAGGCAGCTGTTTTTGTGTTTTCAAGTGTTTTCTTAACCTGTGTAAAGGAATCCATCCTCATGAATACCTTTTTTTTAAAAGTATAGCTGTTCTGCAATTGTATTTGATTGAGCATATCATAATCATTCTGCAATATCTGAAATAATAATTGAATAATTGTTTTTTTCCTGTAGCTTCAATTATCTTTTTTTTTTTTTTTTTTTTTTTTTTACAAAGCTTTAGGGTAGATAATGTACCTTAGAGCTAAAAACAATTTCTTAATAAGATATAAATATCGATCCCTATATTTTAGGTCCCTTTAATTAAAAATCAATCATTCTAATTTCACCCTGGTTATGAAGGGTGTCAATGTGACATTTTACAATGTGATCCTTACAGTTTTGTTATTTAGACTGTCTATAAATCCTCTTTATTTTATTTCATAATATTTTTCCTATGTTTTATCCCACTAAAATCTCCAAATTTAGGTATGGCCTTGCTTTGTCTGGATAGTGAATACAGGAGGTCTACAAGGGAAAAAATAATTTTCTTTCCTCAAATTTAATAATTATTAAAATTTCAACTGTTTTAAATTACATTATTTGTTCTTCCTTTATGTCATTTTTCTCCTTAGTTTCCCTCTTGCTCTCACCCTTTTCTCTCCTTTGTTTTCCTTTCCTCATTTGACAGGTGAAACTTAATGAACAAAAATATTTCAAAATTAAACTCCACTAAAACATGAAAATAAATTGCAGTTTCTTTATCTGATAAAAGCTGTAAGGCTGTTCCGAAAACAGTGGTTGATATGGAGTCAAAGTTCATGGAAATGTGCATTTCTAGCCTAGAGTTTCCAAAGTAAGCAAACATTGTGGAGTTCCATAAAGAAGCCCAGTATATGAATTTATTCTTTCTGAAAGTCAAACTCATTTCTATCTCATAGCAATGTAACAAAGAGCTCAAATAAATAATATTTAATATGGATTTGCTACTGTTCTGAGGTACTTTCTATCTGTGGATTTTCTGCAGAATTTAAATGACAAATATTTTAAAGATTATATTTACTGAATAATGTGCTACACGTTTGTATGTTTGTGTGTTACAAAGTTTATTAAATAAGAAATAGTAATAGTCATTAATATAAATGTATTTTTTTCTCATAGAAGAAGCTTCGAAGGCTACTTAAATACATGTTTTTTCGAGACTACAAATCTAAAATTGTCAAAGGAATAGAAGAAGATGACCTCCTTGAAGGTAGAAAAAAAAGAAATTAATTTGGGAGAGGCTTGATGTCTTGTAAAAGTGTTGAAGAGTTCAATGCAAAGTATTAATGTCTGGCTTGATAGAGACACAAAAATAGTAAAAATAGTCTCTTTAGAGGAATTTTGCTGAAAATCTCTGCTTTTCCATTTGAAATATGTAAGCATTTGCATTTACCATCCAGATGAACAGTAAGACTTTAATGTCAGAGCTCTGTTGAAGTAAGAAACTGGTCCTGATTAAAGGGTTATTGATTTCAGCATCTGTATTTTAAATGCACCACCTGCAATTGAATGGACATTTGTTAAATTATTATCAAAAGGTTTTGATAGTGATATTTTTGACATGCTTTAAAAAAATATACCCTTATAATCTGAAGTTACTGAATATTAATATATGATGTGGGTGTTTTTTTCAGTGTGGTTTAACATTTTATACTTTAAATTTCTAGTTCAAATAATGGGAAACACTTTTGTTTCTGCGTTCCTTGAGGAAGTCACAGTTTTTATAACCAATGCATTTAAAGGAAAAGCTCTTTGAATTAAATATATATTAATTTATGCCACATAGTTTCCTGGTTTAAAATTTTGTTGATTTATATTGATATTAGAACTAACATTTCCATTGTAAAAAGTTAAGTTAAAACTTATCATAGCAAATCTAAACCTTACCATACTGCTATAATATCTAGCAATGTCCATACACAATTTTCTGTATTAAACTTACTTCCTTTCTCAGAGCCTTTAATTATTTTTTTCCCATACAATGAATTCCTTGTGTTTGGTTCCTCTGAGCATCCACATTGATGCTAGGTAAACATTGTACTTCTTGCTTTGACTTCATCAAGCTGTGGAGAAGTTTTTGTCAGCTCATTTGAGATTTAATTTGCCTGTGGCATTTTATTTTCATGTTTTGTGTGTGCAAGCAATTTGGCAGTACAGCTTCTTACCTGGCAGCTTTTGGGTTTTAATACTTTAGCTTGTGTCACTACTTAAAGCAAATAAACAATTCTTTTAAGCCTTTTAGATGTTCATGAAAAGTTTCCTAAATGCAGTTTATCCTGGAATTAAAGAATGCCTTTTCTAGTAAGCTTTGGTAATTAAAGCCGTTAATTTTCTTTTGTGATTTTAATGCCTTTATAGGTGTTCTGCTGTTTAGAACAACAGAGATCATCTTGCCAGCATTATCCAGGTTTTACTGCAGAGAGCAATGGTCCATTACCTTTGGAATTGCATCTTAGTGGTCATGTTAGAGTTTGCTTGAGGCTGTAGGTAATGAGGATGTTCTGCATGTGTTCAGGGAAGAACATTTCCTCAATATATTTTGCTCTGTGACTCAAGTTCTTTCTACCAAAGAGGGGTTGTTTCCTCCTAGAGCTGTGTCCACTGTGGATTCTTTGGTGAGAAGTAATGATGTACGGGCAGCAGATTAGTTTTCTCTAGATCATGAAAAACTACTTGGTTATACTAAAAATACTAAATGATGTTTTGCTCTTACTGGGGCAGAGCAGTGTCATCACCTTGTTCAGGTAGTACAGCTTGTGTGAGGGGCACAATAAGAACAGGCCTTTTCTGCTCAGTGCTGGTTCTAAACTGTGTCACTCTGAGTGATGTTTGAAGAAGACAAATAGGTTAAGTTTGTTGTTCTTTGCTTGTCTTTGTGAAGACAAATTCAACAGCAATAACACCAACAAGCGGCAGAAGCTGGCCCAGGACTTTCTCAACTCCATTGACCAGACTGGAGAGCTCTTGGCCATGTTTGAAGATGATGAGATTGATGATGTCAAGCAGGAGCGCATGGAGGTAATTCTTTCCCCTTACTGATACCCAGCAGAGAAACTGAAACATTTAATACATCATGCTGGTCTGATGCCTTTCTCATGCTGCATATTAAATCATTGTTACATGTTTTTTCTTTTGCCCAGATGGTCTAAAGAAATCCTATTTCCATATTATTCATATTCTTTCAAATGTTTCTTGATATCTAGGCACACATGCTGAGAAGGAAGATTACAGAATGGTAGTTATGGATCTTTCTGTCTGCTGTGTATTTGTATTTCTTTCCTGTAGAAAGAAAATTCTTTTTATACAAATTCCATGCACATTTTTCACAACAGTGTTTTCCTTCCTTATTATTTATCTTCTTAGCAAATTGTTTCAATACCATATAACATATATGGTATGTGTTCATATAACACAGCTTACACATTAAATTAAAATATTCTGTGCAAACATGCTTGAGTATAAACTCTTCTCTCCATCCTTTTGAGTCCTATTTTCTGTATTATGTAGTTATGAAAAATTTTATCTACAGTAAAAAATGCAGTGCTACATGACCTCCATAAAGCTAGGTGGGACTGAGAAGCAGTGTAGCTGTGTTGGCGTGGAAGTCTGAGTTTTTGACTAATTTTCTGTGGGTGGGCAGGACTACCCTGTCTTTTTGGTAATCTGGTCCACAGTGAATGCAGGGAAGAGTCCTTCACCCATCTTCATGCTCAGTTGCTCAATTCTTCCTAATGTTTTCTGTAGGCAACTGGATGTCAAGAGCAAAATTGTACTGGGAGCACACTCACAATTCCAGAGGAGTATTTGAGCCAATTTCCATCCATTTTCAGACAACTACATAGTGGACAGGACTGTTGGAAATTTGATATTTGTAGAGTGTTTTCTATACCTTTTCAGTGCTGGAAGCTGGGGGCTTTGGTTTGAGTTCCCTTTCAATGCTGAGATGGCTCATGTGTTTGGTAATATTTTTGTATTTAATATTTGGCTATTAGGCTTCATTTCCCTTTCAGGATTTCATGGAAAATTTTAAGAAATAATGGAATTTTTATCCTGTGCTAGTTGTAAATCTACTTTCTTTCTTCTTAATGGAGCCTCTTTTCAGAACTCTGGCATTTCCAATCTGCTTTCTGCTCCTTTCTGCCCTGCAATGGGATGAAATCAAAACCTAATGAAGAACCACTTCTCTGTAAGAATTTGATCAGGAACAAGTCCCATTTCCCCCCAGCTGAGAATCTGTGTCATTGAACAGTTGTATCCAACCACTGTTTGTATTTTGGAAACTGATGGTTTCTCTTCTTTAACCTCTTACTTATTTGTTTATGCAAAATGTTGTGTTTTGCATAAAGGCAGGCAAATCCTTTGAGCTTGTACACACAGAAATGGATAACAGCGTTCTTCTTAATGAATGGGTTGTGTGCTTGACTTTGCACTCTCTTCTGTTCTTCCAGTATAGTATTTTTCAGGTCTAAAGAACTTCTTAAGTTGATAAAAGAATGAAGTTCTCTGTTGTAGACAATGACCAATCTGAATCTCTGTTTGTCTGTCAAGGAATGTGTGTCTGTAATCAAACATTCGCCTTTCATCTGACTATATGTTTTGCGTTTTATCACTACACTGTAATCCATGAATGGTAGTGCATGTGTGAATTAAATATAAAAAGTAATTCTTCTCTCTGTTGCTTGACTTCATTACATTTTGTGAACTCTTGACCTGTTTCTATGTTAAAAAAAAAAAAAAAGAGTCAAGGTCTTATTTTAGAATATGTTGATGAATTATATACAGATATTAAGCCAGTACTGTCTGTTTGCTTTCTTATTAGTCTCTAAATCTAATGACAAAACATGAAAGACTGTTTGAAACATGCTACTCAAAATTTTTAATGTATTTTTGGCTTTGTTTTGTTTGGGATTTTCTTGTCACTTCGAGGTGAGTGGAAAGGAAGCAAAGATAGTAGGAAATGTGATCCATTCCTAAAGGAAGAGTTAGTGGATGGGCTAATCTCCTGTATCACATGTTCTTTCTTCAGTAGATTGTTTAGTCCACACTAAATTCTGGAGGAAATCCAATAGACAATTTAACAGGGTTTTTTTAAGGAATTAGTGTACTTAAATCATGAACTTCAATCTAAGGGCAGTGTTCCTTTTAGGTATCAATTACCTCAGAAATGTGTGGTTATCTTGGTTTGGGCAACCGTAAATGATTTCAGTTCCACTTTGCCTTGGGCCAAAATCATGCTAAGCTGTCCAGAGTAGATGATAAACATATATTTCTGATGTCATTATGGGCTAAACAGGAAATGATTGTTTAGCAGTATGGTTTCAGTTATGATACAAAATGCAAATATTGTTTATACTCATTTCTTCTAAAGCATTTCATAAAATTAGAGCTAAGCCTTCATGTTGTTGCCTGCAGTGCTGTGAGGTCCATTCCATATCTGTACCACAGAGGAGTCAGGGAAGCTCTGAGCCACTTCGGGACATTACCAAAGGAGAACAAACAATTCTACACTTCTTTGACTGAAATACAGCCACCAGCATTGTCATATTAAAAGCAAAGGACACTCATCTAGGATTGTCTATAGAATTTACTGATGTATCCCATGATTTTAATTTGAAGCAAAGGGAATGTCTCTGGAACAGTAAAGTAATACCAGCAATGTGCAAAGGGACATTGATCCAAGGTAGAATACTCTTAAAATACTCTTTCTACAGGGCAGAAATTAAGAACAGATTTCACGCTACTAAAATAATCATAACACATTATTATTTTATCAATACATTGTGATAAGATGACTTTTTATATAAACTGCAATAATAGCATTAAATAGAGGCAAACCAGTCAACTGTATTGGCAAAAATCAAAACAAAATAAAAACTGGAATAGCACCTCTGTCTCACTTCATGGCAGTTCCTATCCTGCCCTCCTGAGACAGCTACTGCTGCACCAGAGCTGCTCCTCAGAGTAAAACATTTCTAGATGAAAAAGTGATTCCCATTCCTGGATGTAACTGAACTGTGCATGGGAAGGAGAGAGGGATCATAGAGCTGGTCTGCATAATGTGTGCCAGTCTCTTGAGAATAACATATGTGATGGCAATCTACCCACACTCCTTTTTTATTGCACAGGTTGGGCTGTGGAATAGCCAGAGCTGGTGGTGCTCGGGAATTCAACTTCCCTTCCTTTGCCTGTTCTGTGGCAGAACCCACAGTAACTGACACCTTGCAAGAGGATGGCTATTTGGCTTTCCTCTGTCTCTTAAAAATCATTTAGAGAGGAGAGGTGGTATTCCTGTGGGGATGTGGCTGAATTGGTGGGGCAGAAAGGGCCCTGTTCATTTAAAATATTTGAATGTTTCCTTATTTTGCAGTTTGAGTAGACTTGGAGTTTTAGGTGCTTGTGTCCTTATGTTGCTCCTCTGAACTTCTCAGGTTCCTGACCATAGTTAAACCAACTGCAGGTTTGGCTGTAATTTTGTGAATGGTAACTTCAGTTCTGCTGCTTTTTTTTTCTGTGAGAACCACTATCACATTCTCCGTGTCACGTCATTAAATCAAGTGTAGTTATTTAAAAACTTCAGTCAACGTCACTGCAAAGCTGACATCTCTCTCATTCTGTAAATACTAATTTTTTATCATTTGTTTTATAGCTTTAATGCTCTCTCCCCCCCAAAAAAAAGTCTTCCCATCAGAAGTCTGGACTGACACACAAAAGAATTCCTAGAGCATCATGCTGTGAGTGCTCTGTTTCACTTCTGTTCCCATAGAATTAGGGGAAACACCATTCATCTGTCACTCTGACTGCTAGTTTAAGGATACATTTCCAACACTCACATGTTATATGGCAATAATTCAGTTGCAGTAGCTACCATAATGCTTTCATAGTACATTGCAAGTTTGAATAAACAGTGGAGGGAAAATAACATCCCTGCAAGAACAGACTACCTTAAAGCAGGCTTGAAGCCAGCAAAATGGTAAAAAACTAAGTTAAATCCCTACTTTCTGATTCTTTTGCAGGGGGGCTGGAACTAGATGATCTTTAAGGTTCCTTTCAACACAAACTATCTTTCGATTCTATGATTTAAGGTCTACTGTCCTATGAATTACTGAATTGATATTTAAATATCAATTCAATTGCTGAATTGATCTTTAAAAACTACAGATACTTATTTTTTATTGTAGGAGGCTCATTGTGGATGTAATTTTTTTTGGTGCTGCTCACCAGTATTCTTGTCTTAGTGGGAAATCTCTAAAGCTCACAGCAATGCAATGGGTTCTGTGCAAAAGATGGTGAATGGCATTAAAGTGTAGGCAGAATATATAGTGATTAACATTCTTTTAAGTACTCCTGTTTAAGTTTGTCTTTTTTGAGACAGACTTAATTTGTATTTGCACAAGACCCTTGAACACACCAGACTGCATCTTGAGGTACAGGGAATTGTGCTCTGGGAGTTCACTCTGTTTCAGTCTTAGAAATATATTGGACTTACCGTAAATTATTAAACTACACAGTGACCAAGAAGATTCCTTCCTGCTGGAATATCGTCATCAATGTCTGAGTGTTCACACTTTCACCTGAGCCAGGTCATGTTGTCCCAAACAATGTCCAACTCTGGCGTCCTCAACACAGGAAAACAAGGAGCTGTTGGAGCAGGTCCAGAGGAGACCATGAAGATGCTCAGAGGGCTGGAGCACCTTTCCTCTGGAGCCAGGCTGGGAGAGCTGGGGGTGTCCACCCTGGAGAAGGCTCCAGGGAGACCTTAGAGCCTCTTCCAGAGCCTGAAGGGGCTTCAGGAGAGCTGGAGAGGGACTTTTGGAGTGCCAGGACAAAGAGGAATGGTTTTAAACTAAAGGAGGGTTGATTTAGTTTAGACATAAGGAAGAAGCTTTTTATGATGAGGGTGTGAGGCACTGGCACAGGTTGCCCAGAACCATTCAGTGTGAGGTTGGAAGGGATTCTGAGCAATCTCGTCTGCTGGAAAATATCCCTGTTCCTTGCAGGGCACAGGGACTATGTGGCCTTTAAAGGTCCCTTCCAACCCAAACCTTTCTGTGACTGTAAACTCCTGGGAGGCAGCAGAGGCCAGGAGCTCTCCCCACCACATCATTTGGATGTGACAAGTCTCCTAGGACAGCATTAGCATGGACAGAGGTTGCTCTGTGGTGATTGCCCTTGGACACAGGATGTGGACTTGGGGTCCTTTAATTGAGAGAGAAAATTGGAGGGCATAAATCAGAAGTAAACAACTGTGAGCTCTTCTTTTCAGGGTGGATCTGAAAGATGGTGTTGAAGTTCTCAAATTCATTGTGCAAATTTGGAAAATATGTACAGAGAAAATAAGAAGGAAGTGATTGAGGAGGAACTCTGAAACCTTTTAGTACCACTGTGCTCATTTCACCAGCCACAATTAAGCCAGTGAAAGTGCTGGGGAGGGGGGGTCATTACTCTTTAGTGAGTATCTGATTTAAGGCCCATATGAAAAATAGGGACAGCACACACTTAATAGAAAGTGCATGCTGAAAGACAAACTAAGAAGTTTTCTTTTACTAAGCATCAATTCTCAGTCCATGTCTCTTTTGCTCTCCAATTTTGATAATATACCTATTTTTCTTTTCAAAGAATTATTTTTGACTTCCTTGCTGAAATCAGATTGATGTTGACAAAATCTGTATTTTGGGACAGAATCTTTGGATTTAGTTGAGTGCTGGCTTCTCTTATCTCACAATATTGTGCCCAAATCAAATAAATTGTTGCTTTTTAGAATCACAGTTTACTGATTTTAAACCTTTGATTTTAACAGCTACGCGTTAGGAAATAATGTATCCTTGGATAAGATTTGATAGTGTAATCCCTGTGGGGTTTTTGTGCTGTTCTTTACCAAACATTGTCAAATATGGGCAAAGGGATGCCAGTGGCAGGACAGAAGGACGAGCCATAACATTAAATCCCTTAAATCTCACATTTTTTATGGACTAAATAATTGCAGCCCTAAATGCAAACCAGTAGCATCCTCATCCATGAGTCCTGGACAAGTCAGAGCAGAAAAGGATTTCTAGTGGCTAAATAACCTACTCAAAGAGGAGTGGGAAAGTTCCTGCCCAAGGACACAAGTCCTGGTACAGTGAGGAAAGCAAGACCAGGATCTCATTTTCCCATTCTCTTAAGCTGTTTTGAGAGCTCTGTTCATCACTTCCACAAGTTGGGCTGAATTTCACTTAGTGGTACCTGCCTAAAAATTTAAACATTCCAGAAACTTAGGCTGGCTTCTGTACTCAGAAATGAGAGGGAAACAATCCAGGGGGAAGTTAATTTCTTAGATCAGAGGTAGAAATATTTTTTTTTACCAATTTTTATTCCTAGAAAGTTACATTAAAGTGTACTTCATCAGGTGTTAAGAAAAGTACTTCCAGTGCCTCCAGGATGATTCTTGTTAGAGACTCAAGATCTGTGTGTGTTGTGGGACCTTGATATAAAAAAAAAAAAACCTGTAATGATGATATGAAATAGACTTTAGGGTCACACCGGCTCCCTATATGCTGTCTACTGGTTTTGATTTACACAGATGCCAAGATTAAAAAGAACATAGATGAAACATCAATCAACAAAACCCACTTATTTTTTTCTGTAGGCAATGGGGTTGGTTGGTTTTTTGTTTTTTTTTCAATACTGCAAAATGGAAGGAATGCAATTATAGAAGGAATTAATTCCACTGCATCAGTCCATGCAGTGTTTCCAGATGAGCGCAAAGCACAACTGGTAGCTACTCAACTCTAAATTTGCTGTTTTGGCATGAAATTATCTGTAAGCATTATTTGGTATAAAAATAAGCCTGGTGGTATTAATGGTTTCTCTGATTACACATTGCTTAGGAATGTTTGGGATAGTGGGAAAGCACTGTTTCTCTTGGGCAGTGATTGAATTGGTTAAAAGTAAACAGAAATAAACAGGAACAATTTTTCATTATTATCTATATGGCTGTAAATGTTGTGCCATTCTCTTTGGAATGGGAAAAAGCCCCTGAGTGGAAAAGATTACTTGTCACAGCCAGTATCAATCAAATTTTTACACTGCTAAATCTAACATTATTGGCTTTTTCTCACATTGGGGTTGCTTGCTATGGTTACATAGAGTGGCCTGTTTGTTTGGATCTTCCGTCATGGGGTTTTTGAGCATTTTAATGAATGTTGCTCATACTGCAAATCTAGGCAGTTTTGCTGGAGGGAAAGGTGTTATTTGCTTTTCTGTCTTCTAGTTCTTTGAGTATTTTTTGCCACTATTTGCTTTCTCTGAGGAAGAGGAAGATCCGGGGCTGTTGTAGTTTTGACAACCAAATGGCTGTGTCTCAAATTTTGGAAGGAAACTTTATATATATATTATTTATATCTGTGATTAAATGTAGACACACATGCTTATAAACAGTATTTCCATGGAGCATTTGATTAGGAGCCAAATACAAGACTACCAAAACATTCTCCTTCTGAGTGTATTTTAACATGTTTAACATGTTGCTTAGCTCTACTAATCACCCTGTATTGGTACTCACAACAGAGTTATTTTTTATATAAACTTTGGAGAATTGGGAGCAAGGATTGATGCTGAAGTCTGACATTGGTCCCATTGGTAGGAGGTTATTGAAACTCTTGTAATTTAAAGTAATTAAATTTGTGCTAATAGCGATTTGTATTTTTGAAGTTGTTTAGAGGTACAATAATGTAAATCTTGTCTACAAGACAGGCTGTAACTCAGATACTTTAGGGTGGAAGTTATTTTTTCAGATCTTTGAACTTCTATGTAGCAGATTGCTGTCTTTAAGTTCCACTGAGCCTAATATTGAGGTCCTTTCTAAATGAAGAGGAAACAACAACTGTTTATTTCTTATGTTGAGATGTTGACCAGGTCTACACTGAGAATAGTTCTGTCCTCTCAAGTTTTTCAGAAGGAACCCGTCACTTGCATAAAACCATTTTTAAGATGTTTTGCACAGGATTCAGAAAACTCAAAAACCCATGGAGTTGTAACATAAGTTAATAAGAATTTCAAACACAGTATTATTCTATAAGCTTCCTACTTCTTATTTGTTGCAAGGAAGAGATTTTCTGACACTGTCGTGAATAGTGAGACTGAAATCTCAGCACAGAGACCCTGTATTTTTGGCAGAAATCTTCACAACCACTTGCTTCTCTCACTCGTCTGGAAAACTCCGTAGGCAGGAGCACCTTGGGTTGTCAGCCACTGAGCCACTGTGTGACCAAGCTCCCGGACACCCCTGAATTTCTCTTTCCTTCCGTTTAAAGTTTCAAATCACAAAAATCTTTCTGTGGAAGAAAATAATACCTTCTAACATATGAAGACAATAGAGGAAGGCTCTCTATGGCATGAAATAGAGGGGAGTTGAGGGTGTTCTTCTTTTTCAGCTGCTGCAGAAGAGAATGGTCTGAGGTGTAACAGGCAAGGTCCTGGGTTTAACAGAGAGGAGAGAACACTCAGAAGCCAATAAGAAGGAAAGGAATTTTTTCTGCTTCATCCGTAGAAGGCTGATGCAAGACCCTTGGCCTAAGGCTGTGCCAGACTCATTCATCTGAAGGTTAATTTTTCTGCTATTTCTAGACATCACAGGTAGAGCAGAGAAACCCTTTTCCCTTTCCTTACCCTGTATGTCCACTAAAGGATTAGCACTGTCTTTCCCTGTATTAAACTCCAGCCAGGAACTAAAACCTGCTTTGAATCAGGCCCATGGGTTTACCCTGCAAATACCTCCCACAAAATGACTGAGAATCCTTTTCTTTCTAACTGGAATTTGCCCTCTAACAGCAGTCTGAGCAAACTGTGTGTCATCAGAGCCTCTCCAGCCAGTCTGCAGCACACAGACAGCATCAAGGAGCATTGGAAGTAGTTTTCAGGCTGCACTCCAGCTAAATATAGCCAAAATGAGCTCAGATCTATTGAGTTGCACCACTTAAAGTGGGGGAAGAAATCTATAGAGAGTTATTGAATACAAAGATGTTGCATTTGGTTAAAGAAGTGCTTGAGCTACAGATCACTGGGTGCTGTATGACTGTTGAAGAAACAATTATCATAAGCTAGTTCTGTAGTTATACTGATCATACCTTGCTGCTGTTGGAACTTGGGCAAAACAGACATTTGTCTGTCTCTCCTTTTGTATATTTAATTCTTCTTTTTCTGTTTCTAATTTTCGTTTGGCATTTTATTTTTTTGTTTTTCCATCTGACCACAGTATTATCCAAGACTAGTGCAGTTTTACTCCTCGGAAATAAAGAGGTCAGTTTGCTGGTTCCTGGGCTATGTTGTCCATAGTATTTGATTTCATTCACATAGGATTTTGTGAATGTTACTATTTCATTGAAGTCAGAGAGGATTTCATGAACCGCAGGCATTTAAGGAAAAAATTGAGAATCACTTGATTCACTCAATAGTCTCTATCTCCACATGGTCATCTTCCTTTCAGTGAATTCCAGACCAAAATCCAGAATTTCACAAGATTTGGTTACCTATTACCCAGATACTATGGTCAAATGTTGTCATTTTTTGTTCGCATTTGTAAAGCCACAAGGGGCCAAACTTTCCCACCTATATTCACACTCAAGTTCAGATATCATGAGGAAAGTCAAAGGATCTATTGCTACAGTGAAGGTCATCAAGGTAATCCAATAGTAAACACATTGTTTCCTAGGGAATGAGAAATACCAGCATTTTTTTGCTTTAAAACTCATTCTGATAGGACTTGTAACTACAAGCTGCCCTTGTAACATGACAGGCTATCCCTAAGATAGGACCCTATGGCAGATTTTTTCATAGGGAATGTGATTTTAGTTCTGAGAGTAAGAATAAGAACACAAGTTCATGAAAAATACAAGGTATGCAGGTTAATGTGATTTTACTTTCATCAGTTTTCTATATAAATTAACAGGAAGGAACTAAAGTGAGTACAGGACATTTCAGAACCAGAGCAGTTGCCTCCCCTTGCACTGCATTTTCTTGAAGCACAAACTGACAGAGTCAAGATTAAGATTACATATGAGGAAGAAAACTCTTTACTGTGAGGGTGGTGAGACACTGGTACAGGTTGCCCAGGAAAGTCGTCCCTATCCCTGGAAGTGTCCACAGCCAGGTTGCATGGGGCCCTGAGCAGCCTCGGATAGTGGAAAGTGTCCCTGCCCATGGCAGGGGGTTGGAACCACGGATCTTTAAGGTCCTTTTCAATCCAAACTATTCTGTGATTCTGTGATTCTCTTTATGCATTCAACTCAGACATGATTAGCTGCTGGATCTTATAAACTAAATAAAAGCAGTAATTCATTGCATGGCAAATAAATACTGAGTCACGATCCAGAGCAGTCAAATGTGTGGAAAGCAGGCCTGGCATTCACAAGGACCTTGTTGACAGGCTGGAGAAATAGGCTGACACAAAGGTCAGCAATAGTAAATGTGGATGCTGTAACCCCATGCAAGGATACAGCGTGTGGGGCAGCCACGTGCTGGGCTGTGTCAGCAGAGGTTGCCAGCAGTTCAAGGGAAACAATGACTACCCCTGATCTGGCACTTGTGGGACCACATTTGGAATCTGTGGCCTATTTTGTGCTCCCTCCAAGTACAAGAAGGACTTTGAAATACTGAAGCAGAAGATCACCAAGAAATAGAGGGGGTGCATATGATGAATGACTGAGAGGCAAAAACTTGCTCAGCCTGAAAAAGAGGAGGCAAAAGGGAAATTTCTAACTAACGACAGGAGGAGATGGAGCCAGACTGTGTTTGGATGTGCATGGCAAAGGACATAATTTGAACTGATACCTGATAGGAGAAAAGCAGTCCTGGTCAAAGATTGGAACTGATTGGCCAGAGAGGATGAGGAAGTTTCCATCTTTGGAGAGATCTCAAACTTGGCTGATCAAGGTGCTAAACCACTTGATCTAATTGGTCCTTTTTTTGAGCAGAGTCAAACTAGAGATCTCTGGAAGGTCCAAAACTTTTTTGGATTAAATTATTCTACCATTCTGTGATCCTGCACTCAAGTTTCCCATTTCAGATATTAAAATGGCTGGTGGGGTGGAAATAGAAGAGCTTTTATAAAGCAAATAGATGACAAACCATCTCAGATTTCTAAGAACTGTTTAAAAATCTAGGTAGCATATAATTGGACTTTCCAGTTTCTGCACTTTCTGTAATCTGTAGCTGCTGGTATTTCCTGGAATAGATGTTTTATGTACATAAGGAACAGGGTTTTCTGTCTTTCATTTTGTCTCGGTCGCTGTGGTTTATTTTATCTATAATGTTGCTTGCTGTATTCTTCCGTAAGAATATGATCTGGCGGCTGTACAAAATTACACTTGGGGAGAACTTCACACATCTGCTGCAGCAAAGGAACCAGGAGCAGCAAGATTTAAGCTTCCTAAGTGTCTGTTGAAATCCTAAAATACAATTAAGCTCTGCGTGTTTTAAAATGGGAGATGCATCCACTCCCAATCCACCAGAAAAAGGACCCACAACATTCCTACAGAACAGCACGGGTTATATGCTGCCATAGTTTATTCTCTTGACCCAAGGCAGCATGATTCCATTTGGGTCTTTAGCCCCTCAAACTTTAAATTTCGTCCTCTCAAGTCTTTCTTTCTGCTCTCCCATCTTTGTAAAAATTGTGGATACCTAGTCAGGTATACTCTTTCATTAAATGGGTCAGAAAAGGTTCTTTTAATTTGGATAATCAGGAAAAACAGTGGCAGATCTCATTTTCAGGTAGTTCCCTTACATAAAGGAGTGCATGGAGTGCATATGCAGAGTTTATTCTTACAGATATTCTTGTAATCAGCATTTGTGCCTTTTAATAATCTGGGATTTGCATTACAATAACTTTAAAACATGACAGAAATTAGCCATTGCACCCTCTTTACCTTGACAAAGTACATCTACAACTTGACTTAAATTTTCATGGAGGACAAGATCATAATATACTGTCACTAGCAAAAATACTGATTTTGGATAGAGAGGAAATTTTAGATAATATTTCATTTGAATTCAGAAAGATCTTGGTGAGGTAGGGGGCCACAGTTGAATGTGTGGGTCTATATGTTCAGAGGTAGCTCTTTTAACTTTTTTATGCAGGTAGTGGCAGGCTTTTGGAATTTCTTTGGCATAAGGAAGAACACAGGATCTTCTTTGGTGTCTGTATTGTGTGTGCATACAAAAAAATATACTGATGCATGTATTTTATTCTCAGATAATTCCTTAACATCTTTTCCACACTCTGCTTTTGAGTGGCACATGTGAGGGGCAGGGACAGGGATTCCTTGGTAGCAGTGTTTAAGTGCTGTTGAAACTTTGCCTCCGGCATTTCGGAAGCAATCATTAAGTTTGGGTTTCCATTTGATCAAACAAAAGAAGGACGGGTAGTCTCTGTCAGGGGGCTGGATTTTATTTCCCAAGGCTAACAGCCATTTCCAGGACTTTGTCAGACCTACTGAGAGTTTTTTCTCCCCCATTGTCAGATGGTATTATTTAAAATCAGTTCATCCACTTGTGTGGGATCCATATCCTATATCATACAGCGACTCTGACAAGAAGATGCTTTTACTGGGGGTGTTATTCAAAGGACTGTTGATTTTCTCAGGCTGCAGACATCTGCAGAAAAAGCTTGTAGAACATCCAGCATCTGGTATTGAGCCCTCGCTCCTTACACAGACCATATCAAACAGTCTGGAAACGGAACACGTTCCCTACATCCGCTTGGAAATAACTTTTTTTGGTGTTTATTGTAGATGTATTAGCTGTCAGCTCGTATCATCAGCCAATTATTTTATATCTGAAAATTGTAATGGCATCCTCAGATGTACTAAAGTCAGGCAGATTTCCAGCTACTAATCACACCCTTCTTAAAAGGGAAGTTAACTCTTGACATACCTCAAGGCTGGAGATCTGATTTCTCCTTCCAGAATTTAGAGGAATGCATTGGTGAGATGGCTCTTGTGCCTTGGTACCCTGAGCTGTATTTTAAAGAAAGAGAGAAAAATGCTGCAAAGACACTGGCATCTTTGAGAAATGCTAAATTTGACTCAAAGAAAGTCAGAAAAATTCAGAAAACCTGAAAAATTCAAGATACCACCACTGAAGAGTAATTTTTCTCCAGGCTGTGTAATGGCATGAGAGTCTACAGCAACTTCTAACAACACAGTCAAGTAATTGATGCCAGACCGTGGCTGTTCATGTTGCTACACCTTTAATTCTAAATACACTTCAACCTTCCAAGCTGTGCCACAGAATCTTAGTATTAAAGATACTGTTCTTTGCATCCTAATGGTGTTTAATCTTTTATTGTAATATTTTGAACTGAAAATGTTTTTTGCATTTTTCTGAGTAGGGCTATGTTACTATTTAAACTTTCTTTTTTTCATAGATCTTTGATTCACTTTGGAACCTCTCCACCGCCCTAAAACTCCCTAATGCTCCATTTCAGTTAGCCTAGATATCCAGGAAAAATCTAAATAGATGTCAGAAATCCCTAGAAATTTGAACATTGTTTTTGACATTTCAAAAACGAAATAATTTTCATTTTCACATTAATTTACAAAGCTTTCATTGACCATCAATAGGAATATCAATCTTAACTGTGGCATATGTTTAATATTTATATAGCTGATTTTAAACAGGAATTAAAGCTGAGGCTTTTTTTTTTAGGAAGAACTCTTGCAAAGTTCTTGAATTCAAAGCTTTCTACCTATAAGAAACCAACTGCAGCATAAAAGTAGAACCAAAAAATAAAAAAAAAAAAAAGAAGAATTTTTCCTATATGGTATCTCTTTTCCCCTTCTGGAATTGACTAAATATTTTGCATGCTGAATTGAAAGGTGCTAACTCCTTTGGAAGGGATTCTTTTCACTGTAAGCAATTTTAAGAATGTGTACAGGGAATTGTGTCCTGATGTTTATTTCTTTTTACAGACTGATTGAATGAATATTATATTCAAGAGCCATTATTAATGCAGGATAAAAATTTTTGTATCAGACACTGCAAATTAGGAAGATGAAAAATAAAATTCCCCAAATTTGCTTTTTAAAAAATTTTCTGACAGTCTGAATACTCTTTAGGTCACTTTTAATTGGCGATTAGAAATAAAGCAGTGACTTCTCTGTTATGATGGGGCTCAGAGGGGCTGTGCTGATTTAGAAAAACTGAAAATCCCAGTAGTTACTTTAATAGTTCACAATTAAATTTACAAATCAAGTTTCATTTAAATGAATTATTTTAAAGGGATGTAAATTTATGTAAATCTACAGTGTGCAATTACACTGAAGACTGGTGCTGTTGCTCTGAATTTTATAATATTATGGCAATTTAAAAATGCTTCAAGATATTTTCTAATTTACACATGTGCCTCCAAATGAGGTAAAATTAGGCAAAGCTTTTTCTTAAATTATGGAATCATAGATAGAATAAATGAAAGGAATAGAATAAACTGTAGAATCATAAATACATATTTTTAAATACTCTTAGTAAATCAGAATATTCTACCTGAAATTTCATAGTTATAGTTGTGATGCACTGGTAAAAGTTATTTTTGTGGGTGTGTGCAGCTAATATGAATTCATATTTAGAAAAAGGAAAGTCCAGTAGTTTTATATTTAGACAGTACATCAAAATCCTTACTTTTGGAACTAAAACTAGCATCCCATAGCCAGCTTTATTTATTAATTAGTGCTACATTATTGAGTGTAGTTGAGAATTTCAGAGGTCATTGGCATTCAGGTACTTTCTGAATGATATAAAGATCTCTCTTCAATGAATGAAGTCTTGTTGCAAACTAAAGGATGTTTAAAATAATCACACACATCTATGGAATAGTAGAAGTCTGCTGTAAGGTTGAGCTGAGGTGGTGTTAACATTAGCTCATTATATCAATATTTGTAAGATTCAGATTCTCCAGGGTTGTTTCTTGGAAAGCTACATATATTCATTATCAGTTTAAACCATCAGCACAAGAACTGCCTTTGTCTTGGAAATATAAATAAAAACTTGTCAGTGGATGATGAGGACTCTTTCCCACCTTGCAAGTGAAGGGAGCGTGTAACAAAGGCTGCAGAAGGCTGAAATTTCAGCTGAAAGTATTACTTTCATGGCATGTCCAATATTGAAAAACTTTAAAATATTTCACAAAAATGTTACTTCTAATGTAACATTGGTTTAAATTCTATATTACTTAAGCAAATATTTAAATATTATATTAGTTTTTCTGCATACTTGACATGAATATAATTCTACCTTCCTGCCAAGTATGTCAAAACCCAAATTCACTTCCATTTGCCAGGGTAAATGTTTATTTTGTTTTCCCACATAATGTGCTCTTTAAAGTGTCACCAGGATACCAAATCTGATGGCTTTTTAATAGAGACACGGTGGGGGTTTTTTGCTTTCATTAGGAAACAGGATAAACTATCAGTGAAGCTAATGGTAATGAACCCATATACAGTAGATGCTCTTTGCTCTCCTTCCCCTCATCTCAGCACTTAAAAAAAAAGAAATTTGCATCAAAACTATTGTCATGGTACCTCATTTTTAATAAATGCATGAAGGGTCTGTAGGAGGAAGTGGTGCTGGGGGGGCAGAGCAAGAGACCAGGATAAGCAGAACCATTTCTTCTCTCAAAGGTGAGCTGGGATGCCTCAGTGAGGCTCCCCAAACAACTTTTCGGTTTGTTTTGCTATGAAATGGGTGAGATTATTTAAGAGATAATTCATGGGGAGGTCACTATTAAAAAACTGTGTTTGCTACTTTACTATTTGTATTACAGAATGTCACCCTGTGCTTGCGTAGTTTTTCACCAGTGAGTTTTACTTTGACTTTCATCCTCCAATCTTAGCCAAACTAAAAAAACCTGTGGTCATGAATGAAAATCTTGAAATCTTGAATTTTCTGCTTTTGAATAATATATTAGTAAAGTTTCTTTGAAAAGCTTCAGTTCTGCTTCTGATGCAAAATGGAATGTAACTGGTTAATTGGTTTAAGTATTGTTGTGAAAGTTCCATGTTGTTGTTGTTGTTGTTGTTGGTTTTTTGTTGTTTGTTTGGTTTTTTTTTTTTTTTGTTTTTTTGTTTTTTTGTTTTGGTTTTTTTTTAGTTTTTCTTTGTTTTCTTCCAAAGAAGGGAATGGGGATGTTTAATAAGAGAACTCCTCCAATGGCTTTGGATGGTGGGGATTGTTTTGAATTAATGAGAGCATATGTTTCTTTGGTTTTATGTAAACGCTTAATAATTTTGTGGTATATTTATCAATGGGCATGGTATAAGAGACTAACTAAAGAGATTGTTCCAAATTAGTCAAATTAGCTGATGGTTTAAATTAGCCTAATTCCAAATGCTAAATCATGTTGTTAAACCCCAGAATCTTCATGTTTTCCTTTTTCCTCTCTAACATTAGAAAGAGAAGAGAGAAAGTAGGGTGAAAAAAGAAGCATTTGCCAATTAAACAAACTGCCTTTGGGAAAATGATCTTATTATGATTCTATTTCTCATGTATATAGTGGAGATAATTCTCATAAGGCTACTATGAAGACAAATTTGTATTTAAAGCAATTAAGAAACAATAATGAATACCAGCATAACATTTTCTGTGTCGTTAAATAATAATATTAAATATTGCAATTAACTTTTGACAAAGCAAATATTCACGTCTGGTCAATTTTGTTCTGTTGTGTTCTGTTCTGGGAAGGAAGTCCCAATTTAAAGCAAAAAGAGCACAATGCTTTTGTTCAAAGCCTGTCACTTCAGAGGACAATTTTTAGTGTCTCCTTTCCTTACTCTTCATACCTGGCTTGTTGTGAGGTTTGGTTGTGCTTTTTTTCTCCCCCAGCCTGTGCAAGCTGGGAATACACAGCTGTGGTGCATCATGGCATCACCACACACAAGCTTTGTGCTACTTTATGATCTATGCAAATGTAATGTCATCTTTGAAATGAGCCTTAAACATTATTAATCCAGCCTTCATTTGCACTCAGCCATGCTTGGATGTCAAATTAGTAGCAGAACCCAGGAAGGAGTTCTGAATTTTGAGTCTGTCTCTCTTTTAGGTCAGGAAGTGTGGTCTGTTCAAAAGGCTGTTCAAAGAGCAGCCAATTTCAGCCGGTAGAGCTGAGACGTCTTTGTGTTATAAATTGCTTTGAGAAATCACAGAATCACAAAGATCTTCCATTTCCAATCCCCTGCCGTGACAGGTACACCTTAAGTTATCCCAGGTTGCTCCAAGCCCCATCCAACCTGGACACTTCCAGGGATAGGGCAGCCACAGCTTCCTGGACAGCGTATACCAGTGCCTCACCACTCTCACAGGGAAGAATTCCATCCTAATATCCCATCTCACCCTTAACTCTAGCAGTGGGAAGCCTTTTGTCCTTGTACTGTCCCTCTATCCCTTGTCCCAAGTCCTTCTCCAGCTCTGTTAGAGTCCCTTTAGACTCTGGAAGATGCTCAAAGGTCTCCCTGGAGCCTTCTCTTCTCCAGACTGGACACTCCCAGCTCTCCCAGCCTGGCTCCATAGGAAATGTGCTCTAGCCCTCTGAACATCTTCATGTCCTCCTCTGGAACTGTTCCAGCAAGTCCACATCCTCCTTTTATTGGAGACATGCACATCTCAAGCAATTCCTCCTGGTCACTGTTTTTCTAAGGGAAGCATTTCCCCTTTAGCTCAGTGTATGACTCACTTATTCCCTGAATTTCGCGATGTGATTTTTATCTGGAGTTCCATGTCTTGTAATTATCAAATTAGAAAGGCTTTTCCAAAAGACTAAAGCCCCAACCACAGAATTAGAGTCAGTGGTGTAAATACCACAAGTTGAGAAATGTCTCTATGCTTCTGGTGTTAAGGAAGCAATACATTTTTGCGTACCACTCTGTATTGTTCTCTGGTTATAGCAGACTCTACCACACAAAATAAATCCGAGTAATTTGCATTCTCCAGTCATATGCCAAGGAGAGAACATCTATGAGTATTTAGTACCATGTGTTTTAGGTTTAATTAATTAATTTTTATGGTTTTCTCTCAGACATTCATGAATACACTTACACGATTTCGTCATGAAAGTTGATAGATTTGGACTTGTCATGGAAAATGGCTGAGCTAAACTGTTTATTCATGTATTCTAGGTGCAACTTTAAATTGGGGGAGGTATTTGTAGGGTGACACCCTACAGATATCGATGTTAATTGAAGCTTTGAAGGAGACACTACAGATTCCAGACTTCCCCTCTAAGGTGTAAGACCCAATCTTGATTTAACAAGTGGATTTCTGCGCTGCACACCAAATTACTTATAAATATAGTAAAAACTTTGTGTCTTTTTGTGTGTATGTTTTGCCATTATCTTGGAAATTAGTCTTTTTTTTAAAAAAAAAGTTTTTAAGAAGCAACCTAACTCAAAAAAACCCCCATTAATTATAAACCTTTTTCATTCTCTGACTGAAAGAGCATCACCTGCCAAGCATGCCTGCATGGATATGCCTGTAGGATTATATGGCTTGTGAATCTCCTGCACAAGAATAATTGCAATTATTCTTGTGCAGGATAACAAAAGAAAGGCAGGTACTGTGAGAACTGGCTGTTCAACAGGGAATGAATACAAGACAAGTCTGTTTTATTAAGACCAAGGGAAAAGACAGAATTAGAATTATTAAAAATAAGATGATTCAAAGGAATATGTATTTTTATGTGGTCTGTTACTTACTCTGCTTTCTGCCAGTCAGAATTTTCCTTAATCTTCTTATGATCCTCTTTTTAAAGTGAAGTTTCAGGAGGGCATTTCACAGTCTCAACAGACCTGATTAACAGAGATAACCTTACAGGACAATGAATTTAATCACAAATGTTTCTTACTAGTATGTGCCTTGGGTTCACTTCCTTTTCAACTTAAAGAGTGTCAGAACAATTCTCTTGA
Source organism: Pyrgilauda ruficollis (assembly GCF_017590135.1). NCBI lineage: Eukaryota > Metazoa > Chordata > Aves > Passeriformes > Passeridae > Pyrgilauda > Pyrgilauda ruficollis. The sequence continues at coordinate 5,620,674 of NW_024527044.1, forward strand.
AGACTTCCTTTCATTTCTCATTTAACATGAGTGAAACTATCAGAAGTCTTTTTAAAACCATGTCTTGATGGTGGCTATTAACAGGGCAGAGTTTTGCCATGCAATTTTTTTTTAAATTAAGTTTATTCCTTTATTTGCATTTACTAGTTAAAGCCAGTGAATGAGAGAGGGCTGGTCTCAAGCTGTTCCCGAACTTCCCTACTGCTCATATACAAACTTTACTGAATGTGTTTCTGAACAAGTCGTGGCTCTACACTGAGTAATTCTGGCCATGTTGTAGCTGGGTGAATGGATAGAATACGTCTGGGAACTGAGTTTCACTTAAACTGAATACGTCTAGGATTGATTTCCAGGTTAACTTGGGGGCTGAAACAACCCAATTCACCTCCTGCTATTCCATTTGGATCAGTAGGAGGAGGACTGGATCTCACAGCTCTCTCCCACACCCAGGATGGTGAAGAAGTGTGTGAGGTGTGTTTTGCCTGTATTTTGCCCTATAAACAGCCCTGGGGCAAAAAACACTCCTTGAGTTTCTGGCCACAAGTCTAAAAGAAATATTTAAAATCTAGAATGTGATGGCTGATTTTGACTGCCACTAAGAGAAAAAATTTAAAGCTCAAGATGCAAAAGAGGCTGCTTTGCTGTCTGTGTCTCCCATGCCTTGCAGTGATCCCTGTTTTGGTGACTGCAAGATTTACTGGTGAGGTGCTAAAGCTGTTTCTATGAACCTTGCTCATGAATGGATACAGAGTCACGGTAAGGTTTCAGAGGAATGCTATCCAGAAGATATAAGGGTATCCTCATATTAACATGGTATGTAAAGTTTTTGATGTACAGCCAGATGGAAACCACAGGAAAGTGCTACAATGTCCTCAACCAGAAAAGTGAGGGAAGTCAGTAGTCTTGATATATTAATATATCAATATATCCCACATAACTTTTTTCATTTGGTAGGATAGTTTATCCAAAATTATTTTATGTTTCTTGGAAAGCACTGACAGAAGATAGCCATAAATTTAACACATAGTTTTACAAAATTCATGATGATGCATATTATAGAAGAAAAAAATATTTTCCTGTAGAAATCAAAGGTATTCCATGAAATGGAAATGTTTTGTTTCCAGGTTCCTGCCCCACATTTCAGACTATCAGTAATACATTTGGACAAGGAATTTGGATATGATATGGAACTGGTTCACATAAATACTGTATGTGTAGATTTTGCATATGTTCAAAGGCAAAGTATTACAGGGCCAGTGAGTCCCTTTCAGGAGGTCAGTTTTATGTATTCCTAAAACAATGAGATAATGACTGCTGGGAATTAATCCATTCATGTTGTTATTGTCTGTGCAATTCCATTTGCTTGCTTTCTTCATAATTCCCTTGAAATTTTTACATAATCTTAAATAGACCTGCCAGCTCCCTTCCCCCTACTTATCTGCACATACTTTGCCGGATTACATGTTCCATAGTTCCAGGGAGATGAATGGAGTTAACTTTCAGCTGGGCACAAAGCTGCCCTTGTTTTTTCTTGAATTGCTTGGAGATCAGAGCAGGAACTGAATTTACTGAGTCATTCTTTACTCTTGGCCCTGAAATCGAAGTTGTTTCCCTGTTGGTGCTGGTGGTGCTCACCCCTCACTCATCAGAGGAGGATTTAATTTGGCTTTGTGAGGATGCCTGCGCTGTGCAGAGCAGACCTAATCCAGCATCCCTTGAACTCCATTGCTGATGGCCACAGCTGATGAACTTCAGACAAATTCAGAGATACCATTCATTTGACATTTTAAACACTGAGTTCAGGGTGAAGTTACTCACTTAAAGTGTTTAATGTCTTTTTTGCAATAAAAGGACTTTAGATGACTAATTAGATCTTCAGATCTTCAAGTGAATTCCATCTTTTGTCTCTGGACAGAAATTCTATAAGGAAGATTATAATTTTAAAGTGTATTTCAATTAATATTTAATATTTAATAATTCACCCTTTTCTTCTTGTCATTTACAGTTGTAGATCCTTAAAATCGCTGTGATATTTGAGATTTTTAAGCTTTTAAGGTATTAAACCCTGTTTATTGTAGGGAATTGTACTAATAATACTGTGGAGAAAAAAGCAAAACTATTTTTACTGTGAAAATACATTAAAATTGAGATCAGCTTGGTTTACCAGAAAAAGATCTCATATTTTCTTCTAATATTGTGAACATTGTTCTAATCACATTAGCACTCAAAGCCTTTATTAAATCAAAGGCCCTAAGTTTGCTATGCAGATTTGTTCAGCTTAATGGCTGCTACAGAATATATGGTATGTTCTATAAGAGGTGGGTAAAAAAAACCCCTGGATGTGTGTACTTTATAATCAAATCAGTTGTTACATTACAAAACGTATTGATCTTTCCCCGAATGACATTTTTATTTTCTGCATTTCTTCTGAGTAAGCTTAGACTTCAAAAATGCTTACTATTAACCCCCCCTTTTTTTTCTTTGGTTACCAATTAAAGGGATTCTCAGAACAGTAAATACCTTTTTTCCTCTGTGTAATGGAAGCCTTCAGATTGTGATAATCCTCAGATAATGTCAAAATTCAGAAGACTAAAAATGTATTTTCAGCATATTTTGTAAATACTTCAATATTGAGCTACCTTGTGCTTGATTTCTTGGGCTTTTGTTTTTTTGGTGGTTTTTATTATTTTTTTTTTTTTAAATAGAAGTTATTTTTCACAGAATCATAGAAGGTTTGGGTTGGAAGAGGCCTTAAAATATCATCTCATTCCAACCGCCTGCCATGGCCAGGGACCGCTTCCCAGGCTGCTCAACCTGGCCTTGGACACTTCCAGGAATGAGGGAGCCGTGGCTTCTCTGGGCTTGGGCCTCCCCACCCTCACAGGGAAGAATTCCTTCCCAATATCCCTGTGTCAGTATGAACCATTCCTCCTCGTCCTGTGACTCCATTCCTTGTCCCACATCCCTCTCCAGCTCTCTTGGAGCTCCTTTGGGCACTGGAGGGGGCCTTAAGGTCTCCCTGGATCCTTCTCCAGGCTGAACACCCCCAGCTCTCCCAGCCTGGCTCCATAGGAAAGGTGCTCCAGCCCCTGGAGCATCTCCATTGCCCTACAACAATTTGGTCCTTGACCACCCTGCAGTTTTTATCCTCCCACCCCAGAGCTATCAGGCACAGCACACAGTGCTCTGCTATTCTCCAGTCTAAATAAAAAATAAATTTTTTAGCATTCTATCAGTAGTATCAGCCCTTGCAGGGCAGCTTTGGTTTTCCCTGGGGTAGCAACCTGGCTGCTTTGAAACCATGACAGGCCCACAACGAGAGTTCTTGAGCAGAGGGAATCAGGGAATGACTCCACAAGACGAGTATGTGAGGGTTTGGGAAGCCAGCACCTTTATCCCAACACTGTTGCCAAGCACAGGGGTGTCCAGCTGTGCCACATACGTTTTTCAAATGTTCCAGCTTAGCAGCTCCTGGGCACAATTCCTCCAAACACAGAGCAGTCGGTGAGCAAGTTAATGCTTGGCCTCCTGCCTTCTTCCCCCCACACAAAGAGCTTTGTATGTCAAGTGTGAAAGCTTCAAAATGGAATAAAAATAAGATTATTTTTCATCCTGCATGGTAGGTGACAACGTGCAACTCTTTACCTTTTTCTTTCCTTTCCCTTTTTAGTTCTTTATGCTGAAAGAAAGATATAATGCACCACATTTTTGGAAGACTAAGCAGACGTTTACTGTGCCAGGTCCTATCTACTGCATCCTTCAGCATGTTCCAAGGAAAGCATGCAAAGTATTTTAACTCTGCCATACAGCACATAACTCAGCTTCTTAACTGCTTAGAGTGACTAGTACTACTAGAAAGGGAGTAAAAACTATCTATTTTCAATACTTTTGATAAACCAGTTGAGCAGTGTCATTGCTGCCATTTGTTGTATCTGCTTCATTTTTCGAAGCAGGGATGGTATAGAAGGAAAAAAATAAAATACTGCTTGTGGTCTTGAGAAGTGAAGAGGAAAAAGATGTTGTCTTTGGGTTGGTGTTTCCTTAAAGATGACCCAGCTGTGCCACTCATCTGCTCATTTCTGCTGCATTTGATGGTTATGTATAGAGTATTCTAAAACTGGGAGGACTGAAAGAATGTCTTTATCCTTCAAACTGTGAGGTTCCTTGCCATCATGTGAGGGTTCTTTTGTTAAAGTGAAATAGGAAAAAAGTAATGTCCAGTTATGTATGACAAACACTATTTTATTTGGTAGTGGCTTAGAGCATCACACTGGAATCCACCTTTAAGAAAGAATTATTTTAGAGAGAGATTTGAAGGAAGAAAAGAATTCTGTTTCACATACATGTAAGTAATTTTGCTAAATAAAAATATTTGTACAGAGGGAAATCAATTGAAAGTATTTATTTAGTATATAAGAACAACATTAAATCCAGTATTTAGACAACTACTGCATACAAATTGTTGAGAGAAATTAAGTCCCTGTTGGAAAAATCCCTCAGCAGCATCTTCCTTTTAATAAAACTTTGAGATTTTTCATTTATAAAGAAACTTGTAATACTTATAATGAAACCTGTAGCCTTTGACAGTCTGCTTTTTCAGAGCTTTGTGGTCTATTTGCTGAGAGTAGCCATTGCTGAATCATTTAATTTAACATTACTGCTTTTGGGATTAATCTGGTTTTGTTTCCATATTACATTATGGGATGCCTGTGAAAGTTAAAGTATCCTTGTCAAATTTTCTACATATTGGAGTTTTTTTATCATCTCAGGTAGGACTTTGAAGAATAATTTCTCACATTACCATGTCATATGATTTTGTTTTTCCATGCCTTCCTTGTTGTTTCAAGGGGTTTTAAATCCATGGGAGGGCTGGATGTGAAGGGTAATAGGCAGGGGCTTAACATATAGGTGGCATCAGGGAAAAATAAGGATTACAGAATTTCAACTGTGTTGCAAAAAACCACAGATTTTAAAATTATTTTAAGAAGATACCTCTTAAATATGTGAAAAATTAAACCCCAAATTAGAGGCTTTTATAAAGCATTAAGTAAAATTACATGAGGAATTCTAGGACTGCTGTTTTAGGATGTATTATATGAGAAATATCCTGTGCTATGCAGAAGTTCAGATTAGATTATCTCTGTGATGCCTTCTGTTTTCAAAAGTATAGCTGAATTAATTCAGGGGCAAAGTTAAGTTCTGTAATGGGTTGAAGTTACAGCATGGATTGTGAAAATTATTTTTAAAGGAATAAAAACTCAATTTAGACTTAACATCTTGTTGGAATGGATTAACTCAAAATTTTTACTAATATGAAATGGCATCTCCTCAAAATGCAGTCAGGTTGCCAGAGCCATGCATAGGAGAAGTGGAAAATGCTTGAGTAGAACAATTTGTACCATGGTGACTAAAGGTACAAATATAGTTGAAATTATTTACTGGGTAAAAAAAAGAAAGGACAATCCAGGTGTATTCCTGGTCAGTTTGTGGTTTAGTTTTGAGCTAAACTGAACATTTTGACTGTAAAGCCAATCTCATAAGTGAGGGGTTGGATGGTTGTAGGAGAGTGACCTAAAAGGCATAGAATAGAGGGAGAAACTGTGAATCTGAAATGCTAATTTTATGTAATTGCTTTTTCCTCTGATTTGAGAGCGAATAATATATATATATATATATACACACTTACCAATAGCTCCATTGTCTTCTTTTAAATCAGATTCAAGAACTCTGTGATTTCGATTTCATCAGATGTAAAATTGTTCAGGGCGTCAAAATTTGTGTCTGTGTGTGTGGTTTTTCCCTTGTTTTTTGTCCTGGGTGTGAGCACACCTGTACTTTCCACTCTTTCTGGGTGGTTTCTTGAGCTTCATGGGCTCACAGCACAAGCACTGTCTCAGTGCCATCAGCCCCTCCTGACACCACTTTGCATCCATAGTGATAGTTCAGGTGTGATTGTTTATTAATTGAATTAATTTGGAAGACACTTCTATTCCTTTCCATGTTGTTTAAAACACTCTGCTTGATTGAGAGATTGGACTAAACTCTTTCCTTCTGACAGAGACAATCCTTCTTTATAATCTAACTACTGCTTCCTGCCTCTGATATTGGAAGGGTTTAATCTCTTGTGGAGACCAGATCTTTACCTTGTGAAAATCACCGCTTCTTTGTTGAAGTAAACAGAAGTCAAGCACCTTCTCAGACCTGCTCATGGACTTCAGTGCTGCTTCAACCATGATTCAATTACTGCATCCTGTATGTGTGGAGGGGAGAGTGTGCATAGTGTTTGTGGTTTTGTAACTTGACTCTTTTGAGATTCATTCTTTTGCTTGTCACTGGACTCCATGTGAAATGCATTCTTAAATGCAGTAGTAAACATTTGAAGATATTTTTTTCTCCCACAAGCTCTAATTGAATCTAATTTTCTTTCTTTTCCTGAATTGTTCAGAAGTATAAAAATTGAAGCATAAATTGAGAGTGCAAAAAGAAAAAAAAAGAGACACATGCACCATCTATTTATTACTGTGTATTGACGGTGGGAAGGGACACTTCAATGCCCCTCTGTCAGGCACATCAGTGTGATGGAATTTATTAGTTTCACAATTTAGAAGCGCACAGGTTCAGTTCTGCTCAGTGCAGAATGTGTATGCCTTGGTCCAGGAGAACACTTTACTTTTCTGGTCATCTGTAAACACACAGGCAGAATACTCGTGTGCTTCAGTTTAAATGTGCATCTTGGTCAGGGCAGCAGTGCTCAGCACCTCTCTCCTCTCAGCCCTCACCACTGGGCTGGGTGAGCAGTGTGCAGGCGGGTTTTGAAAATAGGAATTGACACTCTCCTCTGGGAAATTTAACTCACAAGACTAATAACCCATCTGTGGTTTATATTTCTGCATCTTGACTTGTTCAATGCATGTTTAATTTGGGAGGGTTGCTTCAAGGTTGTGGCAAGGGCGCTTTGGTGCTATAATTTCTGTTGTGGAATGCAGTCTTGTTGGAATAAGGTACATCATGTACTTTTACTCTTTTGTCAGAGAGCAGAAAGACAAACACGAGCCATGGACTCGGTCCAGTATGCAGAATTCTGTGAAAGTCGGCAATTGAGTTTTTGTAAGTATTATAATGGCTGCACTATATTAAGATGTTTGATTATTATTTCATTTAATAGAGAGCACACCAGAACCTCATGTTTTTTGAAAGCGCTTTTGTTTCATCCACAGTAATAAAACTTTAAATTCTTTGTCTGTGTAACTCCTGGGAACAGTTAATTTAGCACGGTTTCAGGCCGTCAGGCAGAGTATTTTATTTGAATATTTACCAAGCTTTCTATGTGCTCAAATACTGAGCTGGTGGGGATGACTGCAAAGACAGGACTGGTGAGGAGTTAATGGATTAAAACCACACTTGCCCAAAGTCTGTCGTGGTGGTGCTAAAGTCGGCACATGAACAAAGTTTCATGGCTTCAGGTTTTTTGGAATGCCTCTAAAATTAGAGAAGAGCAGCAAGTTTTGCTTTTATTTCCCGATCCGCAGAGACACAAAGAACTTACTAAAGAGTCTTTTCTATTTTAAGCTGTAAGCTCCTGCTGTGGAATTTATTCACCATTAGCCAAGTTCATCAGTATATGCCATTCCAACACTAATAACATGATGACAGAATTAGGGCTTTACTAGCACTGAAAACCAACTTACTAGAAGTACTTGTGGGCCACAACTATAATGAGCTGTAAATTAATGGGCTTGATCATGTAGTAAAACATCATTGCAGAAGTGGTTAAGTGATGACTAAGGTTTTAGGTCAAATGTCAGAGAAAGGGAGGTGAAGGAGCCAGTAAAAATCATGACAAAACAGCACATGATCCTACAACACAGACTTGAACACAGTGGTGTCATTAAAGGAGACCTTATCTTGTTCTTCCTTTTAAATTCAAAGAAAAAGTGACTCATTTATGGCAAATAAATGACACATTTGACATACTGTTCTCCATCAGCAAACATCAGCAGATGTATGAAAACATGTTTTGTAAGCATTTCTTTTTCTAATTCAATATGTTTTTTACGTTTAGTTATAATTTGGCATCACACATCTGTGAACCATTAGATAAATGATACTTCAGATTAGGGTGACTTCAGGAAATGAGAGGTTTGTGATAAAGTCATTTTTAAAACCCCAAAATTGCCATCTGGAGACAGAACAAATAAAAATCTTAAATTTGCAAAATAAAATAGAATGTTGCTGACCAAGAGATTGTGATCTATAAAAATATCTCAGTGTTATTCACAGTGTTTTTAAATGACCATGTCTATATAGTTCTTTTTCACTGACATTTAATGTCATTAAAGAAAAAGAGAATTACAGTGGTTAGAAAATAGTACCAAGAGAGACATGGGCACAAATTCAATTGCACAAAATGAGCTCAATTAGACAGAACGTACTGAAGGCCATGCAGAACATTTGTCCAAAGGCTTTTTTTACTTGTTTATTTCAGTAAAAATTGATTGTGTTACTATGTTTAACAAAGTGTATTGCTGTAATATAAGCCCATAAAAACTGTGTCACAAGAGAATGAACCTGGAAGGGACTTCAAGAAACCTGTTCTAAAAATATATATAAATAATCACAGCTCCAGATATTTCTGCACTTTTAAAGACAGGCAAAGGAAAAGGTCCCTCAAAGGATCAAGTACTACAGAATTGCAAACCTTAAATTCTAGGGAACATTTTGTGATCATTTTATCACCTTCACACTTACCGTGTTTCTTTCTTTTTTTTTTTCTTTGTTTGTTTTTCTTTCTTTAGTGATGCAATGTAGCCTTCCATTGACCTTTTTTCTGTTTAACACCTGACTTGTCTGTAGCTCTTTAGTCCTGATTGAAAACTCTTTTTCAAAGAGTTGTTTTCTCTTCCTTCAGATGATTTTTCCACCCTATATTTACTTCGTTTTGGTTGTCCTGTCTCACAAACAACCCTCATTAAGATCTCTGTCTCAGTAGCTCCTTTATGTCCAGAGATTTCTGTGATCATCTTGTCCATCACTGACCTAAGTAAGATCATCTTTTTTCCCTCCTCTTACTCTCCAAGCAAATATTAAATTTCAGTATCCCATATTTTTTCGCTGCCCTTTTTCTGAATCGATCTCACCCGTTACCAGCGTGAAGTTCTTGTATGAATGTTGATTTTACATCTGTCCTTATTTCTTTATATCCAAAGCACACTTAAAAAACACTCTTGTACAAATAATTTTGGCTCACTCATCAGCACTTCAGCCCTGTAAAGTTAACACCAGGACCTCCAAGTTCTTCTGTTCTTCATTTGTCTTTGCTATTGTTAATACAATTATATCAATTTTATTTGGACTCATATTTGTGCTCATTTCTTCTAGTGTTTTTTAATTCGTCAAAGATGTGATGCAATAATTTTATGTATTTTACAGTAATATATTCTAAAGCAAGTTTGTCTGGTCCACACTCTTCTGTGGCTGACCCTTCCTTGTTCTGAAATCTCCTGTGTGATCAATTATTTTGTTTTTTTCTCTTTGTTCCTTGTGCTTATGGGTCTCCAAAATGTATGAAATAACAGTCTTTCCCCTCTGGTTCCATTTTGAGAATTCCTTCTTTGGCCAATCAAATCACACTCACATTAAATGCTTCAGTTTTGCAGTATTTCTGTGACGGAAAAAAAAAAAAAAAAGGATTATTTTGGCCTATCTGTCATTAACTTTTCTTTTTCCCCTTATGGTTTTAACTGACAGCAAAGAAAGCATCCAAGTTCCGTGACTGGCTGGACTGTAGCAGTATGGAAATAAAGCCAAATGCAGTCGCAATGGAGATTTTGGCATATTTAGCATATGAAACTGTGGCCCAGGTAAGGGACTGATTGAACTCTAATGAAAATGAATTAATTACTCTTGGAGGTGCTTCATCCTCAGGGTCTGGGTTGTCAGCCCCTTCAGAAATAGTCACTACTTCAGCTCTCCAAGCTCACTGGATTCATGGAGTCATGGGGTGGCTTGGGTTGGAAGGGACCTTAAGGCTCATCCAGTTCCAGCCCCCAGCCATGGGCAGGGACACCTTCCACGAGACCAGCTCAAAAATCCAGGCTGTCTTTCAATTTGCTGTGTGACAGATGAGTGCTGTGCTGTGTTCATCCATCTCATGCACAAACAGAAATGTTTTATAATGGCTGCAGGAGAGAGGGGAATCCAGCACGAACCTTTTTCAAGTCCAAACTGAAACCACACACTTTGCTATGTGACCTTTGGCAGTGCACTGAGGCTCATTCAATCCCATTGCACAACTGGATTAGAAAGAAGGATTTCCTGGAAAACAAAATGTTACCATAGTGCCAAGCCAAGCCCTCTTGGGTAGATAGATTGCTCCATATATTTACAGAAGTGGAAGAGAAAGGTTCTTTAGACTGAAATATCTGAATAACTTTATTTTCATCTGAGAAACACTGAGAATATTCTGCTTCAACCCGCAACCCTCACTCTCCCATTGTTGCAATGGCATTTTAGTACCAGGTCAGTAACCCAGCCTGTTTTGCCCCTCCAGCTGGTGGACTTGGCCCTTTTGGTTAAACAGGACATGACTCCCAAAGCTGGTGACCCATTCAGTCATGCCATATCTGCCACCTTCATACAGTACCACAACTCTACTGAGGTAAAACTTGATTTTTCACATATTAATGCATTTTGTGTTTTGCTTGTAAATGCATTTTCCTCCAAAGTTGTCATTATTGAATGTGATATTTATATCGACTTCTGTTATGGAGTTTATGAACTTTGAAGTTATGGATTTAGATGCAAAGATATTAAATTATAATTCTATATGTTAAATTCTTTTTTAAAAGTGCCTTTATAATTAAATAAAAATCCTCTTTTCTTGGGTGAAAATTTCTTCTCTCTGTGTTCAAGGCTCTGTTACAGATTTGGAGATTAAAATATTCAAAATTAGCAAGTGCACTAAGTACCGTATTGCATGCATTGATATTACACAGATATTATAGTAACTTCTAGAATGAAAAAAACAAATTCTGTATTGCATCTCTTCCAACAGGGAATCTCAGCAGGAAATAGTTGGGGTGGGGTTTATTTGTGATTTGATTATTTTGTGGCTGTTTGACATCTCGCTTTTACAGCCACATCTCTTAGGGCAGTCTACGAGTGTGAAGACCAGTCTTGACTCCCCTGAGAACACACCACCCCCTACACCAACCCCGCCAGCATCAGCAGGGCAGCAACACCTTGGGAAAACCCCCTCAGGAGCCTTGGGGAACGGTGGAATTGGACAGGACTCCTCCAAATCCAAACAAAGGAAAAGAAAAAAGGTATCTGGTGTACAGTCCTGGGGAAAAGAAAAATAAGAAAGAAAAAAAAACCCAAAACATTCTCAGGAAATCATCACAGAATCACAGAATGGTTTGGGTTGGAAGGGACCTTAAAGATCATGGAGTTCCCACCCCCTGCCACGAGCAGGGACACCTTCCACTAGACCTGGTTGCTCCAAGCCCCATCCAGCCTGGCCTTGGACACTTCCAGGGATGGATATCCTCAGCTTCTCTAGGCACCCTGTGCCAGGGCCTCACCATCCTCACAGTAAATAATGTGTCTTGTCTTAAATATTAATTTAAACTTATGTCACATATTAATGGCCATTGTTATTGTAGGGCCAAATGTGTGGTTTGGTGGGTTTTTTTCTATCAGCAAAATTATGCTAAATTTTTCTAATAATGTCTGCAAACTGAATTTTGTTAAGGTGACAACTGCAGCTTCTAAGATAACCTGCTCCTCTACAGGCTCAGCAATTGTCACCACCCCAAATGATCATCCCCTTCTCTGACAAGGGCAGCAAGCACAAGTTTTAAGGGTCAAAATATGAGCAAAATAGGCAAAGAGGTGCTTGTGATCTTCCTGATCCCAGCAGTCTGAGGTGACTGCCACCCTTTCTTTTAAAAACTTTGCCTGACTTGCTTCATTTTTATACCAGTTATTTGCATTCAAGCTAAATATTCAGGGATGTCTCATATTCAGAGTATGAAATATGTTTTACAATTCTTGTCTGCTGTTGCATAGTCTTGGTCTTCTGAGAGGGATATATGTACCTAAAACCCACAAGAGAAATCAATGTGATTAAATAAACTGGATAGGAATGTCTGTCTTGGTCACTTCGGGCTGTTTTGAAGAAATGTGATGGCAGTGCTGATTTTGTTGAAAAGCGATGGAATGACTTGAGATTTTATCAAGTGTTTTATTATTAAAAAATACTTTTCAGGGTAAAACTGCTGATCTACACAGTGATAAGGTGGAAAAAAAATGTATTTTCTCCTGGTGTCATCAATGCTGTGGATAGTCCTGAAGTGTTCAACTTCCTCCTGTCCTTATTATACACTGGTTAGAAAGCTTTTAGTGAATCCTGGAAGGACTTCTGCTTTTTCCTCTTCCTTTTTTATGTTATATTTGATTATATTTTGTTCCTGATATATATTTTGTTCCTGGTAGATATTTTGTGGCTGATATTCATGATAATTCCTAGGAACAAAAATTTAGCTGGAGGTGTAGTTTTTGATGCATTATATTTTATTGATGCTGAGAGTTTAAGTTCTTAGTGTTTGACTAAATGCCTTTGAAAATTATTATATTCCAAAAAGTGCACAATTTTAATTAAATGTTCCCATGACTTACTCAATTTGCTTAGGTATCTACTGGATATAAATGTGGCAAACCAATTAGCTTGGTGAAAAATACTATTTTTAGGCCATGAAGGCCCAGTCCAGCAGAAAATATTTGAGTTTCATATTCCCTTTATGGATGTCAATCAGCAGGAGAAGAATCTGCCGTCATGAATAATGAATAATTCTGTGTGTACTCATAGGCTCCAGTGGACTCAGTGCTCTTGAAAATAAAACATTTTTGTAAAAAACATCCCAAGTTTAAGAGCATTAGGATATGATGTGAATGTATGAGGGGGCCATGGATGTATGTACATTAAACTTCAGTGTATAATTAAAGTTTTTGTCATTCTCAGTGCACTCACTAATATAATTTTCATTCATCATTAGATAAGTCATCTGAATTCTGGCAAGCAGTTGTGTCTAGGTGGAGCCTAAATCAATATTTCAAGCTGGCTAGCAAGGAGAAAAGAATAACTTTTTCTTTTAAAATCCCAGGAAAATTATTGTACAATCTGTCAATAGCAGTGAATTCTTATTTTTACGTATTCAGGGTCCATAGTCAAAAAAATCGCTTGAAATTTTAAAACTTTCCAGTTTGAGGTAATTAAAAAATTTCTGTGTCCTTCTAACACCCTTATGTCACATGTTTCAGCTTCAAATTTCAAGCTGATACTATTGAATGGTGATTTTGGTGTCAGATTGCTTTCCACTTCAGGTGCTTGTTCAATATTTTCCCCACCCCTTGACATATAATAAGAGCCTGAAATGTTTAAAAAATAGTTTCTGTGGTTATTGCAGTATGACTTATATAACCCTTTCATTTTAGTTTGAACATTTTCTGCTCTTTGCAATTGCAACATAGAGCAGCACTAAGTGAAAGACTTAAAAGGACTAGCATGGTGTTCTTTGGGTCTCTTAAGCAAAGTTCATGTAAAAGTCCTCTTTAATTTGTTAATAGCTTTTTTCTCTGATGTAGTGTGTGGCACCAATGATGTGTATCCTCAGGAAAAAAAAATTGGTCAATTTTCTAAAGGTTTATTTTCATACTTTATGCACTGTAGGTCTGTTGTGTGTTTTTGATTTAGTAACAATTTATGTGTTTTTCTGTTGCAGAGCACTGCAGCCTGTGGGATGGAGGCTCAAAGTGATGCCATCCAGCCCAGCCACATCAGAGAGGCCATTCGACGCTACGGCCACAAGATTGGCCCCCTTTCCCCATTCACAGTACGTAATAACAGAGTTATAAAAAGTTATATTTATAATCTTAAAGAACTCTGATTTTCAAGTGGTCAAATGAAGAAGCTTTGGAATTGTTGAGAGCAATTTGTGGTGACTGTAATTTTCTTTATAAAAGTGGCATAATTCTCTTGGGAAATAAAACTTAGTAATTTCTGTCTCTTTTTGGAAAGACAAAAAAAAAGGTTTTTTTCCTTTCAAATATTATTTTCTTTCAATTACAAATTATGCTTTTTTGTTAGTGTTTGAATTTTCTGTTTTTCCAAAGTTTAGGTTTACAGTTATTTTAAATTATATGTATTCCAATATGGTGAAGAGCACTTTATATTCTAAAATTAGTTTGGTGTCAGATACTGCTCCTATTGGATGTTGAACTCTCAAGTGACACATTTACGGTTGGGGAAAGAAGAGAATGGGTTTTTTTAGACAACTTTGAACCTCCACTGAAATGTAATAGAACTGATCTTGTGGTAAAACACTGATGGGTTCTGAGGTTTTGCCATCATTTTTTCTATGCAAATTGCAAATCCATTGTTCAGAGCAGCCAAGGAAATTCTTTATTCTCAGCTGATGAAAATGTGAAAGCAGTCCATATCCAATGTCATAAATTGGGGTAATTTTCTTCTCATCTACTGTTCTGTGTGGCATTTATCCTGCTTACCTCAGAATATCTGCATTTAGAAAATAATAAATATCAAAGAAATCATTATAGGAAAAAACAAACAAAATCCACCAAACAGGACCTCAGCTTCTAAAAATCAGGAAGAAATTGTCCAATTTCTGAGAGATTTTAGGAAAGGAAATTTATTCGGAATTTGGATTAATTAATTTACGTAAAAGCAATGCAGAAGTATATGAAGGCCATAAGTATAAAGGAAATAGTGGGATTTCAGAAGCAAGGAACAAGAGAAGAGAAAAGTTATAATTTTATTAGTTATAGTTTTCCTAGTGACAAAACTAATCAGTGCTTTTATAGATGACAGTGAAAGTTTGGTTTATTAGTGATAGTCAATACACAATTGCAATGAATTGTCTTTGTGTAACTTCACCTTTCTCTTTTGCCACTCCGAAATGCTAGATTAATATCATGTAAAGTGTTGGATAGAATTTCCGTCCAAAACAGAAAAATGTCTTTAGCAGAAGTTTGCTAAGAGATGTCGTTAAGAGTATGGCAATAGCTTCTGAAAGCAGAGAATGTATTTAACTTTATTTTTAAAAAGTAAAGAACTCACGTAAACAGCTGCAGGAAGGTGGATCTTCCCTCCCTGACCCTCACTAAAAGTGCTTTGGTCAATTATTAACCAAAGTTCAAATTTTTTCTTCAACCACAAGGTATAATAAAATACCCTGGTTTGGGCTGGGGTTTTTTTATGTCCTCCACTCTTGTGAACTTCCCAAACAGTGCAACTGAACAATTTAATTTGTTAACATTACCTACAGTCAGCGTGGTTGATGAGATGAGCAGATCTTGTTCCCTCTGAACAAGCCAAGAATAAGAGGGAATCTTGGGTCAGCTTCTGGATGCCTACAGATGTTGTAGAGCTGTAACATGATTCTGCTTTTAATGAGAAGGCTCGGGAAAAGTATTTTGAGAGATATTGCAGAGTCTGCATTGAGGTCCTTTCCCCTGTGAGTGCCCTCATTGGAGTTTTGGGGAGACACCTGGCAATGACAATTGTCCACGCAGCAACCAGAAACTCTGGGTCTTAATTTGGCACAAATATGGATAGAGCACTGAATACCCTCTGCAATCTGCATTAATGCAGATTTCCAGCACAAATACAATTTAATGATGGCCAGATCTGGTGGTGTGTGTGTGTAACCGAACCTGAGGAAATGAATTAACAGAAGTAATGCAGATTTTTATGCAATCAGGCATGGCCATTTCCTCAGATCTCAGCAGCGGGACCTGTGTGACAGAGCCCATGTAGGCAGTGCAAACCCTTGGTAAAATATTGGAAGTCTGAGCTGCTCTCTGCAGTGTCTGAAGGGAAAATTGTATCAGAAGGATCTAAACCCTGCCTGAACTCTTTGAAGCAGCTAGAAGGGATATTTTTATGGATCAGTGCAATAACCAACATACTGGCAGTTGTCAAGGGGCTGCTGCATTCAGAAAGTTCATATCTGAACCCAAACCACCAAGGGATGGGTTTCTAACAGGAAAAATGAAATTTAACAGTTGAATTGTCCTACACAAGAATGGATGATGTGGAAAGAGAGCTGCCAATTGCTTCCCAGCAGTTCTTATGGAAAGCCACTTTTTTAAAAAGACAGTTGAGGAGTGAAAAACTTCATGCTTTTTCAAGCTACTGAATAGCTCAGCCCTAAAGATAGAATTTAGATTTAATTTCTGTAGGAATAAAATATAGGAGAATGTCTTGTTTTTTTTTTTTTTTTAAATACAAATACTTCTGTTTTCTTAAGGTAATAATTGTGTATTTGTAGAGCACAAACAGTGATATTTTTTCACATCTTTCGCTGTTTTGCTGTTTCATCATGATTGTCACTCTCTTCCATCTGATTTAGTGATAACTGTTCCTAAGGAGTTGGTTTTGGAAGAAGAGTTAAGCTATACAATTTATTCTTTAGCAGCATTTGATGAATGTTGGTTTGGATAGAAACAATACTTTGAAAGTTTCATAATCATATGGTAAATGAGAACTAACATTAAACCAGTGAAAATGATCCCTTTGCATTTATTTTGACCTTAATAGTTATGTCAGAATGACTAACATAATTAGAGCATTTAGGTTTTGTCTCCAAGTGCAAGCCACAATGGAAAGCAGCAAGTGTACTCTGGATACTTCTGCATTGTATCATGTCTAAGGTAGTTTAGACATATGTTATATCTAAATATTTTCTCTCAACTGTATTGGGTGTGTTGCTTACTTTGAAGCATAGTCTAGACTTCTGAAAATCAGAGAAATATTAAGCAATAGCACCATGTAATTTTGCAAGACAAGAATGGGAGCTATGGAATTCTCCATCATATGGGATATGCAATTCTATGTGCTGGACCTGTGTGTATATCTATGCACATTTAAGTTAGAGAAGGGCATAGTGAATTGATGTCCAGTCTTGACTGGGCCTGTAGGAATAATCCTAATAGTCTTCCAAATAATAGTATTTATTATGCCAAGGTGTTCACAAAAATATTAGGTGGATATTTCTTACCATGAACCCAAGCATAATGTCTCTAGAGAAATTGTTTTAAGTTACTTGATTTGATTGTATTTCAGACAGTTGAGGTAGCAAAAAAATAATTCTTTAAAGAGTATTTATTCTGTGAACAGCACACAGTGCTTACCTGGAGTCTTGATAGGAGCAGCTGTAAGTGGTGCATGAACAGACTGTAAGTAGTGCTTATGACCACGAGAACAGCTGTAGCAAAGAGAACAGCTCTAGCAAAAAGGACAGCTGAGATCCTTTGCTCTGAAATGAAAAGCAAAGTGGTCAGCTACAATAGTGGAAGACCACAGGCAAAAAGAACAAGAAAATGTTTCCAAAGCAGATTCTTTGTCTTTAGTTTATGCCAACTCTGAAATGAAGTGCTTCAGATGTTTAGTTAAGAGAAACTGAGTTCACAAATGTAAATTGTAATCCTGCAGAGGCTCATGGCAGAAAGTGGCCATTATTCAGCAGCTTGTGCATGTGTAAATGGGGTGTATTAAATTAACAGGGGTATAACCAATATTTCCTTGAGTATTTATGTTTTGGGGAGAATGTTCCTTCAGCCTCCCAGGCATTTCAGTATAAAAAGGCTTGCTAGTTTAAACCTTCTCTTGTTAAATATTTCAGTCTCATAAAATTGCCTATGCAGCATAAAACAATGAGTATTTACAAACCTGTGTTTATAATATTGCTTGTGACATTCCCTGCACGCAGAACATGTAACAGCAGAGAATATGATTTGGCAGAGACTTGGATTATTTGGGCCTTACAGAGCCCTGCCCATACTCTTAGGGGTTCTTAAATAATAAATGCAAGTATCCCATGTGGACTTCAGTAGGGTACATGTACATGGTAATCATAGTTTCACAATCAAATTATACATTTAGTCAAGATCTTTTACTTCTGATATTTTTAAAGTGCTTTTTATTGATCCTGATTGAGCTCAGTTTTTATGCAAATGCTTAAATCAATTTCTGTAGTGAAAACACTGAGGTTCATCATGGATCTTTGATAATTTCAATGTAATTAAGATGGTTTGGCTCTATTAATTTCCCCTAAAATCTAAATCTGTGGAATAGCAGCTGATGACCTGGCAAAGCTGAGCTTATGAGAGACTAAACCAGCAGATTCAGGGAGTAGAAAGAAGGGAGGGAAGCTTTTAAAATACCAAGGATAATGTGGCAATATGATATTTGTGAAAGAGGACATTCTGGAAAGCAAGTTTGGTTCAGGTGCCTTAGACTTCAAGAAAAATACAGCTTCACCAAGTCGCAGAATGGGTCAGTTGGAAGGGACCACTGGAGGTCTTCTGGTCCAAGCTCCCTGCTCAGGCAGGGTCCCCTAGGGCACAGGCTCGTGTCCATGAGGCTTTTGAATATCTCCAGAGAAGAAGGCTTCACAACCTGGAATTGTCACCCAGAGGATTTGGTCTGCAACTTAGTCCTCTTAACTGAAAGAAATTTTTTTTTGTATGTTTCAGATCAAAGTAGTAGTCAGAAGAAGTTCTGGAATATAATCTTCAATAATTGCTTCAATAGACACAATCTGGATACAGTACAGCTGAATTTTTCTAAAGCACTTGAATGATAAAAAGTTTTGAATGCTGTTTCCGAAAGAAATTAGTTACATGGAAACCAAATAAAATATCTCTGATACTTAGGGCCCTGTAAAATATAGACTGCCCATATTTATATTCTGAACCAATTGATACTGATTTTGAAGAAGTCAGGATTTCATTCTTAATCACTTCTCAAAAATGAAATGTATGTATTTATGTCAGAAGGCATTTGAAAACTTTGCCTTCTGTTACACATTCAGTTTCTGATATAGAAAGAGTCACATTGACATTTTCATGCTTTCTTCTCATTTTGAAAGCAAAAAAAAAAGGCATTTTATTTCATTAAACGGCTACATATTTATGATGTCTTTGTCTATACTTCAAGCTGTTGTCTGCAGTTATTTGTAATTCTACAGTGTTAACACTTTGTGTTTGAAAAAGATGAGTTATTATTCTATAAAACCAGTAGGAAGTCAAATCTCAGTTTGGAAATCTTTTTCCCTTCTCTACCAACCCCCATCCCAAGGTTCCTCCTTTCAGATTTATGAAAGAAAACATTTCTTTCTGTAAAAGGTTTTTGTATGCCAGCATCTGGAAGTGTTTATTTCAGTGGCGTGTAATCTATCTGTGGATTTAGTTAGCACCAGACCCCCTTTTGTGTACTCCTGACTTAAAATTTTTATAAATGATCTTGTTGAATTTGTGCCAGTGTGCACATGGTTTGGCTGATTGCTGCATATATCCTTTACCTGCCAGTCACCTTTGATTTATATTCCTTCCCTTCTGCTTTTGCCTCCAAAAATGGTGCCACTGAACTGTCCTCTAAATCATCTTATTGGATAAATTGCTCCAAGATGAGATGGCACAGTTTTGGCTGACTCCTCAACAGAAGGCATTCCTATAATCCATCCTCGCCTGCTCTCTGTAGGGCCATTGGAAAAAGAGAAGGAACAGGGGAAATGGGGTTCCCTCTTTGATTCCAGCACTATTTCTTCCAATGTTGTTCAGAAATGTAAAATGGGACATTTGATTTATATGGCTCTTAATACCATCTGAAGACCCATAAACTGGTTGAGAATCTTTCACATCTCCTCTCCTGAACTGAACTTCTTCATTAGATAAATTTAATCCTGATAATATGTTTAACAGGGTTTTCTTCCAGAAAGTTTAAAATGTTAAGGAATAGCATATTCAAGAATATATTAAAGCATTTCATTTGGAATAGATTATATAATATATATGACAGTTCTTTCCATTATAAAAATCCCTGCTGGTTTCCTTAAGCTAAACAGCTAATACTCCTTCAGAATAACAACAGTTCTGTAAGTTTTACTTAATGACATTACTAATTTGGAGAGTTTTATGAAGTTTCTCAGAGAAAAGCAGGTGGCTTGGCAATAATTTAAAAGGTTCCCAATTTGTGGTAGCAGTTTCAGGGGGTTTCATGTTTCTGAAGAGGGAGACCAAGCTGCATAATGCTTAAGAGTGTCTGACACAATGATGTATCATTTTGGAGTAAGTTTCCAGAAGTTCATTGGTCATTAAATGTGCTGCTTGACTTTATATTGCAGTTTCCCAGCTGTCCCTACTAGGGGTAGTCTTAACGCTCCAAGAGAATTTATTAATGAGGGCACAAGCTCACAGGACTGATGAAGCAGTAAGTTGCCCAGATGATTTTATTAAACAGGAACATAGATTTTTAGATAAGACAAATATGTTATTGAAGTAGATTTGAAAAGAACTGACTCCCTTTCTGCAGAGAACTAGGAAAGTATTTACAAACGGTCTGGATAGCATTTGATATCCTGTGGGGATATTTAAAATTCTTGGATAGCACATACATCAGTGTCCTACTATACAACACAGTGCATGAATTGTTGCAAGCAGCACGTGAGGCTTTCAGGCAGCATAGATGTGGTTCTGTTGAGGCAGGAGACACTGGCATGGGGTGACTCTGCTAATGCAGTTTGTACAACCACACGGAGGGTTTGTGCTCCATTGTGTCACCGCCTGTTCAAACCTGTTATGCTGGAAGTGCTGAACAAAACCTGTCTTGCTCAGCATAGGAGCTCACACTGCAAAATTTTATCATTTTTCATATCTAATGGTTAAAAAAATCTGATTTGTCAGAGTAATTTGCTAGCTTGTTAGTGAGAAGATAAGTTAACTATAAGGTTTGCAATCACCTGAATCTGTCATATAAACCAAAGCAACTCCTAGTCTGATAAACCTTATATAAATTTTTTTGCTAACTGTATGGCCAGATTCAAATACATAGCAGAGGCATTTCAAGCAGAGTTGTACTGATGTAAAATAATCTGAGGGTAAGAATATGTTACTTTCTAAAAGTGTATGTTCTTATGTGCCTCTTGAGAGGCTTAAAAAACCTTAGTATAGATGAGAATCTGACTTCTGGTACTTTGCTCAAGGCAATCTAACGTGTAATATATAAATATGTATTGCAATGGTTAGGTGAGAACTATAATTCTAGAGCAGAGACTGGGACAAAAAGGTAACTTAATTTAGTACTCCAAGATATTTCACAAAAATAAATATGTCCTTCTTCCATAATTTGCATTAATTTTTGTAAAGACAGTGGCATTGCATCCATGCAGCAGGTATATTCTGCTACAAAAGTTATTAAATAGAAACTTGATTGTTGAAGAATCCTAAGGACAAAATGGAAGAATCTTAAAAGGGAAATGGATTTTTTACTTGTCTTTGCACAGAATTACAGTGCAGCTCCCTGCAGGATTCATGTTTTTGTGATGTTGTTAGGTCATGGACAATATCATGTACTTATACCATCATATAATGCAAGATCAGTTACAGTTGTACCTTATACCATTCTTTCAGATTTCCCTTGAATGTGAGCATTCATTCACATTTTTCTCCTTGAATGATTTGAGAGTGCTTTATGAGCTGGAGCTGCTCGTAGCTGTCAGTTCACTCTCAGTGCTGCTCTGAGCCAGCTCAGACTGAGACTCAGCAGCTGTGATCCGGCAGCAGGGCTGCCCAGCTCTTTAGCACAGGATGTGATCTGTCTGGATGTAACATTGTGAGAAGTTTAGGATCATGTAATAAGGCTGTTTGACTTGGAATTAACTTACAGTTGGAGAAAAATTGTATAATTTCTCGTGAGCAGGGCAGGGCCTTCATTTTAGTTGCTGCTCGTACGACTGATGCTTGACAGTCACATTCTGTTGTATTGAGCTTGGATAGAAGGACAGGCTGGATGGGGCTTGGAGCAAACTGCTCTAGTGTCTGGTGACCCTGCCTGTGGAGATGGAGCCAGATGGACTCCTAGGCCCTTCTAACCCAAGCCATTCTGGGATTCTGAGATTCCATGATAGAAGCTCTTACCCGTGGACATCTCTGGCATCCCTGACTTGTCACTTTGCAAGTAAAGAATGTAGAACTTCTAGAATAGCAGAGTAAATCTGGAAAGGGGCAAATAATAATATGAGAGCATATCTTTTTACCAAAACCAGGTGGAGATATCTTATTATAACTCTTATCATCTGTTATTTTCCATTTTAGTTGCCTAGTCTTGTTCCTTAAGTCCTATAACAGTACTCAAACTCAAGTACTTGTTCAGCTTGGCACAGGAAAAGACAAAAGATGCCTGAATAAAAGCTGGGATTTTGTGCTCCGTTTCACTCCATTTTTCATGTCCCACTCAGTGAGGTGTCATTTCTCATTTAAATCTTTGATACCACTAACAACAAAAAAAGTTACTGAATGCACAGCAGTACAAATGATGTTTGCTTGTCTCTTGTTTTTGTCCCCTGTCGTCTTCATGCCCTGAGGTAAAGGTGCTCATTCTCCTCTCATCCTGCTGATACATCTCCAGTCATCAGAAGGCAACACTGATTTGGTTGCTAGAAAATCTCTTTAACCATAGTTTTACTTTTCTCTAAACCAGACCCATTTCAGGGAGCCTGGCTGCACACTTGGTACTGCTTGGAAATATTTCTCCAGGAAAATCAAGTGAAAACAACCAGGCTTGAGGCAACCAAACACATTTTATTAATTTTATTTTGGGGGTTTTGTATTATTCCAGCTTTCTGACTTCAGCTTCAAGGTTGTGTAAACCTCAATTCAGCAAAGCAGTCATCTGCTTAATTTTTAAACTATACCTACAATCTGACAAAAGCATGGACTAAATTGAGGCTTCTGGTATTATTAGTAATGTAAGTTTTGATTCATCTATTATGTCAGTTTTGGTTGGTTTTGGGCTTTTTTTAATTTCTTGCACATAGGAGAAAAGGAGATACTTATAGGACATTAAAAGGGATGAAATTAAGATCAGATTCCTTTTCTCACCATGTAATATTTGCTCACTGGAAGGGTTTGGAAGATACTTAAAGACTTTAAACTTAAATAAGATACAGCACTTGTCAATATTTTGGAGTTAGCAGAGCTTAGAAAAAAAATCACAAAATGAAGGAAAATTCTAGAAAGGGATATCAGACTTCAGAAAATTAAAACAGTTAAACAACTACCAGTCATTTTTTTAGTGCTGTGTGCTGCGTACTTATATTTGTGACTGTGGTTTCCAGTTTAGGATTAAGCTTCAACCAGGGCTTTCTGGTGCATCTCTTCTATCTGCTATTCTACAGTGACAAAATTTCATCATCAAGATGGTTTTCTTGCTTTTAAACCAAACCTTGTCCTCCCAGTTGTATCCCCCTGGATAATTCAGTTCCCTTCACAGCAATTAAATTCTTCAGCTACTTATTGGTAGAAGTTACACCCCTTCCTCCATGACAGTCTCAGGAGAGGGGATATGAGAAGGGATTTTTCTTTGATAAGACACTTTTCTATCTCTGGGGATATTGATGATACTTAATATTCACATGGATGAAAATATAAGATACTGGGCTTTCATAAAGACCCTGAGCTTTTTGGCAGAGCCCTGAGAACATGTATGAAATAAGTGGTTTCCTTCAGGCTTCAGTTGCAGAATGACCATGGAATCTGGAGTATACCTGAGTGATTAAAAACCGTCCAGTTCTGTTTTACTAATTTGGAATGGATTCCACAGCCAGGAGCTGCCTAAGAATTACATGCCTCTAATTTCACATAATTTAAATTCCAATAATGCTAGCAGAAAAATAAGAATAAGTAACAGTAAGAAATAATAGGGGAAAAAAAAAAACCCCACAATAAAAATAAGTAGAAAAGTCACATAATAAATATTTGCATAGGGTTCCTAACACTGACTGGTGGGAAAAAGGTTGGTATCCAGCCTGGAGGAATTGTACTAATGCAATATTCCAGGCTGTGTACTGGCACAGGTCAGTGTTAAAATGTGTTGATGTGCTGACAGGATTGTCAATTTTGATGGCAAAGAAATGGGACAACAGGAAAAAAATAAGACTCTCCAGGGATCCACATGTGTTAGTTTTACTGTAGAAGGTGCTAAAACTGCTGGAAGCAAGCAGTCTCCGTGTAGAATTATTGCAATGCAAACGGCCTGGAAGTGAGAAACAGTAATTTCATGAGGTAATTTTGTCAGTGGTGAAGGGTTTGGGGTTTGGGTATTTTTTTTCCTTGCAAGAAGGACAGGTTGTTAATATTTACCATCAAGAAAACTCTAGTTCTAATTGGTGTTTAGATATGATGCTTAAATTACTCTCAGAAGATATAGTGGAGGTTTGGAGTGTGGATTAAGTGCTTCTGAGAAAAAGCATTCAGCTGTTTCTGCATCTGTTAACAAGAAAGTTAAAACAATCTCACCATTGTGCATGGAGGGTTTTTTTTAAAAAAAAAGGAGCAGATGGTACAGAAGGAAGGTATATGCTTGTTGGCACATTAGAAAGCTTGGGATTTTATATCCCATGGGGTAGATGAGGCCCATCTTTGTCCATAATTTATTACAGTAATATTTAGGTGATAGAAATAGTTAACTACATACAAAAGAGAGAAATTAAATAGCTCAACAAATAGATAAAAAGCTGCTAATTACAGCTCTTTAGAATATGTTGAAAGCTATTCATGTGATCAAGAAAGACTAGTTTTGAATGTATAATTTTATGTCCATTTCTAAATCATCAGAAATAATGAGGCATTTTGAATTCTTAACCTGAAATACATAAAAGAATACTGGGTTTTGTTGTAGTTTTTTAAAGGTGTGTGATACCATTTCTTTAAAATGGGATTTTTTTTTTTTTCTGGAGTCTGAACTTCCATAACAGAAGTAAGCTGTTATTTAACTTTAAAAAGGGGGGAAAACAATCTCATTAGTAATGCTTTTCAGTGCAAGAACATGAGTCAAGATCCAGGATTCCTCTATATTTCTGTATTATTCATCTTACATGAATGCAGAACAGAAGTTAATGATGGCTCAATAGATTTTGCAATACAGAGACATGACAAATTATAAGATTTGATATGGTAAACAGAAGAGTGAAAGGAGATAGTGTTTAGCTGCTGAGGAAGTGGTTTCAGTATATAAATTATCAGTCAGTAAGAGATTTTTTCCTATACGAGTCAGCACAGAAGAGATTTAAGAATGAAGTGGCAGTGGGTGATGATGTTCATCTGCTGTTTGATTTCTCCTACCAAAAAGATGCTGCAAGAGATGTGCTGGCATGAATGTTTGGTGTGTGCACAGCAAAGAGTGGCAAGTGAGGTGATCGAGGTTGGAATCTGACATTTGATGGGAGATGTGCTGCTGCACAGGAGGAGGATGTGTCACGAGGGGAAATGGAAAGCAGCTTCTGACGCATGTGGCTGAGAGGAAAATCAACGTGATGGGTGGGAGAAATGAGCTTGGCAGGATTCTTATGCCTTGGTACAAACAAGAAAATGTTGGTTTTTGAAGCTAGATTCCTCAGTGTTTCTGTGACTTCTGCAGATTGGAATCTGGATGGAGGGTAAGGAGGGCTGTTACGTGCCACTAGGATTGTTATCAGGAAAGAAAAGTACAAAATGCAGCTGCAATCCCAGAGTGAACAGAGTATCCAGTCTCAGAGATAAAACCCATGTTACACACCTTGATGATGGTGGGGTACACAGGGTTATTGATGAACAGAAATGGAGGATTTGGGCTAGGTGGGAGATGAGGAATTCCAGTTTATCCACATTCAGCCTGAGCTGGCAGCTTGACATGAGAGCTCTCAGAGGAACATAAAAATCTAACTAGTCCTGAGTTATTTGGCCTGGAACCTTTGTCGGTTGTACTTTAGGGTAAGGAACACCTACAGCCATGTCTGCAAGCAAAGGTTACAATGCAGAGTATTATTTGCTTCCCCTAATTTATTACATACTTCCCAATTTTTCAAAGAACAATTTCCTTTTAGGTTGCTGAAGCAAACCCTTATATTTCTTATTTTTTTCATGGAAAGAATTAATTCCCAGCTTCATAAAGTTTATTTTCAAGAAATTATGGGTTAAAAATTTCTGCTAATGTCTTTTTCCAAAAAAAAGTAATATTTTACATTAAAGTGATGTGACACCATTCAACTGCCTGAAGTCAGCAGCAACTGTTTGGCTTTAGTACTTACTGACATAAATCCCAAGAATGGCCCGAGATACTGGGAAGTTCTGCCTGTCACCATTATAACTGAGGCTGCCTTCGTATCAACAAGGTAAAGGCAATAAAGGGGGACCTTACCCCTCTCTAAAATCCCTGAATGGAGGTTGTGGCCAGGTGGGGCTCAGGCTTTTCTCCCAGGTACCAAGAAACAGGACAAAAGGAAATGGCCTCAAAGAACCCCAGGGGAGGTTGAGGTTGAACATTGGAAAAATCCTTTTGCCGAAGGGGTGGTCAGGCATTGGAGCAGGCTGCCCAGGGCAGTGGTGGAATCATCATCCCTGGAAGTGTTGAATCAATGTGTGGATGTGGCACTTGGGGACGTGGTTCAGTGGTGAGTGCTGGGTTAATGGTTGGACACGATGATCTCAGAGGTCTTTTCCAGCCTAAATAATTCTAAGATTGTATGAATGAGGCTTTGCTGGTTGCTCTGAGAAATCCCCTATGCTGCTGTATTTTATGATATAGGCAGAGTGACTGGAGCTCTGCTTTCATAGTGAGTGCTGCAGGTTTGGAAAATTTACATTGCAAACTCTTCAACTTTCCATTTCTCCAAAAGTAGTTTACTCAGAGTCTAGTTTCCTTGTCAAATATTTTTGGAGTGAAGTTAATTGAGGATTGTAAAATAATGAAGAGGACAAGGTAGTGACAAAGAGTTACTGAGTTACCGTTTGATAAATGAAGTGTAAGCAAGTTCTTTTCGTTCCAGAGGAGCCAGATGTTAAGTATTTCATCTGCAAATTAAGCAAATGGGCAACGTTTACAGTCTCTGGGGCTGTATCTTGCAGAGTAGGGATTTTAAAAGAGTGTCCTGGAGTTTTGAGGAATCATTTGAATGCAATGGGGCCAATCCAGTGCTGTAGCTGAAGGGGCAGTCCTCAGGCAGCCCTTGGGTGGGCAGGAAGGGGAATAGGAAATAGAAGAGTTTTCTGCTGTACTGGGGCAAGCACAGCTAAAATGTGTGCTTGTGTTTTAGTGAGAACCTCAACAATCAGGTGAAATACTAGAAAATACCAACACAGAGACAGGAGTGCATCAAACTGAAGAATGTGTTGTGTAGCCAGTCATTAAGGACCCATAAAAAAGAAAAATGTAACGTTTTAGGGTTTTTCAGTTCTTCTGTGCAAACCTATATGGAGATTTGGGGTGGGATTCTTCTGGATAGAGACAAATGTTTGTATCTGAGCACAGTGACAAACACCTGTGAGCACAGCTAGACAGGTTGCCCAGAAAAGCTGTGTCTGCCCCATCCCTGGAATTGTTCAAAGCCAGCTTGGACAGGGCTTGGAGCAAACTGGGATAGCAGAAGGTGTCTCTGCCAGTGGCAGGGGTTGGAATGAGATGGTTTTTAAGATTCCTTCCAATTCAAACCACTCCATGATTCTCTGATTTCCTTTATAGTCAATTGAGAGGAACAAGCATTTCTGGGCTGTAATTTATCTCTTCCTAAGGTAGCTGTTTAAGAGGGGTCAAATGGACCATGCTGTGGAAGTGCCTTTTTCTCTACCTTGACAGAATGATGTGTGTGAGGAGTCCTTCTAGTGCAGCTTGACATTTAAGCAAGACAAATTCAAACTAGAAATAAGGCATATATATTTATAACAACATAACTAAGTGCTGAAATAACTTAGCCAATGATTGTGACAGATTATCCATGACTGGAAAATTTAAAATCAAGAGGAGATGTTTCTGTAAAAGCCATGCTTAAGTTCAACCACAGCTATTGGTTCTGGAGAGCCAATTCAAGAAAATTGTGTGGGCTGTGTTATGAGCACTGTGAGGTTAGATGGTCCTTTCCATCCCCAAGAGCTATGAATCATCCTTTGCTGGTGCTTTGGTAAACTGTAAATGTGAAAATCCACTTTGAATGTAGGTCAGGAGCTTATTTGGTTTAAATTCCTGATGTTCACATTAATAGTTTCAAAGGAAATAAGTCAAAATTTGCCTTCCTAAATATAGCAATTTCACTTCAGAGTTACAATTTTCAATATCTTTTCATTAGTTTTGTGTTACACAACATAGTCGGATCTGTTTTTCTAAAAGGAAAAATAAACATCCCAACAATGTAACGTAAGGTTTTGGAATGTAGATATTGATTTTGTAATTTTTGACTTTTGTTTTTAGAAATAAAGTTTTGGTAATTATTTATTGAAAAAGGTAGATTAGAAAGAAAAAAAAATCACAATTGCATTTAAAAGTCAATGGAATAACCATTTTCTAGAACCCTCCAAAAGTTTGGGCTATTATTTCTGTATGTGGCATCTCTATACATTCTTATAAATATTCATATTACTCCTATATTATGAGTAAAATGGGCTAAATACACCACCTTAATTAGAGTAGTGGAAATAACAAGTTATTTCCATTCTTTGAATGTCTTTGGCAAATTTCCATTTTGTCAACATAATTAAGATATATTAATATTAATCTGGTAAGTACTGTAACTTTACATAGTGGAAAAATAAAATAAAATGGACCATGAGAACATTTTTCAATATCAGTTTCAATTTTAATACTTTATATTCTTGTGAAAAGTTATAAAAATGTGTTATTAGTTTATTACCCCATTAAGAAAACAATGCAGCAACAGATGCTTGTTACCCCGATTTTCTCAGTCTGTTTATGGGGATGTTTTATCAAAATGGGTCTTTTAAAAGTTATAAAGATGTAATACTCTCCTAAATTAGGTCATAAATGCCTAATGTGGAAAACTAATACATTTTATTATTTTTCAAGTATGGGTTTATGCATATTAAAATATGCAGCTGTTAGGAAGTCTGGAGTGTGTATAACAGAAACATATTGCATTACAAGATGTTAGTGTCTCTCTGAGTATGTACATTCTTTATGCACATGCCCACATGAGTTTTTGGCACATGGAAGAGACTACATTAACATTTTGGCTCAGTATTATTTTCTAATATACATTATTATTTTATGAATAGATGTAAATGCTGAATATACTGAGCATGTACAGTCATTTTTACTGTGATAAAAAATCCAAATTCTGACAGCAGCCACTTACACAAATTGAGGAGATGGATCTAAAGTGCAGGTAGTGAACAACATTCAGTTGCAACATCAGCAATTGTGTGCTGTGTTTCTGCACAAATGGTAGGAATGTCTGTACAAGGAGCAGTAACAAGATAATGTCCTTGTTTAAACCTTATTTTGTTTTCATGCTAATCATGCTGGAATGGATTCGGTAGTAGCAGAGGTGGAGGAGAAATTCAAGCACCTGCTTTTTGAAGGTAGCATAGTGACCATGACTGCTTTAGGAAATCACAGAATCTCAGAATGTTCAGGTTGGAGGGAGCACAGTGGATCATCTGCTCCTGCCTCCCTGACAAGCAGAATTACCCAGAGCACATAGCACACAGGGTGCAGGATTGTCTCCAGACAGTTCTGGAATATCCCCAGTGAGGGAGACTCCACACCCTCTCTGCTCTCTGTTCAGTGCTTGGTCACTGCACAGGGAAGAAGTTCTTCCTTGTGTCCAGGTGGAACTCACTGGGATCAGCTCCTGCCCATTCCTCCGGTGCCATCGCTGGGCCCTGGAGCAGAGCCTGGGCCCTGCTCGGAGCCCTCCCTGCACACAGGGACACCCAGGGCTGAGGGCCCCTCTCGGCTGTGTCTCCTCTCCAGGCTGAACAGCCCCAGCTCCCTCAGCCTTTCCCTGTCAGGGGAGGCTCCAGGCCCTCCATCATTTTTGTCACCCTCTGCTGAACCTGTTACAGGACCTTCATATCTGTTTTGTCCTGAGGTGTCCAGAAATGGTAGAACCAGAGGGATTTTTCCAACCTAAGTAATTCTGTGATTTGCAAAATTTCCCATAATTTGAGGTGGATAGACCAGTTGTCAAAGATGTTGCTGAACCTCAGACTCCATGTCTCCATTGATGGAAGCCTTTAGTGGTCACAAAAATGTGCATAAAGTGTAGACCAAATGTGTGGCAATGATGGGAGTGAATTAATAGAGACCTCTTTCACACACACATGCCCCTCTCTGAATAATTTATCTATATAGGAAATTCTATGTATGGTATTATTTTTGTATATAAGGGAGGGTTTTTTGTGTTTTATTCTAATTATTGTGGCCTTGTTTGGCCATTTGTCTGAGTGGACACATCCCTCAGCAAGCTGCTCAGGTGGGATTAGACAATTTCTAGAAGGGCCTTCCAGCCCCAGTGAGTCTGAGATTCACAGTGCTGTTGGGTACCTATTTAGGGATTGTGTAAATTCAGGTTTTCTCTCTTCTCATCATTCCCTGGATTCAAGACCTGCATTCCAAAGGCTTTATAGATGTACCCATTATAGTCAAAATCATGCTGTGGCATATTTGTCTCCCTTCTAACCATGTTAGGAATTACACATGAAGCCTGCATGCCATGTAGTTTTAATTAACCTAATTGGTCCCAGTAGCTGTGCTGCCAGCCACCAAAGTGTTGATAGGACTTCTCTGGAAGCTCAGCCAGTCTGTCATCATCTGGTCTCAGAATGCACTAAAGATGATCCTCCCCTTCCAGAACTGTAGGTTTTTATAAGCCTGAAATTCGAACTGATGTGCAAGAGGCTAAATTTGCTGTCATATTCTACTTCTCAAGTTACTGGAGCGTCCTGGATGTCATTCCTGTTTATGAAGTAGATTCTATGGAGGCAGCACAAAATATACCATGATTTCAGTACCAGGGATCCATGGGTAGCGAGGAGTTTAGTTGGCCTTTCTGCAGGAGTTTGTGCTTCAGAAAAGGACAGTCAGAAAGTAGCCTTTACAAAACTAAAAGCCATAGATGTTTTTTTTTCTGAGAGTGTTTCATAGGAAAACAAGCCTTTACAAAACTAAAAGCTGTAGACATGTTTTTCTGCGAGGGTTTCATATGAGGTTGTTGTTCTTGGTGGCAAGATATGCCTGTTTTTGCCCTAAAACCCGATAACGTATCTTATGGACTGTGCCTTGTTGAGGCGCTTTCTTAATTTAGCACTGACTCAAAGTCTTCATAACAAAGTGGAGCAAGCCCTGGTAAACAGTTATTTTATGGCTTCAAGGTTATTTTTTGAGATACGATTTCCGGGATTAAATATTTCAGGACCAGTTTGGTTATCTGCTTGTAGCTTCTTTCTAAGCCAAACTAAAAGGCTTTAACACTTAGTTGTGCACTTTTCTGGGCAGAGTGTTTGTTAATTAAATATATCTTGTGTGTCTGCCCTTCCCAGAAAAATGGATTCTAAAAAAATTTAAAATTATAATAATGACTCCATATTACTATTACTAATATTATTATTGATTTTATCTGAACATTGCTTTCCTCTGCTGCGAAGCCAGGTTAATTTTTTCCCTTTACACTTTACTAATGCCAGTGCTAGGACTGACAGAGGAGAATGCTGAAAATGGGACTTTAGGTGCTGTTTGTCCTGCAAAGGCACGAGACACATCCCCAGGTGGTGCAGAGAGGAATTCCAAGCTGGACCAGGCTGCAGGGTCACCCAGCTGCTGTCACCCAGCAGGGACCTCCTGGTGTAGGAGGGCATTGCTGCAGCTCATTTAAATCTTACATATGTTTATAAATACAACAATATTTGGGGGCTGGTGAGTATTGTGGGATGCACTTGCAGAGGATGCAGTCCAGTGCCTCAGCTTGAATATACTGTGGTGGTGGGGTCTAACCAAGTCACAAGGATGGTTCTCTGAATCCTCATTATAGCCTCAGATTTTATAAAAGTAATGATTTTGTCATCCTACATATGAATGAAAGGTGTTTGCTTTTCTGAACTGTTCACTTTACAGTTTGTAAGGGGTATAAATTCAGAACAGTTCATACTCTGGGACCTTAATTCCTCCAGTTTGTAAAAATAGATCAGTGCAGTCTTGTTTCCATTTGAGGAACTCCTGTCTTTAAGGTGCAGCAAGCTGGAAGGGCTGTTTGTAAAGTCTAGAATTAGAGAGTAATGTAGTGGTTTGGGTTTGAAGAGACTTTAAAGACCATCTCATTCCAACCCCTCTGCCATGGCAGGGAAACCTTCCCCTATCCCAGGCTGCTCCACATCCCAACCAACCTGGCCTTGGACACTTCCAGGGATGGGGCAGCCACAGCTTCCCTGGGTAACCTGTGCCAGGGCCTCACCACCATCCCAGGAAAGGATTTCTGTCTAATGCCTAAACTAAACCTTCCCTCTGTCAGTCATTGAAGAAACAGGATCTACAATTCTAGGCATTTCCATTAACAGTCTGATTTGCTGACAACAGGCTTGATATTTAAAGGAAAACAGTAATAATGTATCATTTGAGGAAAGTGTTCATGATTAGCCACTCTTTTTTCCAGCAAGGTCAACTTCATAGGGTTAACAGGGTTCAAATAACATCTACAATGAAATAAATTGTGGAGTTTCATGTGGTTAAAATAAAGAAGTTCAGATTTTCCAGAAAAAGCAGTTTGGATTTCATCTTGCCAAATGCAGGCATGTAGGAGAGAGTACTTTCAGATCTGCATATCCTTCTAAACAAGATGTTTCTCAACACTGACTGTAAGTGGAGGGGGGTCATTTAGCTCAGACTGAGAGATGTCTGTGGTCAAACCTGAAAAAAAGTTAATTTATATCAATGCACATTAAATAAGTAAAAAATATTTTGGGATGTCTTACTTGATATAGAAGGTGATGTTAGACAGCACTGTAAGGTGTTAGTGATAGGATGACTAGATACAGTACAAATTTTGTTTTATGAAGCCTAATATTTATAATGCATGTCATTTTTATATTTAAAATACTATTTTCTGATTTTTTGTTTCATATCTCAGTGATTGTAAGTTATTTGAAAAGTGAGTTTAGTATCTGTTCTGGCTCTGCATTTCTTTACCAGTTTTATCATCCTATTTTGTTAACTACATGAATATATTCTTTCTTTCAATTGCAGTTATGGGAGCTCTCACTTATAAAAGTAATTAGTAAAAATACTTTTAGGTAAAAGTTGATGTTTTTTTCTGTTGGGCTTTTTCATCTCATGTTAGTAATAACTGTTGAAAACTCTACACGGACAGAATATTTTGTTTCTAAGTACATTGTATGGATTCTTTTTTTTTTTTTTAATGTAATATTAATACATCCTAAGCCTTTGAACAAGTTATTTGTCAAGAATTAGACAGAATAATAGATAAAAATTAGACAGTAATATTAGATAGTATGCTTTATAGGATTTTATTCAGTGTTATGGATTGACAGATATTTACTTGCACAGCAACTACCCCAATATAGGAAAATGTGGTATTTGAAAATCCATGGCACTGTTGGTGATTTCTCTAATTTGTTGTCACATTTGTTAAAATCACACCCCAAGGCCCTTAGTTACAACCTGAAGCCTCACTGAGCTGAGCAAAGTGTGAATGCAGCTCTCATCTGAAGTGTGTGAAGTGGGTTAAAAGGAGAAGTGTTTGGTTGGAGCTGCCAAGGACAGTGATGGAGAAGGAGGCTCAGGCAGAAGAGAGGAGTGAGCAGTGTGA
The DNA here is from genome assembly GCF_017590135.1 of Pyrgilauda ruficollis. Taxonomy (NCBI): domain Eukaryota; kingdom Metazoa; phylum Chordata; class Aves; order Passeriformes; family Passeridae; genus Pyrgilauda; species Pyrgilauda ruficollis. Next base: position 5,654,339 of record NW_024527044.1, read on the forward strand.
AGGCAGGTGTAAGCACTATTGATACACGTCACTAGCTAAAGCCAGCACAGAAACTACCTAAAATAGATAAGTAGAAGACTGAATTATTGTAGATGCCAGGGAAAAAAAATTGAAGAAGCAAGTTTTTTAAAGGGAAATCCTAAAGGGATGATGGGAAGTGGATGGTGAGTGAGGGAGAGGAGATAGTCACAGCTGGTAAAGGACACTGGGGATTTAAGGATGCATAATCACAGAACAGTTTTGTGTGGAAAGAAACCTTTAAAGGTTATCTAGTCCAAACTTCTTGCAGTGAGCAGGGACACCTCCCCCTCTATCAGGTTGCTCTGAACCCTTTGACTCCTGACCCTGGGTGTTTACAGGGATGGATCATCCACCATCTTTCTGGACAACCTGTGACATTGTTTTATTGCCTTCATTATTAAAAACTTCTGCCTTATATCTAATCTAAATCAACGCTCTTTTGCTTTAAAACAAATATATAAGTTTGTTTTGTCCTATCACAACAGACTCTCATAAAGTTTGTCCAATATATAACTGACCATATCCAAAGCAGCTGAATACTGTGTGTAAAACTTACCAAATACACAGACAAACTTTTGGGTTTTATACACATAATGTATGTGTATAAGTAGGACATTGTGTAGTAGCTGTAAGACAATCCAGAGCATTTCCAAGGGATTATTTCACATCTCAGGTATTTCAGCTGATCCAGCCTTTTGGCTTCATGCCTCAAAATGCTACCAGAGACATGTTATAATTGTCCAGAAATGCCCTGCCTGTTGCGAATTACAGTTTAAACCAAAATATTCAGTACATTACACATATACTCAAAATAGAAGATTTAACCAGGTTATGTGATGTGCATGTTTAAAAAGAAAAAAAATGAAATATGGATATGTTAGATTGAATATAGAGCATATTCAATATGCTATTCCACAAGCTAGAGAGAGAATTTGCCACTCATCCAGAATAGCTCCAAAAAGTCCTTGGTAGCTTGCAATGTCATTTGCTTCTATGTTTAGTGATATTATTATCATGATCTTCGACTTTTCTCTCTTTTCCCTTATTTTTGGATTTGATTATTCAGCACAGTGTTGCATTCCAGAAGTGCCTCTTATGCTTTGAGACACTCAAATATGGCATGTGAATATCACAGAGAAGTGTAAAGAATGTCACTCACAGCATTTGAAACTGAACAGAGAAAATGGAAGAATAAATAACAACTAAAAGTCTACCACCATCACTGTGATTTTTCTCTGAGTTATGCTTCCCAGGAAGAGGTTTTCCTGCAAGAGAACTCTATCTGATTTAAGTATTCGTGTACTGAACTTTCTCTGTGATAGGATTAAATAATTAATACAAAAATGCAAGGGTCTGGAACATCTCTCATGAGGAGAGACTGCAGGAGCTGGGCCTGATTGGTCTGGAGAAGAAAAGACTTAGAGGGAGCTCAGCAATCCATATAAATATCTCCAAGGAGGGTGTCAGAGGTGGTGCCAGACTCTTTTCAATGGTGCCCAGTGACAGGATGGGGAGCAATGGCCATCAAGTGAAACACAAGAAGTTTAGGAAGGAAGAACTTCTTTCCACTGAGGGTGGCAGAGTACTGGGACAGCTGCCCAGGGATGTTGTGGAGTGTCCCTTTGGAAACATTCCAAACACACCTGGACGAGTTCCTGTGTCACCTGCTCCAGGTGACACTACCTTGGCAGGGGTGTTGGACTGGATAATCTCCAGAGGTTCCTTCCATCCCTAACAACTCTGTGATTCTGTGAAATGTCATTATCTATTTTTTTCCTGTCTTCTCTTACATAAGAGATGAAACAATAGATCCCTGTTTACCTTCTCTTTAACTTTTATTGCTATTCCCTCTAGACTCTGCCATGCTGGGCTCTTCTCTGTCTCATCCTGACGAACAGCTATCTTAGCCCAGTGTTTTTGTTGTTCCTGTCCTTATCAGCCCTGTGATAGTTTGCTCTGAATCAAGCAGAGCATTCCCCGCTAGACAGGCCAAAGGAGTAGCCAACAGCCAGGCACACCTTCTGTTGTTTCTTTTTCCTCAGCTGCCTTGTTTTTGTCAGATAAAATTGTAAGCAAAAAGCAAATTACAGTGTTTTCTGATATGAATTGTAATATTATGTCTTCTGCCTTGTAGGCAGTTTAGCCCAAGCTGGCTGGCTGCCCATCCTGAGGCACAAGGACACTGCTTTCCTGGGAGGCTGTGTCAGATAAAGCCCTTAGCTTTTCTGGAAATACAGGCTATTTTTTCCCCATCATTAGTGAAACAAGACCTTATCAGCATAGAAACACAGCCTGCATGGCAACACAACGATACCTGTTTTGCCTCACATTTAACTCCTGCTCCAAAGCATATTTCTAGTATGGCTATTAAAATAAAAGCTTTTAAGGTAGAAAGTCTGCTGGCTGACACTGTGATTATTAGCTACGCAGTTAGGACAGTTCTCCAGCTGTCTGGGCTGAGGTTTTTCAGAGGAGCTGACTGCATAAAGCTATGTCTGTACCAGGTGATTAACTGTGTCTGTGCTCTCTGACACTCAGGCTAACAAGCATGGCATGACCCATGCTCATATTATTCCATCTTCTTATTCTCCAAAATAGGGTGGCCATCTCCAGGCTGCCCTTTGAGAATGACTTCTGGCCTCCAAATACCTCTGAACTGTGTCCTGGCATTGGGAAATGGTAGTTGCATTCCTGGGGCTAGTAAAGTGGTTTAAGTGTAAAGGGTTTTTTTGAGGGTCCAAGAATATTCCCTGAGACTCTTTGAACTTGAGGTCAAGTCTTAATATGTTGACTGCTCTAAAGCTGAAATCTTAAACCCTGGCCCTCAGAGAAGCCACAGACATGGCTTCATGGCGTTACCACGTGCTGTTTGAGATATGAAAAAAGGTACCTTTGCCTCAGTGGCTTTATGGGGTCAATTCTATTTTATAAATAAGTCATTCTTAACTACTGAAATATAGAAATTTCAGTTGTCTTGAAGAACTGGCATTTCAGGTCCTCTTCAACAGCATTCAGTATCTAATGCATCTTGTTATATAGAATCACAGAATTGTTGATGTTGGAAAAAGCTTTCTTATCAAATCCAACTGTCCACCTACCAGCATGACCATTTTCAACATTAAACCATGCCCTCAAGTGCCATAGCCACACCTTTTTTGAAGACTTCCAGGGATGGTAACTGCATCAATTCCCTGAGCAGCCTCTTCCACAACCCTTTCTGTGAAGAGTTTTTTCCTAGTATCTAAACTTCTCCTGGCACGACTTGAGTCCATTTCTAGATGATGCTTATTAATACTAGTAGTTGCTGCGCACTGCAGACATTAGGGCTGCTTAACTCAGGGTTGTCTGAACTGCAGATGTTGATGATACATATTTTTTTCCATTTTTCTTTCATGTAAGAGCATCTTTTGTCTTCTTTAATTTCATTAAAGGCCAGGTTGATGGGGCCCTGAGCAATTTGATCTAGTGGAAGATGCCTCTGTCCATGGCAGAGGTTGGAAGTAGATGACCTTTAAGGTCCCTCCCAGCCCAAACCATTCTGTGATTCCATGAATGGGAGGATTGATGTCAAACCATACATTCAGATCTTCTGATCAAACACTGTGTGGCTGCAATGGATGTCCTTGTGTGCCCCAGTGTGGTCTCTATGTTTGTTTTATGTTCCTGATGGCCAGAGACCTGCTCCAAAGCTCCTGTTGGCTTTTGGTCCAGGCACTGGATCTCTCTTGTGTGGACTGGTAATGCTTTCACACAGTCCTTCTGTGGTCTGGATACCTACAGTGAAGTCACAGCACTTGCTGTTTGACATCAAAGCCTGCCCCAGTGAGAATGAACATAATGAGCAAATAATGACCTCATTGTGTGTGTACACAAGGAAAAGAGAAAAGAAGTTATGAAGCAGAACCACTTTCATTTGTGCAGCACTGTTTTAATAACCAGCAGATTTTGGGGAAAGGGCTGGAAAAATGTAAAATGATAAATAGACTTATGCTTCAAAGTTGAGATTTTTTTTAACAAGTACGAAAGTTCATTTTGACATACTAAAAAAACCAAAAAAAAAACAAAAAAAAAAAAACCTTGATTTTTAGGCAAGATCCTGAGAGAGCTATCAGGATTCCCAGTTGATGCTTGTCAGGATATTTTCTTTTTTCTTTTCCCCCCAGTCCTTCCATGGTACTACTAATATGAACCTCCTAGCTGCAGACTTGGAGCAGCCCAGTGTGATAGCTTTACCACAAAGGGCTTCTGTATATTCCAGGAGTCAGGATATAGCACTCTTCTAACAGAAAATGCCCTGTAATGAAGGTGAAGCTCAGACATTATTTATTCCAAATACCGGATCTTTCCATCTGCAAGTTTATAGAGGCTAAGAAATTGTTGAATTTGGAGATTTGCAAATAGAAATTACAAGCTCAACTCTGAAAATATTCCCTCCTGGAAAACAAGTCCTATTCCCTCTTGTGAGCATTATCCTCATGCAGCATTAGATTGGTACAGAAGGAATTTTGAAGGTGGACAGTTTTGCTCATAAAGACACGACACTGTCTGCTCCTGGAACGAAGCAGCTGATCCTGAGCTCGGGTACGTGGAGAGAACAGACCATCACTTGTGTAGAATTATGTGGAATATTTTTTGTGTGTTTCTTCACCAGGTCCACTTTTTAGGCTGCAGCAGGTTAAAGTTAGAGCTGTGCAAATTTTGAGAAGCCTACATCCAAATTAAGGCTGGCTCACTTCCAGAAATGGCTGGAGCTGGCAAATTTAAATCATTTTCAAGTTGGAGCTGGGTTTTTTCTGGGTTTTATGTCATCACTTATGAGTTAAAACTGAGGAAAAACCTGGCTTGTGACTGATTTAACCTCTTTTTGCCTCCTGCCTTGGTCTAGAGTATTTTTTCTGTATGTGTGACTTGTTTGTTGAGAACTAACCACTGATGGGATTATACAGTGTGTCAGGTCTCTGGAATTGCCCTTCTAATAAAACAGGGAATTTTTTAAAGCTTTTATTTTATATCTTTACAGGATATTGGTTGCTGACATATCTAGTGGTTCTTAAAAGATTTTCTTAAAAATAAATTATTTTTCCACTTTATATTTTTGTGCAATTCAGATATTTCATGACACTTTTAAAATCAACTGGCATTAGCAACACCTTGGAATGTGGCACTTCTGCTTCAGTAATGAATTAAAAGTTTCTTAGCATGTAGTTTATCTGAATTATTTTTGTGTCAGGGGGATAATTTATATACATGACTTCACAGGTGAGATCACTCTTAAGTCCTAGATCAGTAAATAACTTTGTCTTTGCCCATGACAGAGTGACTGGAATGAGATGATCTTCAAGGTCCCTTCCAACCCAAACCATTCTGTGATTTATGCATGTGGATGGTTATGAATGTGGATGGTTATTCTGAATTGATCTGAGAAGCTCTGGAGAAGGTGCCGTGATCGTATCATGGGAATCTGAGGAAACAGATTACTTCAGTAAAATACAGGTGCCTGGTTAGAACTTGACCTTTTGAAGAGCTGTCCAAACATTTACTCACTCTCACAACACCCTCGTGAAGTAGAGTATAAATATTATCTCAATTTTATGGACAAGAAGGTGAGCACCAAGAGAGTCTGGATTAAAACTTAGGAATTTGTGGCATGCAGTTTCTTGCTTAATCCATTAGACCATGGTGTTTGGTTTGTCAATAGTCCCGTGCTTTATAAACTGGACAAAACCTTTAAAAAAACAATTAGTTTAGATAGGCAGGAGTTCAGTTCTCCCTGCATAAAAAAGACATGAAGGCATGTCACATCATCATAGCCAGACTTGGGGATTTTTTTCCATATTTTTCCATCTTTGCCTAAAAGTGCTTTTGAAGGTGGTAGTGTATTCATAAAACCTTCTGGAGGAAGGGCAGCTCAGAAAAAAAATTTCCCTGTTCAATTAAGTTGTTCATCTCTTTAACCTGAATTTACCAAAGCACATTGTTAGGGAAGCAATACTGTACCTGTAATTATCTCGGTGAATGGTGCGACCATGTTTGCATACAATGAATTCACATTTGGTTTATGTAAAGTAAAATTTACAAATGTCATCTATGTCAAGTCCTTGGGATGTTTCCTGTCACCCACCCATTGAAACAAGGCTAAAAAGCATAGTAGAAATGCCAAAGGCTGCCATCATTGTCTCTTTCGAACTGCCATGGAACTGAAATGATACAGGACAAGAGGGCAAATGTTGAGAACTGGAAAAACAGAAAAACAGAGCAGCATGAAATGTCAAACCACATTTTTAAGGCCCTTTTTACTATATTTCCATAAATGCATGAGGGAATTATGTTGCGAATACTTGAAACTGTTTATTTTCATTTTTGGCTTGATTTTCTAGCATTGAAAAAACCATGTCTAATGATCTTGAGTATTCTTAAAGAAAAAAATTATATTTTACATAATGGTTTGCATGTGTGAGTTCCCTCTGGCAGGAGGGCTGTAATTAGCCTGTCGTCTCTGAGAGAAGAGACTATCTGTCTTAAAGATGCAACAGTGAGTCTTGGCTGCTAGAGCTAGGAGCAGAACATTGTGATTTTGTTAAAAGATAAACATTATCCCTTTTCACTTATTCATCTTTCTCCTCTTCCTGCTTCTTTGGCTCAGAGTTAGCCTGGAGAGGCAAAGGACAACTGAGCACAGTTTCTTCCTTCCTCATTCAGCAAGGCGTGGCGAAAGATCTTGGCTTCTTGACATCAATAACTTTGCTTCAACTCAACTTGGAACTGTTTGGGCAGCCTTTCAAAAATAAAAAGGTACGATAAAAGGGAACTGAACTTCCTGTTTTAGTCATAAAAAAGCAGATTCAGCTAATGCACACTTTCCTTTGGAATTGTCCATGTACTGCTTGGGAGAGTCAAAGAATCATTTCCATTGGAAAAGACCCCAAAAATAATCGAGTCCAACCAGGAGCCCAACACTGTCAGTCCATCACTAAGCCATGTTCCTCAGTGCCACATCTACACATTTTTAAATACGTCCAGGGATGGTGACTCCACCACAGCCCTGGGTGTTCCAGTACTTTGCTTGTTCCAGTACTTTGCACTTTCCATGACGAAATTTTTCCTCATGTCCAAGCTAAATCTCCCCTGGTGCAACTCGAGGCTATTTCCTTTTGTCCTGTCACTTATTACCTGGGAGAAGAGACCAACCCTCACCTGGCTCCACTCTCCTGTCAGGGAGTTGTAGAGAGTGAGAAGGTCCCCCCTGAGCCTCCTTTCCCCCAGGCTGAACCACTCCAGCTCCCTCAGCTGCTCCTCATCAGACTTGTGCTCCAGACCCTTCCCCAGTGAGTTGAGGATGTGGAATATTATTCCTTTGCACAACATTATTGTAGCTATTAAAAGACAATCAGCCAGAGTAGGGTGGTGGCAGAGAGTGTTGTGTGTGTTTCAGCCTTTTGTGGTCTTGTTACTAAAGGAGAGTAATTTTGGTAGAAAGGCTTTTCTGCTTTTGGGTATCCATGTGTGTCCTTGATCAGAGGAGGTGGAAGGAGAGAAGGAAAACTCAAAACCACCACAGAGTCAGAAAAATGTAACTGGTTTGAGCTGGCATAGATGTGCTGGTGTGTGTTAACTCTTGGTATTATCGTGCCTGAGGTTTCATTTCCAGCATTAACAGGGAAAGCTGTAATGCAGGAGATGATCACACATGGCATCTTTCCAGACCAACTGGTTGCATTAGCAGGGACTGGGGAAAAAGGTGAGGTTTCCAGTGGCAACAGGAGTATATTGAATTTCATTTTGAAGACTGCCATTACATGTGCCAGTCCATCAGACAATATGTTGATCTGCTGGTGAAAATGTAACTGCAGTGGCAGGGACATTTCTCCATGGGTAATGACGTGTGGACCAGGATCCCTGAATGTCCCCGTTGTCAAATTTATTGACTTGTGCCACATCAATTTATTCCTGAGCTTTCTTTGTAATCCTTCTGCTGCTGCTGTCCTTCTGCCCCTCTTCTCTTCTATTTTGTGTAATTAGTCTGAACAGTATAATTTTCTTTTCTTATTCCATGCAACCTTTATTCTCCACCCCTCTGCTTTCCTGATACTTTTCTTTGCCAAATAGTCAGAGATTTCTCTCAGTTCTGAGTTCCTATGTAAGCTATAATTTTATTCCATTATGAGTGAGCACTGCTACTGCAGGCCTGGAACTGATTACTGTTTGCATATATCCAGCATCACCAGCCAAAGAGTCAAAGACCAAAGAGACTTCTCGGAACCTTACAAGGATTTCAAAATCACCTTGTTATTCTTTTCAGATTCCCCATTTTGTTGGGAATTTCTTTTTTCTTCCAGTTGTATCAGTATTCAAAGGCCAAGTTTATATTTTGAAAAGTAGTTGTAGATGTTAATTACCTTCACAAACAGTCCAAAACATTAAATCTCATTTTAAGTTAGCACCTATTTCCTGTCCTGGATATCTCAAAGTCCTTGATTAGATCAGTATGAACTTCATTTGCACTTTTCTGAAGTGTATTTCAGACTTGGGGATTGACAGACCCTTGCTGGGAGGCTGAGAGCAAAGCTTTTGTGTGTTTTGTCTTGGTACTCGGCTCTAGCTGGAACAAGTACTTTCATTGTTTTTGGAATATTTCAATGCTTTATTTCTTCATCCCAGAAAGGAGAAATCCCAAAAATAAAAGAAATGAGAAAGAGATCAATCATTTGGAAAGTTAAAAATATTAGAAGAAAATATAAGATTTTTCTTTTTTAATAAAGTTAATGAGAGGTTGTGCTCTTCTGAAAATGCAAGCTGAAATTTCTATTGATTTCCTTTATAGATGTTATATATTATTATTGTGTTCTGGAAAGATGGGATAATTAGGAACTGAAATATAACAGGGGTGATACTGGCCCGTCTGATACCTCTTCTGCCTTTCAGTTCTTGCAAAGGAATACTTACAGGAATTGTGACTTGAAAAATGGAGAAAACTGTGGTGAACTAACTTACTTCTGCAGTGCCAATCACTTCCCTCAAGAGCTCCGTAATAAATCTTGGTTTGCCATGGTCACTCATGCATTGGCTTTTATACTCTCTCCAGGATGTTTCATCAACAAAAATAAAAAAAAATATTTTGAAGACCATTGATCTGTCCATCTTCTTGCTGCTCTTAGATAATTTCTTGGTAGTTTCTGCCCCACACAGGAGCACTTATTGCTGACAAGAGCACTGCTGGTCTGGCAGCGACAAAAAACAACTTCTTTAAGTGGTCTTGTGTGGAATTGCATGTCTCATTTTAAGCCTCCCTTAACATAAAGTGCTTAATTGGCCTGTGTCTCTGGACTGGGTAAATGGATGCAGTTCTGAAGATGTTACTTTGTTCTTCCCTTGGAGAGTATATTGAAGGTAATTGACTGGTAACAAAAACTTAGAACAACCAGCCAAATTATCTCTGAAATATTGTTGAATAGCCATTTCTGTGAATTCAGTGATTTATTAGGTCAGATTTGTTGTCCTCTTTCCATGTCAGTGTCTCCCATTGTCTTTTCCTGGTGGTACCCCTAGAACTCCTTAGTTTTTGACTTGATCTTTTCAGGATGTGCCAGGTGAATTTGTCTATAATATTTGTTATTTTCTATAAGTAAGGATAGCACTGGAAAAATAAAAAGAAACTCTGTTGACTGTAGTACCTTTTGATCACTGCCATTATTCTTCAGATTGTGGATTAATACCCAGCTATTGTTCAGTAAAATCAATTCCACCAATTACTGTTCTTCTGAAATTATTTTCTAAATCTTGATTTTCTATTCTCTGCTGCTACTGGCATGAGGTTCCTTAAAGTTGAGGGGAATTAGACTCTGACTGCTTTAGGAATTTTAGGAATCAGGCTGTGACTGAGTGATCTGATCTAGTGGAAGGTATTCTTGCCTATGGCAGAGGGGTTGGAACTTTAAGGTCATTTCCAACCCAAGCCAGTCTATGATTCCATGATTCTGTGCTTTTACCAGCAGTACAAGTAGGAGCAGATGTGTAGAAGACATAGTTGGTGCTCACCCTCCAGGCACACAATGAGCATTTCAGTAGGGTTTACTTTCAGTCTAGCACTAGGTCCAGTCTGACCTCATTGACTGAATGCCTCTTTGGAGTGAATCTTTTGATTTGCTTTTACCCAAAAAAAGACCAGGTAGCGTGCTCTGAAATCATTCTACAGTACAAAATTATGTGCAGTAAGTGAGGATGAATGGGAGATTTTTTTCAAAAACACACCCCTGGTCCAAACTAAAGTATCCCCACAGATGGATCCTTTCGTACTTGGTTCAGACATCTCAGTAAATCAAATAATGGGCTCATCTGGATCAGCTGGTACTTAAATATTTCTGTGCATGTGGCCAAAATGCTTCTTAGCATCCCACTTGGACATGCTCTTTTCACATTAATGTCACCATTATTGTTGAGACAGTTGTAATTGCTGTTCATGCAACTATTTATGTAGAAAAGTAATACCAGAGAAACTCCAACTTAGAAATAAGGCACGAGCCAATTAACAGTAGAACAAAGTACCAAGTGAAGTTCTGCATTGTCTCGTTCTTGATGACTCCAAGTGGAGGTCAAATGAATTTCTGGAAAATATGCTTTTGTTAAACTGGTTAGTGGCCCAGAATAAGGGCAACTGGCTGAAATTCTGTGGTCTGTGGTATGTGGGAGGTCAGACTAGATGATCTAATTTTCCCTTCTGACTTTAAACTGTATGAACTGAATGTGAGCAATTCCCCTGATTACAGGACACTTCTGGCCTTTGAAATCTGCAGGATCTGTCAGTTACCAGTAAAGAACATTTGCTATTTCACCATCAAATCAAGGAATTAATTTTAGGATATCACATTGTTATATCCTGCTTTATGATGTGTATAAGAAAAAATCCCCCCTACCTATAGCATGATTCAGATTAGGCCAAAGGTGTATTGTAAACTTAGCCTTTGGTATTGCTTATCACAACTGAGATTCAAAATCAGAGCTGAAAAAGGACTTGGTTTTAGAGTTTCAGTGCCAGGAAGGTTAACGGGATATTGACAGCTTTAGGAATGAAATGTCAGAGAGGAAATTAGAGCAAACATTCATCATGAGCCAGCACACAGCATGGCTGGTTTCAATAGAGGCAGCAGATCCTCTGTAGTAACGCCCCCACTAATAGTGGCATTATCACTGCTTCCAGATGGCGTCAACAGAAACACACAGAGCTCTTGCAGGGACCTATAATTTATCCTGATCCCTTCCTCCTCTGGATTCACCCAGAAGGAAGGCAAGTGGTACCACAGCCAACCCCAACTGTTTTCTTTTTTCTTTTTTTTTTTTTTCTTTTTTTTTTTTTGCCAGGAAGTGTGGGGTGGAGCAGGATCACATCTGGGGGTCCCTGAAGCCCACCAACAGTGACTGCTCTGAGTCTTGGAATGGGTGCATCCACGGCTCTTCTTACCCACTTCCTTCTGATTTCACTCTGTCACTTGTATTAGGCTGGTCCATGCCCCAGATCAGAAGGCAAATTGCAGCTCCCTTACCCTGCTTTTAGATCCTCAGTCAGCCCCTTCGTTTTTTCTTTTTATTGTTAAATCAACAAGCAGCCTGGTCTAGTGGAAGGTGTCCCTGCCCATGGCATGGGGTTGGAACAAGATCACCTTTCCAACCCAAACCATTCAGTGATTCTATGATTTTATTACCTAAATGTATGTGCATTCTCAATGAGTTTTACTCAACCACTGAAAAATCATCATTTTATCAGAGATAAAACTAAGAAAACTAAGAAATGGGAGATATTTCTAACTGTATTCTTCAAAAAGCATGTTCCTTGGAAAAAATGGATAAAACTGTGTTAGTCTTCACAGTAAATGTGGATTCAAATACATTTAAGAAGTTGATAAATAAGGTGTGTCTCCTAAAGAAGAAAACTGCAGCAAAATTAGTATTTGTGTACTAATATAAAGATGCAACACTGTGAAAAAGAATGTCTCAAAATATACTGAGGTGATGCAAGGTTATTTTCAGAAAGTTCAGATTTTAATGTTTCTCAAAAGCAGGAGATACAGATGGCAATTCTAAAAAATTTCTTCTTCACAAAGTGCATTAAGAACTTTTGCACTTCTCAGTTTAAATTTCTGGGTTACCTCAGCAAACATATATGTTTAAAAAGGTATCTACTTTTCACATTTCAGTGAGTGAAAAAAGGAAAGGCATGCATTACCAGTGTATTTCTTTCCCATGTCTGTCTTACACATTTTGGAGGAGAAAGTGGGAAAAGAAAGAAGGATCCAGTTGCTGCTAAGCTCTGTTTGGTTTTGAACTGTTTGGGTATCTCCAAAAGCCAGCTCTGGCGCCTTAAATTTTGCTTTCATGAAGAACATGGTAATTCAAAATAGCTTGCTGAGTTTTGGTTAGTGTAGCAGCAGGTCTCTTCATACCTTTTTTTTTTTTTTTTTTTTTTTTTTTTTGGTAAGTAAATACCCATGATTTATAGAATATTTTGTTTCAATTATTTTGACTTTGCCTTTCACCTCTTTGACCTAGAAAATTGAGAGTACTTTAATAACCAGTGTCCTTGTTAGAAACTTATTATGTGGCTCTTTCTGGAACAGCAAGTCAAGTATGTGGCACAGTATAAGGAATTTCAATGTAATTTGTTTAGAGAGCCTGTTGCTTGACAAACCTTTTCTGAACAGGCTACATGGTAAATGAGAAATTGGAAGTCTTGGGGCTGGGAAGGATAATGGACAATAGATGCTTTCACTTCTGGTCCCTGTTCAAGTCCAATCTGTCAAAGACTGAAAGTTGTTCCTTTTTCAAAGTGGGCAAGTGGCCTGTGAGTAAGTGGTTGGTTGACTCTGCCTGGTGCCTGGTAAAATTTGCCCACAAGTCAAAAATGTCCCCCCATTTGGCTCCCCAGCCCAGTCATTTCAAAAGCCAAAGCTGACTCTGCAGCTGCCTTTTTTTCCAGATCAGGAGCAAGATGTTTTACTCATTTATCTTTTTATCTTTTAATTTGTTTATTTGTTATATTTTGTCAACATATGTTATATGTCGTCCCCTTGTTTTCCTCTGTAAGGCCTGTTGGAAGTACCACATGGAACACAGCAAAAATGGGTAGTTTTCTTGAGGATGAAAGAATTTCCTCCCCCAGCAGAGATCAGTGGTTCACAGTGGGTCAGGACCAATTATTCACCCCATCAACAGCACCCTTGGAGGAATAAATATCGCCCCAAGACATGCTCTGCTGCAATATCTCTTCATTTGCTAAGGGCTCTGTGAGACTCAGTCATGCTTTCCAGTTGAATCATGCCCAGCTAAAGACAGATGAAGGAAATATGAAGCAATTAAGTGACACTAAATGACACCAATTTATCAAGAATAAATAAAAGTTTGGTGGTAAAGATGGCTTGTGAGTTCATCCAGTCTCAGCAAATCTCAGTCACCCTTTCTGGGATGGAGAACCCAGCCTTTCAGCAGGAGAATGTTCCCAAAAAGGTGTAGTGGTTTTGAGCAATTTCTTCAATGGACTGGACATCAGCAGGCTTTTCTCTGGCACCAAGGTGGCAAGTGGCCTTTTTTTCCTCTTTCTTTCTTATTTTTTCTCGTTAAGCAGACTGAATAATTACAGGAAAAAAAAAAAAGGAGAGAAAAATATATGCTTCATTTACATTTGGTATCCAAGATTGGACTTTAGCTTGTGGGAAGTATGAAAGCTCCCCCAAGCTTTTGAGGGCCCTGTTGTGCCCTTAGTGAAAACTGCTGGCTGCTCCACATTAGTATTTAGGATTCTCCTGCTCCTATTCCCAAGCACTGATTTTCTCTCTTGTGTGGGCAATGCCTTGTTTGGTAATGCCAAAATTCTTCATGTGTCCTACAACAAGAAGTAGATCTGTTTTTCTACAGTTTCTGCAACATCTGCAGATATATTTTAGACCCCTAATGTGGTTGGGAGAGAATGAAGTAAATTTTGGATGGAATTATTTTAAGACAGAAGCCCTTCACTTCTGTACAGAGGAGATGATGTTGGTAAGAGACAAAGATCTGCAGAAATCAGGTTAAAAAAAAACCAGTAGAGACAGAGATAGGCTGGTCAAAAGAGAGTGGAAATAATGAGTTATGGAAAGATGGTAGAATGGGATGGAAACCAAAGGGTGGATAAGCTGAACTGGAGGGCAAAGACAGATAAATAGAAGGATAGATTTAATTAATGTTAAGCAGAGTTGGTAATAAAGAACTAGGAAAAATGCTATTGTGAGGAACACGAAAAGGTGAGCAGGAAAATATGATGAGAGAAAAAAATGAAAATTATTCCATTTATTAGGAAATATCTTGTAGTTTCTAAGAAATTATTTAATAGTGGTGCACCTTTTAGAAAGCTGAGAAGGAAGTAATAGTGAAAAAGCAATGAAGAAACATTTAACTAGATATTATTTAAAGTTTATTTTTTTAGTCTTTGTAAGGTTTTAGTCACATAGCTACTGGTGAAATGGCCAGCTAAGATCAGTAGCTGGTTTTAAATATCTCAGCATTAGAGTTTATTTTGTAGAAATGCTACTATTTATTAGAAATGCTACTAGATATTATGTTACTATTGTGCAATAATGTATTATAACCAGTGCCAAAATATACCAACTGGTATGTATGTGTATTACTGAGATTGGTTGGTATGAAAAAACAATGGCTCATTATAAATTAAATATAGACTTGCCCAGATGGTTCCATTTCTTCTCTAAAACCAAAGGCATAGGGAAATAGGCAAAAAGGATTTATTTTTTTTTTCATCACAAACTCCATGTATGTTCAGGTTCTTATTTACTTTGAAGTTTACTTTTGAAATAAGATAACTTTATGGTTTGGGAAATGAGTGGATAAGAATACAAAATGTCTCAATTACGCGTTAAACTCTTAGGAAGTCACACCTGCATTCAAGACTTGAGTGTTAGAATAGCTCCAGTATCCAAAAAAGTATCGGGATTTATGAACATCTTCAGTACAGCTAGGGTGATGGACTTCTTGGCAAAATATGGGGCAACAGGCCAATTCTCTACCCAATGGCTGTCTGTTTCCAAGACCTGCCTATGAACCTGTGTGTGTGACTATGTCCCAGTGTCCAAAAAATAGGTCTTAGCCCCACTGAAGTGCCTCAGATTCTTCTTCCCTAAAAATCATGATCTAACGTTAGAAAGAATTTTTCTTCCCACCCATTAGGATTTGAAGGAGAAGGTGTTGAGCCCACCAGTTGATAGAGGATGATAATCCGCAGTAATCTCTACTGATTTAATCATCTCCATTTCATCATTTTAGCCTCTGAAACCTAGTCCAGCTTCTCTTGTCCACTTACTCCAGGGCTTTTGTGCCATGCACTGCTGAAACAGGAAGCTGAGGAGTCAAAATGCTCCCCATCAATGGGCTGCAGTGGAGTGTATCCATGCCCTGACAATGAAAATCAGCTCCTTCCTTGGCAGAACATGCTGCTGGAGGCTTCTGTGTGGTGTCATTTACAGCCGTGTTGTCTTTGTAGATTCCTGCTACGATGTGAGAACACTGATGAGTGGAGGGGGAAGGGGCCAACCTTCCCCTTGCCATATGGGAAACATCTGTAATGGGCAGCAGGGCTCTCTCTAAAGAAAGGTGTTGTCATTTCTTAGTTCAAAGTGTTACATAGACAAAAGGTATCAAGTTGAATTTTTACCAGCCTTGACTGTCCCAGCCTCTGGAGCAAGGCATTCACTGTAAAGCCAAAGTGTTCTTTTAAATGAGACAGCGAGTAGTATTTTAAACTGTCTCACCCAAAAAAAATGCAACATCCACTGGAAAAGTATAGAGTAGTCAAAGTGCTCCAAAAATAAAACAAAAGAAACAATATCATGCCCTTTTATTTTGGCCCCTTAACTCTAGTCCTCTGAGAGCAGCGCTGATTGATGTTAGTGATGCAACCTAAAAATTAATGTCAATTACCCAAAACAAAATGCACATAAGTGACTTCAGGGTCTGATTTCAGTCCACAAAAGCCAGGAAATTCAGAGCTACTGGAGAGACGAAAACCTGGATTTCACATTCCCATCTTACCAACTGCCATTCTGCTGGGGGGAAAAGGAGAAACAAAGGAAAAGGGAGTTACACCATTACAATAAATAATGTGATGGAGACAACAGTTCTCTCTTTGCCAAAGCCTGAATCCACTGGGTCCCATTAGCTTTAAATCCAGGAACTGCAATGTGTTCTAGGTTTGGGGCTCAGTTACTTCCCTACCACCTTTCTGCTTTTTAAAAATATAAACTCCTTTATTGTTTTAGTTAACAATAACATTTAGTGAGACCTAACTAACTCTTCATTTACAGTAATTATTTAGTGTTCTTTCATTTCCAGCCACTGGAAGTGGGGATGTTGCTGTAGCCCAGGTTATCTATTTGATGCAATAACTGCACATCCAAATGGGATTGACCGTGCACTCTGATAAATGAACATGCAGTAATCGAGACGTTCTGGTATCAGCATGCAAACAAATCAAAATGTTCTAACATCAAAGTACGTATGAAAAAACTTCCTTGCAGGATTTAAATATTCCTCAGTGTTATTAAAAAAATATGGGCTGTGATATCATGAAATGCCCATGGTGGGGTTACAAGCGAGTAATCCATCTCCCTATTCCTAAACCCATATTTAGTGCTGAACAATGGCAATCAGCCAGAAGAATCTCGTGGCCTGGCCAGTTTGTTTTCAGACAAGTATCACTTTTATACATGTGCATATAAATGTGTGTCTCTTAAACTGCATACAAGGGAAAAAGATGAGATGTGGTAAAGAAGAAAAGAGAGTTTGATGTGATGGGTCAGACCACTGAGATATTGTTGATGGCATTGGTCTGTCCTTGCATTTCAAAATAAGTTTCATTTAAGTAACATGTGCCATAGTAAGTGACATGTGAAATTAGGTCTGTGCAGGGGGTGTATAGCATGAAGGTTCTGAGTCAGCCGAGTTATTTCATTTGTTTCACAAAGTAAACATTATTTACCCAGCCCCCACCCACAACCAATCAGTCAGAAAACTAAAGAAATGACTAGTCAGAAAACTGAAACTACTAGTCATTTCTAGGAAGGACATTTTGGAATCCTATTATTCTCAGCAACCGTCCAGTGTCCCTGGGATGACCCATTTGCCCAAGATGTCAAGCAGGTATGAAACAGATGGACAGAAAGACATTTAGAAAGATTAAAGACAACTTGAGCTGTACATTAAAGAGACTTGAAGTCTATGTCCACTTGTGAACCAACTTTTACAACATATGATCGTGGATATAATGTCATTTTAAAAGTATAATGTGGTGAAAAGCCTTCCCTTCCTTGGGATCCCAAGTTCCTTGGCTCATTCTTGCAGCTCATAACTTGCCCACAACTCTCTGAAGGTGCAGTTAGGGCTCTCCTCAGTGCAGGTTGCCCAGCACAGGAGCCTGTGAGGCTTTGGGCAGTGTTCCCATACTCCCAATGTGCCACTGTCATGGTTTGTGCTCATCAGACCCTGCTGACCACAGGAAGGAGTTTGTCTGTCCTGCAGGTAGGAAATGCTGGGGAGAGCAGGACCAGGCCATGCAGCGTGAGTGGTGGCCAGGAGGGGACTGCCCTCTTCACGTGCCCCAACTCACTCCTCTACAAACAAAACCATCCCCAAGTCCAGCTCCTCATGTGCTCAGCATATTTCAGCGCTGATACCGAATTGCAGGAGATAGTGAGCAGGGCCACTATCACCCAGACCCAGTTGGTATCTGGTGTTTCTCACAAATCATAGAATCCTTTTGGTTGGAAAAGCTCTCTAAGATCATAGGATCCAATTGAATCCATTAACCCAGCACTGCCAAGCGCAGCACTAAAACCAGTCCCCAAGTGCCACATCTACATATTGACCACTTCATTCTTGTTACCCATTTTTCCTCTTCTATTTGCTTTGCATATATTGAAGAAATCAGTCATTCATACTCCTTTCTTTTCCAAATCCTCATGCTTGAATGGGATAAATGTGTCATTACTTTGCTGAGACTGGCCCAATATTAAATGGGTTTTTACTTAAGGGAGAAGCATCCTTCTGTGATTATCACCAATTACTAATGAAGTGTTAACTGTCCAAAGCAATTAACTGCTCTGCTTTGTATTTTTTACAGGCATATTGCATTCTTTGCATAAGGAGTAGGACATCCTGCATGTAATTAAGGAATAAGCGTTAATTTCCTAAATTATAAATGCTTGCCATCATCAAAAATCAAATACCTGTATCAATACATGCCTGGAATAATGTTCTAATTAAGGATGGAGTTTGTTTTGAAGGATAGGGGCATTTGGCTTTCATACTTAATGAACCATTTTTTAACTTTGGATTTGATCCTGATTTTCATAAGTTCAGGAGGGACCAGGAAACCTATTTTGATTCAGGGCTATTTCTAATATAAATGTCATAAAAGCTGGTAGTGTAATAATTTATTCTGCTGCTAAAATATTGGTTTAACTGGTTAAACTGCCTCAGCACTCGGATTTTTTCTCCAGTGTGTTGCAGAAATAAATGGGAAAGATCGATTGGATGCCATTCTGCAGCCTAATCCTAGGTAATTTATTCAGTTTTACCTGAGAGAAAGGTCCAAATATATATATTCTTCTGGTTTTAATCAGTCTAACTACAATTGATTCAACTTTTGCCTGAATAAGGAGTGAGTAAAAACTGAGCAAGAGCCTCAAGATTTGGCTCTTATTCATTAACCTCAGGGCAGACTTCATTTAGTGTGATTTTTTAGCTATTAAAATGTTGGTTGGCTTCCATTTGAGCTCAAATTCCTAATATCACCAAATAATTATGTGTAGATGATGAAATGAAAAAACAGGCATGTAGTCTCCAAACACGTTTCAGTCTGGGTGGCTGAAATGGCTCATAACATTCAATGCATGAAAATGGGGTGGATTGAATAAATTAGCAGAATCACAAAAGGAAACCACTATAGGAAATAGTTTTACATGTGTAATCACTGAAATACTCTAGTGAATGTGTCAATCTGTACTAAATAAATATATTTGTTTATAGACATGTTCTGTATTAGCTTCCACTCTTTCACAGCACTTTGCCAAGCAAAATCCCACTAGAAGTAGGATGTTCGCACCCGAGTAGGAGTTTCTTGGATAAATATTTTTTCTATATTGAGACCAAAACCACTTCTACAAATTTCAGACTTTGATTGAAATGGTATATTTCTTTTGCCTCTTTTTTTTTCTCTTCTTCCCCCCCCCCCCCCCACCCCGTCTTCCCATCTCCTTCACTGACAACCACTGATGCATTACCTTAGTTCCTCTTACCTCCCACTGCTCCGGTGCGCCAGCGCCCCTCTGCAGACAGAGCACATCAGTCAGGGCTGAGCAGGGCAAGAAGTGGCCACACCCCGGTGCTGCCACCAGCAAAGGGCCTCAGAGCCTGAGAAAATTCCTCTCTTCACAGACCTGAGCTGTTGGTTGGGCTCTCGTTTCCCCAGTGAAATGCTCTGCTGAATCAGAGAGAGCAGGGGTGCTGTGCCCTCTGCAGAGAGCATTTGCAAGATGCCTTCAGGAGGTGGGGGAGAGGTTTGTTGCAAAATGTCATTAGATGCTGCTTTTCGTTACGACTTCAACAGTTTTAGGGGGAAGATGTAGGTGAACTCTGTTGGTTTGCCCAAATAATTAAATTTCAAAGTAATGCCCACTCCTCCTATGCAATAGCTGCCAAATTCAGCAATGTTTCTATACATCTAGTATTTTAGCCATTACAATGGAAGATAAAATGCAATGAAAATAATAATTATGGCATAGTACACAATGTATTCAAAGTATTGTGTATTAGCCCTGTAATCAAGCAATCCTCAAAAAAAGGTTTTTAGTGAGTGATAGTATTTCTGTTTCAAAGGCAGGGGAAATGGAAGCTCAGAGGCACTAAGTGGTTTGTCTGAGGCCACACAGCAAGTAAGTGTCAGAGCTGGGAGCAGAGCCCAGCCCTGGCTCCTGCCCTTGTACTCAGAGACTGTACCACACCATATTGTTTCCTAATAAATTTGCTCTTTAGCTCCTATGCTGAGGTCATGAGCAGTGGTGACACAGAGGGGGAATTTAACCTCTTCTGTCACTTCCTACAGAAAAAAACCCTGAGCTTTTACAGCACTAGAAGAAAATCTTAAAAGGTCAAATAAAGGCATTCCTGGAGATGGGGAGCCATCCAGGTTGTTTGGTGCTGAATTGCTTTCAGGCTGAACGATTTTTTATTGTTAGTGGTATATTTTCACATGGCAGTGCTGTGACTGTGCAGTGCCCTGGGTCATAAACCAGAGGTTTCAGTGTCCAGTCATACCTAAAGTCTCAAGACTTCCAGTTTTAATTTAATTCTCAGACATAATAAAGGTCCCTGTGTACATTACTGTTGCCATGCAGCTAAAGCAGTGAGTTGAGGCACATCAGGAGAGGCGAGTTTGACCCTTGAGCAGCTCCAGGTGTTTTGACCAGTTTGATGTGAAGCAGTAAAGACACAAATGAACTAATCGCACTGCTCATGAGGAGATCAGGGACACTCAGGAACCACTGTATTTCCAGTAGGTGAGGGGACTGAGCTCTCCTAATTATGCTGCATTCCAACAGGTCATATCCACCGAGGTCTGGTGCCTCGTGGAGACCTGCTGTGTGCTTTGCCAGTAGTGTGACAGTTATGGGCCATTAGAACCACAGCAAGAGGAACTTGCTGGATTTCAACTTTCGCCACAGGAGAAGCAGCTGATGCTGTCCAGGGAAGAGGGGTGATGGAGCCCTGCTACAGGTTGTGTAGCCTGGGGGAAGGGATTCCTTTCCTGACTGTGAGCGGCATGTGTTTGAAGTAGGGCTCAGAACAGGAATTTCTATCAATGCACAAAGCAGTGTCGCCTTTCCTCTGACAATTAAAAAGGGTTTCTTGCTCTCAGACAAATAAAGCCCATTAAAGCTGGTGGCAGTGATGGGAAAGACTTTGAGAAAATATGTTTGTTTTGCAAAGCTGACTGCCAAGTATTGTTTTATAGTTCCGGTTTGTCCTTCTTTCTCCACTGTTTACAGTACCCTCTGAGAGACTTAAAATGATCCCTCTCTCCCCACCAATTTTGTTCTTTTTTCTCTTGGCAGACATTGGTACCCCACTCCCCACCCCAGTTCTTGCTGCAACAGAAGCCATGATCCTTTTGCCTTGTTTTTCTTTTTTACAATACCAGCCCAGCACTGAGAGCAGCATTTTCTGGTTAACTGCAGCATTGCAGTTTTGGCCAAATACACGAGAGGACAGCAGTACAAGCCCTACATTTTGTTTTCCAACCACTGGTGGTACTGCACAGAGTGTCTGAGAAATTAATTTGGTCCTTTTTTCCAGTGATCCTACATTTCCATCAGCCTTGGGGATGTCATTTATCCCAGAAGCAGAAAATAACAATAAAAAAGTTGGATAGTTGAGATGTAGACTATGTTCTTTGACAGACTTGGATGATATATCCTGGATATGTCCCTTTCCTGTACACTGCTGCCCAGTGTTACAAAATTATTTAAAAAGTTTATGCCACTGGCAGATAAAAGGTCAACCAAAGCCCAGAGCTGGCTTTGCTGTGAAGCATTTTGTTGATGGGTGGTTTATTGGAGTAGTGCTTTTATCAATGTGTGGTGTTTGTGGGCGCCTACATGAAGTGTTCTTGTGATCTCTGGCCCATTCCTGAGGGTGGGGACTCTTGGCATGGACACTGCTGCTGTGTCACCAGGCTGAGGACTCAGGGAACAGACCTGAGGAATGCTGCTGGTGGTGTTTCTTACACCTGGTACAGTGAAAGCCGAGGTAGACTCAGATAGATACAAGATAGACTCAAGGCAAGGACAGAAGTGAAGACATCATGTCTGGTCACTCCGACCATTCTGACAAAGGAAGATGCAACAAGGGCTTTGCTGGCAAAAGAGGTAACAAAGGACATTACTAGTGTAAGAAGAATAATCAGAAGAATGGTATTCCAACAAAAGGGGACTGGGACAATGGGGTCGGAGTGGAAAATTTTGTTTGAACGTTGTGACCTGTAAATACTAGTAAACTAGTGTCATAAACTGGCTCTGCTTTGCTGGCATAAGCACAGTCCATGTTACTCCATCTCTCAAATGGTTTCCTGGGATCTAGTGTAAGCACCAACGTGGTTGTGCTTCCATGGGGACTATTATGGTATGGATAAATGGATGCTGTAGCTCCTAGCACATTGGTCTGGCCTCATCATAAATGAAATGCATGAGGTTTCATGGCCACAGCAGAGCAGATCAGCCAGAGCATCATACAAGTAAGTCTGTAACGTGCTAAACCTGGGTGTCCATAGATACATATTTGGGGTGTGTAATTCATTACTGACCATGTACAAGACAGTACTTATATAAAGTATTCCCTCATCCTTTGAATTATATCAGACATCTGTGCTTTGGCTACTGATTAAAGATGGGTTTGTGGAATTAGAGCCCTCAGTGCTATTGTTGTAAATTGGAGAGAGAATTATCCATTATATTTCTTTTGTAACATGGATGCACTTTTGATAAAGAGAGTTTATATCCACACAAATTTATTTGAACTTAAACAGAAGTAATTCATTCTAAACAACACATGGATTTTCTTTTTCAAACAATGTTGCTTATACTTTGCCTCTTAAACTAATTATTATTTTAATCTCTAAATAAGCTGACACTTTGCATGTGGTTTGTCTGTTCAGGCTGGGATAAATTAGAGGAGCAACCTTTTAATCATAGGGTTTTTAATCTAAATGTTTTTATGTATAAAGGGTTATGAATCTGTCCGGGGTGACATGTTTGATATTATGGCAAGCTAATGAAATTTCAAAGTTAGCATTTCCCAAATAAAATGGAAAGAAGAGACAGGGAGAAAAGGAGCAGATTCAAAATTAGAGAATATTGGTAGTTTATGGGTTCCAGGTTATTTGGAATGGAATGAAAGTTAATGCTACATCCTTTTTTCCATCCTGCCAGCCAGTGTCTGATCCAAGAATGTCTTTTATTTAAAGAGCAGGGCTCCCTCCACTGTTCTTAAATAAAGGCTCTCACTGTCTGAGATCCAACCCTCCCCAGTTTTCACAGTAACATTGTCAGGCTGCATGAAGTGAATTATTTAATGGAAATAAGTTTTGCATATGATTCCCCTATCATAAACCTGCTCAAGTCATATGGTTTGATTTACATTTATGCAAATTTCAGAGAATAGAGTAAAATTACCCAAGGCAGAAAGGACCGTGGCATGTCAAAAACAAGATGTGCCTATTTGCATTTATGTTTGCTAATGAAGTTCAGCCAGGGCTTGCTCTTTGATTTGGATGTCTCTTTCTGCCATTCCATTTTATGCACTGTAATTAAACCACTTGCCCACACACATACAAGAGGACACCAAGAAAGGGAGACTTCATGTTTTATAAATGCTGTTCTGTAACTCTCTTACACAGGGCTTATAATTCAGGATTTAACATCTCTAAGTGATACAACAGGCCTGCAGTGTGACATTGTGCTTAACTTTAATGCAAGGAGAACTGCAGACTTAAACCAATGTCGGGTTTGGCCCAATAAACTTTGGTGTCTCGGGTGCCCACTGGAGATGTTTTACCCTAGACTTTACAACTTTTATCCCAAATAAAAATTAAGCCTCAGCCCACTCAAAAATCGCAGCTGTTTCTTTCTCCTGCCAAAATTATTCTTTCTCATCATGCTACAGCTGTGAAATCATGCACTAGTGTAAATTGTTAACTGGAAACCATTTCTAGCTGAGGTGCCTATTCAGAAGTCTTGGTATTCTAATCTGCTCTATTCTCTCATAGAGGAGTACTCACACATCTTCATGTTTGGCTGGGACTTCTTTCTGTGAATCACAGAATCACAGGCTGGTGTGTGTTGGAAGGGACCTTAAAGATCATCCAGTTTCCATCCCCTACCATGGGCAGGGACACCTTCCACTATCACAGATTGCTCCAAGCTACATCCAACCTGGCCTTGGACACTTCCAGGGATGGAGTAACCACTACTTCTGTAGTGGTTGGATGGTGGGCAACCTGTGCCAGGGCCTCACCATCCTCATAGGAAACAATGTGTTCCTAATATCCAATCTAAACTTACTCTGTTTCAGTTTAAAGCAATCTTCCTAGTCCTAAATTGCTAATAAACACAATTATCTGTCCCTTAAGTGTCCTATGAACTCTTCAGTAAGCTGTCCCATTTCGCGGGACCTACTGTGAGGACAGGAATTTTGCTACCCTTTCCTTGGAGTGGTT
The DNA here is from genome assembly GCF_017590135.1 of Pyrgilauda ruficollis. Classification (NCBI taxonomy): domain Eukaryota; kingdom Metazoa; phylum Chordata; class Aves; order Passeriformes; family Passeridae; genus Pyrgilauda; species Pyrgilauda ruficollis. The sequence continues at coordinate 5,678,664 of NW_024527044.1, forward strand.
CTTTTTGGTCCTTCATAATGACATTGTAGGGCTACCACTACAGGAGAGAAATGGAACCAAAAAGAAAGAGAGTAGAAAATGGATGATTTTTCATGAAATTTCAGGATTTGCTTGGCCAAGTTCCCTTTTTCCATGCTGGCTTTTTAAGCTGTTAGTTCTTCCTTCTTTCACCAAACTCAGGGCAAAGCAAGATGTTGCTTCTAGGCAACGGACAGCAGTGAACGCTGCCCATCTTTTCTGCTTCAATGTGCCTCCTTTCAGATTGCTGAAGGAAAAAGCCTGCCTTCATTGATTAAATAATGATAGTGTTGCCAGAGAGGATCCGGTGTTATACTCCAAAGTGCTTTAACAACTTGAAGGAACAACATTTCTAAGGGAGCATTCCTATATAGAGGATGCCTGAGCAGGTTCTTCACAAGATGCCTTCATGGGGTAGAATTGTAGAATGGTTGGGGTTAGAAGAGGTGTTAAAGATCTGGTTCTAACCCCACTGCCATGGGCAGGGATGAACCCACTAGGTCAGGGTAGGACTTGGAAGCGAGGACCAAGAAGCAAAATCATCACAACTCTGCCCTAAATGGGAGCAGGTGGTAAGAGTGTCCTGGACAAGATAATGGTCATGTTTCTGCTTTCACATGGACACAGCTTGTGCAGCCTCTGGCTCTGGTTGGCAGCAATGTGTCCTTCTACCTTCAAGGAGGTCAGAGAAAAGGAAGAAAAATCTTGTCATGTGATATCAAGGAGCAGGAAGAGTTTCTGTGAGAGTTAGATTAGCCAAATAAGGTCAGATCAACTTTTCAGAGCAGGGAAGCCATTCTATGAGGGCAAACTGTCTAATTTGTGCCAGGTTAGGTGATTCCCCATGTCTGAAAGTTGGTCTCTTGACCAGTTCTGCACATATTGGGTACAGAAAGAGGCTTACAGAACTTAAACCACAGCAGGACAAGTCAAAGCACAGCCTGGTAGTAAATTTTAAGAGAGAACACACAGAAAATTTGGATGCAGTAGACACTTTTCCAAAAAGGGCTCCAGGAGGAACCATGGGCTTATGTCGTCTCTTTACAGCAAGACTTATCCAGCAAAATGGATACAGCTATTTTAATCCCACATCAAGAGCCTGCATCATCCTCTATCTGTAATTCTGAGCCAAATAATCATATTTTTTTAAAAATTAAATGTGGGTGCTGCCAAAGTGGCATAAAGCACCCAGAAGTGTCATCCAAACCCTCTAAATTATCTTCAACCACATTAAATATCTGCCACATACATCTAAACTCTTGCAAGGGCACATGCACATGTGAGTTTTATGAAAAACATCTTGCTGTTTCTCTTCATGATTCTTGGCATGTAAAGATCTGTCTTTCAGTATCACAAATTCAGCTGTATAGATCTTAAAGATATCTGGTATAACTCAGAAAGATGGGATGTCTGTAAAATAGTTTTGCTCTGCATAAAAGTGTTTTGGAGGTTAACCTTTATTATCTAGTAATGTATCAAAATGAGAACGAAGTGTTATCTTGTTATGGAATGGGATGAATCAAACTCCCTCCTCTGAAATACTGATTTTCAAAACAGTTACCTTTATGCTGAGGTTGAAGGTACGAATGGTTTCTGGGTAAAATGGTTCAATTTATGGCTAAATTCCTTAACGAAACATACATATATCAGAATCACTTTGGCTTGGGAAGGAAAAAATGTGTTGTTTTCATTATTGCTGAACTTCATAATGGCTTCAGGAATTTTTTTGGTCGTTTCCAAAGAAAGTGAACTTCAGGCAGAGATTAAAGCAGAGGAAATTTCAGCCCAAGGGCAAATGTTTCAGAAAGTTTAAAGTATGTGAAAGGGGGAGTGAAGTAGGAAATAGTTTTCAATCCTAACTATAGCCACACTAGTTATAATATATCACTAAATATAGACCAGTGGGTGTGCCCAGCTCTCCAAAGGTGTTATCCTGCCTGCCATGAACTGGCTTCTGAAATGACCTTTGCAGGGATGTAACTGACTGTACGACACTGCCCATGTTGGAAAATGTTAAACTTCATTATTTCCCAGGTGAGCCCAGCCAAGCCCAATTTTGCTTCACAACCAAAATTCCTTTTGCAAAATTCAACCTTTTATCTTTCATTTAGATCCAGCTTTGTACTCAGGATCATTTGTCTCCAAGCAAACTGCACAGTAGTCCTGAATGTTTTGTTTATGTGTTAAAGGTTTTCACTTGGTTATAAAGTCCTGTGAAACTATTGGGGTCAAGCAGCTAAAAGCATTACTTTTGCATCGATTTCCAAATGCCAGCCATAATGGTTTGGGCAAGCTAAACGTCCAAATTGCCTTGGACTTTCTGCTTGTGGTTGTGGGAATATAGTGCATCCTTTCAAAATTATTGGCTAGTCTGTCTTGGGCATTTCATGTTTGGGTATAGAGTTTTTGGATTTATTTTGTGTTTTGTTTGTGGTGATACTGTCATGTCTTGGCTGTATATCCCAGAGCTGATGTTCTGCTCTTTGACTTCAATGCCATATGCTGCTAGATCTCCAGACTGAAGTGTGGTGTTAATGTAAAGGATGCTGTAATGAACATCTTGTACATATTTCCTTTTGCATATTCACTGTCTGTAAAATGTCTCTCTGAATACATCCTTGCTGGTTTTGAAATGGTTTCTTTACAGTTCAGTATAAATGCTATTTATATCCAAAGTTGTTTGAGGTTATCCTTTACTCCTAATGTTACTCTAATTCTAGTTTAAGAGAGGAGAACTTGATCTGGCTGAAATTAATTAGGAAATTGGTAGAACCACTAAAAATGGTGGTTGTATATGGCACTTCCTAAGTACTTTGACTGAAGAGGTACAAAATAAATCTGACGAAGCACTAACTGTAATGAAATAGATGACTACATTTTCATTTTTAAAACAGGATGGCTGCTGAAGGTGAACCAAATAAAGCAAACTATTTAAATTCCTTTGCTTTTTTAAAGATGTTGTTAATAGAAAAAAAAAAGTACTTTTTAAACTGAGAATATCTCCTTACATTATAGGGTTTTTAGTGGCATTAAAAGGTATAGTTTCCTATATTGATTTGGAAAGAGCTGTTAAAAATGCATGAAAGGTATTTTAGGGAGGCAGTGTCACAGGATCTTTTAAAATTATTTTCTCAAGTGCCACTTAACTCTTGTGCTTCTTTATCATTGGAAACACATCCCAATATATGTGATATCTAATTTTTTCCTACTGACCAGAGAGTCTTTAAAATTAATTTGGAGTGTTGGGGATTATACCAGTGTCTGTTTATATAACTTTAGACTCAGACTGTAAATTAAATTTGGAAAACTGTAATTATTCAATAATTTATATAGTATTCAGGCAGTTTAGAAATGTTTCTTGAACACAGTGAATAGAGAATACATGCTTATAAAGGACAAATAGATTCAGCATAATGGTGTATTTTTGGACTCATCTATTTTGCAGGCAATTAACAAAGGAGGATGTTGCATTTTTGCCTATCTCTTGCTCTCCTGAAATAGTCACTAACCACTTGTTAACCATGCTGATTTTTTAATAGACAAAGTGGTTGCTTACAGCTCCCCACCAGAAATGTTCAGATTAAGCACACTATTAGATGCAGCCAGAACAGCCTACAAAACAGGAAGAAAGCCTTGCCTTTCTCTCTGCCTCCTTCCCTTGTTTAAGCTGATGTGATAATTCACTGCAGATTTTCTCTTTCCCTGACAGAGTGCCTACCGCAGGAATGGGATGACTTTTCTCGCCTGCTGATGTGGATGTGGCTGCAGCAACAGGAAAGACAGTATTATATTAAGGTGATTTTCTTTTCCCCTCCATGGAAGGAAAAAAAATACAAGCTCCAATGTCTCCATGTACCAGTGAGTGGGCTGGTTTGTTGTGACTATCTGCTGGCTGTCTCTGTCTCTTTTTCCAGCCCCCTCAATCGTTATTCTTGTTTACTAGCTGGAACATTTAGCTAATTAATGGCAGGATGTTTGGGATAGGGTGTAGGTGGACAAGAATGCAGCTCAGACAATGCTGGAGTTTGCAGGGGACTTTCTGACTGCCATGTCATTTTTATTTAAGTGTCTGGAAGTCTGTATGTTCTCCAAAAGATGTTTTTTTGTAAAGCTGGATAGGGCAGGAAGAGGCCAGAGATAGACTGGGTTGTGTTGGTTTATTAGGTTGTATAAAGGTTATGTAGTTTTCTTGCAATTTTTACAAAAAGAAAACTTTTCCCGTCTATTTTCTACTAATTCCCGCTTGTTTGTCTCAATTAATATAAGTTTTCACTGTATAAACCAGTTTAATCCAGTGAGGCAAATTTGATGATAGACATACCAAGTTTGGATGCAAAGTTACTCAGGAAAAGTTAGAGACTTGGTTTTAGAAGGCCCAAAGATGGGCTAAGTGCTCACACCCAAATTTTCAATATTGGCATCTCCTAAGGTTTGAGCCATCATTGTCCAATATCAAAGAAAGCCTTTGCAGTGACTTGGCACTGGATTGAGCCCCTATTTGGAAAAATACATTCTAAAGTGTTTCAATAACTGTGTCTGTCTCGGTGGTTGTAGGCAAGGGCTTAACATTGTGTACTTGCTCAGCATTTGCTGCAGGAAGCAGATGTTGTCCCTGTTGTTGACAAAGGCAGCATTACTGTTGGATTTGGTTAAAGAAACCAGCTCATTTTGCCTTTTTTTTTAATGTACATATATATATTTTAGCTAACATTATTTGTTTTCAAGATTTTTTTTTTTTTAAATCTCAATCCCTGCCTCTCTGCTTTTTCCTGTCCCTTTGCTCCTCCAGCCTTTGCTGGCCTCACAAACACATTCATTTTTTTCCCATAAAAACTGTACAAATATAGAGCTAACCACGATGATGCTTGAGCAGAGAAAGGGCTCCTGCTTCAGCCTGTCACCAGGATCTGCTGGCACATCCTGCTGGTGTCCCTGTGGTACCCACAGGTCAGGGGTCTTCTTCAGCTGCCCAGAGCTCAGGCTTGGAATCCAGCTTAAGCCTCAAGTTAATACAGAGCACTCAAGGGATCAAGAAAAGAACAGCAAAGTATTTTATATAGTGCAGCCATCCTCCTCCTTTGTGCTTAGTATGTGAGGTCTTAATTTTCACTCCTGCTCTGTGCTCTTGTGGTCATTTGTAGGTGGTTTTGTTGACCTGCTCTCCTGGACCTGCTTGCAAAAACTTTAAAACTATGTATATTTTTTAAATAAATGGAAAAATGTCTCTTTGCCACCAAAATATTGTAAAAGTGAATGTAGTATGTCCAATATTGCTGCCATTCATAAATTGGTTTTTTTCTTTTATCTGCTTACATTTCTGTTTTCTGGAAATTTTCTGTGTGTGAAGGACTAAAAGCAATGTGTACAATGTATTAAATGAGGCAAAGGGGAAGTTTTCTGATGTTCCATTTGTGCTTTTTGAAATATATGATTAAACTTTTCTTTTTATCATCACTCTTTATTTTTGTTGGCATCCTTAATCATGGAAAATTATATGCTTGCTGTAAACATTCAGACTTTTTTAAAAGGACACCAGCATTTATTGTATTTAGTTTCGATCTGCAGGGATACAGAAAGAAGAAACCATTTCAGGCACTGGGTACTGGAATCAAAATTCCTTCTGTTGCTGTCTCTCTCCCAGATTTTACATTTTAAAATATGCATAAGCAGGAAAAATACTGGCACTTATTTTTTACTGGTCTCCTTAAAGTCCCAGAGAATGAAGACTCAACATACATTTCTCTCAGAAATATGACAGATCATGTTTTTGTTGGTCTGCTGTGTGTTTGTCTATCTTGAACAGCCTGACAGGCAATTATTTATAAAATCTGGGTTTGCCCAGTAAACCCATATAAAAACCTTTCACTTCTCTGCACAAGTCAGGGAGCTGAATTTAGAGTCAGAAAAGGTATGTTATGTCTCCCTATCTTGGTTTAACCCAGTTTATTCTTCTTTTGGGAAGTAATCACTTTTTTTCTCATTTCAGAGTTTAACTCTGTTTAAAACAAAAATGCAACCATTAATATTTGTGTTGCACTTGGAGTGTTTCTTAGCACCACTTCCCATGTTGCAGAAACAGAGATGTATGCTTAAGGTGGTACTACACATTTTTATTATATATATGAAATTCAGCTTGAGATTCAGTTAATGGCTGCATATGAATAGCTTTACACTTGTGTAATTTCAACTTGCAGATCATTTCTATTCTTAGTCAGGATTTATAGGTTCTGAATCAGGTTGTGTTGATTATTTCACGTTAGTTATCTGAAGAAGGGAAACTTCAGTTTCAGTAGGAATGTGACTGTATATCATATAAGGGAGTGTGACTTTTGCTCTCAGCTCAGTGCCTGCCTTGCTCTGTGGTTATACTGCCTGGTTTTTCAGTTTTTCTTCCAGCCATCCACAAAACAGGGATAATAATTCAGCTTAAAACTCATCAGAGGTGAGGGAGCCACAACACAAATTTCTAGTTGAGCTTCATCTCGTTTCCAGGTCCATCCTCTGTCAGTCTTTCCTCTGAGAAAATCAAATGCTTTAAAGACTTCTCTCTTTGTCTGGAAATTGGGAGAAGCTGACAGTGCTCCAGATGTTTCTGCAGAGACACTCAGGACCCTCCAAAATGTGCCACCCCTGGGTTTTCAGGGCACCCTTCTCTTTGTCAAGTGTCCATCTCACTGAAGGGGGGAAGTAGAAAAAATGTGTTTTGGCATTCCTTGGGTGTGGCTGAACCTTTTTGTTGCATTAAGGTTCTGCCATCAGCTGTGTGTAGATCTCATAAAATGGTTTATAGTTTCCCGTCCAGCTCCTAGAGAATGTTTCATGGTACATAAACACTTGTAATCATAAATTCAGAATAAATAGATAATGACATTAGTCACGAGTCCAACCCTAGCTGAAACTTAAACAGTTACAGGGTTGGGGGTGTTCTTGCCTGAATGAATCATCTTGTCCAAAGTTGGGCTTTTTATACCTCTACTTTTTATACCTCTGCTATATATCTACCCCAGGCAGCAGTGCAGCCAGGGAAATGCAGTGGTGGCATGCATTAAATCCAGGTTTATTCAGAGGGCACAGAGCCAGCAGAAAGCAGCAAAGCCATCCCTGAAGGAATTGAATGTAAATTTGATGGTTTAAATAAGGCCAGATGCCTTAAAAATTACTTTGAAAGCTGTATCTTTAATGTAGCTCAACTTTTTTTCTTTTTTTGCTTGAAATAATGATGTTGCCCTTACAAAATAATAAGAAAAAATAGTTCTCATCTCTTGTGGGGAGACAAAAATCAGATACTTTGGCTTCTATAAATCACTGAAATCTTGGCAACTACTGAAACAAAGTTTTAGAAGGCAGATGGCTGCAAATTTGAAGGAAATCTTCATATTTTACTGTTAAAAGCTTTTCAACTGTCTAGAGAGTGCTCTGAGACACTACATTAATAGCCATTCTCAGTAATCAAGCTCCACTATACTTATATACTATTTTTCTTAAACAAGATAGATTAGTAGTGAGAGATGGAAAGATAAATAAGGAAAATAAAGAACTAAAATTATAATAATATGGTTTCATTTTACATTTTATAGCTCTCTTCAATATTTGTGATTGATAATTCATCTTAATTCCTATTGGACAGAAATATTGGCACAATAATCTTATATCAATATCTGTGTATTTCTGGACTTTTCTTCATCCAGATGCTTTGCAAATTTTTCTTACTGGTTTGGTGGAGATGTGATCTGTCAATCTTTGGTCCTCATATGACTTTGATTACTGTAATATCTAAGTGCCTCACAGGTTTCCATGTGTTTATGTCTATAACACAACTTTAAAATAATGTGTTGTTAGCTCCATTTTTTCTGGGGAAAGGCTTAGTGATGGGCCACATGTTGGGAAACCTGGAATGGTTCAGAAGCCTGGATTTCTCAAATCCATAATGATGCTTTCAGTTCTGAAATATCTCCCCTCTGCAGTGAAAGCAGTAGGTGTGTCAGAGAGCACATAACCCAGCCCTGCAGACTGGGGGAGAAAGGGATAAAGGCAGTATCCAACTGGATCCGTGAGAGGAACTGGACGTGGAAGAATGCAACCACACAATCTGGATCCAATCTGGGGCTCGAGACTTTGAAAACTTCTGGCTGAGATGTGACACAGGCACTTGGTGACCCCCTGCCGAAACACAAAAGTTAAGTTTTCACCATAACATGGACTGTGGAACACCTTCCTTCCTCCAGCCTATGCTGGACTTCTGAAATCACCATGAGGGACGTACTCGTTACTAAAATCCTGCTTTGGCAGTGTCAGAGCATTCTCACCTTCATCTCCTCCCAATCTGCCTTTGCAGAGTGCATCAGAGCACAAAGAAATGAGAGGAGAAACACAATTAAGAAACATAAATGCCCTCTTTTAAATGGGGCAGCAGCTGCAATGGGTGTTGACAAAGATAAAGTAAAATGTTAATTTTAAGTAGATGAACTGGGTCTGAACCCAATAAAATGCCACTGAAGTGTGGTGGCTGATCCTCATTCTCTAACCAGACCTGGAAGAAGAGAAGGTGTAATATATCAGAAGCTGTAGTGAGATTCAGATAGTCACAGTCAATAACTGGCTCAAACCAGTTCTGTTTAGTTCTCATTTCCATAAGTATTTAATTAATCTACAAAACAAAAAAACTCCAAAGAAACTCTTGCCTTTCTTGTACTGACATGATTTCTTCAGATCTGCAAATGAAATGGCAGCAACTGCATGTCAAGCTGAGGTGAAAACAAATCTGAAACATCACTGCAGGAGGAGAAGGAAGGTGTTTAGAGGAGAGAGGCTCCAGCTGAGCTACCCCCTGAACTCCCTTGCTCAGATCATTGTGTATCTGCTGATCAGCAGTGCCTAAATCTGCTGCTTGTGCACAAATTTTGTTGTAGGTTCAGCTGAACGATTTTAGCAAACTAGACATGATCTGTCTAGTGTTCTCCATGTCAGCTTGCCCTTACTTTAATATGAAAAGAATTTACACTCTTCTGTTTTGGAATGTTATCAGCATAGTCCTAAATTTTCACTGCTCAGAAGATTTTTGTGTAGACAGAACACAAATAAATGGAAATAATTATTAAGGAATGCTTTGGGCACCTGGGAAAGGGTCTTTGACAGTTTCTCCATGGAAGGTGCTGCTTTTATTCAATTTCTCTGGGATGGTGGCAAAGCTGATACATGACTCCTGTAGGGCTTGAACTTCTACAACAAACAGTTGAGGTCAACCTTGAGGTCTCCCTCAAACTCATGAGCATCCCACTTGTCTCCTCACTGAGACAGGCACAAGCACAAGAGGAAAAACATGACAGATTCTTCCACTGGAAGATCAAGAACCACAACACTGAATATTCCAAAGTAAGGCAGAATAAAATAATCTTGGTCTGACTGGGCTCAGCAGCAGGTCACTTAGGAAAAATCTTTTTTTTTTTTTTTTTTTTCCACTTTGACAATTACCTCATGATTATTTCCACACTTTGGTGATCAGAACTTTGTCAATTAAATATTTCAGAATAGTTAATTCTCATGTGCAGTCAACTTTCAGAGCTCATACAGTGGTAAACAGCTCTCTGTCCTTCTGCAGCTGTTGTTTTTGACTAGTGGGTTAAAAACCTCACATTTTAAGGGCACTTGTATTTTGGGGCAGAGTCTGAGTTGGTTGTTTTTATTCACAATACCCAAATACACAAGTGTAGCCATCTAAGCTAGTCCACCTTGCTCCACTGGCCACCCTTGCAGTCTTCCCAAAGTTAAGGTAATGAAGATAAAATTTGGTATAATCAGCCAGACTTTTGAATTTTTGGCCAATGTCCAAGCCTCCCCAGTTTTTACCATGACTGGCTTTTATAGGTGCTTTCTTTACAGTGTTGAAGTTGGGCTTGTAGATGGTGCTGGATTCATTTTATTTTGTTGAGGCTTGTTTTATTTGCGCTTAGGTATGTAGTTGTGGTGCATGCTCTGAAGGGATTTTGCATCTCGGTTTCTTTGGTGGTCTTGAAGGAAGGGAAAAATTAATGCAGCACTTAAAGAGCCTGTTATTAAAACTTTATTCATAGGTGAGCAGGCAGGAGGAGCATAGAAAATGTATTAATTTATATGCATATATATTAAATAAATATGAATATATATGTAGTAATATTTTTCATGACGACTGAATTCCAAAAATCATGTCTGCTTTTTAAATCCTAAAGCAAACATAACCCTGTTTAGATACGTCCCTCCCGCTGCAATGAAAGTGGTTTATCCTTGTAAAGATAAAATATTTTTACTTTGTGGAAGTAATTTGATTGTAACCTTTGGTTTCTTTGCTGTCTGTCATGTTTCTCTTGCCCAAAGTTTAATGTCATACTATGAATCTGTAAGAAATTGTGAAACGTGCTGAAGTTTTAGAAAAAAAACACTATTGACCTGTATGAAAAAGGCATTTTTTGAATCTGCAAATGGTTGGAGGTTTTTTTCCTTTGGTAATAGTTTGTTGGGGATTTTTAAAGCCCAACAGAATGTGGCTTGAGAGGGAGAGATCTCAAGGAGCTGGGACAGAGTTGTCAGAGCCAGACAATGGAGAGATACCTCTTGCTCACTTAAATTGTTCTGAAATATCCTTATATTTTACAGTACATGAGTTGTGCTCTTGGCTGCCATTTCCTTCCTGCAGCCTCCCAAAGGTAAGTGGATTGTGCCCTCTGGGGGCTCTCCACTGCTTTAACTTAGATTTAAGTGTGGTGTGGTTTTTTTTCTTTTCTTTCTCTCATTCTTTCTTTTTCTCTTTCTTTCTTTAGCTTCAAATGTAACATTGATTTTCCCCTTCTCCTTATGTCTTATGAGAGAAGAAATTTATGGCCTTTTTACATCAGGAAGTCTAGCTTTTCCTGACGTTTTATTGCTTTGAATATTTGAAACATTTCAATCCCAGACAATAAATATTACATGATTATTGTTTTCATATGGATAGGCTATTTCTCCCAGTTTTTCCTGTCCAACATTTTACTAGCAAGTGACACCCAAAAATTTATGGATACAAAAACCATTACTATTCAACTTCGCTGGGAAGGTCAGAGATAGTCCCTCAATTTGCATATAGTGTATATATATATATATATTTTTTTTTAAAGAAAAATTTTAAATGATCTCATATGTTGTGAATCCTATAATGATACATACTTACATCAGAAAAGAAGGTATGATTTTTTCCTTGAAAAAAGTACTCATGGGTCAAACCTTGTTTTCACTGAATTAAATGACAGCTCTTGAAGCTTAGGTGGGAAAAGCAGTAAGCCCCAGTGGAACATTTCGAAGTCAGCAATTGGCAGCCTGCAGGTGCAGAGCTTGGGAGTTTTTGGAGTTGGTGGGATGGTTTATTCCAGTCTGTAACTCAGGGTGTAGGTTTTCTGCTCACCCAGGTCGGGAAATTGTTGTTCTCGTGGTAGAAAGGATTCCTTGCCAAGTGGGACCCACAGAACTCAGTCTGAGGTTACACTTTTTGATGCTCTGTTTGGAGAAGGCAGCTGGCTCCTCACTGTGTGTGTGCTGCACCAGTTCTGCAGCACCAGCTGTGGCAACCACGTCCATCTTGCAGCCCCAGGTTTAATCTGACAACCAGCAGATAAAGCACTGTAAGAAATGTCTGGTCAAGTAACTAAGGCAGTCAGATTAAAAGAGGCACAGGTTCTGCTCAGAAGCTCTAGCTGGCTATATTTTTTTAATTTTTTTGTTTGTTTGTTTGTTTTTTTAATATATTGACTGGTTTTCATGGATACCATGCAGGACTCTGCTGCTTGTATTTCATTAACCATCACAGAATCACGGAATGGTTTGGGTGGGAAGGGACTTCAAAGATCATCTCATTCCATCCTCTGCCATGGGCAGGGACACCTTCCACTATCCCAGATTGCTCCAAGCCCCATCCAACCTTGCCATGAACACTTCCAGGGATGGGGCAGCCACAGCTTCTCTGTGAAACCTGTGCCAGGGTCTGACCACCCTTACAGGGAAAAATTTCTTCCTAATTCCTGATCTAACTCTACCCTCTTTCAGTTTAAAGGCGTTCCTTATTGTCCCGTCACTCCATGCACTTGTAAAAACTCCCTCTCCAACTCTCTTGGGGTCCCTCTCCAATTCTCTTCTTGATTAGAAGGGAAGTTCTCCCAGGAACCTTCTCTTCTCCAGGCAGAACAACCCAAATTCCTTCAGCCTGTCAAGAGAATTATTACAATTTTTCAATTATTTTATATTGATCTAGCTTGCAGAACTACATCCTAGATAGCCAAGAAATCTCCCTCTTTCTGTCAGTTCCTGATAAATTGTTTTGTCCAAATTCAGCCTATCTATATAACTATGAGGAGAGGAATCCTACTGTGTTTACAGAGAAGGAAAACTGTCAGGTTGTGGGGACAGTAAACCTAATTACTTGTCTGTGGGGCACAAGCAAGATCAGAACCCTCTCAGGCTGGATAAAGGTTTGCAACATAGAAAAGAAAAAATACAAAACCTGTCAAAAATTTTCCACTGCAACATCCATGATCTGGTGGCTCTTTCTCTCCTTGCCTTGTTCAGAAAAAGGGAGCCAGAGACCAAATCCATTCAGAAAGAAACACTAGTAAGTACTTGTTTAAAGTCTTTTTTAAGTGTTGTTATGTCTTTACCCTCTCTTCTGTCTCATCCTCTTTTGGGAATGTTGAAAATAACATTCAACTCTGCTGCCTTTGTCTGTCCTTTTCGCTGTGGTAAACACGGACTTTTCCCTCCCTGCTCCTTACAGATTTTCAGCCAACTCAGCTTTTCTTGTTTACCTCCTTGTCAAAGGTGTCATTGGTGATATCACTCCAAGTCTAGAAATGAGGGGGTTTGCTGCTTTTCCTAACTACTGCTGCTCCCTTTGGTATTACATTGATTTTGCATCATATCAGATTTGGCATATTTACCGATTCATTTTTGTTTTAAGAAAAGCAGATGCTTCCCTCACCCACCCCTTACCAACACATGCTGAAGGTGAAGGCACTGAAATGGTTTTCTGGAGACCTGGGCTCCCATCCAGACCTCTCAGTGCCTCAGTTCATTTTCACTGTGTCAGTGAATTTGTAGACCAGTCTTTTAAAAATCGTACTGGTAACAATGGTAAGAGGAAGACTGTAGGTGCTAAAATTCAAATTAAAAATGGTAGTAGGGAAGCTGCAGTAGCTCTGTGGCTGAAAAACTGACCACAACAGCTTTGCAAAATCAGTATGATGCTTGCATAGAGAGAGATGAATCCAGCACAGCAGCTGCTTTATCAAGTGCTGTGTTTGTTTCTTCTGATTTGGAAACCCCAAACATTTTAGTGCCTCAGGAAGACACTGAGTCCTAATAAAGGCAGCTGCTGGCTTAGAGTTCCCACTGTGGTTTGGACACAATTCTTCTATTCTACACAATAGGAAACCAAAAAATTGAAGTGTGGTGTCTGTGAACCCTTGGTAATTATCAAAACAGACTCTGGTCTAATCTCTCCAGATCTGTTATCTTTTGCTGAACAGTAAAGGCACCACACAAAAGGAAATACTTGAGTTTTCTTGACCAATGATATTTGTAAATGTACAACAACCTCCTCGTGGAAGGAGCAGCTTCATGGCTGAAATCAGAATTTCAGGCTTTCATTTAAGAAAATAAGCTGCTGCTTTCAGAGCACCACTTAAACCTGTACATAACTAATTCACTGAGGTCTGCCTTATACCATTGTCATCTTTGAACTCCTTGAGGGAAGGAAGTAATGCATTTTTCCACCTCATTCTCCATGGAGCCTACTCAGAAGAACCCTTACATTTCTAAGTATGTAGAGTCATATAATCATGGAATTATTTGGGTTGGAAGCGACCTTAAAGATCATCCAGTTCCAACCCCCTGCCAGGGGCAGGGACACTTTCTGCTATCCCAGGTTGCTCCAAGCCCTGTCCAGCCTGGCCTTGGACACTTCCAGGGATGGGGCATTTGCTACCATCACTGCATTTTCAAGGACCAGCAGCAGCATCTGCCACCCATCTGCCCTGAAACTGTCTTGATATTTGGTGTAATTAGAGCACGCTCTTAAAGGAAGACTGGAAATAATAATGTTCTCCTGAACTGCAATCTGTTTAATCAGAAAAAGAAAACTTAAAAAAAAATTTTAAAAGCCTGTGGGCATCTAGGAAGGACAATAAGTTTGAGGTGTGTAGTGTGGTGCAGCTGCACTGTTGGGAGGGTGATCTGCAGCCGCCAGCGAGTCGTGCCCTCAGCTAATACCTGTACCCTGGGGTCCCTCACCATTTTATTGCTGCTCTGGAACAGGATGTGCAACTGCTCTGCATTAATACGTTATTACAGGTTGGCCAGTGTAAACTCCAGGTGTTGAGAACATGATTTATTCCATTAGTATAAAAAGGTGTTTTCTATGGCCGTATTAAAAATTATACTAACTGTTGGGCTTGCCACTGCGCTGTGTGTGGCACATGCCAATTTAAACCTGTCATTTCCTCTAATTTAAGGATATTAGAAGATCATCGTCCTCAGAAGATCATTAATTGGGGGTGGAGTTGGGGATCACAGTACATCTGTGTCCTGTTAACCCCCATCTGGCTGTTAATCCCTGCAAAGCACCTTCCCCAACAATGTCGGCTGCTACCATGCGGTCACTGAAACAGAGACCAAAGAAATTACATTTTTTGGTCTATTTTATATTTAAATCTATTTTACATTGCAACTTTAATTTAGGGTGCCTGTAGTGTGGTGTATGAACCCAGTGGCTTTTATTTGTAGTGAGTTTGTGTTGAGTGGACCAAACAATTCCAAAGAACTGTAGCAGAGCCCACAATGTTTCCTGTGTCCCTCTGGGCTTATCCCAAAGCAACACCAGCACTGAGCACTGCTGGGGTGAGCAGTCACAGGCTAATGTTCCTCCCCACTGGGCTCCCCTCTGCCAGTGCTAGACTCAAGATCCTGGTCTCTCACTGGACTGAGCAGATGGAGATTCAGTCTGAGGCTTAAATGTTTTGTGTGTGTACATGAAGGCAGTGCAGTGATTTCAGTCCCATATGGTTGCCAAAACTCTGAGTTTGCCCACCTGAAAACCCCCAAACCATGAGGGTGGTGAGGCCATGGCACAGGGTGCCCAGAGAAGCTGTGGCTGCCCCACCCTGGAAGTGTCCAAGGCCAGGCTGGACAGGGCTTGGGGCACCCTGGGATAGTGGAAGGTGTCCCTGCCCATGGGAAGGGGATGGAATGAGATGGTCTTTGAGGTCCCTTGCAGCACAAACCACTCAATGATTCTCTGATTCTACAATTTCTGTGCTATCTTCCCTCTGAGTGTTTCTTGGGGAGATTTTTCCATTTTCCTTTTCCATTCTCCAATGGTGCTAGCTTAGCTCAGCATTACACTCAGGCTCAGTAAGCCAAACACCCAACTTAAATTCCTAATGCGGTCCAGCAAAGGTTAAAATCATTCTTTTGCAGAAATCAGCTGACCTGCCAAAAGATGAGAGCAGATGGTCTGGGTCAGGAATGTGACATCAGACACAGGGTGGGTTGCAATATTTGACACCTTTTTATGTGGTTTTCCAGTCCTTCATGCCTCATGTCCACGCAGCTTAGATCCAGGTTCTGGTTCCAGAGCTGGTTTGAGATAACCTTTGAAATCCCAGAGAAAAGGCTCAGGTCTGCACGTAACCCAGGCTCATGCCCTTGGCTAAACTGCAGCTTTTTTCCTGGCTGCCGTTTCAGTACCATCACACAACCACAGTATCTCCTAGAAAAGCCCCAGTCTTGCCTGATGTAGAATAAGTTTCTATTTTTTAGGCAACTTGAGAGTGGATTATCTCTGTGTGCTGCACTGAGCTACCAGCAACCTGTACCCAAGGGATGCTGATGCACAAAGCCTGGCCAGAAGCACATCAAGCCTCAGGGCATTATTCAAGTGCACACAGAAAGCCCTTAGAAGCCCTGCCTATCTTAAGCAGAGTCCCTTAAACCTGTTTTTCCTGGCAAAGGTTTATCTAGCCTGCGTTTAAAGACCCCCAAGGATGGAGATTTCACAGTCTTGAGTCTACTAATGTTATAGATCCTCATAAATTTTTTTTCCTATCTGGTTTGAATTTTTTTCCTTTTTTTTTTTTTTTTTTTTTTTGCAGCGATGTAAAGGCTTTCCTTATCCTAATGGTGAGGACAGATTGTAGCAGATTGTGCTCTGGAACAGCTTTTTCTGTGCTCAAAGGCACTTACATCCCACCAAGGCTCTCTTTTGGCTAATAAATGTAACTCGATCAATCCGTCCTCCCAGGCTGCACTTTCTACTTTCCAGCACAGCTTTATGTTTTGACAATGAGCCATTGATAACTGCTCTCTGGGTGCACATATCTGCAGCCTTGTCCCCACTCTCCAGCAACTTTATCTAGACCCATGTTTCCCTCACCTGATTAGGAAAGTGAATATGAGACAGTGTCAGAAGTATGCAAGTGCCAGTGATGAATCTATTGCCTTTTCCTTCACCCTAAGGCTTGTCACCTGTCACAGATGTCCCACAACAAGGGTTCAAATGGCCACCAAAAGTCACACTTCGTGTAGAGTCAGAGTAGACAAAGGATTAGTTAAAAGCAAAGATTATTCAGCCTGCTGGTGAACTGGGCAACAGAAGCACTGAGGTGCTGGAGTCATGGAGAGGGGCACCCTGACCTGCAGGAGGTGGACCATGTATTTCCAGTATCCCATTTTCCCATTTTCACACCTGTGACAGGTCAGTGAATGCTGACAAGGCAGCACTTGCAGCATCTGACTTCCTGACTCACGCTGTGAATGAGCTGTTTTTGTCATGCTGATAACCAGGTATTTTCCCTGACTTTGCCTAGCAGGTGAACTGGAAAGAATATCACTGACAGTGAGGTTAAATTAATTTCTAGTGATTGCCTAATGGCTTTTTAAATTTTATCTCAGGTTTTCAGCTTTGAATATGTTGTTACTACATGCATGAAGAGAGCCAGAGTGCTCTCATCCTGTGATCCTCCTCCTCCTGATCCAGATAAAAGAGTTTCATCCGTTTTATTTCCAGGTTTTTATTTTTTGCATCCTACTCCTCAGAAGGCCCGGGACTAGCAGGAGTTCCATCCCTCACAGCAAGTATGGGAATGGGATTCATGGCTTCTGGGTTTCTTTTCCAGCTCTCTCTCCAGCTTCATCAGTGTTACATTCACCTCTGCTCACCTCAGTGACCCCACCTGGAATCTTACCATCTTGCTTGGTTCATCCCTTGCTCTCAAGGCAGCTTTCAAAAGGTGAAGAAATCATCATCCCAGTTTGATAAATGGAGAAACTGAGGCCCAGTGAAGGGAAATTACTGCCATTCTTGCCTCCATTCTCAGGGGCTTGTCCACCAGACCAGACAAGTGCTGAGGTGGAAATAAATATTCCTCCTGATGACTGTGGTCTCTGTGGTCAGGGCTGAGGGTCGAAACGTTCACACAGGGCCTGCACACAGAAACCACAGAATCCCCCACAGCTCCACTGCACTTTATTAAAAGTCACTGCTTCTGTGAAAAATGGGGTTTATAAGAGTTAGGTGCCTTAATTATAAAGTCATGTGTGTTTGAATGACTTCGTCCCTGCTAACCATTTGTGACAGCCTACAAATGTGAAAAGTATTACCAAGTCTATTTTTAACGTGGCTATGGAGAGGCTGTAGTAGGGGAAAACCAAATCCTACAGGATCCTAGTGAGAAAGACAAGTGATTCCTTCAATATGGTTAAGGTTGCCTGGGTTTAGCACCGATGCTGATACTACCCAAAAGACAGGAGAGGTGGGAGTCCTGTGGAGGCAGCTGGGTGTTAAATAAGTGATGGGAGCAAGGGATAAATTTTCCCTTTGGAAGTGGTCAGTGTATGGATATGAAAAAATCTATTCAGAGGGGTGCTGGCCCATGTCACAGTGTGCAGGTTCTACACGTGTTTCCTGCAGAGCTGTCACCTGTTGAGTACTTATTCCATCCTGTTCTTTATCAGATAATTTGCCACTAATAGGGGGCACAAATTGCTCAATGCTTTATAGAACTGAGTCCTTAATGCTGCTTCTCCAAGGGTTGTGGCAAACTCGAGACCTGGAGC
Organism: Pyrgilauda ruficollis; assembly: GCF_017590135.1. Taxonomy (NCBI): domain Eukaryota; kingdom Metazoa; phylum Chordata; class Aves; order Passeriformes; family Passeridae; genus Pyrgilauda; species Pyrgilauda ruficollis. The sequence goes on from NW_024527044.1 coordinate 5,696,790, forward strand.
ATCATCTTTGTCACCAACCTTTAGCCATAGGCTCTTCAGGGGAAGAGGAAAACACACAAGATCCCTCTGGCAGTCTAATTCCTGCATCCAGTAACAAGGGTTTCACCTTATTATAACAGGGAGAGGCACTGGAAAAGGAGGGCAGGCCAAAAGCAACATTAATGTTGGAGCAGTAAGTGTCACACTTGGTTTGAAAGGAAATGAAAGTGATGGAAAGGAAATATTCCACATAGGAGGGGACAGAGAGAATGATGCTCTTTGTTGGTTGAAAGGTAAAGAATAAGGTGTGGTAGGTGTATAAAAAGATGACATACCTGTGGATAAAAGTTTTATTGTGGGTTAGGTTTAAGGTTGATGGACACCATTGTGGGAATTTCCTCTGATCAAATGTATAGTTTTAACTCTAGGCCTATGATTCTTTGTCCTCCCATGGTTTTGTATGGGATTATACAGACTTTAATGTTGGTGTAAGGTCTGCAAAAAGTACTTCTTCATGCCTGGATAAATCATCTAAGTACTAAGCAGCAACACAAAATTTCCACCTTCCTTTAACCGTGTTTTATCCCCATTTCTCCACCACTATATTTTGTTAATTTTGAGTGATAAATGATTTATGACTCCCTACCACAGTATCATGAATATTCTGTGCATATGGCCTGTAATTTAGTTGCTTCTTTACCATTTTTTAAATAAATAAAAGACTCTATTTCCTAGGCCAAGGCAGATTTTACAGACTTAACTGTCACATTATTTAAAATACTTCAAAGATAAGGATTGAATCTGATGGTCATGAGATACTTCACACCACAGAAGTAGGAGCAGGAATAGAAAAAAAATATGTGGCTTGTTTTGTTCAAGAGTTTTCAATTTCTTTAGTTGGGTACCATAAATATGCATCTGAAAAGAACTTTTCCTCTTTGTAATGCAGACCGAGGATGAAGCACATCTTATTCCTTGAAATAGCCATTGTTACCAAGCTGTCATGTTACCTGCAGTCAGACAGAGCAGAATTAAAATGTTAGAACTTCATGTTATGTTTCTCCAGGTGGGGTTTCACCAGAGCTCAGCAGCTATGATGTAATTTCCACCTAAACATTGTTTTTGACAAAAACATGGGGCAATTTTCTCCTTGTATTAAAATGTACTTATATTGTGATTAAACCAAGCCCAGAGTCATGAGGCTCTGACATGTTAAGGCTTAATACTGAAGTCTGGAGTAATTTTTTTCTGTTTTCTTTCATGACAAATGTTGAACCCAGATCTTCACTGTAATCACACTTGTCTGAATCAGGAGTCTGAGTCAGCAGTTTGACATCTTTGTCATGGCAAAATCTACAATGCATCTGGAGACCTGAGGGCTCAGGGGGATTGCATGCTTAAAGAGGTGTAATAGGAAATAATAGGGAAATTGGGAAAAGGAGATGGGAAATCATGGTTTTTTTTCGGAAACATTGCTTCCCTGATTATGTATCTCTGTAGATTTTTTTTTTACTGTTGTTTCTTTGGTTTTTTAAGACTAATAGAAATTATTTTCCAGTCCTAATTGTGGCTGAGACAGACAAAACCTCTGTGGAGATGAACCACTGGCCATAAACAGTGTTGTCTTACTTAGAAACCAAGTCTGTGATTATAAGGTTGTGCTTTGTATGGAGGAGTCAAATTCAAGTTGGTTGTGGCTCTTCACTGGGGATGTCACTCTCCAGAGTAACTTTTTGATTTGACAGATTGACCTGGAAATCTTAAATCTGGCTCCTCCTCCCTATGAAGCTGCAGCAAAGAGACACAACTGCCTTTCCCTGCATTCAAACACATCAGGAAACAACTTGTTCAGGCAAAATGATATAAAAAATAATTTGGCAAAATTATTTTTGCTGGGAATGTGTCTGTTTGCAGAAACCAGCAAGGATTTGGCAGCTGCAGTGCAGTTATTTACACTTCCTTATCATTTTGCCTGCCATAATCTGCAGCTCCTGTAGGAGTAAGAATGAAAGGACTTCAGTGTGTCCCCAGTGTATCTTTTCACCACCTGAGACAAAGGTGTAAGGTCACCTAAGTGAGGTGCTGAGGGTTTTTTGTCAGAGGAGGACAGACTGTGAATCCATCTTGGTCCTCAGTGCCTTGCTTTTTACAAGAGGTGTTTGTTGTCACAGGGTCAGCTCTAGACAAACACGAGAGAGGAGCTCACAGTCCTGCACAAGCAAGGCAAGCAAAGGAACAGGAGACAAATGGGCAGGATTCAGGCAGGCAGAGCAGGGGCACCGGGCTGAGACGGGCTCGGAGTCACATTTCCTGACTTGTCACAGTCCGTGCTGTCTTCAGTGATGTAACACTTCCTGTGGCTCTTTCCAAAAATATTTTCATAAGCTTTGGGTGATATGCACTCTGCTAAGGAATTGCCTAATACTGTGATCCCATGAGGGTTTGGAGCTTTAATGTTTTAAATCGCTTCTAGCTGGATTAATTTCCTCAGATTCATATCACTCAGAATCAGCTATTATTGGTTTTATCCTCATTACAGCTTCTGCAACTGCACATTCTTACCTGGCTAACAAAATATCAGAGGAGTTTGTTTTATTAGCTTTAGCTAATGGTTGTGTACTGATCCCCAAGTAAGATGATATTACTGCAAAAGTGGAGGGGTTTGTGCTGAGCTGGTTCATGTGCACCTGTGTTCTTCCAAAAAAATCTTGGGAAGTTTGGTTGTCCCACACTGCTCAGGTTTGATCACATCATGAGCTTTCTAATTTTTGGCAACTTCTGATTCCTTATTCCAATCAAAATGAGGGACTAGATGAACTTCTAGTGTGGAGTTATCCCACCTGACATTCACACCTCAGCTCCTTGTCAGACTCCCCTTCCAGCCAGTGTAAATCAGATGTTTTCAGGGAGTGATCAATCTGACCTATTTTAATTGTCTGCTCTAATATTAGATGAATTACACCCTAAAGAAAGCTGTTTCTTTGTACTGAGTACAAAAGGAGAGTAAATGTAGTAGTCAACATTGCAGCTGTCTGCACTTGATCAGATGAATGCTGCCTGCCCTTCAAGCCATGTTTAACCTTATTTATGTTGGGATGCATCTGACAGATGATGCATGTCTAGGTGTAACCTGGATGTGTAGAATCTCTTCATAGTCAGAGCAAATAAATAGACTTTAGCATGGAGTCTATCCCACATGTTGGTAAATATCTGAAGCAGCTTTCTTGCACTGTTATCGACTCCAGGAGGGAGCCTGGAATGACTGGAATTTAATTCTGTGGTTGATAGGTACACCTATAAAAACACATGAGACTAAATCCAGCCCAAAGAAGGATACCTGACCTTTTTTATAGTGCAGAGCATCCCACAGCTCTGTCTGCATGTTGAATAAACATGTTACTCATTTGCATTGTGTAAAGATTGAGTCAGGATTCGACCTGAGCATTCACACCCGAGAATCTGGGCTTTCAGTCATATTTTTATCATCTGTTCTTGTCTGCAGTGCTATTGGTATTAATGTCAAAACCTAGGAAAAAAGAAAGAAAATCTGAAAAAATATAAGTCTCCACCCCCCTACCCATACGATCTGTTTCTCAGAGCCTAGACTCATGGAGAAGGTTGTGAAGTCAGTGTGTTACCAAATAGAACTAGAGATACAAATAGGAATATATCTTCACACATGTTGTAATTTGGATCCCAGGGCATTATCAACACAGTCATAAGAAGAATAAAGAAAGGGGAAGTGAAGAGTGGGGGGAAGAGTAAACCTTTGGCATTAACCGAGGGTCATCACCAGATTGATTCCTCCCTTCATTACATCCAGGTTTGTGCAGAAGAACCTGGGGAAATTCTACCATATAATATGGAGATTATCACAAATTGCAACTGCATCCAACCAAGTGTCTGTGGCAAACTTTCTCTCTAGAAAACTGTGCCAGACTTACTTAAAGCCAAGGAAATGGACATGCTGTTTCCAGTTATTCTCCTTGTGATGATTCCATTAGGATCTGGTTTGGGTCTGCTGTGATGAAAAAAGTGATTTTTTTTTTTTTTTTTTTTTTTTTTTTTTTAAGAGCTGTAGGCCAAAATTTGAGTGCAGCTGGGTCAGTTTATGGCTACAGATGAGCACTGTGCAAAACCTGGAACCAAGCAGAACTCATTGGCTTTGTCTTCGCTGAGAGTTACAGTGTTTGCAAGAAACCAAAAATCATAAGGGCATAAGCCCACACAACTCAAAGCAAAAACAGGGATTTGCATGAGAGCCTTCAGGCTGAAGCTGCCCGTTGGGTGAGTCGCCCCACACCTCACCTCCCCTCACCTCAGCCATTCCCAGCCCTGGGGTGGCTTTCTGGGTGTGCCATCCAAGCATTCCCCACTTTGAGCTTTCATTCACTTGGACAAAAAAAAAAAAACAACCAGCTTCTCCAGAGGTGAAGTGCCTTTCTGAGTCTCATTTTGCTCTGTCTGTGTCTCTGTTTCTCCTCACTTTTGCTGCTCTGATCTTTGCAGCACTTGGTACCTTGACTCTGGTCTGACCCATGGACAGAAGCTGTAGAAAGGCTCCTGCATTCTCTCAGCATTGCTGCTGCCAGCACATGGCAAAGCATTTCTGTCTGAACTTTCACACAAGACTGCTTTAAAGTGCTCAGAAAATAAATGCCCCCTCCCTGGAGGTGTTCAAAGCCAGGCTGGATGTGGCTTCAAACAACCTGATCTGCTGAAAGGTGTCCCTGCCCATGATGGGGGGTTGGAACAAGATGATTTTTAAAGGTCCCTTCCACCCCAAACCATTCTATGATTCTTTGAAAACTGCTGCAGACTGATGCTATGTTAAGTTCTTCTATTCCACAAGACAACAAATCACAAAACTCTTCTAACAGTGATGAGCCTCACTCAGCATAGTGCTATTCCTTGTATTTCTGGTTTTTCCCACAGAGCTATTCATGAATAACTTTAAAAATATTTTTCATTATTCAGTTTCAGTGTAAGATTTGCTTTTGTTTGCAGCATCTCTGGAGCAGACATTAGCTGAAATCTGCATTTGTCAGATAATCATAGTCATTTAAAGTAATGTTTAATTGTTGTTTCCAGCCGCAGCAAATTAAGTGAAGATACAATATGGAAAGGAGAATTTTCTTATGTATGCTACATAAAAATCAGGATAGAATTATGATGACTACAGCTAATGAAATAATTCACCACAAATAATTTATTCAAAAATAATATGCCTTTTTTCCTGTTGAGGGAATAGCCCTGAGCTAAGTGCGGTTTCTTATGCTGTACTTGCTTGGACAAACATCACTATGAACTTTTTTGCCTTCTGGCTTATTAATAAATGGCAAAATTTGAGATGTGTTGGTCAAGCCAGTCGCATGGTGCTTTTCATGCCTATATCATTGAAATATTGCTGCAGTGCCTTCCAGTACAAACACCCAGGTGCACACGTTTAAGGTTCTGTTCCTCTCAATGTTCTTCCATTCAACCCTGAAATGTCCTATCCTTGCATGTTTAGGCCTCTGAAATTCACTCAAAGGAATGTCCAGATGGAAGCTGAACCCAGTTCCTTAGGAAAAAAAAAAAAAAAAAAGAAGAAATACTCACTTAATAAAAAATAGAATTCAAAACTCAGCAACTTATATATGTGGGAGCTGCCACACCTCATACTTGTCATTGAACCAAAGTATGTGATGTCAAGTCAATCACTGGTGCCCAAATTTTACTCCTTACTTTAACAGGAAAGTTGAATTCCATCCTTAATTCATTTTGTTGTGATGGACATAGCTTGATGTTGTACACACAGACCAGATGGGCTTTAACACCGACCTTTGCCAGGGAGGAATTAATGGTGCTGCAGCTACTTAACTGTGAAATTTCCAGTCTGATATCATCCATCACCAGTGTGTTACAGTGCAGGCTGCAGACAGGACTGGTTCCCTATTGTTGAGGTTGTCTGACACTTCCCATTACCAGAGCCTCTGTTCAGTTGCTCAGAGCTTTGCCAAGCTTTAACCATTTGGATTTAAATTCTTCATGCTGAGTGTGTGCCTCAGGCTGAATTCATTTTAGAAAATGTCAGCCAAAATCAGAAAATAGATGCATAAAAAAATCTGACAATCTGTATGTGAATGGTTCTTTTGCCCCCTATATTTTGCAGGAAGGGTTTGACATCTGGCAGGCTGACCTTTGTGTCAGGGATGAACATGCACTGAAAGTCTGTAGGGAAACTCTCAGAAGCCCAAACTTGCTAAAGTCTCCAGCCTTTGGCCAAGGTGCAAGGCCCAAATGAGGCTTTGGTGTCACCCACAATGGATGTGCTTTTGCCTGGGAGGCTTCTGCTGCAAGGGAGTCCAAGAATGTTCTTCATCATCACCACTGAAAACAAAAGGAAAATCCTAATATCTGACTAATCCTAATAAAATTCATTCATTCTCCGGTCTGTCTGTACCTCATATTTTCTCTATTTCATTTATCCAGAGTTTAAGAAGTGCTTGGAAAATGGTCTCAAGCACATGTTGGCATTTTTGGAGTTGTCCTGTGCATGGCCTGGAGTTGGATGCCAATGATCCTTGTGAGTCCCTTCCAACTCAGGATATTCTATGACTCTACAATTCTATCATTGTTCTCTCTTTGTCCATGTGGCTAAAAAGAAACATTTTTATTATCTGCAGTATTAATCCTTAGAGATGACCCACATCTCACTTCCACCTCTCACTTTATATCTGCATTTCTGGATTATTAATCTACAGCTGCTGGCACTCCATTATGCTCTGTGATAGCTTCTAACTTCTAATAGCCAAGGCTGATCATCTAAGTTCACTCCTGGCAGTGCAATTCAGTTTTCAGTCTTGACAGTGAAACTCAGTGGAGTAGAACCCACTAATGGGACCCCTGTATTAGTTAGTATAGCACTTCCTAAAATGCTTAAAATATAATTTGTATTAATTGTTCTGAAGACACTTGAGGTAAATGGGATAAAGAACAAGAAATTGTAGTGGTAATCAGCTTAAGAGACCTTCTTGTAAGTGGTATTTTGGCTGAAGAAAAGGATTTCATTTTCTTCTGTGTCCAAAATTGTTGTACTCCAGAGATACCCTTTGATATACCAGATCATGCATTTCCTCATGAAGTTCAATATTGAGTTCAACATTTTCATGTAAATCTCTGAGCTGGACAAATTGCAAGTGAAGGAGGTAAAAGACTCCCAGGAATCTGTTGTGAAAGGCTGATGATTACAGCTGAGATTCCTCCTGGATGAGAAAACCATCCCTTGGCTGACAGCGTGGCTGCATCTTGGAACATCAAGGAGGTCTTTATGTAAATCTGAGTGTTCTTCTGCTTGTTCGGCTGCAAAAGCCAATCTCACTGGGACACAGAAGGAAATCCAGTGAGACAAGGTAATAGAGATGGAAGGATGCTAATGGAAAGATTAGGTCTCTGGGCTGTCAGACTTGTCTCTCCTAAGCACATGTTTATGCTTTAAGTTAAATAATACAGCATGTTTATGTATGTGAATATATATATGCTGCATATGTATCTGAATGTATGAATGGAAAGATGCTGTTCTGTGCAAGAAAGTCATGGCAGAGACTAGCTCCACATTTATATATATTAAATTACATTTCATTACATCTATAATACAATGTAAAAGGTTTCTCCCTTTCCCTGGAGAACACCATCTTAACATTCATGTGCTTGTGTACAACAAGCCTGTACACATACAGGATCTTGGAGGGCAAGCTGGTTTGGATGTTACTAGAATTTTCTTACGCTGCAGATGGTTTCTGTGACTCCTAGCTCTGGATAAAATGTGTCCTTTTTGTTGGAATGAATGCTGCAATGCTGAACTCGAGTCCTGCTGGGGGAATCAGTGGGTCAGGGTTCCCAGTACTTCAGATGTCCTTGTCCTTTTGTTCCACAAAAACATTTTTGTAGGTTTCGGTCTTTGAACTTTAAAAAAACTTAAGAAAACCCAAAACAATCCTTTGCCTATTCTACTTTACCAAGTCTTTTTTTCCCTGCCCTTTGTTGACCTTGAGATTACTTCCTGCAACCTGTGCTTGGTGCAACATAACAGCACTTAGAGACTGGTATCTCCATGTGTCCCTCTTTATGGAGTAAGACTTTATTTACTTATTTGTGTGAAACACCTCTGTGTGTTTATTTTCCATGGAAGTCTTCATAGAGCTTTTTGGAGACACCTTATAATCTTTGAACATAATGGAAAGGGAGCGGACAGAGTTAATTTTGCTTCATCTTCTTCCTCATTATCCTTCCACTTCTTTTTTTCCACCTTGAGAGGAAGAGAGGATGCTGATGGGAGAGTTCATGCCTTCCACTGAATCCTTTACCTGAAATGTGCCACATCTGGTGGGTATTTGTGGAAGCAAAGCACGTCAGCAGTTTGCAAGATCACAGTCCTGAGAGGAAATGGCTGAGTTTAGATGTCCTGATTTTATTGTCTATTTTGGATAAGATGATAAATACTGACACAAGAAGCCAGCAAGTCGATTTATTGATTTCAATTCTGCTTGTTGCTCTTTTCAGCCCTTCATGTGTATTTTTGGATGATGAAGCAGAGTTGGAGACAAAAGAGAAATTCCTCCTCTGCTTTTGGCAGAATGGAACTAACTAAAAACCTGCTTGAAAAATATACAGGAAATGTCCAACTCAATATATGCTGTTTTTAGATTTAGGGATCCCTGTGGTGGTTGCTGCCAGCTGGGGGCAAAAATTGTCTGTTTTGCTGCTTCCTCCAGCAGTGGAATGCACTTCTCACTCCAGCACTGCCAATCCTGTCTCCCTTGCAGCAAACCTTAGACTAAATTCCATCAGACTAATAACAGGAACTGATAGGTAAAGGGACAATTTTCCTTGACATTTGTATTGACTATAAGTGAATTAATCACAGTCAACACTGTCCAACAGTGTCAAAGGCTTAAAAAAAGAGATTACAAACTTCATCAGAAAACAGTTTACATCTGAGTAATTACTGCTTTGATACTACTGTCATTACTTGTGGTATTACAGTGAGCAGTATTTTGACTTTGAGAGGTTGCTGGCTGACTGAGGCACGTGGGGATTCAATGTGGGCAGGATAACCCAACTGGGGATCCATCAATCAGAGCACAGCAAAGCCCAGGAGCTCTAAAAGACATCCAAATTGGCCTGCTCAGTGCCCAGCAGTGTTTTTACAAAGGAAGGTGAAGTTGGGGAGTTTAGACGAGCCCAGTTTGCCTTTGTATTTGATGAGAAAAATAACTGGGATTGCGCTTGGAAGTGGTGAAAGAAAGCTCCACAGGGATTGTGGGTTCATTCTTGCTGGAAATAAAGTTTTTTTAGAAAAGTGAGGGATGCAATCAAAGTCAGAGGTTGGGTTTGTTCCACTAAAATTGGGTTGCAATCCCTGCTTGCTTGAGGAACTTTATTGATGTGAGTAGTCCCATTGAGAGTATGAGTATTTATGTAGCTGAGAGAAGCTAATGAAATGAACTCAAGTGAAAAAGGGATTGTTCACATGCCCAAGAATTGTATGACAAGGGCCCTAATCCAACCATTGTGGTTTAGGGATTTGCAAAATTACTTATTTTTGCTATGAATCTGTGTCAGTTTTGCTAACTCTTCACACATTCCCGGCTCTCTCTTGAAATCTACCTTGTTTGCTCTGAATTTCTCATTCCAGGACAGACATAGCAAGGTACTGACCTAATTCTTCAGGTTGTGCAGCTGTGTACTCACTATTTTAAGAGATAAATGAATAACAGTCTCTCCGTTCTCCAGTGTAAATTGACCAAAGCGTCCTCATGTCAGTGAAGCCACATGAAGTTGTGAAAACTGAGTGCCTGGGGCTAAATGTTAGCTGGAGAAAGAAAAAGTAGCCACTGCATCATACTTCTGAAAATTATTGCGACCATACAACATTTCAGGTAAAAATGGTGATCTAGTTAAAAAACAAACAAACAAACAAACAAGAACCCCCTATATCAGTGATGAAAGGACTTTGTTGATGTTCACTGGGGTATTACCACACAGATCTTATGGTGCCCAAGGTTATCACTTTGTTCAAACTGATTTTTCTCAGAAGGATGTTTTCTGCCTTTTCAGCTATTTGGTTATATTTTTGAAGGTGTCTGCACTCTTGTTGGCTGCTGGACAGCTGTATCACAAGGATTTCCCTCTGGTATAAAACACAGAGCTCTTCTGTATCAGTGTGGAATGCAGTAGCAAATCACTGTACAGTGGCCCATAAGGATACCAGCTACCCTTATAAACTTTTTATAACTTAGGAAAATAAACATGTGGTTTCAGGGCTCTGCATAGTCAGTACTAGCTGACTTGGAGCTTGCTTTACAAAACTAAGAAAGAAAATATTGGTAGAGCTAATAAATTTCTGAGGGAATCGGCAAATAGTATTCTGAAAGGCCTGAAACATTTGATGGTTTATGGATAACTTTGTATTTTATCTCTCAAAACATCATCCAAGTTGAGCACTAAAGTGTAGTGTTCTCCATAATGAGTGCTGTGATCTGGGAGCTCCTGTGGGACGCCAGCCTCACGTCAAGTTATCCATGGAAAGACCTGCTAATCCAGGGGATCTGATGTGCTCTCTGCAAGGCCAGCAGATGTGTCTCTCTCACTTAGGGAGAAAATAACTGGTTGTAGCAGCAGCAAAAAAGCAACCAGCTCTGTGCAGCTACCTGGTCACTCCTTTTATTTTAAATAACCTAATTTCTTTTAAAAAAATTGAGGATGATCAGAATCGAGAGATGGAGCTTTTCATTAGGCTCTGTTCATTGTTACTTTCCAGCACCCCAACCTCTCTTAGATGCTGTGTGAGCCAGTTCCTCCTGCAGGAAAAGGGTGCTCAGGAGAGATCTTTGAAACACAGAGAGCAGAAACCAGGAGTGTAAGAACTGAGGCCCAGGTTCCATGCCACCAACTCCCCACATTCTAAGAGTAAAACAAGTAGAGAAAAAAATTAAACAGGTGTTGAGCTGAATGAAGATTTGTGAGGCTCCAGTTCATCTCCTTTCCATGGGCTATGGACAGACAGACACTTGCAGTGCTGGTTCCAGGTGGGTTGCAAACGCTGCCTCCACCCATAGCAGAACTTGCATGTGACAAACCTGTTATGTTTTGTCTGTTCTGAGCTGCAGGACAAACCATGCTCTGGCTTTTGGGAGCCTTTCCTGATGATGCCTTCACTCTTTATCTCAGCTAAAGGTTGCAGTGTGTCCTGCTGTGACCAGCCCCTGTGAATTGGTGGTGAACTTCATGCAGAAGGATGAATTTTGCTTTAGGGTGCACAACTGTTCATTGTGTTCATGTGAACTGCTGGCTCTGGTGCTCATTTGAACAGGCTGGCCTTGAACACTGCCAGGGATGGTATCTTTCTTGCCCCAGAGACAAGAATGGCGAGGAACTAAAAAATGAAATATTTTTATTTATTCCATCTGATGGGAAACAGAGGCAGAGAAGGATTAAGTGACTTGCATACAGGCAGACTATGGCAGAGCATGGAATAAATCACAGATGTCTGACTCCCAGTTTAGTGCCTTAGCCACAAAATCACACCTTCCTCACAGCCAAGCATCCTTTGTCACCACAAGCTGAGGGTCACAAGTGGTGGGGACAGAAGAGCTGGAGGTCACAGGAGTAAGAACATACATTTAGGTAAATTCACTTCCTGATAACACTGTTCAAGATATCAGTGTTTTCACCTGAATGTGAAAGGTTCTGCATTCTCACTGTCAGTCCCTTGGGTCTCTCTATAATTCCTTTGAAAAGCCAAAGCAGGAGAGTTACAAGAAAAATAACATTCATTAAAAACAGCAATAATAATAGAGCTACAGTACAAGAAGGAGATGAAATTAAGTCTGGATTTGTAGCCTGCAAATGGCTGTGTGAATGCTAAAACATTAACTCTGTTGTTTAGCTCAGATAAAATTGTTTTGGTGCCAGTAGAAAATACCTTTCTTTGGGAAAGTCTTCTGGGCTCTAATTTGGAAATTCCAAAAGGCTCATATGTATCCAGTCGTGCACTTGTAAAGAGGTGAGAGACCTGCCAATAAGTGATTTACAGTATGTTTTCCCATGTTTTACATTTTGGTAATTTCATGTTGCAACTCAATACCTAATAATGTAAAATCCAGCTCCTCCAACTAAGCCAGGAATGAACTCATGGAGGAGTGTCCCACAGGGAAGGGCATATTCCACATTATGTGTCCGTGTGCCAGCACCGGAGATGCAAAAACAGCTCCGTGGAGATTTGTCCTGCAAGGCCAACGTCCAGAACTGAAAGGGTTGGCTGAATTCACCTCTTGCTCCTGACTGACTGCAATTCCCAAGGCTCAGCCATCAGCACAGAGCCTGCTGAGGTCGGGATGCTGAACCTTGGGCTCAGATGTGCTTTTAGATGAAACTACCCGTGAACCACAACTCAAGAGAAGCCTGATGGAAATTTGGAGAAATGCACAATTCCTATGTCAGCGTGATCTGGAGAGCACAGATCCACATCTGAATCATGAGGTGGGATGTGAATTGACATCTTGGGCCGAATATCCCTGGGATGATGGATCTGCCCAGTGACTTGTGCCGTGCTGTGAGACAGGAGATCCTGTTTCAGCACACCTTTTATTTTAATGTTCACAAAGTGGCAAAAAAAAAAAAAAAAAAAAAAAAAAAAAAAAAAAAAAAAAAAAAAAAAAAAAAAAGGGCAAAAAAAAAAGGGCCTTGGTAGTAGATAATAAAGCTTTCTTTGATTTATTTTTAAAAAAAAAAAAAAAAAAAAAAAAAAAAAAAAAAAAAAAAAAAAAAAAAAAAAAAAAAAAAAAAAATTAAGGGCCAGAGAAAATGTGCTGCAGTGGAAAACTTAGAAGAGCTTGGTCTGTATTGATGAAAAGCAATGTTGTGAGGTGGTTTGGTTATGCCAGATGAAACATCTTCATAAACAGCAGCAGTAGAGTCCTCCTGGTCAACTACACAGAGACATAACAAAGGTTGGAAGCAAAAGCAGAACCTGAGCCTAAATCCTGACAGGAAGCAAGGGCCACATTTTACCTATAGGGGTGACTAATAATTGACAACAACTGTGGAGACGAGTAGGGGATTTTTCATCTCTGGTCTTTTTAATTAGGCTGTGTATTATAATGAAAAAATGGTTTACTTGAGCAAAAGGCATTGAAGTCACAGAAAGAGTAGGGGAGGGTCATCTTTGAAGGTCTGTGTTAGGTAAATAGTTTGTTCTGCACTAGACTGTGTGAATTTAGTCCTCTTTCTGAAGTCTAAGACACATGAACCAGAAGTTTCTTATCAAAATCTGTATGTGAAATATGTAATTTCTCTACCTTTCATGCTCTCTGAAATTCTCCAAAACCCACTGCCTCTTCTGCTGTCCAACTTTCCTGTCTTTATCCAAAATACTGAGATCACTGAAGCTGATGACATTTTTGTGACATCAAATATATTACTATCAGGACAGAACCAAAATGAGAACAACTAGATTTTTGGCAAAAAATTTTGAAACACAGCAAAACTCGTGTTTTTGGTAAAACATTTTTCGCTGCTAGGATAAGAACCGCATGAGCAGACTGCAATGTATCAGCAAGGAGAGAAAACAAGTCAGATACAGGGTATTACTCTCAGTCTGCCACAACCTTGTTGCAACATCATCTGTTTGACCAATCCAACCTGAATTGAGACAAATTCCTCAAAGGAATTTGCACTACTTCCAGGGTTTCTAGCCAGCCTGGGTTAAGGCTGTAAAGAAAGAAAGAAAATAAGGAAAGACCTGGAGCTATGATTAAATTTATCATTCAAGGGACAGAGAAGAAAAATCAGTTTGTTTTCAGTGACTGCTAAATATATTTCTTTATCTGGGGAAATTTCCAATCAACCTCTGGTCCTTCCAGATCCTGATGTGGCTTGTTGCCATAGATCTGTCATGCTGGAAGCAGCCATCATACGAATGTAAAATTTGGCTGGCTTTCCCAAGCTGTTGAGTGCTGTAGACCCCCTGTGTGACAGCGCTGTGCCAAGAAGCTGCCCTGGCAATCTGGAATACAAGAGCATTCTTAGACAGCACTTGTTCATCAGATTCTGCTTACATCTCTCAGAGGACAGTTTAGGCAGGTTCATATCATCTCTCTCTGTTTTGCAGGGGACAAATCCAAATTGCAGTGACTCGTCCAGGGCTGTATTGCAAATCAGAGTGAAGAAAAGACTGAGACTTATCAGTTCCTATATCCAGTAGTTTTTGGCTTAGCCATATCAGACAGTCACACAGCTTAATGGAAACTCCTTAAACTACTCCTTGCCACTTCTGGTTCATCCCTACAGTGATGTTGCTCTTCTCCTGTGTCACCCAGAGGTTCCCATCCCATTAGACAACAATCTGACATTGCCAAAGAGCTCGAGCACACGTGACAATGGAGCAGAGGTCATTTTGGGATTTTTCATTTATCAGTCTCCAGATCCCTCTATCTCCAGGTCCCTGATTGGGAGCTACAATGCAGATGAAGCCTCTGCTCTGCTGAAGGCTCTGGCTATGCAGTTAAATAAAACAGGTTGGGTTGAATGTGCTTTGCATCCTTATGTCCATCCTCTTCCTGCTAGAGAGTTCAACAGGATGCCAATGGCAAAATTTTACTCACAGAGCCTTGTTCGGCCATGGACTATGTTACCATCCTAAACAGTGCAGGTGCTCTTGGCAGGATTTGGAGCTCAGTGTTTCATTGACAATGAACTGTTTTCTTTGTTGGGATACACCTTGCCTGTTTGACTCTGTGAAATAAGGACTGCAGCACTGCCTCTTTCCCATTTTTCCTGTCTTTTCAACTGCCTTGTCAAGCCCTCTGGAGGGAGGGTCTCCCAGCCACCAGGTTTACATACAACACTCAGCTGTGGTTTCATCTGCCTCCTGTGGCAGGTGCTGTCAGAGGATGTTTCTATCCCAGCAGCAGAACAGCAGGGGGGAATTAAGCGATTCCACCTTGGACTCCAGGAGCTCTCAGTGGAGTTCAGGATCTGAGCATGGCTTACTCAGCAAGGGAGTTTAAAATTGCTTTTTGGCTAAGAAAGCAAATCCTTCAGCGTCAATTGGAAAATTGTATTTTTGATTTATTTTGTTTAGATAAGGGTTAAGACGACCAATTCAGAGCCCCTTTATGCTGTGTTGTGGGTGGAAGTTTGTTCAGACACTGAGATAGACCAGTTGCTCCCTTCCCTTCCCCTCACCACTTCACCCCCACAACTTGCCCTCACCGTGTTTTTCTGTAACATATGGGCCTAATTCAGGATGAAGACTAAAAAAAGTTTGCACAGCACTGGTTAAAAATTATGGCTTCTTATAATGAAATCTTTGTCAATGGAAACTTGAAATAGCAGCTTGGCTTGTGACTTATGGGGAGTCTGATGATGGAAATCAATTAATCATCCTGTTTCCCAAAATCTGAACAGGAGGGCACACTTGAATCAGAAAGGGGCTCCAGTTTATGAGCTGCTTGGATAGCTTCAAAACTTTCATTGAAAACCCCTGGAGAGTGAGTGGGAACAAATACATTCAGACTGAGTGTTTTTCTTAGGAATGAAGGACAGCAGTAGAGATCCTCTGTTAAGGAACATTTGGTTTTGTTTGGTGGGGCTTTTGTTGCTCAAGAGGTGAGCACTTTGCAATCTTGAGCAAAAGGGTTTTAATTTTTAATAGAGGCCCACGGGGTAATTTTATTGAGATCTGCTAATTCTTACCAGGGAATAGTCAGCAGGGAATTGTGCACTGGCTTTGCCTGAGATGGGCCAGCCTGGTGATGCACAGCACCAAAAGGAGTGGTAAAAACCATGGAGCCTCCTTCATGAGATGTCACATGTCTGGGGCCTTGGCAGGGCATGGAGCAAATTTATGTGAGGTCCAGGTCCAGGCTGGAGTCCACCACTTCGTGGCCTGGGGCCATGATTATACTGTTCCACATCTGCTCATTAAAAGAAACCAGACCATAATTAGAGCATTGCATGTAATGGATTCTCTGGTTCAAAGGGTGAACAAGAGTGTTGGGGGGACAATGGCACTGGGTCGGAAAGGACCAAATTTGGAAGGGGGAGGATCTGTCTGGCTTGTCTTAAAATGTTTTGCTTGACCTGAAATGACATGTTTTGCCTTTTCTGGAATTGCTTAACACCACCCCCCCCCCCCCACACACACACACCCTCTCCACCTTTCTTTTGGGGGAGGAACATGGAAAATTTAGTTTAAATAATTTTAAAAAATTAACCATCCACATACCCTAAAACAACAAAACAAGAAACCATGTAATAGATACTCCCAGTTATTTTATTAACATCCCATTCATATTTTATATTCTATCTTGCCATAGGAAGGGATACTCACCCATATGATTAAGCTATGAAAGTCCAAACTAGTTTGAAGCAAACACATTAATCTTTTTCAGAATAGCTGAATATTTTTAGCTGCTGCAGAGGAGTTCACTCCCTCTAGCTTTGCTTTTAAGTGAAACAGCTTGCCCCAAGTGCCCCACTTATTTGAAAGAAACAAGGCAGGTGACTGGGGCAGTCAAGAGAAGGAAGGTACAAGGAACTAGAGGAGCACTGGAGCAAAGGACCCTGAGGAAATCTCACCATTTGGCACAAGGATGATTTCCTTTGCCATCCTGCTTGCTTCCTGCCAGTGTGTTGGCTTCAATGAATAATGGGAGATAATAATTTTGGTTTTTGCCTGGAGTGGAAACAACTGACAAAGCGTTTAATGGAAGCTGACAGTTAAGTACCCAGCCACAGCAGTAAAGTGTCAGACAAAGCATATGAAAATAAACAGCCCAAATGAAAGCTATTTCTGAGCAGATTGCTGGCACACTTTCCCAACCCCAGGCAGGTTATCTGAGATGGTAATTGCTGCCAAAAAATTTCTTGTCGTCCTTTTTTTCCTTTTTAAATACCTTATGAGACTTACCTCAAGGGACCATAGAGCATATTTATGGATATGCTTAACTTCAAAATAAGCAAAATCAATACCAGAAAAAGCAGAGCTGTTTTACAGACGTTATACTAAGCTTGTTTGCATGTTTAAAAAAGTTAGTTGCCTCATAGCAGCTCAAATATAGTATTTGCTTATATATATATATATTTATATATGTATTTATGTATTTAAGAGGTAGAGACTGGGGTTAGCTAGACACCTGAAGGAAGCTACAGAGCTCACTTGTCAGTGCCTTTCTGTAAGAGCCTTGGCCAAAATGTTCTGGGGACATGATGAACTACTCCAGAAGGGTCAGTGTGAGCTGCACAGCCAAGGTTCCCATCCAGTATTTCTGCACTAAAACCTTGCCATCATGAACTGTGCTTTTGATGTCTTTTTTGCCCACTGTGCATGTTAGTTCTGCTTGTGTTGCTTTCAATCTTGCAGAACAGTTAATCAAAGCTGATGCAGGCTATTGAATGTTGTCTCATGTTTAAAAATAGGTTCACTGGCTTTGTGGCCAGCAGGGACTTCTCTGTTCATCTCCTCTGACCTCCTGTGTATAACACAATGACGGGATAAGTACTATTATAGAGGGTTAATGTACACAGTGACCTCATTTATTAGCGTTCTACCTTATTTATTAATTTACTTGTGAAAGCAGGTGACTGAGAGTCAGCATTCCTGGTCACATTCTTGGCCAAAATGGGCTGTAAAATGGTTATAATAATATTTCTCTATCTGTGATGCTTAACTGATTCCTGCACTGAAAAGGCAACAAGCTTGTGGCAACTTAACAGTTACTGAAAAGGATAATCCTGTTACAGCAAAAATAATAATCTAAATACCATTACCAGTCCCCTCCCCAAATCCAGGCTTAAACAAAGATTAAAAAAAAATACTTGAAATTCTGAAATCTTGGCTGCATTAAACCTTTAAAACGCTGGATTAGGCATTTTCCATTTCCAACCTTGGCTCTGACACCACATCCTTGTGTTCCATTGGTGTGATTCATCTGCAGATACCAGAACTGCATAATTCATCACAGATCTTTACTGCAGATATAATTACACTAAATCCTTTGGCCTGAGCAGTGTGAAGCCTTCTCTAAGGTAAGCACAAAAGCTGGGCAGCTCTGGTGTGGTTTGTAGGGTGGTGGGTACATGTTTTGAGGTGACATCTGCAATGGGAAAACCCAACTGCTGTGGAATAGATGAAAAGACAGAGAAGAAGCAAATTGTGGCATCAGTCTTGAGGGAAGCTGCTTGTGTTGGTTGGTGGGCTGAAAGTGAGAAGTTGGATTTGGTTTCCCAGCCATGTATAAGCCATCTCTATTTTTCCCATTTGCATTGGAAATCAGCACACAACATGAAATTGCAGATCTCTGGGTTGCTGTAAAAATGTTGGGGACAAATGGCTCCAGAGCTCTGGGCACTAGAGGAATATAAACTGTGGTTTTAGCTCTGTAAACTGATTTTCCAGTGTGATATTCTAGTGTTTTATTGCATGTACTTTATGATAGGCTGGTCTTTGATAGCTTCACTTTTAGCTATTTTTGTGGGAGTTTCCTAAAGTAGAAGGTTTTAATAAACCCAGTCCTGTCCATACCTGATCACCCTCAGCTCACTCTGCAGATCCATGGCATACAAAGGACTTCTGCAGGAGTTAAAGCTGGTAAAGATAAAGGTCTGAAGGGACAGCAAGATAATTTTACCTGAGTTTTGGAATATATGAAGCGCTTGAATTGCATCCAGATCTCCTGAACTGAGCATGGTATATTGTGCTGCAGGAAGACACCCTCTTCTTCTTTGAAGACATTGAGAGATGGAGAATCTTCCACTTCCCTTTTCTAGTTTGTTCCAGTGGTTAACCACAATCCCTATTAGAAATGTGTACCTTATTTCCAATTAGAATTTCCCTGGCTTCCAGGTCTTTTGCTTTCCCATTTTCAACTACAAAGCCTTGTAGTATCTGGTATTTCTTCACTCATAGGTATTAATGATTAACAGCACATTAATCATCTCTTTCAGTCTCCTTGTCACTGAGCTCAACAGCCTGGGCTCCTGGGGTGGAATTCACCCCGAGTGGATTGGCTCTTTGGTGTCTAATGCTGAAGACATCTCTGGGTTTGTCTTGGAGTTTCTTCAAAGCTCCAGGCACACATATGCCAGGAGTACCTGTTCTGGCACATGGCACCATGCCAGGCATCAGCAGTGGGAATTCTGGAGAAGGCCAGCACAATTAAAGATGAGATTGGTGCCCACCTTTGGCACACCAGTTTTAAGAGGCAAAGCACATACCATGAAAATGGAAAACCTGGATGCTGGTCCTGAGAGGAAACCTCATCTCTGTGTCATGGAGGCACATTGGGCTGTGGAGGTGTTGAGGAATAAATGTTCCTCTTTTGGATGAATAACAGGAGGAGCATGGCTTGGCAGAGAGCAAGCAGAGCAGACTGTGCTAAGCACATACTGACACTTCCCCAGGTTGCTCTTCCAAAATGCAACAATTTGTGGTTCAGGAGATTGCTCTCTTTTTATTTTTAGTAATGTAGATGGGATTCCTTTTCCATGAATTTGTCCAGTCTCTCCCTGATGTGAATTTTCAGCATCCACAGCATCCTCATGGCAAGTCCTACATGCTGTGTCTCTGAAAAAAATATAAAATCTTTCTTTTGGACTTGCCAACTGCTAACTTTGGTATTCCATAATTTTTGCATCAGAATAGATGGGGAACAATGAATTCTACCATCCATCTATCCACATCATACATCTTATACAGCTGTAGAAATATCACCTTTTGCTTTTCTTCACAGACAAGTTTTTCTGTTCCAATATACTGTGTCATCAGCAAATGTGAACACTTTACTATTAATTTCAAGATCATTTACAGATTTGTTGCCATCACATGTCTCCATGGTACTCACTGGTTACCCTCCTCCCAGTGAAAATTATTAAAATTTCTTCTTATCTATTATCTATTCCTCCTGCCATTATCCGTGCAAGGACTTTTGACTGATTATTTTCCTAAAAGCCATGGGCTGAGAAGGGCCTCAGGTTCTCACTGCTCTGCTGTTGCTTGCCCAGAGCAGAACTGAGCAGTTGTGCCTTACATTTCCCCTGGGGCTCTGTGCTGAAAGGGGAAACACTTGGCACTTCAGCAGAGCCAAATGCTTTAATCCCTGATGTCACTGGTACACCAAGGCAGAAAAGGGCCTCAGACTGGATGACTTTGCAGGTGCTCAGTGGTGACATGTAGCTGGTTCCATCCCAACCATATGAGAAGTTGAGGCCATGATGACTTTCACCATCACTCTGCCCAGGAGCAAAACACCTGCAGCTCCTGCAGGCAGGGTCTTAATGAAACCTTTACCTGGGACAGGAGACAACCCCCATTTGAAAACATGGTCTCTATTCCTTGATCCTGAACCTTTGCATTCCCATTCAGCTCATTTTGAACCTGACCTGATTTATTATGTGAGTTGTTCGTCATACTCCTGTTTTCTCTTAGTTTACCTTGCACTGATCCTCGAACAAATTTTCTTAGCAGTGATGCAAAATTTATTTCCAAAGCTCATGGACAGAAATGCTGAATCTACCAAACCGTGGAGCTTTTCCTTAGAGCCTCAGTGGGCTCCCCCAGACAGACTGAGGTCCCCATTAATGACACATTTTACCCAGTCCCAAACTCACTCTCTTTACACTCCACTGATATTGCATTGTGCTAATCTTAAATCAGGATTTCAGTCCTGTGCCCTCAGGAACAGACACAACCTAGTTCTGCTTTGGCACTGATTTATTTCTGCCTAATTTCAATTCTCCTCTCTGCCTCTGTTGCATGAAACTCTTGCAGTTCTTACCCAAAGTCAGTATTCTCCTATCCTTCCCCACAGTGGTGACATATACTTTGATGAAGCTGGATCTTATTTTCACTCACATCCCTTTATAATGTGCAGGATTTGACACTGATGCCTGCAGGAAGGGTAGTTCATACTACTGAAAAAGGAAAAAAAATAGGCTGTAGTGTAAATGCACATCAGGTCTGAGAGCTTTTCTGCTTCAGTTTTTTTTTACAGCCAAGTGAGTCAGAGATGTAGGAACTACTAACTTTTTTCACTGGGGAGCATTGTTAGTGACCTGCACAAAAAGCCAGAAAACTGCTATTACTTGAAAAGTAAAATTAAAGAAAAAAAAAATTGCTCTCTTTCTCATTTCCCTGAACTGGACCACATGCTTCCCTGGAGGAAAATCAGTGTTGTAAAAAAGGTTGACTGCAAAAATTGCTGTTAATCTGAATATTCCTCTTTTGCTCTGAGCTGTGGGATGCAGGCACAGACCTGTCCCATCTGCTCTGGAGTGATCCGTGCCAGCTGCAAGGAGGACCCTGCTGGAGATGATGGATGGCCCAGCATGTGTCCCTTCCTGCTGTGGGATTGCACTGGTGGGACAGGGTGTAGCAGAGCACAGACCCTGTCCAGGATCAGCCTGGTGCTGCCAGAGGGGTCACGCTGACTGGGACCCTGAGGTGGCACCAGTTCCACTGGGGGGGTGTGACCACAGCTCTGACAGCTGCTCCTGAACTTTGGGAGCTCTCCTCCATGTTGGGCATGTTGTGGCCTGATAAGCCTTCTCATTCCCAGATTTATGCCAGATTTCTTCATCAAGTGCAGAGTGCCAAGGACGTCTCACAAGTGTTAATTCTGGTCCTGGCACTCATCCCTGAAGAGATTAAAGCACCCCTGAGAGAGCATCCCTTTCATTTTTGCTCAATCCTTATTACATACAGAGCTCTGATATATTCCCCCTCTCTTACTCTCTGTCTCTCTCACCATATGTTAAAGATTTTTGGGAATGTACCTTTTTTGCAGCATCTTTCTCTTCTAGATTTTAACACAGTCCTGATGCATTTACCATAAATCTCTGGAAATACAGCACAAGACCTGTTGGAAGCAGAACCTCATTGGAAGCAATTTTACATATGTGTACCATCTTCCTTGTCTGGGCACAAGAGCTGCATGATTAACTGGATTAAAAGAAAATTTTTTCTATACCCAATGTCAGCAAAATTCTTGACTGAAGATATTTTTACTCTAACAAGACCTCAGTGTCTACTGTATTCAGTGTAAAGGAGGATCACAGCAAGGAGCAGACTGGAAGAAATGTGCTAATTTGAAAAATCTGGAGGTTTTTATCTATGGGAAAAAAAGGTTTCTATGATGGTGATAGGAAAAATAGAGAACAATTTTGTGAAGATTGTTGTTTCTATGAAAGTCTTTATCTGCTTTGCACTAGTTCCATCACCTGGCAAATATTTTTCAGCAGCTTTCCCTCATTCACAGTTTTCTTTGAAATCTCACATTTCCCCTTTAAAAAGCTCTACCCTCTGGCTCTAAAATCCACATTTTGTCACCTTTTCCTGTTGTGTCCTGTGGAGTGGTTGGTTCATGTTGTGGCCCCAGCAGAAGAGAAATCCTAACACAAGTTGCACGGCATAGGAATGTCCTGCAAAGGTTACTGGGAACAAGAGGTGTGGAGGAGGAGGATGTCAGAGTTAACATCCTAATAACTCCTGGTTTTTTCTGGTTTTGGTCCAAAGCAGTGCCCAGGGAGCCCCATTGTCCTGTTAATCCAGAGCACAGGAGAGACAGAACTGGGCAGTGAGACAGAGATTCGCTTCAGTTCTTTCTCTGCACAATTTCCAGTTCTTAGCACTCTTCCAAAGAAGTCTGCCTGCCAGGCATGCTTAGTCAGGACAGACAGGAATACACACAGATTTCTACCATGAGATAATGAGGTTTTCTGGTTTGTTCTCAGTTTTCTTTCTAATAATCCATTGTTCTTTATCAGCCTCTTTGATGATTGTTGAGGACTGGCTTAATGTTTTCAGAGCATTAGCCACAAACCCCATTTTCCCTGTGAACAGTCATAGCTAATTAAGAATATTGTGACATACGTATAATTAGGGTTATTTTTAGCCCATAGTCTTTGCATCTATCAACACTGGATTTCTTTCAGTGCCATGATATCTCATCAACAACAAGTATCACTCAGTGTCATGAGATCCTAATGAGATCCTATAATCTCCAGCCTCTGTTATCTCATGAGTCACTGTTTCCCAGATTTCATGAATATGTTGAACAACACTCATCTGTGTGGAACTTCATGTGACCTCTCTCTATTACATAAACTGACTCTTAGTTCTGTTTTTACTCAGTTATTAAGATGAGATCTCAGTTTCTTTTTTAAAGCCTTCTGTAATATAAATACACTGAATTAACCAATCTTAATATCACACTATTTCCTTCAAAATGCTCACCAACATACATGCAACATGACTTCCTTATTAATATCAGCCTCATGGCTGGGAAATTATGAGAAGAACAACATTATAAGAAAGAAGTCCTACATTTCTCAATATATCTTTCCTTCTTGTGGCTTTGGGGTCAGTGCAAGCACCTCCTTACCTTGGGCATCACAGCTTAAACCTGTTAGAATTTGAGATGTGACAGTGTAAAGTTAAAAAGCAAAACCAGTATATTAAAAATTAGAAAAGTTAAAAATTCCTTTTAAAACGAAGACTTGTAATGAAAATAAGCAGTGCTTCAATACACTGATTTTTCAGAAGATAAAATTTCTGGGCATATAAAGCACAAATAAAACAAAAGGCTGGTCTTGGGTGTTATTTCAGAAAGTAGATGTCAGGCTGTATCCTGGCTGGACTTTCCTGTTAAAAGGCAGCCTCTTGTTAGCACAGTGCTAAGAGTGATTGCACACCCAAAGCTGAGGCACAGACCAGCCATTCGTAAATTATTTCTTTTAGTATGTCACTGGAATCCCTAGTGGAAAACCACTCCTTTTTAAAAATAATTTTATTTAATTCTGTTTCTCATTTATTTCTAGAAGCCCTGGTTATGCAACAGAGCGGCGCAGAGTGGAGAGGGACTCTCTTACCCTCAGCCCAGACTAATCCAAGTGCTGAGCTCTTCCTCTTTCCAGAAACACTAGAGAAGTTTCTGTTCTCTTTTGTGCAGTCAGTGAATTCTCTGTGGGGATCTCCATCTATCTGGCAGGTCACATTACAGCCCTGCTCTGTAACTGATCTGCCCATTGGTTTCCACAGAAGAAGTGTTGTTGATGAATGACTGCACATGGCGCTGAGAATTATGTTGCAGAGTTGTTACTTTTCAACCAGGGAGCTTTCCTGGGAACTTTCCATGATGTGCTGGACAGCTAAAGAGCTTTGGACAGTATGTAGGATACAGCTGCCATAACTCATTGTGACCAATGAACAGGGAGAGCAAAATGGATAGAGAAGCTGAGGATCAAAGAGGCCGGCAGGACACGCATATCTGTGATTGGTGATGAATTTTGCTGCATTAGGGAAAGCTGGCTGACTTAAAAAGATGCTAAACCTGCTGGCAAGGCATAGCAATAACCCCCAAAGTCAGCGTGCTATGACAACTGCAGTTTCCCTCAACGTGAGACAGCACTGAGTGCAATGCCAAATGTCAGCTGAGCAGATTTATTTTCTCTGAGACCACTTTTTCTTGCCCTTGAAGCCTTCCCTGTGCTTTCCTCTGAGGTGTAGTTATAAGCAGAGTGGTAGCACTGCCCTAGAGTAGGTCCATATTATAGCTGTGCAGAAAATAATTTTGCTGTTTTGTTACAATATTTGACACTCTACAGTACAGCACCCTAACAAAGATACAAACACCCAGGATTTTAATAAAAAACTCTAAACCTTAAGAAAATAAAACTCATATTTTCATAAAAACATGGAATAGCTTCTCTTGGAAAGGACCTTAAAGATAATCCAGTTCCAACTTCCCTGCCATGGGCAGGGACACCTTCCACTATCCCAGGTTGCTCCAAGCCCCATCCAACCTGGCCTTGGACACTTCCAGGGATGGGGCAGCCACAGCTTCTCTGGACAAAAGTTTTAAAGGTTGATTTGCACTAAATTAAACATTTGATGTCACTAATTATAAATCTTATTTTATTTTATTTTATTTTTATTTTAGCAATTTTTAATTTTTTTTCTTTATGTAGTCAATTTTTCTCAAAACAACCTCTTTAATTTTTCGGTAATATCACAATAAGGCACTTAAGTGATTTCTTTGTACAACATATATTGAGTCAGGAGATTGACTGAAACCAGTGTTTTCCTGTAGTGTTTTGGTTATGAAGAATTGTGGTTTTGCTATGAAAAAATATTTTAAAATTTCCAACCAACTCTAATATTTATGAAAAGTGGTTCACAGCAATGTCCTGTGAATTCTTAAAGCAAAGATAGCATCAACAGCAGTTAAACACTACAGATAAGAGTTGGATGATTAAATGAAATGTCCAGTATTTTCATTATTTAATTTAGTCATACAAAGCTTTGTGAAAAAGGAGGATATTGGAAAAGATGATCACTAGCTTTTCAGTAGATTGTAGTAAGATGACAACATCATCCATAGAGACATGGCTGGATCCAGTCTTTAGGATACTGCTTGTCTCCTGTCCTCTGGAAAAATTCTGTGGAGGATGATGAGGCAAGAGCCCTTTTTAGCAAAATAAGAAGGGAGGAAGGTTTTCCTCCCTGCTGGAATGGCTTAGGAGGAGTGTTAACCCCAGAAGAGTAATGGATCTTGGCTCTGATTCCCAGCTTCCATAAAGTGCAAGGATGAATATTAGATTTTGAGCTTGGATTCAGACAGTTTCAAGAGAATTATCCATCCATGCTCTGTAACTCAGTTATGAACTGGTCTTCAAACTCTCATTGCATTAAGGTCTGAGGTTTTATTTATTTGGATTTCAAAGTCCATTTCTACTGTTGCTGTCTTGCCTTTGCCTCATACTGTGAGCATCCAAGAGGCCTGGAGGTGCTGAGAAAAGGGGCTTGATCCAATGTCTTTTTTATTTAAGACAGGAAGCGTGCAACCAGATGATCTATTAATACAACATTTATTAATACCCTTCTCACACACAGGAACCAAAAATCACAAGGCTTGCTTTGAAGCTGGGACTCTCTCACATGAATGGAAAGGAGTTTCCAGCTAAGTGCAGGTGCCTGCCATATGAGCAGAACAAATCCTGGGACCACGAGGAGCAATTTGATGACTGCTGTGTGCTCTGTGCCCACAGTAGATTCATGTCAAGGTGACACTTCCCTGGCTCGGGTCTCCCCTTGTCTCTTCCCAAAGAGCTGTAGATATTTTACTCCTTTTTGTACTTTTTTTAGTGCCTGATAGATGTTGTTCCTAAATACTTTTGCAGGTGATTACTGTGGGGAATTAGTAAGCTTCTTATTCACACCTTTCTGTCCAGCCCCTCTTGACTTGCATAATTCATTAATCCCGAGGAAACGAGGGATCTCACAAAGCCCCAGCCAGCCCCAGAGGGGCTCTTCAATGTTTTAATTTCATGATGGTTGTGGGAAATGCCTGTGTAGCTGTTAAACATTTTGAGTCCCCTCCCATTCTTTCCCCTGTTAATAGGTGGTTGTGCCACTGAGACATTCCCCAGGTGGACCCTTAAAGTGAAGTATGAGTGTTGTTGCCTGTTGACATGCTGGCTAACAGGGATGACACATCAGGCTTAAAATCCCAGGAGTGCCTAAACTTTTGTGGTTTTCAAGTACTATAAATTTTGCTTTCTAGCACAGGTGAGGTTTGAACCCCTACCTGGAAAAAATTCATGGTGTCCCAGGTGTCCCTTTTTGGTAGTGGGGCCACTGGTAAAGGAAAATACAGATGTGAAAGAAACCCTGAAGCCTTCAGACGTGCCAAGCTCCAGCTGGTTTCCCATCACCTCCCCAAAGTGGATGTGTGGAGTCAAGATATGAATGAAGGAGCAAAGCTCTCTGGCTAAATGACACGGGTCCAGTGATGCTGCTCCAAGGCATGACATCAATTTCTTGGGCAATGTCCACACTTTGCACATTGCAAAGGAGCATTCCCAGGTGCTTTAATTTGCTTTTGGTCCTCATACTGGTCCCTTGCTCGCTTTTGGCCTCGGCTCTTTAACATCCGTCCAAACAGTTTCCAGGCACCGTTCGGCAGCCGGCACAGCCAGGGACCATTCCCAGTTGGCAGCTTGGATACAGCTGCTCTGTTTTGGAAAGTGGGAGAGTTTAATGAATGGATGCAAGCATTTCTGTGCCAGTTGGCCTCGAGGCCAGAGAATGGTCCAGGCCGCGTTTAATTTTCTAAAAGAGACACAGCCTCAGGTCTCCTTATCTTTGCCTTTAACTTCCTGGGTAGTGAGGGCTTGGCTGTTTACCTATAAAAACGACTTTGTGAAAATGGAGTATGCATGAAAGAATGGTTTCAAAGACTATTTATTATGAATATGGTTCTTTTTAACCTAACAAGTCATTCACAAACTGATCTAGGCTTCCTTGGACAGAGTTAATGTTCAGAGACATTCACTGATCATTTACAGCAAGAAACATACAGCCTCCGGTTTGTTTTCTTTGCTTCCTTTTTGCAGTGGGGACCAGCCAGCTGAGAGATCTGCTTTTGTTTTTCCTGTCCTTGATTTGATGATTGAAGCTTTTCAAACAGAACTACAACACACGGCAAGCATCCACGATGAATTTCTAGATAAATAAACACTTGGGCTGAGGTTATTTTGAAGAACGGCAGCGTCAGTGCCTCCCAATGGCAAATAATAGAGTGAACTAAGCCCAGCCATTTATTTTGGTTTTTTTTGGAGCTGGAGAGCTGCTATCTCTCCTGTTAACCTGTGCCTCTCTGTTTCATGGATTTTCTTGGTGCCTCTGAAGCACCGGCAAAGACACACTTAGGGCTGGCTAAGGGTCAGTCCAGGTCCACCTTGTGGGAAAGGAGACTCTTCCCATTGCCATGTTGCCCAGAAGTGGGGTGAGGGTCACTCCAGGTCTGGCTGCTGGTGGGAAGGTCAGTCCTTTGCAGCGATGTCCATGCCAGGTGACTGCTCAGCCTTTCCCAGCTGGGGATGGCTCAGGAGACGTGCTGGAGGCAGGCGTGCGTTGCCTAAGCATAGCTCTTGGCTCCATTGCTTGCTCATCTGTGGCTTTGCCTTCCCTCACTTGTTTCCTTAGATGAGTTCCTCTGCCTGCTTATTTGTGTTAGGAAAATTATCATTCTTGTATTTCGGTCTGTGTCGCTTCCTCTGGGCCTGTTTTGTTATTGCACAGAGGGATGTCTCTAATGAAGTGGACGGAAGGAGGAGGACTCGGGGCTTATTTTTATCCTATACATAGGAAGTTGGCCAGAACAGGGAAAAACAGAGCAGAAAGCCCTCAGAGCATTCCCACCCCTCGGAGCTGGAGACAGCAATCTCCATAGACCTTGCTCAAATGTTCCACCGCTGCCCAGTGGAACTTTCTCCGCAATTTTGCTTGTTTGTTTTTGAAAGGAAAAACGTGTGTATCTTCCTGCCACAGGGCTGGGGCTTGCAGCTCTGCCATTGCTGCCATCCAAGTTTCTTTTATTAATGAATTAACCTCAGACCACCAGACTGACTGGAAGAAAAAAAAAAAAGGATTTTTTGTATGTATGTTGGTAATGTGACAGCACCTGTGGCCCTGATGGGGCTGGCACTGACATCACACTTCTGTAAAGATGTGAGGGCTGGTCTGAGGAGCCTCAAACCTAAAGCAAACAGACAGGATCAGGACTGCAACACAGGGCAGAAATGCAGAAAGATGTCGTGGTTTTGCTGGTACCATGAAGGGAAGGCAATGGATTAACCTGGATGTTGTGGTTTTTTAGTTTCATTGGACAAGAGATGATGGCTTGAAGTAGAGTGGTTTTAGGTTAGAGATTAGGAAGAAACTCTTTACTGCGAGGGTGGTGGAGCCCTGGCACAGAGAAGCTGTGGCTGTCCCATCCCTGGAAGTGTCCAAGGCCAAGTTGGATGTGGCTTGGAGCAACCTGGGATAGTGGAAGGTGTCCCTGCCCATGGCAGGGGGGTTTGAACTAGGCAATCTTTAAGGACCATTCCAAACCAAACCATTCTGTGATTCTGCGATTCTATGATTTTTTGATTCTATGATTCTACAATCAGTGTCTCCAATTAGATCATGCTGTTACCCTAGAAATTTTAGGGCAGCTGAGGCATGTGTTTTAAGGCAAGGTATTTGCCTTGCATTCCCATTTTCTTTGTCCAATTTAATCCCCTTTCCAGCAGACAGCGGGCTGTCTTTTCACTTTTTTTTTTTTTTTCCAGTGATGATATCCAAGGAGAGGACCAGCAGAGCAGACAGTTGGAGCTCTCCCACGCAACTTCCCTGGCGCAGACCGAGCACGGAGGATCTCCCTCCTCTGCTGCTGCTCCTGTCACACAGCTGGGCTTCAAAGAGGATGCTCCTCTCCCACGTGCTTCAAAGGGAAACCAGGAGCCACAGAACAATTTACTCCCACTCACAGAGCGAGGGGAAATCCTCTTCTAACAGGGGATCATCCTGTTACAACGAGGATGTCTGGTGATTTATGACATGCAGCTTTAAACCCTCTTTCCCCTCCAAAGAAACACAGGAGACAGCAGAGCTGGAGGGAGATAGGAGAGAGAGCTGACTTTGGCAATGCTTGAAATATAGTGTGAGAGCTGGGAAAACCCTTCCTTGCTGTCTTCATTAGCATGACTTAATTAATAGTTATAATCTTATCAAGCAGAGGTTGCCATGCTGGAGGGATTGCAGGCTGGAAATCAAAGCTTTAATAAATAGATATTTTAAGACCAGAAAGCACCACTGTCGTTTTGTCTGGCTTCCTGCGTAATTGACGCCAGAAAATGACCTTTTCAATGGAAAAAACAAAAAAGTGGATTTAATAGGAAGGTATTAGAATTGTGATATTTTTGGGTAATAATTTTAACAATCAAAATTTGAGTGGTTTATTTTGCAAAAATCCAATATATCTGTACTTGATTGGCTTTCATTTTCATTTTCTGCTCTAAATGCTCTGTAAATCCCAAAGACTGTATGCTCTGTGGGGTTTATGCATCCATCTTCTTAATCTTTTATTCTGGCATTGAATCTAAATTTTAAAAGAATATTCTCATCTTGGGACAAAGAAAATTTTCCTTTTTTGACACCAAAAAGCTCTTGAAACTTACATTAAATACTGCAAAAATTAACATTTGTGCCATCAGTTCTGTTATTGTGTCTAACATTTTTATAGACCTCCCTTCCCATTTTCTTTGTGTTAGCCTTGGCCTGGGTCCTGGAAGTGGTGGCAGCTCTTAATCTCAGGAATATTTTGATATCTTGAGGTCTGATGTATGAGTAAGGGAGGCTCTCCCCACAGGAATCAAGAATAAACAGAAAAAAGTGTCATCCCTGGAAACTGAATGGCAGGACAGCTTGAGTCAGGACCCAAAAAAAGGAAAACGATCCATTTGTATCAGGTGTGAAGTGGAGAAGAGAAATCCACCTGAAAACCCACAGAGAAGCAAAAGACAAAGAAGATTCAGTCCATGGTGTGGGCAGTGCAGCGAGAGAATCAGAAGCAGGACAGATTATCCAAATTTCAATCATACATGGAGCAACTCATACAAATGTGAGCTTGCCCACATCGAGATTGGATTACTCCACACTCATTCATATTCTAGGTACTTCTAAGAAAGCATCACAGCCTGTGAGAGCTCATGCTTATTCCAAATAGCTTTCAAATATAGAGAAAATCATAATTTTATTCCAGACTGAGTCCATCAATCTCAAAGGATTTTGCTCCAGCACCACTGAGATCTGAATTTGCACCAGAATGTCAAGCACAGGCCATTAACAGGAGAGATTTCTCAATGGTAAAGGGAGAGAGAGAGTAACTGTGAATTGTAAAGCCACATCCTTACTGGTGGTTATAAATTTGGGTAAACCTCCTCCCCCAGTGATCTGGATTCCCACGTGCTGTCTCATCAGGCCATTTCCCTCTCACTTGTGAAATATATTACAGTAGCCAAATTACCAAATGACCTCAATAAATTCAGTCATTCTGCTCTAAGAGAAGATACCATGCTGTGGAGAACAGAGTGAGAATGTTTTTTTTTTTCTCTCCAGACTTGCAATTGTTCCCATTGTGTGTCAATTTTATTGGCAGGTGATTTTTTTTTTTTTCTCCCTTGCTTGGCCCCAGTTTGAATTTTTGCATTCTGCTTCCCCTGCAAATGCCTTTTCCAATCACTATATTTTAGCTCATCTCAATGAAGTCTGTATGGGGGAAGAGAATAAAGCAGGACAGATCCTCATCTGGTTTATATCTGCCTTGCTCAACACATTCCAAGAACCTCCCTGCTGCTCTGCCCAGCTCAGTGCTGTGAACACTGGGCAAATCCTACCTTATAGTTATAGACAGACTTGCTAAACTGTTTGTGCATGAAAGAAATTCCTCCCTAAGTTATCAGAGGAAAAGCTGAATTTAAATTTGTTGTTGTTGATTGTTTTGTTTTGTTTTTTTGTAAGAGGATAATAAAATCATAGAATGGTTTGCATTTGAAGGGACCTCAAAATCATCTAGATCCAATCCCCATGCCATGGACAGGGACACCTTTCACTGGAGGTGTCCAATCTGAAAAATGAAATATTTCTTTCTGGGGAAAAGTTTTACACAGATTCAAAATCAGCCCATCTTCACCTAAAATTCAGCAAATGCTTTTCATTTTCCTGGTGTCTTGACTCAGTGCTCCAAGCAAAGAGCCTGGGGCAATGGCATCTGAGAGCCTCCCAACAGCACTAGAAGATCAAACCTCACCTGGCAAAATGTTCTTAAGTTCCCTGAGGAAAGTCTCAGAATGGCAGCAGGGGCAGAAAACAGATAAGAAATTCCCTACTTCAAGTCCCCAGGCTTGTGGG
This sequence comes from Pyrgilauda ruficollis, assembly GCF_017590135.1. Classification (NCBI taxonomy): domain Eukaryota; kingdom Metazoa; phylum Chordata; class Aves; order Passeriformes; family Passeridae; genus Pyrgilauda; species Pyrgilauda ruficollis. Next base: position 5,728,549 of record NW_024527044.1, read on the forward strand.
GTTTTTATGAAACTTTCTCAATGTTAAAGTAGCTTCTCTTCCAACTGTGAGCAAACAGAAAGGACTAAAGGTTTGTTTCAGCATCCATCCAGACAGCTCCAGTTTTTCTGAGGAACCACATGCACAAACCCTATGCTGGCTGAGAACAGAGGAGGTGCAATTTCCATGAAAGAAACAAACCAACAAACTGTTAATGAAAATGAAATTAATTAATTTTATAATCAGCTCCTAGGCAGCCAAAAAAAAAAAAAAACAAACAAAAAAAAACCCCCAAAACTAAGCCATCAATCATGAGCAGTATCTGTAAGAATCACTGGATTATAGAATGGTTTGTGTTGGAAGAGCCCTTAAAGATCTTCCAGCTCCAACCATCGCTGCTCTGGGCCAATGCCAGGTGAATCCCACCATGTCTGGAACTTGCCTCACCCCGTGAACGAAGCTAAACATGAACACCTGGTCTGACCTACCTGGGGATTCTGCTCGTGAAGCAGCTGCAGCAAGACTGACTCTTGTTGTTGGGGGATGCTCTCACACCGTTCTCAAATGGTCCAAATGCCAAAAGGATGCGATGAAGAACAACAGCCACAGGACCTGGAGAGGACCTGGTTGCTGGGTGTCCCTGTGTGCAGGGAGGGCTCAGAGCAGGGCCCAGGCTCTGCTCCAGGGCCCAGCAATGGCACCAGAGGAATGGGCAGGAGCTGATCCCAGTGAGTTCCACCTGGACACGAGGCAGAACTTCTTTCCTGTGCAGTGACCAAGCACTGAACAGAGACCAGTGGAGTCTCCCTCACTGGAGATATTCCAGAACTGTCTGGATGCAATCCTGCACTCTGGGATGACCCTGCTTGATCAGGGAGGTGGGACCAGATGATCAGTCTTGGTCCCTTCCAATCTGACCCATTCTGTTAATTTGTGGTGATTTAAAAAATACTCTGAGAAGGCAAAAGGCAAATTGGGAATACAGACATTTGTGTTCTGCCTGTGCTGCTGTGACAAGGATAGAAAAGGTCACTGATGTAGGATTCCTCTAAGAGTTGTTTCACCTTGAATAGTCACAGTTGAAAGAGAGTAATGTTTTCCCTTATGGTATCTAAATGTTAGGAGAAAATGGGATACAGCAGTAACAGAAATTTAAAGCATTGTCTAAAAGCCAAATCCTTTCATAGTGCCCTTAAAATCTCAGCGACTGCAAACTTTGCAGGAGAGGGTAATATTTGATCTTCACTGATTTCATCTGATAAAGTTGTGGGGAGAGAGAAAAAGTGCTTTGGGGCATGCGAGTCCTTCAAATCTCTGTGGATTATGAAATGTCATTGTTCCCTGATTTACCTTATGAAACATAAACTTTACTAAACATGGTACATTAACGACAAGGTGTGCAAATGTGCCTTTTCAACCCCGAAACAGAGTTGCTTCTGTTGCAGACAGAGCTACCTCTTTAGACCCAAGATGACAAATAATTCAAGTTTAAACATATGTAGTTGTTTGTAGGCCCCAAGACACTTCATGGCAAATTTGTTCCAGCTCCTTTTCTCAATGTCCCCATACAAGTAGGACCCAAATATTAATGCCAGGAACAAGAGAGGACACAAGTTATGTACAGTCTGAGGATGAAGCCACAGTGACTTTTATATATACATAGACACATATATATATATGTATGTATGCATAAATATAGATATAGATATATAAATTAGGAACCCTGAAACTTAAATCCATATGCAGGCAAGCCTGCAAACAGACTGAAAGCTGAAGGCATTTTGGAAGAAAAAGGTATTGCTGCCTGTCAATGTGAATAGAAACTGCATATAGGGTTAGTATCTGATGGGGGCTTTTCAGGTGGTTAGTTTTCATCTAAATGGAAGTCAGGTGGTTTTCAAAAGGCTTCCTCCCCCCCCAACAGAAAAGGACTGGCTTTCCAACTAGTATGGAAATTTTTAATTCAGTCCGAAATTTTGTTTATTTTAGGAAAAAAAACAAGTAAAAACCCACCATGGAAACATTCTTACTAAAAATTCTGGCTTTAGATCAAAACCCTTGTTGAGATTTTTTCAAATTAAATATTTCCCTTTAACACTTGAGTTTTATAAAAAAACTTGCTTATTTTTCTGAGAGTTTTTAATTGGGAAGGAAGAAAATACTAAAATGTAATAAGTAGAATAAAGTCAGAAAAATTTTGAGAGGAAAACAAACAAAAAAAGCCGTATGTTAAAATGATGATATCTTCAATTAAAAATAATTGCCATATTTTGATCAACCAGTAGAATGTCTGGCCACATCTGACAGGGGTAGCAGTGCTGTGTAGGTGGCTCCAGGAGCTGCACCGTGCTTGGGAAAGTTTGCACTGCCAATAAAACCAGCCATGGGTTGTTCCTTTCCTACCTTCCCATATGCTGGGCTCATTAATGGAACATCAAATCTACAAATGTGGACATAAAATCAGCCTATACATGCCTAACTTCTGATATGAGCATCCAACCACTGCTCGGGGGCTGTGTTTGAAAAGCGGGGCCATGTCCTGAGGGCTGTAAATCCATTCTTTCTTGACAGAAGACAAATCTCAGTGGGATTCTTTTTTTTTTTTTCTTTTCCACAAAAGAGTCTTGTGTTCTGCATTGCAAGCCCGAGTTGCAGCAGGGAGGGGGGGAAGCTGCAAATCCAGCTCGAGGCTTGAAAGATTTCCACTGTCATTCCTGGAGCTCTGTGGAGTCAGAGCCCCTCGGTGCCAAGAACAAACACATCATCACCACCGCGTAATGCAAACACGATGCTCATGTAATCTGCTGTGGGACACTGGGAATCTGCCTCCTGGGAGGGGAGGCAGGCAGGGAAAGCCCTTGGAAATCTTTTTTTGTGACTAAAACCATGCTTTATTGCAAAGTGCGTAAAGGGCCGCCTCTCCTTTCCAGGCTGACTTCCCACCTGCAGAGCGTTGCTGATTTAATAAGGGCTGAAAGGGATTATCAAGTTGTGAAGTTGTTTGCATCCTACTGGGCTGTAATGAATGAAGGGTTTTGTTCAGCTCAGCCTGACTGAACGCTTCTTGGAGTGATCAGAGCTGTAAGGGACCGGCGTTTTTGGTACATGGTTAATGTTAGAACATTACACGGCAAAATGGTGGGTGCATAAACTCCTTGTTAGTTTCGTAACTTCTTTTCCTATCCCAACACTTGCCTCAGGCTAAGTCCTTGCAATGGTTTGGGTTTTTTGGTTTTTTTTTTAAGTCTGCTTTGGTAGCTCAGCAATCAGTCTCTTCAGCTCCCGTAATTAATGAGAAAGCGGAAAGTTCCCTTACAGGCTTCTGCCTTCACCATACTCCTGTTACTCTGCCCAGGTTGCCACACCCTTGGGGAGTTTGTATCAATTGCAGTTCTGCTCACAAAACTAATGACAAGAAAGATGCTCATTCCCTGCTAATTCCCTGCAAGCCACTTGCATTCCCTGCTGAGAAGGACAAAGACTGCCACAGGCTGAAGTAAAAGCCTCTTAATGCATCTCATTTTCAACCCAATGAAAGAGGAGAGCACCTCCATCCAAGTAGTAGACACCAAACCCTCCTGTTCCTTGGGAGGCAGAGCTGTGTGAGCGACAAGCATTTAAAACTTCTTTCACTTCTTTCATCTTTCAGGTGTTTCTATGAATTTGGCACCTGCATCAGGAGTGGGCCTTGGTCCTGTCCTAGACACCTCCTCTCCCTCTGGAGAGGTCAGGCCTGCCCTGTTAGAATCCTCTCCTCACAGTGTAGGTGGGTTTTGCTTCCTCTCTCTCTCCCAGTAGACTGTAGCTCTTCCCAGTCCCTCTTGTGTCTCCTGTGCACCAGTGGACTTTGTGAGGAGATGTTGACCCAAAATGTGGCTTCCTTTTGGCCTTCTCTGTTACAAAGCTCATGCAGACACGGTGGTACAAACATCAGCTTTACCAGGTCAGCAGAAGATGCAGAGCCCCAGATTTCCTCACCTAAAAGAGGCTTGCAAGGGGAAGCTGTCCCAGTGTTCGTGCTCTTATTTGAAATTTCCTTCACAATGTGTAATCCACCATTCAAGAGTCTAGCTAATTCCAGATCACCCAATAACAAAAGTTTGGTATTTTCCTAAACTTTCCCTGTGCTTCAAGAAAATAACAAATGTGGCCATCTGTGTCATATCTGTAGTTTTTTATCTTTATACCCCCATATTTTTTCTATTCATGTTTTTCCACTGCCTCCCTTCACCAGCTCTCCTAGTCAGATGTTTTCTCATTTCATTTTCCCACTACTGCCTCTGAGCCCTTCTTCCTCCCTGCAGATAATTTTTGGGAAAGGAGCTCAGCAAATATAGTAAAGTAAAATGTCTTCCCTACCCAATTAGAGTCTCCCAAGTCAGCCAACAGATCTTTCCACGCTGCTTCTGCAGTTAACAGAAATTCCTCTAATGGCTGACAGATCATCCTTAAGCCATACTCCTTCTCTGAAACCTTCAGAAGAACCTGAATCTGCTCCTTGGGAGCCCAGGAAGCATTGTTAAGCTGTCTGGCAAACAGATGAGCCTGAAAGTGGTATGGCTGTACCACAAAGACATTGCCTTCTCCTATTTCAGGTACTGCCTAAGGGCTCATTTCTTTTGTGATGTTGTTAAGAAATGTGTGTAACAGCAACAGGAAGACTAAGAAAAGTCAGGAGTTCATAGTGGCTTTGGGACTCTCTAGTCAACAGCACAAGAAAAGGGCTATCCAGGTCAGATTATCTACATCACAGGACCATAAATAATTGCAGTGGGTAGGGACCTCTCCTCAGAGCAGGGCCAGCCATGAGGTAAGACAAGATCACACAAGATTTCATATTAGAAAAGTTCAGTGTTTCAGGTGCTTCATTTGGAGGAAGATGATGAAGAAGAAGGAAGCATATGCAGTTCCCACTGCAATTCCCAGCTCCTATTTGTTGAAAATATAGAAAAAAAGGCAGGTAGGGAGGGATGGGGTACCTTTCCTGTAGGTGTGTGGTCCACAATGAAGACCAGGCTTCTTTGGCTGCAAGCAGCTTTGATACTCAGGTGAAAAGGTCACCACTCAGGGTGTTACTTGACTGGTCAGGGTTGGCCTGATGGATTTTCATCCCATTCCAGGAGCAGCTGCTCTGCAAGGTCAGAGGTAACATCAACTAACATAGACTGAGCTTTCCTTGGCATTTATCTGCGTGAAGAGGTCCTGCTTTAGACTGAACTAGGGAGGGAGAGGAGGTGTCTAAGCAGCCAGTTCCATCCCCTAGAAACAAATCCTGACTCATGTTTACCAGCTGGAGAAAACATGACCAAATAGTGAAAAAAAAAAAGAAAGAAGGAGATCTGCTTTGAGCATTAAACTTCATTGCTGAAAGACTAGAAACTACTGTTTGGCCTGCCAAAGCTCTAATTGTCAACTTATGTAAGAAAGGCTCTTTTTCAGTCCCTGTTTGCATTCACCAGGGGGTTCATAAAACAATTATAAGAATCTAGTGATAATCTTCTTTCAGCCTTTATACTCCAGGCAGCCCAAAATGTCAATCCAGTTGATGATTCCTCCTATGTGAGGTCACTGAGCCACTGACTGGCTCTCTGACTTTATTATTATTAATTGTTTTTATTAGTTACTGCTACTATATGGCATGTGGGTCACTCACCCTGTCCTCAGCCCTTAATAGCTCCATTGTGTTGTCCTGATCAAAGCTGGTCTTTTCTGTGTCCCTTTCATGTAATCTTCAAAGTCATCTTTGGATGACTTCAGATGGACTGAAAAATAAAAATCTCAAAGGCATCTTTAGGCTGAAACAAAAACTGACAGCCCAAAGTTTTTGATAGTTCAAATATTAATATCTTATGGTGTTAGACTGTCATCTTGTGAACAATCTAAGACAGGCGTGAGACAACCACAGACCCTGCCTGGAAGCAAATCAATGGACTCTCCCCATCTCACTGAGGGGCTCAAAGCCAGTGAATGACAGATCCTACTACTTCAGGTTGGCTTGAAATCATTACACACACTGGATATTAAATTATACACTTTAGTGATAACTGATTGCTGAAAACCCTGCCTTGTGTGTCAATGAAAAATAAGACTTCACGACTGTTTTATATTCTTTTCTTTCAGCCTTCATACTGCTTGAATGCAAGTTGTATTCCACACAATATCCCTGTCACTTTAGAGGCAAACTGCTGGAGATCAAATCTCTGTATAAAATATTGGTTTAGACCTGAAACTGGAATGGTACAGATCTTACAGGACAGTGCAATATTTCATGCTTTGATTTTGACAGCTGCACCAGCAGGGAAAAAAGGGACATCTCTATAATGCTATATTATTTACTAAAGAACTAAAGCACATTAAAGTCTTGAAGGCCAGGTGGTTCTAGAAATCCTGAGATCTCAACTGAAGCATGTGTTTAAATATTTTATAAATGTGGTGTTCTGCCTGGCCTCCAAGTTGATGCTGGTTTGAAATTCATGCCACAGAGAAAAAGCAGTCAGAATTCTTCCTCACAGTCTTGTGTACCTGACTTGTAGGCAACACTCTATCAAAATGGGTTGAGGTTAAATTTCTACACCATTGTCCTTTAAATCCAGTGTCACAACAAGTTTAGAACAGAGAGATTACAACAAAAGAGACCAGATAACAGGAAAAGTCAGATAAAATTTCATTTTTATCCAGAGGATTTTCCTTTCAGTATAAGTCTGGATATAAATATGAGCATCACATGGGATTTAACTATGTCATAACAAATAAAATAAAAGTAGTTAAAAATACGAGTCAGGTTCTAATATTTCTAGAGGACAAAGTCTGGAATTTAGGGGTTTTCGTCTGAAGAAAAAATTAGCCTGGAAAATAAAAAATTATATCTCATATCAAGAAACTGGCAGAACATTCAATCACTCACTGCTTCCAACATCAAAAAATGTTCCTCTGCTGTGGGAGAGGAGTAGTTTATACTTCTTATGAAGTGGTGAGAGAATATGACTTAATACAGTGGTAATAAGATAAGCTGCTAAAAGCTTTTCTATAGGAACCATCAACCTGGAATGGGGTTTTCCCCACTGCTAGTGAGATTGGGTCCATGTTTTAAGGGTATCTTTGCCAGAGGCCTGCATACATTATAAGTTGAACAGAACTAATGTTTTTTGCTTCAAACTTTTCTCTCAAGCTTCATACTGCTCCATTTGTGAGGTGTCCTGGCAATAACAACAAGATAACACCCAACAACCTTAAATATGATTTTGTCATGTTTACATATAAAGCACAGTAAAGCTCAAGGAGCTCAATGGCGCAGGGATGTGGAAGGACACTCTAAAAGTGATGCAGAGCTTTTACTTAAGAGCACAGGACACTGAACTCTCTTCTGCACTCCAGATTTCCCCCTTAGATGCCTAAACTCCAGCTGAGTTCAGTGAGAGTTGAGCCACTTAAATCCCTCTATGAACTGGACACCAAGTTATCACCTTATGGCTTTGATGAATTAGGTATTTCAGTATTCCTGAGGAGGGTTCCAAATTGGCTTTTTTTTTTTTTTTTTTTTTTTTTTTTTTTTTTTTTTGCTGATCTCACTGGAGGTCCAGGAATGGTCTGAGCCTAGAGACAGGAGCAACTGGCAGCTGTAACTTGGAGACTGGGATTTCACAAGGTTGGAACAAAGGCTCTGTGGAGCATCATCTTCTGGTTAGGATTTGGCAGATTTAAGGACTGTGGGAAGAGGTGTTCTCAATAACTGAGCAGAATTGCTAACATGGGCTTTACACATTGCAGCTCAAGGATCAATTTGGCTTTGGCCTTTGCCAAAGCTACTTCTTAACAACTGACTTGAAAACTGCAAAGATGAACTGTCTTTTTTCCTCCCTATGGGGCAACCACATTTTGACATTGCGGTTCCTAAATGACCAGCAAATAATTTTGTATGCTGGAAATGAAGAAAGGGAAGAAAAGAAAATAAAAGATTCAGTCTTTTCTTCCCCCCAAGTTAATGAATTTTTTATAAATGTGTAAGCATGTCACTATTCCAAGCCACATCAAATCAACTTTTAAAATCTGTATTTTAAAAACAGGAATGTGTATAATATGAATGGCTTAAGGAATAAAATGCAAAAAGATGTTGATGATGCTGGATTAGCAGCCAGCTGGAGGATTAAAAAAGATGAAGAGAGGAACAAAAAAGCCCGTGTTTCACTAGCCAAGTCAACAGCCGTGTTTTTTCAATCGCCCCTCATTATGGAAAAGTGTACTCAGGTTGTCCTAGAATCAGAGTTCACTGTTTTTAAGGAGTCACATCAGGAAAAAAAAACTCTTGATGCAGTGCAGAGTGTATGACAGGGAACATCTGGACACCAAACTAGTGGAGCTGCCATTTTTGCAGAGGAATGGCTCTGAGGATGAATTGGAATGAGCTGTAACAAATATGGGATTTTGCTGGCAGCTTTATTTTATTTAAATGCATCCCTGGCTTTTGAGATATTTCTTTGTTTTGGATAAAATTTAAACATGTCAAAAATCTTCTCTCCTTCCTGCCCTTCATTACACATGACAGGGAGTGGATTGCTCTGGCCATCTGTAGAGTGGGAATGAATGGAGTTACATCTGGATGGGCCGGGGATCACATGAACGCTCACAGCAAGCCCCAAGCAGTTAACTTGAAATCTGTCTTTCCCTGAGTGAGCCAAGACACTATCACAATTTTTGCCAGGATTGTGTGAAGCAGTGTTGGAGCCTTGCAGCTAAACATGTCCAGAGCCTGTTTGGGGGCCCTCCCTAAAGTTAAGCACCTCTGCCAATCCTGCATGTGCCCAGGAGCTGTGTTTGATAACAACATCTGGCATTTATTGTGTGACATCTTGTGCTTATGAAGCCATTCCCGAGGCTTCCCTGCAGCCCTGCTGTGGAAAGCTTCAAGGGAGAATACCAAAGCACATGTGGCAAAGTCTGGAAGAGGGGAGAGCTAATAAAGGAGCAGACAACCTGTTGGTCCAGACACACACACATGGCTTGTGCCAAAGCTGTGCCACGCTGGCAAGCCCTGAAACTCAGCCTGGCAAGAAGCAAGGCAAGGGCTGGGATTCTGAAGCTGCTGCCATTGATGTCACTGAGCCAAGCCCTGTCCCCAGGGGCTGCTGAGAGGACAATGTGTGCACCTTGGAGACATGATTTAGTGGTGAACATGATGGTGCTGGGTTAATGATTGGGCTCAAAGATGTTAGAAAACTTTTACAACCATAATGGGTCTATGTTTCTATGATTCAGTGATGATTGGGAACTCACCCCCATCCCCTGCCTGGGAGCTGCTGCTGGAGACCTCTCCCTTGGCTCCCTTGTTCAGGTATGTGTTCCATAGCTGTCAGCCATATCTCCTCTCCTCTCCTCTCCTCTCCTCTCCTCTCCTCTCCTCTCCTCTCCCTCTCCTCTCCTCTCCTCTTTCCTTTTCCTTCTGTTGTAGGATTTATGGTGTGTGACTCTGACAGTAAGGGCTGACAGGATGAGACACTGACCCATTGTGGACATCATCCCTTTCTCCACTCCTGAACACACAGACTTTGACCCATCAGGTCAGCCTGTTTAGGGAGGTGCCAATTGGTTGTAAATGCTGGTTTTCATTTAGTGGATTTTTTTCTTCTGCAGTGAGCAGGCTCAGCTTGCAGCATTTATGGATAATTTCACTCTGTACTGAGTGGGCAGCAGTGCCCCTCATTGCAGCTCTCTCTGGTGCTCTCACTCATGGTTTACACACTCTTGATCTCGTCTTGAGCTGATTTTCACCAAGGGAGAGGAAACTCATTGCTCAGCATAGGTCAGGCTTGACTTCCAAACAGCACCATGATGGTGAGAAGAGCAGGTGGGTATCATGGCCAATGTTCTGATGCCAGCAGGGTGACCCACAGCAAGTGAGTCACTGACAGACAGTGGGATAGGTGGAGTCAGCCAGCACTGACTCTGCTGTGGGGAAAGAACCTCCAAAAGGGTTTTGATCACTGCTAAAACTGCCCAGTGCTGAGTCATGGCAGTGCTGGAAGTGCCTGGAGTTCTGAGCATCCCAACCCAGGAGCTGCTGCCTTTGGGGGCCTTGCCAGGGGCTTGCCCATCATGGCTGGGCAGGCAGATTTATGTGTCACAGCTCTCTGGCTCCTCACTGCTCTTATCTGCACCCTGTCTAGCATCCACAGCTATTCCTGAGTCAGGAAAATTTCTGAATGCAAGGATTACACAGAAAGGGTTTTACGAAAGAAAAATATATAAAAAAAGAAATATCTGAGTTCTCCTTTTGCTAAAGCCAAGCTGTTGTCGGCTTCAAGAAAATGTTTTCTCTTTGTGTTTGGACAGTTTTGCAGATTTATTTTCCTTCCCCTTCTTGGATGAAGGTTGCAAGGATTTCCACAAAATATGTTTGGAGGGACCAAGCCTTCAACACCAGCAGTTTTCAGTCAGAGTGTTGGAATGATCAATACATCGGCACCGACTGATCTCAGAGTCTGAGGATGTCCATGAGGCACAAGCAGCCCTTTTAGGTAAGCTGGAGCAAGTGAGTAAATCCAGTAGCTCTGGAGCCAAACCCAAAAGTGGATGCAAAATCTTATGGGGAGCCAGTGCTGTGATTTTCAGTACAAGGGTGATGTAATGATTGAGTACAGTTCAAGTAAGTAATCTACTCATCTGTTCACAATTTTGAGTTATGGCTGATGCAGTCACTGCCTGTGAGACAGCAAAAAGGGAGTGAGAACTGCACTTACTGAGTCAGGACAAAGGCAGGGGTGGGCACCAGCGTGGGCATGGAGTGGGAGTGGGGTTGCACAACTTGAAATGTGACTTGGGGTCTAGCCTGAGCCTGAAATTTTGGAGGCAGTTGGGATCTGACCAAACGGTGGTGTGTGGATGGTGCGCTGAGAGGTCGAGACACCCACATCTGATCACTGCCCCAAAGAAGAGGAGAGGCACCACGCCTGAGCACAGGCACCAAATCTGAATCCATACCACCCAAGACAGCTACTTTGAACACATACTCATCTGCAGTGTTTGAATTCCACTTCAGAAAATTTAGAGCCATCCAGGGCCTGACCTTTAGCAAACCACAAAGGCAATCCATAAACCACAGGTCTGGAATCAGCTCGAGAGGACAAGCAATTCCAACATATTAGCACAGGTTTTCAACACAGCTGGTAACCAGGGATGTTACAAATGGGAGACACAGCAGCAGCATTTCTGTGAGATCTGAGAGTGTGAAGCTGGGTTTGGTCAGGGCTCCACTGAGATCATCACCCAAAAAGGGGAATAACGCAGCACGACATTTAATAATAGTAAGTGGCTGACTTCACCGCCAGGCGGAAGCAAAATATTTATAAGTGTCAGAAATCATAAAAACATGACATGATTCATCCTAAAGCAAACAGTTGTTCATGTGAATCTAAGAGCAGAGGATACATGGAAAGTCCCAAGACAAGACCATCTCCAGAGTGATGTTTTTTGGGCAAAAATCACATATTGCAAGCTAAGCAATGTAGGGCCTGGACAGCTGAAGACCTATTGGGACTAAGATACTAAAGAACTCACTGGTAATTGCTAAAATAAATCCCTCCCATGAAAATCAATGCCAGAGCAGATGTTTTTGACAAGATGAATGTCAAAATGTCACCCATACAGTGTACAAGTGAGAGATTTTCCACTAATCATGGGAAATCTTTGGGCATTGAACAAACCTGCAACAAATAATCCATTGCACTAGCCATTTCTATCAATGTAAGTTATAATTTTTCCTCTCTGAGTTCTAAGCTGACTGCAAAGAATAAGAAGATAAACATACATCTCTAGAAATTTCTGTACAGAAACACTGTGCTTCTAAATATTTCAACTGTTTGCCAAATAGACTCATGCACAACTCAGCCCTGCCTGAGGTGGTTTCCTTTCTTCCATGGGAGAAATGATGCATCACACCTTCTGAACACATGTCTGGTGACCTCTTATTAATGCCAGGGAGGAAGTGATTTCTCAAAGCTGCAATGTGTTTCTAATGATCTTTAGTGTTTCCTGTGGCTACTTTATCTGGCTCATCAGAAAATTATCTGTGTCTTCATCTCACAGGTATTTAGTGAATTTATTCTTCTAAATATTGTGACTTTATAGTCATATTTGTATATTTTAAGGGTGTTTGAGTCAATACATATAAGACCAGCTGAGGTATTTAGCCTATAACTGAGTTCAACAAAAACAACATTCCTGAAAATCATCTTGATTTGTTTTGCAAGTGTTATTCCTCTTTGCTATGGGTTTTTGTATTTCTGAAAACCTTCTAGAAAAAATAATTATCATCTATCTGTCTAATTGTTTGCATTAAGACTAGACACCCACCAGTACATTCCCTGGTTACTCCTGCTTTCCTAAGGGTTTGTATCTCACATTGGTTGGCTTTTCAGTTCAATGGTACTGAGGGTGCCTGTAAACTAACCCTGCATTAACATCAGAGAATCCACATTACAACAAACCAGTGATGTGGGGTGCAGGTTTGCTGATGTCTTCTACATCAGGAATGCTGGCTGAAGCCTCTGCACATTTGGCATTTCTGCACCTACCATCCCCTACAGGGAGTCTCAGGTATCTAATAAAAACTGGGCTCACAATGAATTCTTTTCTTCTCTAGAAGAATTAAGAGGCATTTCCTTCTCCACTTAGCCACCTATTTTTATTTTTTAAAACTGCAAGAATAATACATCTAAGACCTCTAACTTGTTATAAAGTTTGAATGAAATGCTTAAAACCCCTCAATGTGAAGATTGTCAGTAGGGAAACACAGACAATGACTCAGTGTGTCTGAGTGAGCCTCTTCCCACAAGGGAGGATTGTTTTTGTCTGAGGAAAACTCTCATGGCATAAGTTATGACATTTTGCAGCCTGCTGAGCCCAAGTCTGGAAGGTTTCTATGGAAATTGCAGGTATCTGTATCCAGGCCCCAGTTTTGAGCTAGAGACTCACACAAATTGCTGCTCTGCACTATCAGATTTTGGTATCTGAAATGGGGCAGCCCTTCCCCTTTTTGCCAACTAAATTAATTTTAACCCCTCTAAAATCTTTGGTTTTTCCTAATCCCCAGTATGAAAACTCTGGACATTCTGTTTATCATGCTTCACTCTTGGTCTCACTGCAATTGGCTCCTCATCCAGAGCCTAAGCAAAATAAGCTTAAAAGAGCCGCCGAATCTCTTAGGGGTTGAATCTTCCCTGCTCTGACATAAGCCAGGAGTAACTCTGTTCAATGTCAGTTCCAAAGAGTTCTTGGTAAGAACATGCAATCTAAAAATTCCAGGGTCGGAGATAAACCTGGACAGCTTTTAATTGGGATCAGGATGGAGTGGCTGCAGCCTCTCTGGTAGTGCAGAGGAGGAGGAGGTTTAAGACTCCAGCTTGTCCATTTGATGTGATCTGGAACATTATTTACACCACCTGGGATCAAATACATCCCTGATACTTTAATCTGTCTTCTCTAGGCATTTATACTCTGTTCATTCCCAGATCTGGGTGTTAGCAGTGTGGCTCCTGTGAGTTGTCTTTCCTTCAGGAGCAGATCTGGGCTGCTTGTCTTTCCCTGGAGACAGATGGGTTGAAGTTCACTATTTCATATCGATACACAGCTACCAAATAACACCTTGATGAAACAATACTTATAAGAAAAGTCCCTTTTTCACTTACAGCCTACTTAAACAGAGGATAATTTTTGAAAGAGTAACACTGATAGAAGAGTGTTGCTCTACCAGGTTGTTCAGTCCAGCTCCTCCAAGCACTTTCCCTGAATATCAGCTGGGATCTGGGTAGTGAGCTTGAATTGTGCCTTGGAAAAAGGGAATATTCTGTTACGTTACAGGGATTGGTTACTTTGGGCTTTCTCAGTATTTAAACCTTGGTCCTGTCATATTTGAGTGACTCTTTCAGGAGTTTTTTGGCTCAAGCAACTCAGCTATATTGACAATTCTCTCTCCCTTCCCCTCCAGATACCGCACTGAAAGAAAACCCCAATTTCCCCACAGCAAACCTCACTGTCATCATGTTTTTGCATTGTTCTGCTTCAGGGTGACCAAAAAACAAGTCAGAGGCAAATCTGACTAATCTCCCCTGAGACTGTGAAACCAGTGAAAAAAAATTTCATTTGGGTACAATTCCAGCATTGTACCCAAGGGCCAGCCACAGATTTCAGAAGTGCCTTCAGAGCTACCCAAAGATTCTGTTGCAGTCATTAGCATCACTGATATTGTTGCCTGAAATAGTTGCTTTATGCTGCAGTGGACAAAGAATTCCTTCTTATCCCATTGTTTTCAGAGCTTCTGTGTTTGGGACGTTCCAGGACTGCTGTAAATTAGTTCAGTTCAACTCACTAAATGTTCAGGGAGTGTTTCTCTAATCCTGTCCAGATGAGCTGTGGATTCCAAGAGGTTTCTATTTTGGGATCCAGGCTTCTGCCTATATGCTACTGTTGGGCTCAAGTTCATTCAGAGGAATCCTATTAGTGGCTATGCTGATTTATTTCTTTGCTTCTGCAGAATGTGAGCTGAAATTATTTGGTTTTGCTGATTGCTTTTACTGGGGTGGGGGGGGGAAATCAATGTTCTTCCTTTTCATTTTTCACAAACTGGAGTTCCATTCAGATGAATCAGGGCTTGATTTTCATTAATTTTCCATAGAGGTTGCTTCTTCCTCCTACCAACTTAATTCAGTGGGAATATTTTTTATCCTCAGTTCTTTAACAGCACCTTATTGGGACTCCAGAAAGGACTGAAAAGTCTATGTGTTCACAGGGAAACACACTGGGTTCATGATCAACCATGATCCACTTCTGGATCACTAAATGCAAACTGAATCAAACCAGAAATATCAGACACTGAAGTTTACTTGATCAACATGCTCTAATACTATACCTGCTCTCAGCTGTGTATATAACATCACTGGTTTCTTTTCATAAGCAGAGTTCTTTTTGCAAAATTTTAACTAAATTTATTCTTAATGTCAGAGGAAAAAAGAATATTTTTAGGCTATCTTGAAAAATAAAAAAAAAAACCAACAAATTTTTGTTAAACTTCCAGTAGACTTGGTCTGTGGAGCAAAGATTTGAAATGGGAGGTGTAGGATTCTTTGAAGTCAGAGTTTGGATTTGGCAGTTTTAGAGAAAATCCATCCAGATCTGGCAAATATCTCAGAAAATCTCTTCAACGGGCTACTTATTAGGATTGAGGCAGTTGATTTTCCCAGAGTGCCTCTTCATTTGCCATCATCCAGCTCAGAATTAGAGTGGAAGACTCCGATTTTCTCACCTCCCATGTGGATCCATTTCAGTGACGTGTGGAGCAGCTGAAAGATTTTAATTATGATGCTTTAATTACTCACCATCCCAGTATCATACAGAGCACAGAAGGAAGCAGCCTCACAGTAATTCTCCTTAATCTGATGGTGAGGGTCCTGCCAACATAATGAAGGAAGAGACTGGAATGAGAGCTTGCAGGGAGTGTGGAAAATTTGTGTGGTGCACAGTGAGATGGAGCTCCAGGCTTTGAGATAGGAGTGGCAACCAGGAAAGGTGAGGGTGACAGGGGTGACAAGACTGATGGCATCAATGGAAGGCTCTGTGCTTGGTGTTATAGAGGAGAAAAAGGCCTGTAGTGGATATAATTGTCCTTTAATTATTCAGGGTGCTTTGGCTGCTCCTACTATTGGTTTCCTCTGATGTTCAACATCAGGCTCTATTTATTTCAGGGTCAGGGAGCAAATACTTCACACTCTTGTAGAACCTTCCATGGTATCCATCACACTGGAACCCACATATTTATTTAACATTAAAGTATTTTATGATACTTTAGAATGTTCCTGTGAAGAGAGTGAAGGTAAAACCTGCCTCAAATTAGACCATCATTTCGGATGCCCAGTTACTGATACCTGTGGCCTGGTTTAGCAGGGATTACAGGAAGTCAATTTCAATTAAAATTAATTAAATTAAAACAATAAAATAATTGCAGCAGCTTCACAAAATCTCTTAAAGTGTTGAGGAGTTAATAATAGTTTTGGGTACTTTTAAAGTTACTCAAATTTTATGTCCTTTTAGTACATAAAAAACCTATAAAATACGTATAGTAGTCCAAATCAAGGACTGGAACAAATTACGGTGCTTTTTGTTCATCAGTTTGGAGTCTGAGGAGTAGGAATGAGAACCCCAGCATATTCTTGTTCATACTGGATGTTTCACCTAAATCATCAGGCAAAAATGTACAGAAAGGGAGAGTGAGGAAAGATGACCCGGATTCTTTCTCATTTCCCTCATGGCTCTGATGTAATCTCAAGGTGTTCCAGGAAAGGGAGGAAAAAAGAGTATTTTTTTCATTACAGCAATAGTTTTAAGACCAAATGAATCTTTCATGCACTGCTGTCTGTTCTGGCTGAGAAAAGCTCAAGAGACAATGTCAACGAATAAGGCTGTGAATTAGGAAGAAATCTGGAAGGAAATTAGAAGGCAGAGGACAGTGAGGCAGAGAATGTGGCCCAGGAATGAGAAGCTGACACTGAGTTCTGTTATCAGGCCTCCCAGTCCCTTGCCTATTACTTTCCTTCCTTCAGTCACCAGATCTCATATAGAATAAGAATAACTATAGAATAAGAATGTAAAAAGTGTCTTGGAATAATGGAAAAAAAAAAACCAAACCAAACCCAAACCTTGAAAAACAGTTCAAACCTGGGTGAAACTTCATTATCAGAACTTTTTTTTTTGAGACCAGGAAGTCATATTCAGATAGATGATCATGTATTCATAACAGTACCAGAAATAAGGCTTTTTGTTTTACTATGACAGATAGCCTCAGGAACCCTTTTCTGTGTTAACACAGATATCTCAGAGATGTCTTATTGCTCATCATCAATTAGGATGGTGAAGTCAACTCCCCACTGCAGAAGACCACCATTAATCAACATTGTAAGTGAATGAGGTAGAAAAAGGTCACTGGTTTCTTTTTCTTCCACTCAAAGTGAATTTGTAAAACCAGCAAAGGTTCATTCAAACTCTGAGACACTAAATATTTGTGAAGAGTAAGAATTGCAGTATGTTCCAAACAGCTTTAGAATAGAAAAAGCATGTTAGAGTAAGGATGGGAATTGGGCAAATACACGTGTGCCAGTGATGCCTTTGTGGAGGAACTACAGTCCTCAGCGTGAGACAGCATGAGACAAGTTTGTTCTTCTCCAGTTTCAGAATCAGCAGTTTCTCTTCCCCTTTACTTAGTTTAGAAAATGAGTCTCCAATGTTTTGTTTTCTTGAAATCAGACAATGAAATCATAAGCACATGGTCCATGAAAGGAGCTGCTGACCTGCAAGTACAGATGAATGGGCTGCAGCTCCATCCTTGGACCTGCCTTGCAAAGTGCTCCAGTGGGACCTACTGAGATATTTTGACTGTGGCCTGATGTGCTACTTCTGTATTAAGGCCTGGTCCTAAGGCTTGGCTGGTTATACTGCTAAATTACTAGAAGGGTCCCAGCAGGGCTTAAGCCAGCTATTACTCCCCCAGGCAACTCCTAGGACACAGTTCAAGACTTCCAAAGGCTGAGATGCTCTCCCAGTTGGCCTCTCTATGTCCAGACACAGCTGCTTTCAGACTGTTCAACATCTGGGGTGGGACCCTCTTGGCACACACAGGAGCAGCACAGGGATCCCATCTACAAGGTTTTAGAACCCAACTTCCTTGGGTCCTCAGATCAAAAAGGTGAGATCACACCTAGACTCCAGACTTTCTCTGGGATAATTTCTACCCCTCACACAGCTCCCAAGCTACTTCCTTGGCTGGAAGTTGGCTCTCAGACCTGCACTTCCCTCATGTCACTGACTGTAGTTATGAGGTGAGAGGAATTTGTTTAAATTCATAAGGATGCAGATCTCCCTGTCATTTAGTGTAGATGGAGGTACTTCCAGAAAACAGGTGCTGAAACTTGGTGCTCAGCTTCATCCTTGGAAGCATGTTTTTGTCTTCTCTTGGATGACGGGGATCTTTTATGAAGGAAAAACACCCAGAACAGACAGTGACAGCAGCCATTTTTACTGTTTCCAAAAAGGGGTTTGGAGAGAGTGGAGCTCAGTGAATCTCCTGGTGAGTGGTCCATAGTAGATATGGTTCTTCCTATGTTTGGTGCACCCCAACAGGACTAGAAATCCCTGGAAGTGCTCATGGCCAGGTTGGATGGGGCCTGAGCAACCTTATCTGCACTTGACCCCAGGAGGGTGGAACCAGATGGTCTTTAAAGTTCCTTCCAACCCAAGTCTTTCTATGTTTCTATACAAAAAATTAATTGTAAATGAGCTCTTTCTAGGATGGAGGGCTGGACTACATATTAGATGAGTGGTAGTTCAAGCCTATTTTTCCAGTGAAGGCTTGAACGTCTGCCAGTTCGTACCATTTGAGAATTTGGCCTGCTCCCCCTTACTTTGTACATTAACTTTACTTAACTGGTAGATTTTCCATGCTTAATAATTATAAATACATAAGCAGGAGTGTTTGTTTATGCTTGTTTAAGCAAGGAAGGAAGCATTTCAAAGAAAAAATATTTTAAGAGGGGCCTAACTTCACTTCCCATGTGAAGTCAGTTTGGTGTCAACTGGTGGAGCACACAGGAGCTGAGTATTCAAGAGCAGTCAGGCAGCATCTGCAGCTAGTGCATTGGTGGGAGATGAAACCAGGCCTCTCCATATTGTACCTACACCCTTTTCCTCATGCCACATCTGACTCTGACTGACTAGAAGTGAATCGAGGCAGGAATAAGCCACAGAGAAAATGTTGAGACCCAGAAATAAGTCAGTCCCATCGCCGAGCCAATGTCTATGTGTGGGCTGTGTGTTGCATATGTATTTTCTGTGGCAGACTTGGATTCCTTTGAGCTTGGCACATTCTGGTTAAGATGAACTCAGCGTCCAAATGTTGACACAAAAGCTGACTACACCATAGACCATGGCCCCATGCCACCTCCGTCTGGCCCAGAGCTGGGCTGGCATGGGCTTTGGCTGCTCGAATTAAGGCAGCTATAGGAGAGGGAAGGGCAAAGAGTGCCTGAGGTGGGTTTACCTGGCATCCCAGCTGGAGGAAATAGCCTGTGTTCCTCTGCAGAATGAGGGGAGAGGGATGAGAGAGGGGAAATAGAATAAATAAATCAGGCCAATGGTGTCATTAAAAAAGAGGATGTATCACGTTTACCGTGAGAGCATGTGACTCAGACATCCAGACATGAACATTCCTGCAAAGCCCTGAATGCACATATGGAGCTGAATTTTTTGGCTTCCCAGAATGGTTTAATTTTATGATTCTGTGACTCATTAGAAAAAGCAAAGCCCCTAGACATGCTGCATCATGGCCCAGTAAACAACAGGTACTGCTGGGGACACGCAGGGACAAAGGAGCAAGTGAGGGATGGATGGAGGGGAGACCAAAGGAACAAGATGTTCAGCTTCTTGCTCCCCCTTTACTCTTCTAGTGGTTTGTAAACATGTTTCTCTCTCTTACCTTTTTTTTTTTATTATTATTTTTTTTTCAGGATTGGAGTGGAGGGGTTAACAGAGGTCATGTTAGTTTAAAAAATTATGGTTAACCTTACAAGCTGGGTTGCCTTAGGTCATGGCGATACAATTCCCCTCCCTTCTCCTGTGCAGCGGTGGTTCACAGGCATTCCTCCAAAGTGGGGAAGGACAGGGCCTGCCAAGGCTATGAGCAATGCAGAACAGACTTACCTGTTTTTATGCACTGCTTAACTAATTATTTTAAAAAGAAACAGCCAAGTTGGAACAACTACCTTTTTCTTCGAGGAGGAACATTTTCCCCCTTTCCTTTTTCCCCACATCCCCCTTCTTCCCTCCTCCCTACCCTTGTTTTTTTTTTTTTTTCCCTTCCATTGCTTGACTTGGCATTTGAAACAGGTTCTGGATATCTGACACCTCTTGAAAGTGTAGTTTGGCAAACAGGAATCGAGCTGGGCTCCAAAAGGGCCCTGCACAGGGCTCGCTGTGAAAACACCTGGGTGTCTCTTATGCCTCTAAGAACCAGTCCTGCTTCTGTAGAAATAACAGCCGCCCTCTCCCTTCCCCCAGCCCCTGCCCTCCCTTCAAAAATTAAAAAAGAAATTGAAATGCTGGCACTGTTTTTGTAGAAAAACAGGTGGTTGGAAGGCGCTGCGGAAGGGGGTGAAGGACGTCTCCACACCGAGGCACAAAGATCCTGTGCAGGGACGGATTTGATTGCAGCACATACATCTGCAATTTATTTTCCAAGCTCAGGACAAATTAAGAATCTTCCAGCAATTAGGGGAGAAAAGCTTCAAAGTGCAATCAGCAGTTCTTAAAAGAATTTGTGCTGGGCTTTGAGGGAGGCTAATCTCGCACTGGGCTCCTCTCTGCAGTGTGCATTTTCCAAGGCCAAAATTTTGGCCTGCTTTTCAGTCACACCATATAAAATAACAAACACGCAGTCTAAGGAAAACAATTTTTAAGACACAGTGGAACCCACTTTAATGAAGAAAACTGTTAAATGCATAAAACCCCCATGTGCCAATGGATAAATGTGCTGGAAGTGTGAACTGTTAAACCAACAAAATTGTTAACACATCATACTGCTGGGCAAAAAAATAAAATAAAAAAAGTATAAAAAGGGAGTGAAACGGTTTTCTAACATGCAACCCACTTTGCCTTTATTGTTCACATTCCTGCTGACATAAAGTTTCCTGATTTGTCCCCTGGGCCCAGAAATATGGCAAAAGTGGGAGCATTAATTGTATTTGCCCCCTTCAAACTGCCCTCCCTGCTTTTCAGCTCGCAGTGGCCAAGAATAGCTTCATGGAATGGGGAGGGTTTGCCCTTTTTTATTCAAGGTGATGAGTGAACAAGTTCACATGGGTTTTGTTGGAGGTTTTTTCCCTTCTTTTTTTTTTTTTTTTTTTTTTTTTTTAACTGGTAAAAAACTTTAAACTATGCGTGAATGTCTTTTCTCTATATCCATAGGGAAAACAAGGACTGGTTTTCTGTTTGCCATTTCTTAAAACTCTGAAGTCCCTCCATTCCCCTGGTTTTCCTTGGGGTCAATGCTGAAATGAGGCTGTTCCTGTGGCCTTCCTGCTCCCTTCGAAGACATGGAGCTCTCCCTGAGTAAAAACCTGATCTCGTGAGAGCCCCAAAGGCGACTGCTTTGATAAGAGTCCAACCCTGCGGCCGTGCTGGCATGGAGGGGCTGGATCCCTGCCTCGCTCCGAAACATGAGAAACTCAAAATCAGTCCATTGGATTTATCTTCATCTGACTCCTACATTACACGCCGTTCGCAAATTTCATTTCCACAGGTGGTCAAAATTTTTCCACCAAAACCTGGTTTTGACAAAAAGCGGGCTTCTGTCACAAATGAAGATTTTCCCTGGAAAAATAAGATTTTAAAGAATGCACCGACTTTATTTACTGAGCACTGAAAACTTTTTATCAAAAAACGTTCCCAAAAGCAGAAAAATGGCCTGCAGAATGGAAGAGGTTGATGTTTATTGTTTTTATATTTTCTTATATGAGAAAACAAGGAAATTTGGATGAAAATTAAAAGGTTATTAAAAATACTTTCATTATTGAAAGAAAGAGTTTAAAATAATTTCCATCTCGTAAAATTGTTCTTAAAATCATGAAATCTGAATGGAACAGCTATTCAGCTAAGATCTGTTCTGCTGTTGGACTTTCCCAGAGGCCTTTTAGGTGCTGGTCTGTGCATACAGGTATAGAAGTACATGATGACCAAACTCCAGCCCTGAATGCTGACAATGAGGAGTTTATTCCTGCAGTTCAGAATGTTCTCATTTCTCATCACTTTTCTGTTTCCCTTGCAAAAGAACATGAGGTCGTGCTTGGCTTCAGAATGCTCCTCTTTTTGTTGGCACTTGCTGGTTTTGCTTCTTAGACTGATGTTTACAAAGAAATTCCTGTCCCCTGAGGGCCACTAAATATGTATTGCGCTGCAGTGTCCACAGAGCAGGTTTGCACCTTCAGTGTGCTTGGATCCCTTGCTCCTAAAAATGCTCAGTGACCATGTCACCACTCTACACATTAGATAAACTTAAACCAGAGTCAAGTTTTGTTGTAGCTAAGCAAAAGAGTAAAATTCTTTGTTGGGGAAAACAAACAAACAAACAAACCTGCAACAGAATAATATAATCCCTAAGATCCAACACTTTAAAAAAATTTGAATTTTTTCCTGTTAGACATTTGGGGAGTCTCTGGGACCCTTTCACAGCAGCTCTGAGGTCAGTCCAGCTGCTCCTCACCTGGAATGTGCAGTTTTCTGGAGCACTCTGAGATCTGCTTCTTTTATTCCAGTTGCAACCAGAGATCATCAGGGTGTCACTGTAACAAAACTATCACCAGCAATGCATAGGCTGCTGTCATTATCTCCATTCTGCCACTGCCAAGGAGCATTTTTCAAACTCCTCTGCTAACTTATTTCTGTGACAGCATTTTGGCCTCTCCTGATGTTTATGAGAATGCGGGTAAAGTGTTGTTTCAGAGTCATTGTAGCCTGATTTTGAAATTAACCCCTTGAGATGTCTGGGTGCTCATGGGAGCTCTTTCTGCAAAGAAAACATGAGAGTATCCTGCTCCCCCTTCCCAGGTTGGTTTTGATGTCTCTTATCTATCTTCAGCAAACAAAAAGTCAAGTGTCCAGTCTTACTACTTGCCCCAGCTCCCCTTTGTCAGAAGAGAGAGAATGGGGGCTGTCTATCCCCATCCCGAAGGATGAATACTACTTTTGCCACTGGCAAGAGCCTTCTTCAAGGCTCCCACACATCTGGTTTCCTACCATTGGAAATGTTATCTTTATATAATTGCCCAATCTGAGGTATACTGGTGCATTTCCACAGAGACCACCCACAATTGCTGGGCACAGTGTTAGGGTGGGGAGAGCTTCAGTTCTTTTTTTCTACCATTCATGATAACTTGGGCTGCCACGGGGGCTTGAAAGCAGCATCTGTGTTATCCACAGAGGTCACCTTGTTGCTGCATGAGTTAACGTACTCTCTTTACAAAATGGGGGAAATCATAGAAATTCTGGGCTGGAAAGAGCATCGAAATATTCCACTGCTATGTGGCAGGGTCAGGAAATCTGATTTATTCCTGACAGATGTCTGTATAATCTGTTCTTAAACCCCTCCAAAGCCTTCCATAGTAAATCACTTCAAGATCTAAAGGTGAAAAATGCTATGTAAGACCTGAATATTGTTATTATTATTAACAGTGTTGTTGTTCAGAGGACAGCTTAGCAGCACGGTCCCAGCTGGCACTTTAAAAAAGAGCCCAGAAGGAATGAGTTAGAGCGAGTTGCGCCAGTCCTGGTGGAAGTGCTGAGCCAGCACTGCTGGTGCTCCTGCCTGCTGCTGGATCAGTCTGAAATAAAACTCCACAGCCTTTGCCTGTGTCCAAGTACTGCCAAAGGTTACCATATTACAGGGTTGGATTGCTCTGCTAAAGCCACCGGTGCCATTCCTGAGTGATCTTCATTGTGAAGAGAATCACAGAATCAGAATATGCTGAGCTGGAAAGGACCCACAAGGATCATTGAGTCCAGCCCCTGGCTCTGCTCTGCACCATCCCCAAGAATCCCACCCTGTGCCTGGGAGCTCACTGAGGTCTGTCAGGGTTGGTGACCATTCCCTGGGGAGCCTGTTCCAGTGCCCACCCACCCTCTGAATGAAGAACCTTTTTCCAATATCTGACCTAACCCTCCCCTGACACAACTTCAGGCCATTGCCTCAGGTCCTGTCACTGGTCACTACAGAGAAGAGATCAGTGCCTGCCTCTTCTCTTCCCCTCATGAAGAAATTGTCGTTGCCATGAGGTGTCCCCTCATTCTCCTCTTCTCCAGGCTGAACAGACCAAAGGCCTCAGCTGCTCCTCACGCAGTTTCCTCTCAAGGCCCTTCACCATCTTTGTTGCCCTCCTTTGGATGCTCTCCAACAGTTTAATATCTTTTTAATATTGCCCTCAGGACTCAAGATGAGGCTGCCCCAGCCCAGAGCAGACCAGGACAATCCCCTCTCTTGTCTGGCTGGTGATGCTGTGCCTGATGCACCTCAGGACAGGGATGTCCCTCCTGGCTGCCAGGGCACTGCTGACTCTTATTTGGTCCCCTTTGCAGATGCCACGTGCACCATGCAGAGAGTGCCAGGTGATTCTCCCTTAGAAACACAGGCCATGATGCTCATTTGAACTGGTGTAAGCAGGAAAGCTGCCAGTTGAGTAGATCCACTGATCCTGCACTGCCCCCAGTGCTGCCCCCAACAAGTGGTCCTGGAATGAAATTGACCCCCAGCTCCCAACCTATATTTCTTTAGTTTCTGACATTTTCCAGAAAACCATATATATATTCAAGTAAAAAGTCTGTCAGGAAAAGCGTCCTGAGCAGGGAATGAACTATTGGCCCTTCTTTGTCTTCTTCCTACAAAATTCCTTGTTCAACCTCATGGTTCTCCTCTTCCCCCCTTGCTCCTAGTGCTACCCCAACCGAATCCAGCTCTGTTTAGACAAGTAAATGAAGTAATTCTCATATACTGACATTGGCCAGCATGTGGACCAAGCTTAAAGATTTTGAGCCTAAGACATTAAACTTAAATAATAGTCTCGGAGAATTTTCCTTTCTAGCTGGTAAATCTAACACTGCCCGAAAAGAGGTTTGGGCATTGAGACCCAGGTGCAGTCCCTGGCATATGTAGTGGATACCTAATACCTCCTAAAGTTTTCACAAGCCACAGACTGTTCCTGATGCATAGTTGGGGCCAAACGACCCTCCAATGCTCAGCTCCCCTGTCTGCTATGGGGCTGTGCACTGTCAGGAAGTTTCCTGCCTCTCAGTGTTCTTGCACAAGTTGTGCAGTAACTTTTTAGAAGATACACATGTATATAAAAAAATCATACACATGGCAGAATCCTCTCAAACAATGACAAAGTGTCTGTTGCCTTCAAATTTTCATAGGTGAAATCACATTTTTTTTAGAGCTAGTGTAACTACTCCCCAGGTATCCAGTCTGTGCCTTCCATTCTTTGGCTGGAGAGAGTTGTACCTCAGCTACCAACCTTCGAAGAGGAAAAAAATTGGAGCTTAATTCCTCCCTGTCTTAAACCTTTGTATTTTTTTGGCTGCAGATTTCTGTTCCAAGAACTTGGATTTACATAAAGACGTATCTATTTGCACATAATTTGCAAGAGTTCCTTTTAGCCTATAATTGTGCTAAATACAGTTGTGGAGGCCACAGCATACCTAAAGTATTGCCGAATGGATTTTTAAAAGCAATTTTTTTCAGAAGTGTGCTAAAATGGAAAGACTGGGGAGGGGCAGGGAAGGAAAGAGAGAGAGAGAGACGAAAGATGGCCTTGTGGTTACAATCCTGGCCTGCAATTCAAGAAATCTGGGTTCAATTTCCAGCTCTGCCACTTACTTCCTGCGTGACCTTGGGCAAGTTGGATAATCTGAGTGTGCCTCAGTTCATGGGCACGGTAATAATATTGCCTTTGTCTCTTTCTGCCTGGAGCATGAATGCCCCCCGTGTTTGTTTGCACAGCCCTGACACGGCGGGGACCTGGGCTTGGCACAGCCCTCTTGCTCCACTATAATGGCAACAATCATAGCAACCGTGTTTTCTGTCAGGATTGTGTGTTGAAAGGATGGAGTGGGTGGCATAAGGGGGTTTCTTTTAGGGTCTTCAGTGGGTGCAATCAAAAGGAAGGAGCTTCATTTCTTCTGCTGTGGGACCCTCTCGTGCAGAAATCTGCTGAACACGAGAACCCAGCAGAGGCTGTTGGACACCAGTCTATTGTAACACCTTGTTGAAGGGTACGAAAGGTTTTAAGAGACAAGTGTAGTCTACAAAATCCCACAAAATAATATGGAGCTACAAAATAATACAGAGGTGTGTATTCCAAGGGCAGCTGTGATTTCAGCCCCATCTCGTTGAGGGTCACTATTGTCGTCTCTCCACCCAAGCAGGTCTCACTGTGTCCAGAATAAAATAGCCTGGGTGTTTTACTTCCCAGGATAAACAAGTTAAAAACATTGGGGCCTAATATGGCGGTTAGCTTGGAATACCTTATCCAGATGTGACCAGTTAAGCTCTGTGGTGCCAAATTATGAGATTAGTGTCGTGGATTTAGATCAGTGGCTGATTAGTCTAAGAATAACTTCAGTTTCTGAGCTCCGTCTTGGTTACCTGAGTTTTTGGAATAAGTGTCAGGGATCTGGAAATAACCTTAAAATAACAAATAAAAATCTCACTTAAAGAAAACATGTGCTGTGTCCTGACAATCTGTCATCTGTCTAGCCTGTGTCATTAGGAAAATCACTTTTCTTGTGAAGGAAAGGAAGGAGACCAGTCAAAATCCCTGTGTAAAGAAAAGGAGCTGAACGAAATTGAGTAGCTCCTGTGAGCTACTGTGGGCATGCACTGCTACAAAATGAGGCCAAGACTGTGAAAAATTTCAGCTTGGGAAGAAGACCTGATTTTTTTTGGGATTGGATTCTCAGCACCATGTACAGAGCAAGGCAAAGTGGACAACCCAAACAAGAGGGTTTGTGACACAAAGGCCTGATGACACCTTTTAGCAAAATGACTTTTCATTGTGAGCACAATTATGTATATTTAACATCCCTCTTCCATCCTGTTTCTGTGGATAGATGAAAGCTGGCTTTGGTCTGCTGAATGTCATTTTGGAGTCTGGTTAGAGGGTACCCACCACTCATGGAGGCCTGGGAAGATGAACAGCTTGACCTGGGCTTTAAAAATTATTGCAGTAGCCACTTTCTATAGTCATACAGAGAAAGCTGTGAGAGGTTTTGGGTAGCCCATGCCCCCAGACTGTCCCTGTGGCTGGTGTAAGGCTTCACTTGAGCCTCCACAAAGACATTTGAATTTACGTGGACAGGGTACTGTTCATAAGATCTTTCCAAACATTTTTCAGCATTTCAATTCACAACATTTCCTTCCCCTCCAAAATGTCTTTCCAAGATTTTTTCAGACATTGAGGAAAAATATTTTTGCCTCACTGAAAAGCTTTGAAAAAAATTTTTTGGTTAAATATAGCCTGGAACATATTGTCAATGCACATATATCCTGCTCCACTTCATTTAGAAGGGAAATCCCCATATTTTTTATTAGGTATACAAATTTCAAACCAAAATATCTGCTACTAAAATTTGCCACTATTTTGAAGAGCAGAAATACAGCATAATTTTACAAGCTTTCAGCCTTTCCATCTTTATAGAAAAAAACTTATATCCACCAATCTTCTGGTTACTGCACAGATATAAATACAAAATAATTTATACCCAAATAACTTTACAGTGGACTCTTATGTCAAATGTATAGTTCACCCTGTTATGTATGAAAAAGAAGGGATTGCTTATATGAGATAAAGATGAAAAGATGTTGATAGTACATTGAAAGTCCTTTTTTCCCCTTCAGTCCTACTTTCTTTTAACAGTCTTGTGGGGAGAGACAAGGTAAAAAGTAACTTGCAAAACTTTCAAGAGAGATGTGTTGGTTTTTAAATTTCCAGCATCTTGTTAAATCACTGTCCTAGTTTAGGGAAAATTTTGGGAGGAAATTCTCAAAATTAAGAATCAAATGCTTGGCTACTCATTCACTTGTCTTTCAACAAAATTACTTTTAGGATTATTCATTCATGTATGTAGTTTTTGCTAATTTACACGTCCAAACCTTCAGGATCATACCTATGTGTAATTTTTGCTTATTTCGAAGTCTAAACTTTTTACAAACTCATTAAACTTTAGTTCTTTCACAGGTATGGAAAAAATATCATGCTCAGGAATTCTTCTTAATAACATTAACTTTGTAACTCATGCAGTTTTGGGACTTAGACAGTTTCTTCACCTGAGGTTTTTGTTTATTATTCCAAATTTACTGCCAGAAACTTGACACTTACTCTAGAAACGTTTGTCCAAGATGGGTTCCAGAGATTAAAGACTGAATTTACTTGAGCACTGTGAATTTAAGACTATGAACGACTTTTTCTCTTAAATACTTATTTGCAAGTTCAATTTATGCTCATGGACTTGATTTCCAGCAGGAGTAAATTAAAAAGGAAAAAAAAAAGAAAAAAAAAAAAGAGGGGTTCATTAAATAATACAGAAAGAAGGAAAGAAGCATGGTGTAATCTTAATTTCTGTGCTAAGAGACACAAGTTTAATCTCCATCACAGTCTTGACAACAACTCTGAAATTGTGTCATATTGGTATGAAAATGTGTGAAATCCAGATTATCAGTGGTTGATGGTAATTGTGATTTTTAATGAGGGAGAGGGGAAAGGCAGCAGCAGTTTTGGGGTACAGGCACCATAAAAATACTTTTAAAGTATAAATTTTCTTATTAAATGTTAGGTGGTTCCAAAGTAGACGTGTGGAGTTGAGCTAGCAATGCATAGGCTCTTGGGAAGTCAGTAACACTGGAAATATATTTTTAAGACAATTTTTCTAGATGCCCACTTTGAGATGAGAATCACATGTTAAAGTCATGTGCTTTAGTTAAATAGCACTGGAGTCATTGAGCTGGTTAAAAAATATTCAGATGAATTTTCCTTTCAGAAAATTGCAAAATTCTGCTATGAATGAATGATCCTTGATATAGAAAATGTGAAGGAACAGAAAATAAAAATACAGTGGGGAGATATTTAATATAGAGATAAGTGTAGGTACAGCTGTTTATAACTGAGACTCTGTTCATACATAGATGAGCAGAAATTAAAATGAAAGATGAATGACAGAAGCTCAATGCTTTGATTGAGCTTATGTAATTAGAGGGCAGAAGGAAAAATGGCATTGCACAGAAGGGATTTGCTGTGTGGAAATCCTGACATTTGATCTCCTTTCGTAAGGAGATGCCCAAGCTGTGCTGGCATAGACACCCTGTTTCCCTTGTCTGCCTAAATCCCACTTCTGCCTCCAACTTGATGGATGACTTGATTTTGGAAGTAGCAGTCTTAAAAATGTAAAAATTTTTAAAACTCTTTTCTGTATGTTTTCTGGGCCATCAGTTTTGGTCCATGTTCAAGATGGAATGACCCAAAGCAAACAAAAGTGATTTTGTTCACCTCCTTCTTTTGGTTTCACTTCACTTACAGATACCAGGCCTGGCCAATAATGATCCTTTGTGTCCTGTATGCACACAGTCTATTATCATTATGCTATTAAAAAAATAATTTAAAAAAAATTCTCCCAGAGGAAGAGTATTTGTCCAGCTTCCCTTCCAGCAGCTCAAAATCCTCTCCAGCCCTGGAGTAAGAAAGAATTATGTCTGGAATATTTCACTCCAGCTTTAAGAGAACAACTCTGTGTATTCCTCAGTGTGTGAGCACTGGATGAATGGCAACAGCAGTTCAAACTGTTTATTCCTTTCTTAGCAATAATGTTTAGGTTCATGAAAGCCTTCCAAGATATATAGAATTCCTCATGCTGAGTAAGGGCTCCTTCACTTATTGCTGCTGCTACACACTATGGACCATTCTTATTATACCTCCCTCCCCATTCATACCACTATAGTTAGGGGACCTTCAATGTTGTCATTATAAGCCCCTTATTTTTCAGGGTGTATAATTCAGCTGTAAAAAATTTGCCGTGGGCTGAAACTTGGCACATGAAAGCCAGAGAGAGGATTTTTGTGTTGATTATTTTTTTAAACCAAGTTTTTAAAATAAAATAAAATAAAATAAAATCCATTCACCTACATTATGTTGTAAAGAGTGCAGGAAAAAATAGAAGTTAGTGGTTTCAGATGCCTTTTTTTCAGTCCTCTCCTGTGTAACTCAAAGCCAGCTTTGTTTTTTAAACTGAAATTTTCCAGGCTATTAGTCCATAATATGAATTTGTGCCTTTTAGGTTTCTCTTTAAACACAGGCACACACGAAAAGAAGAGCTGACTTATTTCAATTAGGAATGGGGGCTGCTGCAATTTTGTTTATGTGCACTTTTTCCCAAGGATATTTTTTTTTTTTTTTACTGCTCCACTGCATCCTTTCCGACATTGAAAAAATGTTAAGGTGCAACTGGGATTCCCAAGGGGTAGTTTTGCCAAGACTCAAGAAATTTAACCTGAAGAAGCTGCAGCTTTTAGGTTTAACCTTCAGGTCTCTTGGAAGCCAGTCCATTGTCTTGGCCACAGATGCTGTTCCTGAGGTGGGTTGGATGATATTTGATATAAAGATGGGTTGGCAAAGCTGGGAAAGTGAAGGTTTCAAGCCTGTTGACTCTTGAGGAAGCTGTGGCCTGGAATTCAGACCCTGTATTAAATCACAAGTTAAAATGCACTTTTAACATGGGTGCATGGTGCATCTCTGTTTGGTTGCTGGTTACAAAACCTCAGCAGGGTGACAGACATCCCCAAAGCATGGCTGGAGCTGGATTAGCAGTGGAGAAGGGCTACTCAGAGGCAAAATTGCTGCAAACAATCCACGCCTGTGCAGGGTCAATTCAACGTGTTCTAAAATGTTCAGTTTCCCCAG
The DNA here is from genome assembly GCF_017590135.1 of Pyrgilauda ruficollis. Taxonomy (NCBI): domain Eukaryota; kingdom Metazoa; phylum Chordata; class Aves; order Passeriformes; family Passeridae; genus Pyrgilauda; species Pyrgilauda ruficollis. The sequence continues at coordinate 5,759,055 of NW_024527044.1, forward strand.
CACTTTTTTTTTTCTCCAGGAAAAGAAGGTTCCTAAGATATAGAAGTCCTGGTGATGGCTGGTCTTATTTCATTAAAAGCAAAACAAAAAAGAGTTCTGGTTTTCTTTCAATTTTTTTAAAAATGCATGGATATCTCAAAGAAAAATGTAGACCGGTTCCTTAATTTTAATTTTTATTTTATTTTTACATTAAAATTCTATCTTTATGGAAAGCCCTAGGCTTTAAAATGCTAATAATAATTATTATTAGTGAAGCCTTTTGTAAAATGATCTGTATGAGGAAAAAGAAATAAAGTAAAATGGACTCCATACTCCAAGATAAAGGTTTGAAATGAAGCACCACTCCAGGTAACCCCACCAGATTTTCTTCCTGGTGGCAAAGTGTCTGTCAGGGAGTGAATGAGGGGATGTTTACCAAGGTGAACAACTTGAGGTACTGTAAGGGGTGAGGCAAAATTGCAAACACCTTTTCACTGCCAAGGCTACCACTAAAACCTGTCCCTAAGCATCACATCCACTCATTTATTGAACACTTCCAGGGATGGTGGTTCCATCACTTCCCTGGGCAATGTTCCAATGCCTGACCACCCCTTCAGTAAAGAAAATTTTTCTGTATCTAATTTAAACTTCTGCTGGCACAACTTGAGACTGTTTCCTCTTGTTGTTCCTACCTCTTGTTATCCAGAAGAAAAGACCAATCCCCACATTGCTACAGCCTTCTTTCAAGTCATTAGAATTGCCCTCTTTTTCTCCAATAAAGAAAGGCAGCTCTCTCCACTATCAGTAGCTCTGAGATCAGGATGTAGGATGAACCATCACTTCTTTTGTCACAGCTGGAGGAACTTGGGTGACCTGCCCAGAGGCAGAAAGTAGGAAATGGCAGGGATTGATAGATGTAATATCTTTTATTTGTGTGTTCGTGTGTGTGTGTGTGTGTGTGTGTGTGTGTGTGTGTGTGCGTATAGAGGGGGTGGGTAGGAATTGGTTTTCTTGCCTTTCAACATGTTGCAATCCCCCAGCCAGGCCCTCGTAGCTCCCATCAAAGCCCACAGTTCCGTATGTTACCACAAATTTTGGGTTTCCAAGCCAGACATGACTGTGAAATTCCACAGGGTGGAAGGCGGTTATCCTTCACCCTCATCTCACCTGGTGGCATGGTCTGCACATGGGGTTTTCTGTTCACGCTGGGTGGCCATAGGAGCAGAAATCTGGACACACCAGCCCTGCGCTTTTTCAGGGCAGAATTCTAACATTCCTGGAGTAAAAATTTGCTCACTTTTATTTCTTTTAGCCAATTAACAGTGGCTCCAGGCAGGGTATGGAGGGGTTTTGTTTGGGTTTTTTTTTTTTTTTTTTGAGGGGGGAAGTGTGTGTTTGGTTTTTTTTCCCCCCTGGTTAATTCCATGCTCCTTCTGGGGGCTCGTAGGCAGGGAATACCACACACAGAGGCACGGGCTCCTCCTCACACCCCGTGTTGCAGCCACCATTCCTGCAGACAGGGAAAGCGGAATGAAGCTGCCTAGAAAGCCTGTCATCACTGCTGCTAACCAGCTGGGAGCCATCCTGCCGAGCAGGGAAAGAGCCACCCCTGGCAGGGTGGGAGCCCAGCCCCAGCTCCAGCCCATCCTTGCGGGGAAGCAGAGCCCACAGGGAGGACCTGGAGGCCTTTCCTGGTGTGTGACGGCGCTCAGAACCCAAGCCATAACAGCAGCACTTTGAAAACAGAAAAGAAACCAAAGTGTCTAATATTGGGTCAAGCCAACGTCTATAAATCAACGTCTGTGAATTTATAAACTGTTCGTAAATTTAAGTGCTTTTTGGAGAGCTGTTTGTTATTATGTCAGGGCTGGGAAGGGGGGTGAGGGAAAGTACTTATATTCACTCACTGTCTCCTGCTCTGGACTTGCTCTTACATTGTCTGAGCAGGGAGAAGGATCAGAACATTTTGGGCACAAGGAGAAGTTAGAGGGATGCTGCTGTTGTGCCCCAGAAGCACCTGATGCAAGCCGAGCAGAAAGGATGAACCAGACTGAAACCACATTTGTGCCTTTCAAATTCCCCATCTGCCTTTTCTCTTGTTTAACCTTCCACCAGCTAAGAGAGCTTTAAAACAGCCAGAGAGACTTTTGGCAGGAGGGCCTTAGCCATTACCTACTCTTTCAGTCCCCCGGAGCCTCCAAGAGGGAGCAGAGCCACAAAATCATCTCAGCAGCTCTGCAGACCCTTTTGCCCCACTCAGGGAGGTGGTGACAGTGCTCTGGTTCTTCCTGTGTAAAATGATGTGGTCAAGGGGAACAAGATGCCACTGCTGTGGTTGGGAATTGATAACTAGCTTTCTAGGGGAAAAAAAAAAAGGAAAAAAGAAAATGTCTTTTCAATTTCACTCCACCCCTGTCTGAATTGTCTTCCGAGGTTCCACAATATTTGGATAACTTTTCCTCCCACCTCTATTCATTTTTGTTCCTTTCACCACCTGCTGTTTCCAAAGCCAGGATAGGGCACATAAGTGTCCTGAAAGGAGTTGTCCCAACCTGGTGGGAAGCAGGAAGTATTGGAAGGCCTAAGAGGGTGTGAAAAGTTTTGGAGGTTGTATTCACAAAATGAGACATTGTTCTGGTAGAGTGCTGCTCATTCAAGTATCTCAACACTTTGCACACGTGAATGAGTTAAGCTTTATAAAACACCTGTAGGGAAATGGTGTCCTCCATTTCATAGGTGATGAAATGGAAGTACGGAAGGAGCTGTGGGCAGATTTCAAACCTGAGTGCCACCAGTTAAACTTCTGAATCCAAAACAAGGCATTGAAATAAGTGTTCACAATCTATAAAGTCAAGCTGACGTGAAGGGAATGGATCTGTGCTTAGCCAAACCCAGACTTCTTGAGACTTCTTGTTGAGCAATCTATCTTTTATAAATAGAATTAATATAATATTATATATATATATATATATATATATATATATATGTAATGTATTGTCATAAAATATATGCTCTAGAATGACCCTGCTTGAGCAGGGAGGTTGGACCAGGTAACCCCTGTGGTGCCTCCTGACCTCACCCATTCTGTTATTCAGTAATTCTATAACCTATATTATTGATATATTGATCTGAACAGGTTGGAGAGATGGACTGAGACCAGCAGTATGAAGTTCAGCAAGGCCAAGTGCCATGTCCTGCAGTGCAGCAGGCAGGGCCAGAGTTGCTGGAAAGTGCCCAGTGGAAAAGGACCTGGGGGTGCTGGTGACAGCAGCTGAACATGACCCAGCTGCACTTGGGTGGCCAAGGTGACCAGTGGCACCTGGGCTGTACCAGGAACAGTGTGAGCCAGCAGGGCTGGAGCAGTGACTGTCCCCTGTGCTGGGCACTGCTGAGGCCACACCTCAAATCCAGGGTTCAGTTTTGGGCCCCTCAGTTCAGGAAGGACGTTGAGGGGCTGGAGCGTGTCCAGGGAAGGGAACAGAGCTGGGGAAGGGTCTGGAGCACAGGTCTGATGAGGAGCAGCTGAGGGAGCTGGGAAAGGGGCTCAGCCTGGAGAAAAGGAGGCTCAGGGGGGATATTCTGGCTCTGCACAACTTCCTGACAGGAGGGGACAGCCAGATGGGGTCGGGTTCTGCTCCCAGGGAACAAGGACAGGACAAGAAGATGTAACCTTAAGTTGCACCAAAGGGTCAGGCTGGACATCAGAAAGAACTGCTTCATGGAAAGGGTTGTTAACAATTAGTCCATTCAAATGGGCTGCCCAGGGGAGTGGTGGAGTCACCGTCCCTAGAAATGGTCAAGAAATGACTGGACGTGGCACTCTGTGCTCTGCTCTAGTTGACACAGCAGGGTTCAGTAAAAGGCTGGACTTAATAATCTTGGAGGTCTTTTCCAACCTAAATTATTCTGTGATTACATGATTTTACAAATCAGTGGAGACAAGCACTAGATACCAAGCATTTGAATTCTAGTATACAGGTGTGTGTTTGAAGTTTCTCTAAACCATGCGAACTTCTGTAGTGACATAAAAATCCCCTTGAAATCTTACCTTGCTTCTGAATTGTGTAGAAATACCTGGGAAGAACCATCTTCCTGGGAGCCCAGAGCTCAAGGATAGGTACAGTAGATAGCAGTGTGTTTTCTGAAGACTGAGAGAAGTTAATCAAAACATTTTAAGAGCTTTAAAAAATGGGATTGGCACAATTTAAGAAGCTCTGGGCAAAGATTTGTGGTTAGTTATATACTTCACTTGAACATAACTTAAGTTGAAGATGCTCATTTCTATATTTTATGTCCTGAATTGACTTCCATGGCTTCTGAGCTACTCCAAAGCATAACAACTTTTCCTGCTCATGCATGTTGCAGGAATAACTTGTCACGGCCTGTTTGCCAGTGTTTACATTTTTTTTTATGTTATAATGACTGTGTGATCTGGTGAATTTGATTTTTTTTTCATTTCTGCAGCACATATTGTCAGCCTCTCTTAGAAAATTATCTTTCTCCATGTGAAGGGACAAATCCATTTCAAGGTTTTAAACATTTTACTGGACCAGCTCTAATAATTTTGGACATTTGAGGGTTTGAAGTGCCCTCAAAAGAACCTGTGCTTACTCATAGGGAGGTTTGTGAGTGTCTAGAGGCAGCTCATCACAGGGAAGAGGTATTTTGTGAAATACAACCCACACCTACTTTCATCTGCCTGTAATACTCTCACTGGTGAGTTAGTGATCCATTATATACATATAATCATAGAATTCTAGAATCTGTAAGACTGGAAAGACCTCCAGTGTCACCAAGTTCAGCTGTTAACTAACTCAGTACTGCCAATATATACTAATTACATCTAAATGTGTCAGCACTGACATCCCTGCCCTGGATCACAACTCCCAGCCCTGTCACAGGATGCAGGGCACCCTCTCGGAGCAGTGTCAGCCATCCTAGCACTGCAGTTCTGGCTTACCCAGTGGCTTTTCTCTGGGAGACAGAAAAAGTTGTTCACAGAGGAATAATCCCTTCTGCTTTCAGAAGCAGTTAACATGGAGATGACCCTGACTGTAGTGATTGTTGGGTAGAGCCTGTCTTTGTAAAGCTGGGAAGTCAGCAGGTAATGGATCCACACATTCAGAGGTCTGTGATGAAATGCTGTTTTTGGGAACCCACCCAGAATTCTGCCTTGCTGATGTCAAATGGAGTCCAGATGAGATGGAAGGTCGTGGTTTGCTCAGTTGGAGCACACTGCTTGCAGATTTGGATATTTGGGGCTGCTTTACCAGAGCTGTATCTTCTCTTAACCAGGAAGATGTGAAACACTATTATTATTTAAATTAAAGAAAAGGAAAAGGGATAAGTTCTGATACTGTGAGTCCCTGGGGCCATCTCTTCATCTGTATAAAGATGCAGGAGCAAACCACTGCTTGGACACCATCTAACAAAAGGCTGGCTGGTGCAGAGGAAAGGCAGAGCTGCAGCCCTGGTGGCTGCAATTTGACCTTCCTGGTAGACTCAGAACAGATTTTGCTGCTGACTTAACTAGCAGCACATGACAGAGCGTGAATTTTCATGGAAGAGACACTCAGAAACTGAGTAGGAAGTGGCTCAAAGAGAAGTCAGGGAGACAGCTATTTGCAGGGATTTCCTCCTGACATCATCGCCTAGTGAACCCAGCCAAAGGACTTCACATGAGCGAAAAAAAGTGTCCAAGCCCTGTCTGCACAGAGCAGTTCTGTGCAGCCCCATTTGCTAGGCACACTTGGTCCCAGCTTCTGCTGGAATAAAAGGTGAGTCAAAGGAAAATGGTGTCCAGAAGTTCAGAGCAACCCAGACAGCCCTAACCACATGACAGGCCCAGAGGGAAGTCTTAAACCACCCACACAACAGCTTGCACAGCTTGCCAAAAAGTCAGATCCTTCGGCTGGGGGAAAAATAGCTTGCATCTGGATTCTGTGTTTGAAGCCTGTGGTAGAGGAAGAAGAGAATGAGGAGGAGGAGTGGGAAATGTGTTCTGCACAGGCCAGATTGCAGTTTGATTTGAAGCATAAAAGGAAGGAGTTTATTATTCTGATACTAATAAGTCATTTCTCCCTATAAGCGTGAAACAACCTTCTAGGAGTGGCAGTTCAGCCAAGAGCAGAATTAGGGCCATTCCTACCATGGTTTCAGTCCAGCCTGCCTTTGTTTATTTTAAAAATAAAACACAGCTCTGTGTTTATTTCAATGGGTAGAGAATAGAAGGAGAAGTTCATCAGCTTCTAATCATGTGGGCTAAAAGCAAATCCTTGGCAGCTGGACCCATCACAAAGGGGCTGGATGTAAAACAAGCTGGTGTGCTCAGGTTAATAGTCAGGTACCTGTGCTTTGGAAAGGCAAAGCTAATCAAATAATCTGGTCTTGAATTTTGGGCCAGCGCGTCAAAGTGGGGCTTATGCTTGTGGCACCAATATAGTGCATGATCCTGACTAAATCATGACTCATCCTTTTGGGTTTTGAGTTTTTTTCTATATGGTTGAGACATGGTGAAGCTTGTCTTGGAAAATCCTTGAGGACGAGGTATCCACATTGCTGACTGTAGCTGCACTTTGGCCACATGGACTGCATATGGAGTAGAAAATTGAATGGCATCAAGCCTTGGCCTAAGCACTAGACTTGGTTGGCTGTGCCATTAAAATGTTGAAATTGCCTCTGGAAGATTTCTTGGCCTAGAAGAAAAATACTATCAGCAATTTTCAGACATGGTTAGGGAGTTAGCCCAGGCCGGGGACTACTCCCCATGGGCATTTTGGATAGGGTCACCCTGTTCATTCAGACTGGAGAAGGCTCCAGGGAAACCTTATTTTGTGTCCTTTCAGTACTTAAAGGGAGCTTACAAAAAAGAGTGAAAGAGACTTTTTTACATGGGCAGGTAGTGATGGGACAAGAGGGAACAGTTTTAAACAAAAAGACAAGACTTAGATTAGATATTAGGAAGAAATTCTTGACTGTGAGTGTGGTGAGGCCCTGGCACAGCTTGCCCAGAGAAGCTGTGGCTGCCCCATCCCTGGAAGGGTTCAAGGGTTGTATGGGGCTTGGAGCATTCTGGGATAGTGGAAGGTGTTTCTTCCCATGCCAGGGAGTGAACAAGATGATCTTAAGGTCCCTCCTAACCAAACCCATCCTGAGATTCTCTGATTCTATGACTTAGCAGTTGAGACTTGAAGAAAAGTATATCCCCACTGTCCCAGCTGGTTTCAATGGTAGGTTTAGTTATTAGAAATAATGTAGCCAAAATGTCCACAGACTGGTTAAAAAGAGGCAACATGGGCCATTAGGTGAAATGAGCTGGGGGATGCCTGACTTTAGGGCCACTAGGTCTAGAGGACATGAGGGGAAGGCTTAGGCCTCTGTTGGCTGAGGATGCTGCACCAGTAACTTTACCCTAAAAATTGACCTATGCTGGTGGCATTCCATGCAACAGTAATGTGACATGTTGGTGGTGGCATAGCCAGAGCCTGTGGGGATGCAAGACAAAATGTCATTTCTCACCCTTTTCCTGGTACCTGTCTCATGCTCACACAGCACAAACCAGAGCCAGGGCTGTTGGGAGGAAGATGCACGGTGGAGCAGAGGATGAAGCATTCTGCTTGTGGCTTCATCATCAGCTCCCTCTGACCTCAGGCAAATTACTTAACCTCATTGCTTCCATTTCCCTTGCTGCCACATGGGTCTAATAATACCATCACAGGATGGTTGTGAGCATTAATTAGCATATGTAGAGCACTTTGAAGATAAAAAGCTTTTAATGACTGCTGGGGATTATTAACACTGTTCACGTTCAGTAAGTGTTATTAAAAATAAACCAAATTTGAATGCTCTGCACTGAACCTCATCAGTTCCTGGGGTTTGAATACTGGTGGAATGACACGATGTAATTCCTCAGTAAATTGCCCACGGGCTGAATTTATCGCTGGAAACCTCAATCCTGAGAGCTGGCCAGAAGAGCCGAGCGGCATCTGCTGTGCCTCACTGCACCTTCCCAAGTGGGAAAAGAGGCAGGGGCATGGCTGCAACTGGGTGGCACATGGCTTCTGAGCACTCCTGAGCTCATTGAGGAGATTGGGGATTATCTGTGGGTTGGTTAAAGTAGAAGCATCTGCTCCTCTTGGAGACAGCTGAGATGCACTCGATGCTGCCTGACTGAGGTGTAGGAACTGGTTTGGGGTTGTGAAGATGAGGATGGTGTGCTGTGGGCAAGTTTCTTGGAGTGGTCTAGCATGAGTGAAAGCCTTTGAGAGGCCAAGGGAAAAAAAAATAAAACAGGCAGAGGGATTTCATATAAATATGTGGTAAAATACTGAAACACAGACAAACATATGTTAATCGAATGGGCAAGAAAAAAGAAATAATCATTTCAATCTTCCTGCGCTTGCCTTTGCAGATGAAATGGAATATCTGAAAGGCTGTCTTTTGCTTTTGATCTCTTGCTTTTACTTGGAAATGCTGCTGTGCATGAAGAGTGATGCTTGTGCTGTAAGGGCTGGTGCTGGAGAACGTGCAGGTCTGAGTGCTGTGGATTTGCAGTGTGATTGCAATGCACAACTCAGTTCTGCCTCAGTTTCCTCCCCTGCCTGATGAATTTACAACACATGTCAGCTTTGCACTGCCCTTGACATTCTGGTGGAAGTGCTTCCATGTAGCCTGTGGGTGATGCCAAAAACAGCTTCTGTCTTCTACATGCTTAATTACTGAGGACAGGGTGTTGGCATTCCATAGTGACTCAAGGTAGGACCAGGATTTAATTCCATTAAACTCAGCCAGCAGCTCTCCATGCAGGTTATCAGTGAGAATGATTTGCTGGCTGGTTGTTTGTTATGGCTTTTCTCAATTTGAGGTGCAATTGAAATAATATGATTATTACTACTATTATAATTACCATTATCTGTGTTATGATTTATATTATTACTGCAAGCACTGATATTAATATTACTGTGGCTATGAGAACTCTTTGTTTTTTTCCTAACAAACCATTTTCTTTATCACAAAAGAGAGACATAGCAGTTCTTGCATGTGGATTTTTGCAGACCTATTTCTTTAAATTTATTCATTTTACACAGCTGAATTAATTTCCATTTACAGAAAAGTAACAAATAATTCTAATCATTACAGTGATTTTTTTTTTCTACATCCCTTGGTTTTTACACTCTATCTCATGGCTTTTCTTGTGGCTCTACAAGGAAAATTGGCATTAACATCTGCATCACAGAGATGCTGATGCATGGGACAGAGCCCATCACCAGTGCCCAACATCAATGCACAAGTCCCAGTGCTTCCGTTTGCCATAAACCAAATTAAACAGATCCTGTGCCTCTGCAGGGTTCACAGGCCCAGAAAGTAGGGGAGTGTCCAACTCCATTTTGTTACACTTGGAGAATACTCCCAGATAACCTAGCAAGAGCCACTGCTTGGAAAACCACACCACAGTTTACTAAATAATTCAAGATTCCATGGGCCAGCACAGCTGCCATAGGCAGCAGATGTACAAACATCCCTCAAACTGAAATTCAAACTGAAAATCTGCCCTCATTAAGAAAAAATAAGAAACCTGACCTAATTTAATAATATCAGAAGAGCAGATAGGGAACATTCTAGAGTCAGTCTTGAAAGTCAGGTGGTTTTTTCAGCTTTAAAGTGAAAATGGCACAGGATGGCTGTTGTGATGTTGTGTGGAATGATAGTACGACCCTTCTGGAAGGGATTTTTGAAAATCTGTGGATAAACACAAACATTTTAATGGACAGGTATTTTAAATTCCATTTGATTTCCTAAATGGCTTGTTCTCCTTGGCCCAGCTTCATCCCATCCCTCTGGAACGGCCTTTTTTTTCCACCTAAGACCCAAACAGCCCCTTGAAAGTATTTATTTTTCTTCACTGGTGATGCAGGAAACCTTGGCATTATACCACCAACAAAGATTTCTCAGTTGAATGCCAACTGTGTTGTGGGATCCCACTGAAGCCAGTAGTTCCACATTTGTGGAAAATGGATTTAAGACCTGTTGGGTTGTCATCAAAGGCTTCCTTTTTTCTTCCTTGGCTCTCAATGTGGTGGGAGCTTCTTGAACAAGATAGTGTCAAACTGCCCTTAGCAGCCTGTGGATGCCATGCCTACAGAAGCACAGCTCTTTATGGACATTAAATATCATGGCAAGTTTATTCCTACCCCTGGAGACACTGAAAAATGAAGGCTCCTCTGCCAGCTGCTCTCATCTGCTTTCATGGTGGGACAAGAGTGAGAATTCTCAGCTACTTTGAGTACAGTCCTTTGGAGAAAAGGCTTGGAAAATCTGGTGGTGTGAGTGGTGCCTCCCCCTGTGCATCTGCTTTGCTTTTCTGAATCCTCACAGGGATGTGAAGAGGTGTGCAAGACTGGGGCTGGAGCTCTCGACAAGGGACATAGAATCATGGAATGGTTTAGGTAAGAAGTGACCTTCACAATCATCCTGTTCTAACCCCCACCGTAGGCAGGGACACCTTGCACTAAACCAGGTTGCTCCAAAACCCCATCCAACCTTTTCTTGAACTCTTCCATGGATGGAGTGTCCACAAGCTCTCTGGCAAGTGTGTCCCAGTGCCTCACCAGAGATGCTGCTTCTTCTTCTGCAGTCAGCCCAAGGTCACACAATATCTGAAGCTTACTCTTCTTGATGGCAGCAACCAAGGTGCTTTCTGCCACCCTCAAAGAGACTGTGGCACTAAGTCTGTTGGAGCTCAGATGTGTCCCTTTCTTTTTTCATCCTTTTGGTAATTCTTATCCTCTCTCCCATCCCACCTGAGGGTGACTTTTGAAAAGTTCCTGTCTCTGAAGCTTGTTGCTTTCCCATGAGAAGGAGCAGTATTATACCAAGGGTTGCTGTTTTCAGCAGGTGAGTTGCAGAATGGGAGCAAGCTGCCAGAGGCAATGGAGGGAGGCTGGTGGTAAACTGAACAGGTTTGATTCTGAACTCACTCTGCCTTTTCACTGCTCTAAGACAACTTGAATGGAGTGTTTTTCTTGATTCATAATGATGTCAGTGAGAAGAGAAACCGAACAGACTCTAATTTAATCCCAGGCTTTGGCAAGAACCTCCATCTCCCTTTAATGAGTGGAGGTTCTTTTCATTAGGCTCCCAAAGACCCCGGTGCTGGGTGCCAGTACAAAACCCGAGATAGGCAGACGTTTATGTAATGGCAGCAGGCAGAGTGTCTTAGAGAAATGGAAAAGGCATTTTAATCGTGGTATTAGGTTAGATTCCACAAGACAGTATGGAAGGCATCAAGATGCAAATGCCATAACAATCTGGACTGTGTTACCACTGCATTGATCTAATATTGTGATGTAGTAATAGTAATTTCAGGGATATCTTGGAAAAATGCACTATGAGTTACAATGGAAAAAAAATAGGGGGGAGGAGAGGAGGAAGAAAGGAAAAGTTAAAGCCTGTGCAGCTGCTAACAGCAGAGCAGCTTTGTATTGGCACTCTGAGCTCCAATCTGTGCTGTTAATCAAGAGCAGTGTCCAAGGTTTCCTTGGAGAAAGCAGGGCTGTAAAAAATAAGAGCTGAGTTGCCCTCTCTAGTTACTCATTGATACACAAATCAAATGATTGTCCATTAATAAGGCATCTCTGGGCCCAGCAGCCCAACTAAAAACAAACATATGTTGCTCTCCATGGAATGGTGGAGAAACTTGGTTTGGGAAGAGACAGGCACAGCCAAAGGAAAGCCCCCACTCCCAATCCACTTCTGAGCAGCAGGAGACTTGGTGATTGCAGAGGGGTTAATGAAAGACACTGTCTGCACTCAGCTCTCATCTCAGGGGTGTATCAGCAGCAATGATCTACAGAGAGGTAGAAACATTACACCAGCACCAGGCCTGATACTGCCAAAAACACTGTAAAATAAGCCTGGCAGTGTGTTTGGAAGTGTTGTTCCCACATTTGGAGCCGGTATCCACAATAAACCTCATCTCTGAATACATTATGCACACATTTGCCACATTGCTCTGTAGAGTCAGTACCACGCACCATAGAAATACAGAATGGTTTGAGCTGGAAGGGACCTTAAAGTTCATCTAGCTCCAAACACTCATGAGAAGTATGAAAAGCAACTTGAGTTTTGCTTACCCATTTGCCTTGGTAGAGAGGACATGGTGAAATTTTGGGGAGCAACTGTTCCTGAAAGTGCCTGATACCGTGGTTGCAAGGGAAGCTGGGAGCAATGTAGTGTGCACAGAGGTGGCAAGACACGTTCATTTGGCTCTACAGGTGGCCAGGAAGGTGCCCTGAAGTAGTGGAGTATCCAGAGCTGGATAACATGGTCTTGGGACATCTCTTGAGCTGCTCTAGTGCAGACACACTAGAAGAGATTGAAGAGTTTGTAAAAGAAAAGGCTGCTGATGTAGTAGGCAGGGAGTGTGGTTGGAATGTTACAGGAGCCTTGCTTGGATCCACAGCTGAAGTAGATACAAGGTGGTGAAGTCACAGGACCATAGAATCACAGAATTTTTCAGGTTGGAAAACTCCCAGCTCCCTCAGCTGCTCCTCATCAGACCTGTGCTTCTGACCCTTCCCCAGCTCTGTTCCCTTCTCTGGACGCGCTCCAGCCCCTCAATGTCGTTCCTGAACTGAGGGGCCCAGAACTGCACACAACATTTGAGGTGTGGCCTCACTGGTGCCCAGCACAGAGGGACAATCACTGCTCTGGCCCTCTTGGCCAGACTAATGCTGGTACAGGCCAGGTGCCACTGGCCTTCCTGGCCACCTGGGCACACCATTTTCATTATGGTAGGACCCTTGGATTGTCTCTCCTGGTCTTCACTGACTGATGATACCCAGAATGGCCACAAGTCATTTTCCTTCTGATCTAGAGGGCTAATAGAATGTTAGGTACGCATGGCAAATTATTCACACCCTTTATGTCAGAGCTGGCATGATCCAGAGTGGGAAAAAAAAAAGGGCCTTGAACTTCACAACACCCATTGTCTTTTGTTTTAGTTTTCATATCTGTCATGCTTTTATATCCTTATTTCTGTGCAGACCACGCAGAAGGGGTGAGTTAAATTTTTTAGGAAGATAGGATTCTTTGATTCCCTTTCAATTTCCACAGAAGAAATAGCCATGCACCCATTAGTGAAATGCAGAGGTGTTGTCTAAGGCAGCAGAACTAACTGTTTAGTAAAAGAAATAGGGGTGAGGAACCTAAGAAGGAGAGATATGAAATGATAGTCTGTAAGACACAGAGTTTGACTTCTAAGAAGTTACTTAAATGAAAAGTTAAACTCTGCCTAAAAACGCTAAATAAAATTTAGTTCCTTATCAACCTTGAAGATCAAAGCTTGGCTTTATTTCATTTCTTATTTTGTCCATTTTTGTTTATGATTTGAGCCTCCACTCAGTGAAAGAATGTTAAACCAGCCTTTCCCTGTGCCGTGTTGTAAAGAAAATGGTAAAGCAAATTGGATCCTGTAGGTAATACACACAATAAAATGTACAAAAGATGGTAGATATAATTTTATATCACGTGTTTAGAAAACATAAAGATGGTGAAAATTATAACAATGGGGTTTTTTTTTACCTCCTTAATTTTAAATTGTCCAAAAGAACATGTTTGAAATAGCTGAAAGGTAGGAAGTGTCTCACTCTTTGCACCCTGCAGGATGCTGCAAGCTCTGAAGCGATGTTGCCACCTTGTGGAACAGGAAAGAACTCTGTTCCTTTACGGGGAAAAAAATTACCAGCTTTTCCTCCTTGTACTTTCTGCCAAATCAGAAAGAGCAATCCCGTGTTTTAGGAGGAAAGGGGCCGATGTGTTGAGGATGTGCTGGGAAGGAGCTGGAATTGGAGTGCCCACACCTCCACTGCTCATTCTCAGAAAAAAATATTTTGTCTTTAATTTTCTTCTTTTTATTTTCCATTGCCTGCATTCAAAGTTTGTTTATTTTTTTCTTTCTAAAGGACTGGTCATCTGCCTACTGTCTTGCAAGCAAAACTTGTAATTTTCATAAAGTTCCATGGCTTATCATCCTGTAAGAAGCAAAAAGAAATATCCCCTGGCTTTTATGCTCTGTGGTCCTGAGTCCTTGCACAAGAAAAGCTCCCACTGACTTAGGGCAGACTTTTGTCTGGTTTCTGAAGCCACACTTCTCTGTGAGATTCATAAAGGAAACCTTCAAAACCTGTGGGTACATGCCCAGCTTGTGTGGGCCAGCGCTTTGGAGAACACACATCACTTTTATGCTCAGGAAATCAAAACTGGGCACAGGGAAACGATCACTTTAGCTTTCAAAAAGAGCGAGTGCCTGACCTGGAATTCACAGTATTTCATTTCAGTGTGGAACAACATGATGGAGAGATTTGGCTGTGTTTGGCAGGAGGATGCAAACCAGTATCACCACGGGCAGCTGCTCCATCACGGATGCTCTCGCTGGCTGAAGAGCAAAATCCAGATTCCTCACATCTTTACCCTCTTTCTTTCTTTTATGGCATCCAGGGCTGACCTGCAGAGTGGGGAATTTAAGGGAGGTTCTCAGAAAATGTTCATGCACGGAGGGGTTATTCTGCTTTTTCTATTACATTTTGGTTTTCCTGAGCTACTCTGTCTCTCCAGGGAAATGGGGCATTAGGTTTTGTATCTACCAGTGGGCTCCAAACACCCAGAAATTATTACTATCAGGAATTCTAAAGCCTTTTTTTTCTCAATAACTTTTTTTTTCTCTGACAAAATGGGAGTTTTAATTTGATGCCTGTTTTAATTTAAAAATGGGAATTTGAATTTTCAATATCTGCCCAGATGCTAGGATATACCTGGATTTCCTTATTTCTTTTTTCTTCTGCCCTTGCTGCTTTTTTGCAGTGGCAAGACAAGATAAAATAGAATGCAAGATAAAATATTAAAATAAAATAAGACAATTTAAAAGTAAAATTAAGCAAAATAAATTAAACCACAAAACAAAATTATTAGAGGGATACAAAAGCGTTGAGAGGGAAAAAGAGGAAATATCAATAAAAGCATGTCTTAACTCCAGTAGTTTTAACTCTATCCCTAAAATAAAATAAAAAATAGTCAAGACTTTTTTTTTTTAATGAAAACTCAGCACTGTTTCTGTTTCTGGTCAGCACTATTTATAAGTGATCACCGCTGAATCGTTCAGCCTCTGGCAACACCGGCATCTGACCAGCGGTGGGTAAACAGCAGCTCCCGTCATACAATGTGAGTCACAAACTTCCATTTACAAAATGTGTTTACCCCACTATGTGCTTGGGCATGAATGCTACCTTCTTTTTTGTCTCCAGGTCTGGATTTCCCCTCCAAAGGGTCCTGGAGAGCCCCAGGAGCTCCAGTGCTTCCCGCGTACGTGCGTGTGCACACACACACACAAACGTGGACACAGAGCCTCCCACCTTCCCGCTGGGACGTGGGTTAGCAAGTTATAAATCCAAACCCACCCCAGAAAAGGAGGTCTGGGCAGCATGGTGGTCCTGCTTCATGCTGCCTACGGCTCCAAGACTTTGGCATTAAAGGAGCAAGGGGGAATTGGTGGTTTGGGTTTATTCTTAAAAAAAAAAAAAAATTAAATTGAGGTCTGGGTCACCCCAACAAGTTAAAGGCTGATCCAGCTGATAAAAATACAATGTCCTGATAAGCTCCTCTTTCAGGGGGCATTCAGGGGTGTTGGGGTCTGAAACTGAAGGTTTTCTGCCAATGCCCACTCCTCTTCACCCAGCACAGCCCCAAAATCCTCATTTCCATGTGACACATTGCCAAACCTCTGGGTTACTCCCATCCTAGCAAGCAATCAGGATGGGAACCCCAAATGTGCCCCATCCCTTCTCCCCATATATTTGCCCACCCTGAACCACCTTGAAATGCCATGGATATTTCCAGCAGAATTGAAGCCAGGATCCCATCCACACCAATCCAGCACTGGAATAAACACATCCCTTGAGTGGAGTCAGATTTGTATAGGAAGGGTAATGAAAGAAGCAACCTTCAAGGCTACATAACTTTTATGTTCCCCTCTCTTTTAGATCATAAGAAAACAAATTTATCTCCAGAACCGCCACTGAAAGAAATGGATTCACAGAAATTTGGATCAGGAGTGTAGTTTAATAGTAATAATAATTTCTTGTAGGGTCATATTTTATCTGGAATCAAGTCAATATCTATAAAAATGCTATGATGAATTGAAAAAATGATTCCTGGAATTTTTTTCTGCTGTTTTTCTTCTGCAAAGCAATTTTGGTTAGCAAAGAGAGATGCAAGTCCTGGCAACTCAAGTGCCGAAGCATTGAAAGGCACAGTAGGCAATTTCATGGTCAGTGATATCTTTTGTTTTAAAATCATGCAGGAGAACTGAGAAAAACACAGGAACAAAGTTTGCAGATTAGTGTAGAAAAAGGCTTGTGAGCAGCTAAGAGAGCCTGAAAGGTGAACTCGTGCCTTGAGCCATTAACTCTCCAACAGGTGCAATAGGGTGCAAAGGGGTGACCAGTTTTACCACTCCCAGTCTCTAGTGCTACTGGGACCTGTGTAAAATTCCCTCAAAAACTGTGTGTGAATAACCTGCAGTCTGAGCAGTGATTCTGCAGGTTTTAAGTTTTCCCTTTCTCCCTCCCACCCCAGCCCCATCGTTCCCCTACAAGCACGACAATGCTTTTCTGAAAAAAGGACTGAAAATGCCAGAGTTTGGACTATCAGATTTTTCCTTTGGACCAGTGAAGTGTAAGGAAGAAAAAGAAAACACCACTTACCAGACAGGAAAAATTTAAATCATCAAAATGAAATAAAACAGAAGCTGGGGAAAGCTGTTTTTAATGAAGACCATTACAGAGAGTGGTGGTGTTTTCCTTCCCTCTGTGTTTGTGTGTGTGCAAACCGTTTTCTATCCAGTCACAATCAGGGAGCTGAAAAATCTGTCTTTAATTGCAGATGTTGTAAAAATAATCACATAGGAGACTAAACTAGCATTAAAAATGTGAATTCTTGACTTGTTGCCTTGGCGTGGAACATCTTTCTATTGAACTGCTTATAAAGCAGTAAACTATGAGTCAAAATTTCTTCAAGAAGATGCCTTTTCTTGTTATAGTTATTTTACTTCAGAGGGTGTTTCTTGGCTTTGCCAGAAAAAGGAGATGATGGGGAATGTATGCTCTGCCTTAAAAGGCGGCTTTGTTTTTAATTATCCTTTCTGCAAAATACAGTGAGATCTTTCTGCTTCTATTTTTTTTTAGCTCAGATAAAATTCTCAGCATTTCAGCATTTTTTTTCTCCTCTGCAGCTTTTTCCCATTTGAACTGTTATTTATTACTTCTTTACTACCTTTCATACAGCTAAATAAAAATCTTGATGCTTAATGGTGAAAACACCCGAAAGGAATTTAATTTTATTTTCAGGGTAGTGTTGCCCTCAAAAGAACAATCTACCTCCAAACAATGAGAAATTGTTTCTCCAATCCCACCTACCCTCCTCCTCCTTCCCTGGGTCTTCTGTTGAGTTTCGATCCCGCTAAGGGAAAAGGGGTATTTTGTTAGTTTGAAATCAGATTGCTGTTGCCTTTTTAGTACCTTTATAAATCCAGGAACATTAGCTGAAATGAAGTCTGGTGCAAAATGTTTCCTTTCTATGGGACCTAACACATTGAAGGGTGCCAGTAGGTGGTCACTGTTCATAGACTTTAAAATGCAGATTAAGTCCAGCTGAACTGTGCCAAACCTTGTTCAACCCCGTTGAAGTCCAAAATAAATTCACACCTCCTCATTTCTGTCCTATTAATCAATCAATTCAAGAAACTGCAGTCTGTGGTGGGTATCAGTCAGAGACTTGTCTGTTCACTTGGGCTGATGCACAGAATAAATGTTTTCATATATTTTAAAATTAATTTTATTTCCTGTGTCTATATTTTTAATTTTGTTTTCTTTTGCAAGAATGCAACTGTGACTACCTGTTGTCAGGAAGACCATAAATTTCAAAGTTAAAATAACATTATATTCCAGTATTTGTTTTTCAGGGGAAAAAATCAAAATAGCAATCTAAAAAAAATAAAGAGGAAACTGTGAACCCTGCTTAGTATAAATGTACAATAATAAGATTTATTTTTACTTTGGCTGTTTGAAACTTGTCTAAGTTTATGCCAACAAACATAACTAGAGTCCTAGAATGATCATAATCCGTCCACACCAAGTACAAAGAAGGGTTTCTCTTTTTTATGTAGACTCGACTTTCCAAAGTCAAATTGTTATGTGCGGTGAAGGCAGTATTAGCTAATATTAATGAACTGTAATTCTTTGCACTTTTAATATTCAGATTTACAACAGCTTTGAACAGAGCAATGAGATAAGGAGCCCCAAGGAAAAGGAAGACATGTTGTCTCCATTTTGTACCCTGAAACTAAGGCACAGAGAAGTTTAAGCAAAATCTGGTGCTGAGGGAGTGGGAAAACAAGCAACAAGATTCAGATGCCTTCTCATTTCGGCTACATGAAAAAATTCCTTTCCTGTTAAAAAAAAAAAAAAAAAAAAAAAAAAAAAAAAGGAAAGAAAAAAGCAAGCAAACAAAAAAACTCCACCAAACTTATTTTCAACTTTTCAGCCATTAGTCTGTGTTAAGATACTTTTTATTGCCTAATTTCTTAAAAATACTGTGCTCTTGGATTTTGTTGACAGCTTTTGAAAAATCTGAATGGTCCGACTGGCTTCCCAACTCTACATCCCCTTTTATTCCTTCAGAGGTTTCTAATAAATTTATGACTCCTGACTTTTGAGAAACACAGTGCTGTGTTTCTTTTATCAGATCTAGTGTCTACTAATTCTGCTATTTCATGAAATCACAAAATTATTTGGGTTGGAAGGGACCTTTAAAGGCCACCCAGTCCAAAGCCCTGTGATGAACAGGAACACCTTCCACGAGATCAGGTTCTTCAGAGCCCTGTCCAACCTGACCTTAAATGTTTCCAGGGACATTTAATACAATGTCTACCAGGGTGCATTAAATAGAAGTTGGAATATTATTTGGCATTCCCAAGATGATGTTTGGAGCTTTTGGAGATATCTTTAAGGCTGCTATAGTCTTCTCCTCTAGCACAGGGTCCTATGTAAGTGTTGGATCCCATATCACAATTAATAAGTTTTATGTTTTGTATGTGCATTTCTTCAGAATTCATGAGTGAATGACATCTGATCTTGGCCATTTCTTACTTCTAAATTTTATTGGCTTGTTCTAAAATTTCTGCTAATAACACTTCATCTTGACACAGTTCTTGAGCTTAATCCAACACAGAGGAACGTTTTGTTGCAAGAACCTTTCATGCTTCTTGACAAAGAAGTGTTGAGCTTTTCTGCTGTGTCTTGTCTGAGAACTGTCTTTTCTTTGAATCAATTGTTATTCCTTTGAGCTCTCTGACAGGCTGGTTTTCAAAGAAAAGTGTTTAGACCATTTTAAGGTGTTTTTATTGGTTTTGGCAGAGGTTTCCTCAAATTATTTCTTGTCCTACTTTATTAATGTATTAATATTTAACCTAATATAGTATGATCTTCTCTTTTTCATCCCTTTTATTAAAAAAAAAACAAAAACAAAACAAAAAAAAACCAACAAAAACCTTCTGATCTTTTAAAAGGAGATAAAATCAGAGGAAATTTTAGGGAGAATTTTAGTTGATCAATATTGTAAATCATTACGGTACCTCATTTTTAAAAGTCTCCATAGCAACTGCTGTCATTTGAGCCTTTTAGCTGTGCCTTTTTATTTCTTAAAAATCTCCTGACCTCCTCATTTTCAAGTGGTTTCATTCTTAAAGTTGAACATTATGGTGGCAGGTATCTTTACCCTTGCTTTTTTGCATTATGGATGCTGTGTCTTGCTGAGACTTAAACAAACATGTTCAGTTGTTCCTGTTAGTCCCACTGTTTTTATAGCAGTACTGCAGAAGTGTTTGCTAATGCAACATTATCCATAATTTTTTAGGACAGAAAGAAATGTTTACCATAATGATGATTACTAGAGCATCTATTTGGGAAAAAGAAATATTTTTTAAGAAGAAAGTGATTGAAAAAAAAAAAAATTTCTCTTTCTTGCAGAGAAGAATGAGTAAAAAGAAAAAAATATTCAAATATGAAACCCCTCTCAGCCTTCTCAGTTAAATTGAAAGACAGCTTTCCCAGCTGCACCAGGAGAGGTTTAGATTAGATGTTAGGAGAAAAGTTCTTCACTGAAAGATTGGTCAGTCATTGGAATGGGCTGCCCGGGGGACTGCTGGAATCACCATCAATGAAGGTGTTCAAAAGTTGGGTGGATGTGGCACTTGGGGACATGGTTTGGTGATGAATGGTTAAACTCCAATATTTTAAAGGTCTTTTCTAACCTTAATGATTCTGTGAAGCCTGGAATTGTATGTGGAAACCTCTGTGGGAAAGGAATGACAAATCATGGGTGACTTTTGTGGCTGCAACCTGTCCCTCGGTGTCCTCAGCTGCATGGACACAGAGGTGCATATAAATGTGTGGTGGCCTTAGCAAACTTGCGCTCGCTCCTTGAACAGATTTCTGAGCTTGGCTCAAGCCTAAACTGAGAAATCTGCCAAGCCTTCATTGACACCTTTCCTGTCATGATATGTGAGCAGATGAAAGCTCAGGTGGAGGAATTTGGACCGGAAAAGTGATGGGGGCATAACTGAATAATGAAAAGGGAATTGCTGGGCCAGGAAGGGGGTTAGCAGTGAGATTCCTTAGGGAGAAGTCAGCATTTCCTGATATCCTGTGTATATATGGGAGGAGAATGCCATGGCTGGCCACTGAGAGAAGCTGGAGGAGAGTCAGTATCAGGCAAGTAAATATAAAGGTCACTGAGTTATGAACATGCTGCTGACCTTCAGCTGGGATGGGGCATTGCTCTGCTCATGCGTGGAAGGAAGTGAAGTCTCTGTTTTACAACCTGCTCTCCTGTACTTGTGGGGTCCCTCTGGCTACGATTGCTGAAAGCCAGGATGAAACCAGTGGGATGGCTTCCAGAGCCATTCGTGCATGCCATGAATGTGAGGAAACCCTCCCACCTGAAGTGCAGTCACAGAGCACCAAACCTGCTGCTTTAGTCATCACAGAGAGCCACTGATTCCACTGACCTCAGGTGCCCTCAATACCTGTTAACAAAGTGGTTAATACCTGTTAACCTGTAGTTTTGCTGAGAAATTGCTTGCACTTTGTGTTGAAATGGTCAGGTTTAAAACGGAGGGAAGAAGCTGAAAGGTTATTTGGGGGCAGCAGTCCCATCAAACCAGTGATTTCCTACGTGGTGGTGATCACAAGTATCAGCTTATTTTATGGGTATGTGTGAGGAAAATGTAGTTGTTGCAGTGTGTTATCAGCAAGAGCTGCTCAGACATGCTTGTGGTTGGGCTGGGGGACCGATGCTAATAACTCAAGTTATCCCCATTCAAGCTTTAAAAGCCTTCTATTGTGGTAAAACTGAAAGCCTCAGGAAATGTTTGCACAAACTCAGCAAGAAGGGAAGTTATCACCAGTTTCAACTCTCTGTATAACTCCTGTGCTAAAAATGACTAATGCTTGTAGATACATGGGGCTCTTGTTCAAGGACACTTATCTCTTACACAATACTTATCTTGCTGCCAACCAAGGACACTCTGTCACTCATTTGAGTGGCAGAATAATCTAAACTGTTCAAATAATTTACTAAAATCTCAAAGCCTGTGAGGTCCCATCTAGTGGTTATTTATGTCTATTGCTACCAAATTGCCACCAACTTCCATTATCTTAAGTGGCAGCTGAAAGCCCTCAGTGCATTTGTTTTAAATCACACCAATTAAGGAGGACAGTGCCATTATCCCCACTTTTCAGGTGGAATAGGAAGCTGAGTCAAAGCTATATTAGGAACCTCAAAGCTATATTAGGAACCTCATGCTTGTTGGGTGGAGAGGAGGAGTGCAAACAAAGAAACAAAAAGTCCTTGTGCAAGATCTTGTGGAAAATTCCTACAAATCAGAGCAGCAATGAATCAAACATAGTCCTACATCTCTGAGAGCTGTGATCCCTAAATCCTTAGGGGCAGGATCTCAGCCCTTGTGAATTGTCCAAGTCTACGGCTAAGTAGACTTGAATCTGCACCATCAGACTCCATGTAACCCCAATGACCCAAAAGCCTCTTCTGCTGAGAGAACAGAGCAAAGACAAAGAGAGTGGTAACCACCCATTTGTGACTAAAAGCTTGGAGGGAGGAATTCAGGTTTTCTTAAATAAATCGAGTGCTTGAATATTAAAAATATTTATGCTCCCTCATTGTAAGGCAATCTCTCTACCTTTAACTTGCTCATCTTTGGAACCACAGGAAAGATGATAAACTGAGCCCATGAAGAACTAAACCATACAGTTAGTTAAGGAAAAGGTATAGAGAAAAAAAGAGCTTTGTGCAGTTCCTTGATTCCTGTTTAGACAACAATCCCTGCACCCAGTCAAACCATTTCCAAAGCACAAAGCCTCTGTTTGACCTGATGAAAAGGGGTCCTTGCCTGATTTGAAGAATTATAAGGCTACTCAACAACTAGACTGTCAGTTTTTAGCTTTAAAATGAGATTTGTTTTTCTCTGTAAAAAAATATATATAAGTTTTATGTAACTGTGTTTCTTAAAACTGCATGTAATATTAAAATGGAAATACATCTTGTCCACAAAATTTCATAGGATAAATTACAAATGGGCAATACAATTTGTTAAATGTTAAGCATTTTTGAAGTTGTTGTGTATCTCCTTGGGTTTGACTGTTTTTATATTCTGCAAGATGTTTCCAAAGTGAGTGACATCTTTTGGGGATCCTAGAGGACTGCAAGCTGCCTGGACTCAAATCACTCCTCTAGGTCAGGACTGGCCCAAATCTTTTACCTCCATGATAAGGAGAGGGGATGTCTCAGTGCAAATCTGTTATTCCCTTTCCTCCTGGGTCTGGACACGTTCATGGTGGCCAAATTAGCTGATTTTCAGCTATTGTATCCTTACTTGTGACCATCTCATCCACATGAACACATTCTGCCAGCACACATGATCACAGAACTTCTGAACAATCTGCCAGGTCTGATACTCCAGATAAAAATTTCAGTAAACTGAGCAGTTTTTCACTGGCACATAAGGCAGTAAGAAGACACCTGATATTCATTATCTTTTATCACTACCAGTCTTGTCTGGACATAAAAAGCTCCATAAACAATGGTCAGTCTGTGGATTGTTTTAGCTAATGTATCATCATTACTTCAGCCTTAGTCCTCTACCATCAGTGATAAGTAGGTCTCCAGGAAGAAACAAAATACAGTGCCAGAAATTAAAACAAAAGATTCTGAAAGCCAAAGCAATCTGAGGATCAATCTTTAGGGAAAAAAAAAAAAAAGAAAAAAAAAAATTAAAAATCACCAGGAATAGGAGACAGCTGTTGGGCTCAGCTGGTCACACCTGAATCTCATGACAGAGATGATGGAAGAGGATACTGTCTAGCTAAAGAAAACTTAGGAGCTTATTGTAACAGGGATGAGTACTAAGGGACAAGAACAATGCAAATGTCAAAACCCATTCCTAAAGAAGAGCACTAAGGTGAAATCAGGGAATTGCAGGCTTGCAATAAAGCTTGATTTTGACAGTAGGCAAGGTCCTGGAGACATTAGCAGAGGATGAGATCACAAAACATCTGGAAAAATATAAGCTGATATAAAGGAATTGGGAAAGTTTCTGGAACAGAAAGTAATGTCTGACACAACGGATGGAATTTTTGGAGGCAGATGAGAAGTGACATGATGGGTTCTGAGCTCTTCACAATTTTATGATGGTTCTTAGCACTTTCCCAGCAAGTGGATGTAGCTGTGTGTGATCAACAGTGGTAAAGATCTTCATGAAATAAATAGAAGCCTTACACCACAATCTGAAGTAGACCAAAGTGGCAAAAGAGACAGATTTAAAAGGAAAAGTTTTTTATGGAACAACCCAGTTTGACTATGCTGCTTCCTGAATCTTGCTCCTGAAGAATGCTCAGGCAGCAAAGTTGTCAGAGGAAAACTGGAGGGCAATGACCGAAGGCCAAATCT
Source organism: Pyrgilauda ruficollis (assembly GCF_017590135.1). NCBI lineage: Eukaryota > Metazoa > Chordata > Aves > Passeriformes > Passeridae > Pyrgilauda > Pyrgilauda ruficollis. Next base: position 5,783,109 of record NW_024527044.1, read on the forward strand.
GATCTGAATGGTCTTTTCCATTGTATTTTGTACATTCATGCTTTTGAATTAGATCATCATCCTTTTTTTTTTTTATTTCTAACAGGTGTCAGTTTTCTTGTTGAACAGGCCCAGGACACACTGTTGCTTTGAGCTGGGGTCCTTAAGTAGACTGAAAACAATTTTTTTTTTTTTTTTTTTTTAGGTGCTGTTTAAAGCATGGATGATGCTCAGTTGTGGAGAGAGCTGCTGAGCTATGTAGAGTCAGAAGCTCAGATCCAGGAACCTGTAGGACCTGGTAGGTGGGGAACCCAAAATTCTGTCTGACAACTCTGTGTGTTTCCTGCTGAAAAATTCCAGTACCTTCATCCAAAAGGTGTGCATAGCATAACCACAGAGAAAGAGCTGATTTTAAAACTGCAGTTTTTAGATTCTTGGGAGGAAGACACTACCTCATCTTTGTTACCTTTGACTCTAAAGCCCTCTTGAGAAAACACTGGTGAAAACAAAGTCATATAGACTTAGGAAAGGCTTGAACTTGGATCACAACAGAATTTAAGTGGTACATATAAGAGTCCAGAAAATTTTCTGATTAAATAAAGGTGCATTTAATGAATTTATGGGCTGTATACTGAGCAGTTCTAGAAAATATATGGACTGGCTTGTTGTCTGTCACAGAACTGGGATCTAAATGAACTGGGTCCCATTCCAGAATGACTAATTCTAGACACCTGTCCTGGGCTAATACAGATATAGTTCATTTCTGAAACTAGCCTATTTGATTATTTACCACATATTTCTCCTCTGTGCTGCTTTGCCTGCCACTGACATGCTTTGAATTGTGCATGAATTCTTGTGCTCGTTCCCTGTGTATAATATGAATCTGGCACACGTTGCTCAGGGTCTAGGTAAAAAAATAAAAATAGGTGTTCCTGAGGGTCTAATACCAAAATCTTACAAAGGGTGTTAATCACCCCATGAACGCACATGGACTGATTTCTTTTACCTTATCTTTCTATTTTAGTGTCTGTAATGTCACAAAATCAGCTTTTCCTGTGGTATTCCAATTACTTCCTTTATTTGTCCAAGGTAGAAATAACACAATAGAGGGCTCTAGCTGCAAAGTGAAAGTATTTCTACACTCAGTATTATATACAGAAAGTATAAAGGACATTTAAAAATTGAATTCCAAAATTTTTCAGAGGTAGCCTGGACGGAGCCTTGCGGATCAGCCAATTCAGCCACATGCTACCTCAGCCTCCCATGTAACATAATCTGTTCATAAATTTGGTGTGTTCCTTCATAAAAGGGGTTAGGTTTCATGCCATAACTACTCCTATGGGAAGGCTGCTTCAAACCCTCACTCTTCTGACAGTTTGAAACTCTCTTCTAATGTCCATCTGAAATTTATTCATGGACAGTTTGTACCCATTTGTCCTCATGCCAAAATTGTCCCGTAGTTTAAATAGTCATATCAACTTTCAGCTTCTGTTCTGATACTTAAAACAAGCATCTCCTCCCCTGTATGAAGTTCCACATTCCTTAGATGATCCCAGTGCCCTTTGCACCATCCTGATTTCCAATTCATTTTTCTTGGTCACAGATGACCTACCTGTGACTATTAGTCCAGAAGTAAATAGTTTTGTACTTGTGCAATGGTTGTCACCAAACCCACAGTTTCCAATTGGCTCACCCAAGTGAAGACATGTCAATGAGATTCTGATTTTAGCCAGGCAGGTTTATGTAATGAATACAATTCCCAGTGTGCTTCCACAGTGCTTTCAACTCCATATAGACAAGTGACAGGCTTAAAAAACTGTAATAAAAACCTTCTTCTTCCATCAAATTCTTATCAACCTATACTAGAATTTGAGTGTCTTTGAATTGGTGAGAATACAAATTGCATATTTGCATCTGAGCTGTTTAAAGGTTGTGGCTCAGGGACACAAGCAAATGATTGTGTTTTTGCAAGCTGACCTGCCACAGGTGGCTGTGTTTGTTGCAAATGTGATATAATGCAGCTCAGAGGCTGATGCTATGCTGCAGAAGCTGTTGGATGCTGTGGATGAGGATTGGAAGTCATCTCCATAAAACTACTAACTTTGATAAGCTCCAGACTAAGACACCCAGATTTAGTACTCACATGCATTCAAGCTTCTGTTACAGCCAGTGTGTGTCTGGACAATCACAAAGGGATGGAATAGAAAATGTCTTAAGCTGGACTTTTGTCTCTGAGGCAGGGGAGCTGTCAATAGTCAATAGAGAGAGGGGGTCACTTACAAATAACATTTTTATGCCGCTTATCTTCAGCCAAGCTGGGTTACAATCTGCCCCATAATATGGAACAGTGCAAGAATTCACATGTATCTTCATGTGGTTTTGATGAAGTTGAACCTGATCGGTGGATCAAGGGTCATCTGCAGTAATAACTTTTGCAAGTATTTTTAACATGTGCTGTGTCAGTGTAGTGGGTGCAGGAAAAAAACACCGTTCTCCTTTCTCCTGCTTCTTGAGACCAAGGAATTGGAATTGTTCTTTGACTGTGGTTCCTGATGCAGAGTGCTGGATGGAGGCTCTGGGTAATTTAGGTAGCTGGGTGGAGGTGTCTGAGTTATCACTGTAGTCAGAAGGCACAAAGTTGTTGTGGAAACACTGAAGTCCAGGAAGTTCATCAGTTAGTAGTAAATATGTATAAGTACTGTGTGATTCAGCTGCTGAGTGCCACCTGAGATATCCTGCCCATGGCAGGGGGTTGGAAATAGATTTAGGTCCCTTCCAACCCAGACCATTTTGTGATTCTCTGAAGCACCTCAGCAGTACCTTCCTAATGTCCTGCAGGACCCAGCTCCCGTGTGCTTTTCTTGTTCAACCAATCCATTTCATGACTGTGCAAGTAGAACTTCATTACCCGTAATGTGATCCTGTGACTGATTCATAGGTGTTTGTATTTATCTTCACCTCAGAATTGGTGTCACCCTGTGGATTATTCAGTGCTCACCACAAGCAGGCTTCCGTGAGCGAGCCAGGGGCTTTGGAGTAAACTCTAGGAAGGATTGTCTGGAAAGAGAGCTCAATGCTTCTCTCCATGTCTGGAAGGATGGTGCTCTAGCAATTCCTCTGTCAAATAGTGCTACTAAACAAGCCCATATTCTTTTTTAAGCAGCAGAGATCCCAGCTGCTCCCAGAGTTTCCAGCAATTCACATCACCTTGCACCAAATAATAGGGACATACTGACGGTTTTTGTCCCTCAGAGTAATTTCTAAGCAGGTGCTGTGGGCAGACATTCTTTTTCTTTGCTGTCCCTTGAAAGAGTCATCCAAAACCTCTAATCCAAGCCACAGGTCAGAGTTGAGAAATGGTTTATAGCTGCAATATTTTTCCCTATGTACTTCAAATAAAGAAAAAAGCAAATTCAAGAAAATGCTCTTTTACCTTCCCACCCCTTCCTATTAATTCTTTTGTCATTTTCAAAATGGGTTGATTTGATTTCCTTGAAATATTGCAACATACGTACAAAAATTGCTCCCCAGCTGAGAAGTTTTTATATCAAGTTTCATCCCTTCTGCTGTTCCTTTATTTTTTTCTTCAGGAAAAAGTTACAAACTCAGGAAAACAGGAGAGTTTATAAATGAAAGTGCTGGCAGGACCTTAGTGTAGCATTTCCAGATGTGCTGGTGCAGTTAGGGTTGGTAAAATACAGTTGGATAAAATCAGAAGTGACCCAAAGTCATTGTCAAAGCCTTGAACTGAACCTTGAGAGGGCTGAAAGAATTTAGTTGAGTTTTTCTCTGTTTTGGAAAGGGCTAGTATATCCCATTTTAAGAGGGAATTGAATGTGAAGAACATATTTTGCAGCACAGCATTTCTGCCTCCAGTCACAGGTAAAATGGGAAGTCCAGAGGCAAACAAGAACAAAGCTCTCCCTTCCTTCTCCCACATCATCAGTACTGAGGTAAGCAGCTCCTTGCCTCAAACACCTCCAGACCCTGGAAACCTTCTAGCAGCTTTCTAGCTGTGTAATTAGCCAAAGCAAAAAAATTGTTGTATTTGGATAATTTGATGGTTTGAGTCCAGAACTGGTTCTGGATTAAAGCTCTTCAGTGCAAGCTTTACATCTCACAACAACAGAAGGATCTTATTGTGGCTCCAGATAAGCACAGACACACATCCCACTTCAGGCTAGGGGAGTCCCACGTGTGTATCCACAGCAAGGCTGACTGATTTTTATATTTTCCTTGGTTTTTCACTTCCTTGTTTGAGTCTGGAGAGGAAATGGATAATAGGAAAAATCAATGTCTTCCCAAAAGGTGCTATGGGGTTACTGCAGTGGATTTGCTGTTCTGCAGTGTGTGTAGACACACAGCATGAGGATTTGAGAGAGGCAAGAACAACAGGAAGCACAGCTTCTCCTTTGGGATAGAGGCACTGTCTCTCATATCAAGCTCTGAAGGAAGCCAGAAAACCAAACCAATTCATGTCAGAGGCTGGGAAGAGCCAAGGTATCTTCAAGCCTGCAGCTGAAAACAGAGGTTTCTCCCTGGGTTTGTTTTTCCATGCTGTCCCCTTGACTTGAAGTTGGAATCCCCTGCTTAGGTTTCCTGCAGGACACTCCCTCCATGTCACATAATTTACTCAGAGAGGAAAACAAATCCCAGCAGGGTTTGAGTATTGTGAGGCCTGTGTGACATGCTTCTCTGGATATCCATTCTGAAGCTATGCCTCTGCTCAGCTAAGGTTTCTTATTTTCTCCCCAGACCCAGCAGCCTCCTCTACCATTATTGAATAGCAATATATATTAAAAAACAAATTGGTAAGTTAAGAGCTCTCCAAGAACACCCAGGTGCTGAGGAAGTTGCACTTGTGCCTCCAGAGGTGGCACGTTTTCCCCCTCAGGTGATACCTGATCTAGTGTTATGGTACTGTGTTAACTGAGCATTATCGTGCTCAGAAGAGCCACAGCTCAAATGAGACATAAATTTGAGACCCTGCTTTCCTGCAGTGAGCATTTTAAGCCGGGAGAAATGTGTGAGAAGGCAGGAGGGATGATTAGGTATGGAGGGGAACAGGGATTTCTCCTGCTGTTGGCTGCCCTTTACAAGGATTCATCCAGAAAGGCTTTTCCCCCCTTTTTTAACACAGAAAAATTAGTGCTGCCCACCTTCATTAAAACCTGCTTTAAACGTAAAATTTTCTTGCTGCTTCTTTATAATTTCTGTTGTGATCATGAGGATATAAAAGGGAGTGAGAGCTGGAGGCCATCAGGCCTCTCCTCTTCCCTGCGTGTGGAAAATGTGAGAGCATGACTGGTGTCTGACAATCTCTTGTGCAAATAGACAGAGGGACAGGGCTTTGGTACCTCCTGGGTCTGTCCATCACGGTTCCAGAGCACTAAATCCCATCTCCACCTCTCCAAAGATGCCCACTCTGCAGCCTCTGTGCTTTTGCTAGAAGCTGACAAAGATGTTGAATACCTCTAGATATGTGAGAAGCACACAAATCCTCCAGGATTTACTTCAGGGCAGCATTTATCAAACCAAGGAGAAAGCTGGATCCTTGGATCCCTGCCATTTTAAAGCTCTGAAGATTATTTCTGGTTACTGAAGTTTGACCTCTGCATTTCAAGTTGGGGCCTGACTCCCTGGCCTAAATCTAAACCAGTCTGTGGCGTAGCTGTGGTTTTCCTCCAGGGTCAGCAATGGCTTAAATCCATGCCCAGCTCAGTAAATTGGAAATGGCAGAAGAAGATTCCAGGGTGGTGGCCTGAGAGGAAGATGAATACATCCGTTCCAGATAATTACCGCTCTTTTAAAAAAATTTGGGATGTCTTGAACCTGTTTCTCATATATTCATCTATTTCATGCATTAGGCTGGAGATAAGGCTACATAATTAAAATGGTTCCCTTCGGCTTTAAAAATCTGTGAAGGGTTTGCAAAACTGCTTGTCTCTGAAGAGTGCCCTGTAAATCTCAGGGGAAAAGCATTGCAGCATAGAAAAACAGTTGTGTTTATTCAGGATATAACAAATGGACAGAACAAATACTTTTGCAGAATAAGCCTCAAACCCTGCATTTGGGTAGCATTACGTACTCTATTTAAAATACATTTATTTTTAGATTTTTTTTCCTTGCCATAATCATCTGGGTTGTATTACAGTAAAGAGATGAATAGCGAAGATTAGCAAGCTGGTCATCTGTCCACTCCCAAACTCAAACCAGGATTAACTACAAACTTTCTAGCAATTATAAGCCTGGTTCAGGATTCAGGTCATTAATGAATACATTGTACAGAGCCAGATCAGATACTTGAGGAAAACTACTGGATATATTTTTCCACTTTGACTGTGACAGTTACTAACTGCTTTGTGATTGTGAACAGCAGCAGAACCACTTTACTAGTTTTGTCCACGTTACTTTAAGTTATACATGAGAGACTCAGATAAAACACTGTCAAAAATTGATTAAACTGGATATGACAAACAGATATTTCATTTATTTTGATTTGTTCTTGTAAATTCTTTGATATGAGTTGTACTTTTATGTGAATTTCCAAATTTAGATACAACCACTCTTAGGCTTCATTTAAATGAAGAAAAAATGTTAAAGATTTTAGGGGTTGTCCCAGAATTTTATGTTGAGCCCAACTCAAGTGTCAAAGATTTCTTTGCCCCCCTATTTTCAGAGATAGGCACTGAATTTGATATAGTTGTCTATAAGCTCACCTATGTCTCAGGAGTTATTGGAGATAATGCCTGATAGCTGTTGTTTCATATTTGCTGCTCTTGAACTTTCCAGAATGAACTGGTCAAAATGCCATTTTTATCTGTGCTTCTAAATTTCATTTCCTGGGGATCAAATCCAAAATTAATACCTATATAATAAAATAATAATAGCAACAGCAGATAGCATTGCCAGTGTTTTCTGCTTTTCCTGTTCTTTATATATTTTAGTAGATTATTATACTAATAGTGCTTTGCTAAGTGGAAAAGTAGTATCATCAAATAATGTTCTGATTTGTTCCTTGTCACAGGAAGAGATGAAGCCTAGAATAGGTTTCCAAAGTGCTTGAGTCCTACGCCTGCATTTTCTCCCAAAATAGTTGTATCGAGCTGTTTTATTTGAGGCAAAAGTGCCCAGCATTAAGTTAATGGCCCTTGCTGAAGTCAGCTGCATCATCAGCAATGTTGGGTGCATCCAAAGCCTTGACTCTTGATTTTGGTTGTTTTATACCTGTACATAATGTACATAGATGTACCATGTGAAAAAGAAAGATTTATGCCTTTTTACTTCTCTTGACTCACAACATTTGTGTCTGTGATCCATTTCCTGTGGGCAAGATGAGGAAACCACCCTGTGTTACAGTTAAGAGAATTTAGCAATAGGGGTGTGACCAGTGTGCCAGTTAATCTCAGGGTCACAGAGTGTCCCCTGGCAGTGTTTAGATTACACAGATGAACCCCCAGTGCTGTTAGTTCAGCAGGAGGAAAAGTGGATCCAGGCTTTTGCTGTTGCAAAATGATAGGGAAATGCCACAGACCCTGATCTTTGGATTTAACTAAGCAAAGGATGTTGTCTCAAGCTGCATTTTGGACTTGGAGCATCATCTTTGCTGGCCAAAGGACTTCTGGGATGACTTCTTTCTTTAGTGCTCCTCAGAACTCTCCCTTGAACTGAAAAAATGTGCAGAACTGCTTTCTTCTGGCACAACTCACTGCCAGGCCTTGAGACTGACAGGTATGAAAATATGAGCTAATGCTTATCAGATGCACATCTGGAATCACAAAAGAAAACTCCAAAGGTAAAGACACCCCAAGTCATCTAAAGCCAGCTCCTGACTTCCTAGGATGCCAAGAATCTTTACAACAGGCGAGGTATCTGATAGCTTCTGATGCTTCAGAAGTCTGGATGTGAGCTGAACCAACTGCTGCTGCTCTGCTTCGTTTTACCTGAGAGCTCTGTTTTCCAGTTCCACTAGAGCAACACAAAAATGGGGAACAAATGGGAGCAGAGACACCGTGGTGAAATGACTGCAAGTTCAGAGAGATGTGAACTGGATGGATGGGCTGAAAATTTGGTGGGAAAACTGGGCCACTGAACTTGTGGAACAATGGGCATCAGCAGCATGTGCAACTGGGGACCAATAGTGGTCCTGATACTGCTGAACATTGTCATTAAAGGCTTTTAATGGGACAGGGAGCACCTCAGCAAGGTCGTGGATAACACTAAAATGGGGAAAATTACTAGAAAGTAGAAGGTAGGGATGACAATCAGTTGGAATTAACCTGAGGGAATGTTTGGATATGGAATTTATCGTTTCATGAGAGTTTGGCTCCAAATATTTTTTGAAGCTGAGAGATGACAACATGCTTGTTCCACATTGTCTCTTTCCTGTGGAAATCCTGAGGAATAACTCAGCATAAAGGATCTTCAGGACTTTGCTTGGTTATTCCTGCACTGTGCCCAAACATTTGTGCTTGTGATGAATTTATCAGTAGGAGTCATGGGCTTCTGGAAATGAGAAAGGAAGATGGAATGACAGAGCCTGTCAACAAAGGAACAGAGTTTCTTCACAGTCCAATGCAAAGATTATTCTGAAAACAAGTGCAGTTCATCTTTTCTACTCCTGCTGGAAAGAGTTTTCACTTGAAGTGAGGACAAATTATATATTTTGCAGACTTTAATGGCTTCTAAGGTATAGGGACATTAGTGACCAGAACAAGACAATAAAAATAGTACAAAGTTATGATAAGAAACATTGATATTTGTGAAGGCAATAATTTATTTTTTTTTTATATGAGTGCAGAATTTAATACTTGTGTATGGAGTCACAATACATGGGGATTGTAAATACGGAGATTGGAATTTTCAGCAGAATTTTCACCTGAAATGCACTTGGAAGACCTGCTTTCTGCTGACTGAGGAGTAGCTCCTCATATTCCCCACCCCAGACTGGATTCAATCGTGTCCATTAATTCAGCAACTACTTTGCTGAAGGGGAAACGTGGTGAAGCCTGAGTTTCAAATGGTTTCAAGGTGCTGGTGACTTTTACAAACCACCTTTTAGTGGTTAAAGGACGTGTTTATTTCTTGCATTATTGGTCTGATTAAAACAGTTCCTCTTGCAAGTGTGTAAAAGGTAGCTTTAAACAGTGCCTGAACACCTGCAGGACAAGAGCCAGTCAGGTTGTTTTCAGCCACCTTTTCTAAGCCTGTTGAGCAAAGCCAGGCTCTCTGTGTGTGTATGTTACAGTCCTTAGGGATGCATTAGTCAAGATAAATATGACTAAACACGACTCCTAAGCTGACTGATCTTCATGGCCTTACTTCATGGTGCTTCATTCATGCTTCACCTCTTGAAATTCTGAAATCTCTGTTTTAAGTTTTGTTAAAAATATCTTTTGTATTTCTAAAAGTAAATAGAAAAGAAGTAGAAGTAAAGAGGGAAATTGTTTTGTTTGTGTGAAATTCAGACTTAGCAAGGAGGCTATCATGTAAAAGCAAAAAGAGAACATAATCTAGGGCCAAATGAAGAGATGAAGAACAAATTAGTATGAGAATTTTAGATATGGAAAACACTGAATTTGAGGTCTAGTGGGATCTGACATGAAGACAGAGTGGGAATTAACATTTTAGGTGTAAAAAAACCCCAAACCAGATATATAGGTAGAGGAGCTGGGAAGAGAAATTCAGAACTTTACTGATTGAGAAGATTTAGGACATCCCAGGAACATAACTGTGAATACTCAAGGGTGGTGAGGTCCTGGCACATGTTGTCCAGAGAAGCTGTGGCTGCCCCATCCCTGGAAATACTCAAGGCCAGGTTGAGCAGGGCTTGGAGCAGCCTGGAATAATGAAAGATGTCCCTGCCCATGGCAGGGTGTTGGAACGAGATGATTTTTAAGGTCCCTTCCAACCCAAGTATTTCACTCCATGACTTCCAGGAAAATGGGACCAAAAGCCCTGAAAGGAATTAGGAGTGGCTTGAGCCTCAGGCATAAACTGTTGAGATGTAGACTGGGACTGTGTACAGAGATATACAGAAAAAGTACCCAGGCATGTGAAAGGGGCAGGCTTGGCAGTGGTGGGGAGGATACAGCTCTGCTGAGTGTGCTGAGGAGGTCAAGGTTCGTGAATCCATCTGAGAATATCATGGTTTCATAGGGTCCACATTGCTGTGGCTGGTGACTCAGCCTTCAGAGGCCTCTCAGGGCTGCTCATGACAAACAGGGAGACAGTCTGACCCTGATCCTGGAATTCATTTCATCTGTCTAGCTCCACAGTGGGAATGTTGACATCTGAGCCAAGTTCCCATTGCAGCCCCAGGAGATAAAATAGGTGCTTGAAAGCCTTAATCTGATCTGAAGTTACTTCAGCCACAGTAAGTCTTTCTCCTTGTTAGGTGGAGATTTTTTGTGGTTTTTTGCTATCAGCTGTTGCTGCAGCCCACAAGTATGGTTCCAGAAGACTTCCAACATACCAACATCTCCAGATGACACTACGTGCCATATTTCTGGCTTTTATCTAGCTGATAAATAGCTTTGAGAATTACAGACAGCAGCTTTCTATGTTGAAAAACTCCCCAAAACCTGAAGCCACAAATCCTATCAGGATACATTTAAGTCCAGTTTTAAAATGTGAATAAAACCAGTTAGTGATGGTGAGCTGAACTGGATTCCTGACCGCTTCAGAAGAGATCAGTTTGATTTCATAGTTGAAATGCCCCCTGCCAACAGATAAATATTATTTAATTTGGACCTGGGAAAAGTATAAAAGAAACTGAGTGCATGACAATTGCTTAGGTGCTGACAACCCTTTTGATGTAGAAATCTTCTGTTCTGCCTCCATCAACTGCATCGCCCCTGTAGGTACTGGATTGCACAATATTGGCCTTTATCCTGGAAAAATTAAACAGTCTGGTCTTTATAAATCTTTGATGCAAGACCAGGGCTGGCACTGCAGAATGCTGGGGAATTACCAATTATGTCCACAATGTCCATTAAGTTATTCTGTGAGTTCACATTGCATTAAGTAAATGTGTTACAGGATTGTGTGCTGTCATATACCTTCTATGATGGTTTTAGGAATGAGATTTTTACTGTTGTGTGAGGGACAATGTTTTAGGCTTTCAATTAATAATGCATTACAAAGGGAATAATAAATGCATATTAGCTCTTTGATCCATGAAGCAATTGCATAATTGTGTCTGGCCCAAAAGTCTTTGAAATGCTCCAACTGTGCAACAGTTCTTGGGGTAGGGATGTCTGGGTTGCTGCAAGACTACAGAATGTGGTGAACAAGCAGAAATACCAGGTAGGGCAAAACATCATGGCAATGTGCATGTGTATTCCCAAATTTCCTAAGGGATATGAACAGGAGCTAGAAACTGAATCAGCATCAGGCAGGTCACGGTTCAGTGCTCAGCCCACTGGCTCACTCTCAAGATTTGTGTCCAAAGCATCAAACTCAACAATTTTTCAGCTTGTCCTGCCAGGGCAGCTTTCCTCCTCTTCCCAGCACAAAAGAAGCCCATCAATATCAGCAGTGGAGCCAGAAGAACCTGCTGCAGCACCCTTTGCTGCTGAAACCCCTCACTTCCCTGCCTGTGCAGAATCCCATGTCCGAGGGCTGACTGGAAACACATGGCACAGTCCCACGTTCACATGAATTCAGCACAAGAATAAAGAGCACAAATAAGGTCAGGCTGTCTGTCTTATCCACTTGCATACCTTTCACTTAGAAACTTGCTGAAAGCCTCCCCAAATTTGCAGGAAGAGCAGAGCTGATGCTTGGAGCTTTGTGAATGTGGGGAAAGGGAGACTCCCTGACACAGAGGTCTGCCAGGGGAAAGAAACAAGAAAGAAAAAAAAAAAGGTGACTCTGGGGTCCCCCTTATTTAATCTCATTCAGGCTAACAACTGCTCCCCGTATCCCTGAACTTTCTCTGTTAGTCTCTTGCATAACATTGTATGTTATTTAGGGCGAAGACTACTTTTTTGTTCAGTTTTTGCACAACTCTCATTGTAACTGTGGGTGTGAGGCTGCTAAGAACAGTAACAACGTTACCAATAGTAATAATTGTCCTATTTTTCAAGTCTAAGCTTTAAACTTGGGTTCAGGTCTTATTTATGGGTGTTTGGTTATTTTTTAAAAAAACTAATTCCAGACAAAGTGGCCCTTATCCTGTTTGCTCCACACAGACAAATCACTTGGTCAACAACCCGCTTCACAATTCCAAGAAGAAAACAAGATCCGGTGAACTTATTATAGGTGTAAACACTACTCCCACCATGAATTCATGGTGATGGGCAAGCTGGAATTTTTTTTCATTCTTGTATTGACAACATGAGGGCAACCACAGAAAACAACATAATTTTCATCAGATTCCAGCACCTCCAGCATCTGCAGAAAAACTCATTTGGCCAAGCTGCAAAAAGGAAAAGGGTGTGGGGAAAGGAAATAATAATTGCGCCAGCTATCAATGTCTCTATCATTTGCCTGCTGGAGCTGCTCCAAATAACTTTGCCTGCTTTGGAAGTCGCTGTTTACTCCAGTTGCTTTGTACTGGGCTAACAGCTCCAATAAATTCCGTGCTATTCCTGTGGCTCAGGGTGGCTGTCATCTGAGTTTATGAATGTGAGATTTGTTTGGCTCTCCCCCCACCATGAGTGATTTGGGTTAGAAAGTGTGATTATATTTGGCCAGAGGGAGAGAGATGCTGCGAGAAGGCAAACTGAACAGACATTGTGAATATTTATTTTTTTTAGATGGAAGGCAGTTGTATTTATGTGCAGTTGTAAAACAGAAAAGATATTGGTTTCTGCTGCAGGAATTATATACTAACTCCAAAAAATGTACACAGTGAGAGCTTATAATAGAAACTTATTCCAGCAGAATCTTTTTTTTTCACCAAACGTAGATTGGCATGTGGAGCATGCTGAGCTGAAGAGATCGAAGCTTGATTGTGGTTTCATATCTGGCATTCCTGAGTGAACAGAGAACTGTGGTCCTTATTCATAGTATTTTGGGCTGAGGGTAAGACAGAGGACTCTGCCATGCAGAATGGTTCTTGTTTTTGCAGGGAATGGGAAGCCAGAGGCACTGCCCATTCCGCTGTCCTTCATTTTAACTCCTCTGCCCTTCATGAGTCTTTTAGATGTGGCAGCATGGCTGTAAAATGCCAAAAGAAAGTGGAAAACTTTGTCCTTCGAAGTCATATCAAATCAATTAATTTGCTAAAGCAGGCTTAACAAGTGTAATTCATTATGAAAACACAGGAGGAGGCTTTTCTATTTCCATGGCCTGCTTGGGCTTCACATGAGGAAATCAGGAACGCAGTTTGGTTATCCATGCTGGAGTACTGCATAATGTTAAATGCTTAGGGATTTCAGGAGAACTAGGCATTTTCAGCTTTTCCTTTCCAGTGTTTGCAAGGCTAAGGCCTTATGAAAGAGGTGGTGCTTCCAATCCATCCTGTAAGACTCTGTCATGCCAATACACTGCTGTAAAGAGCTCTTCTGGTGAGACATATGGCCTGTCAGCTGCTGGAGAGCCATGAAGACATCATCTAAGTCAGGCTAGCACCACCATAAATATAGGAATTTGTGTGGTTATGTTAAGTGCTATCTCCTTTTTGTGCCAGGGAGAGGGTTTTATTTTGTGAAGTTCATCACCATGAGGAGTTGGAGATGTACTGGAGAGATGTCACGTAGCATCACTCTCTAAACAGACACTGCCATGAGTCCTACCCAAGGAACTGAGGTTTAGGTTTTAAGTTTAGTTCAGGGCTCTTCAATACTTCAGTGGCCCTAGGGTCTCACATTGCTGAAATTTGCTGCTTCTACTTTTTAAGGAACTGATGGTGAATGTGGAAATTCAAAATTTAGTATTTTACCCATTCATATGTAGCTTGAGATGATTTAAAACTCTCCCCTTTGTTGTTAATTAAGACTTTCGATGACTAAGCATTCTCTTGCATTCAAAATGTGTCCTTGATCTTCTTACATTTTAGCATTTTAAAATAATGAAATTTCAGGGGCTTTTAGGTTAATTTCTACTTTCTTATCCTTTCAATGACCTTATTTCAGCCCTGCTCACACAGCTCATAGAGGCAATAGAAGATCCTCACTGGGATGGGATTCAAGAGCATATACAAAAAAATGACATTTGTTTTCCTGTTTCCTACTGGATTTGCTGAGTGATGTGCTGCTGAGGAAAAGCTGGCTAGCTCTGCAAGCTAGGGACCTGGGGTACGTGCTCTGCAGGACACCTTGGGAGGTATTTGGGAACTGAAGGAAAGCAGGACAGAAAGGCCCAAAGCAGAACTGATGAATTTGATGTATTCCAGTGATTTTCAGAAAAGTTAAGACACGTTTTCCTCTGTAATACATGCAATACATGATCTTCAGTTCTACTTTGTACTTGGGAATCTCTGATAAAATTCCTGGGCTTTTTTTTCTAATTTCAGATTTGGATAGAAAATTGATACATCCAATAGAGAAAAATTAAATATTGTCCCATTGATGGGATTCAGATAATCTAACTCTTCTGGCATGCCTCTGTCCATATAACCTAGACACACTGTGATCACTTAAGAGACAGTGGAAAGAAGCTGTGTGTCCAGGAAGTGATTTCTGATGCCTGGTTTAACATCTCTTTAGGCTGGGAGGACCAGCTAGAGGAGCTCCTTCACTGCCATGGCCTGCATAAGGAGGCACTTGGGGTGCAGAGTTTCAGGGATCGTCTTCCTTTTGTCAGGAAGAGTCTTAAATAAATTGATTGTCCTCCCCCCTAAAACCACCAAGGTATTTTGCTACCATTCCCACTGTAAGATGATTTCAGCTCAGCTATCTGAAAAATACATATAATTTTTATGGTAAATTCACTCCAGGCCAAGAGAAGCCCATTTACACTTGAACCTCCTCTTTCACTCATTAGCTCTTTTTCTTGATGAGAGGGACTGATCTTCACTGCCAGAATTCAACTGCTTTTGGACTCCTTTCAGGAGGAGATTGTAGTTAGATTTTTTTTTTCAAATTTTCTTGACTGAACCAAAGATGAACACGAACACTAAACCTTTCAGCTAGAAGTATTTGAGAGATGCCTGAAAATATCTGGAGGATATATCCAGTGCCCTAGATTAACAATCAACTAAAAGAATTTTTGGCTCCTCTTACTTTTATTCAGAATTTACTTAAGCAACTTGGTCAGGTTCTGAAGCAACCCATATTGAGATTGAAATATGGAAGTTTGTGGGAATGTCTCACAACACAATGGTGACTGTCATGCCTTATTTTTCTTAAATAAATGATTTCTTATTGTACAGTGCATCAAAATAGAGTGCTATGTTTTAACTTAGCCTTCTGAAAGAAAATATGGGCCTGCATATCCAAAATCACAGAAATGACATATTTAAAGGGGTAAATGATATTGAGTCTTCAGAGAGGAAAAAAAAAACCTACAGAAAAATTAAAGCAGTCTGTTTGAGTTGCCATTGAACATATGGATGCCAGATTGCAATGGTGAAAGCCCTTGCATGATTTGAATGCTTTGACTTTTCACAGTGGCTTAATTATGATTAAGAACTGCCCTCTGCAACAATGTGCAAATCAATAACTCGTTTTCCTACACAAAGAGGAGAGAGCTCTTTGGGTCGCTTGGCCGGACAGCGATCAAGGACGTTGTTCTTGAGCACTGATTGCCCTTCATGGCATATTATTATTCATGGAAGTAGTGCTTCCCACTCCTCTAATGGTGACATCATGAAATTAGTGAAGACAAGCCCCCTTTCTCAGCAGGACAGGCGCCAGCATCGGATTTAAACATGACTGACTGGTCCCCAGGCAGATGCTTTCTGGTTTCTGACTGCTCCTGGAGGGGGCTGGTGGGAGCTCTCACCAACAAGCTCAAGTGTACAGGACTAATCTTAACAACTCATTTTAATAATGCACTTATCTGTTCTTTTCCCATGAACTTGCTTTCATTATTTTTTTGAGAGTGAATTTGTGGAGGAAAAAAAATGCCCCACAAAGCAAGGATATGTGGCTGACCTGCAGTGCATTGGGCCTTATAGTAATGGAGAATTCCCAGTTCCTTCAGGGAAGCCACCCAAATAAAGTAGATTTGCTAAACCATTACTGTCTCACACAGAAATTACAGTCAGATTTGATAACAGAGATTATCTGGTTAAACTGGATTTGGTCAGAGTAAGGAAAGAGTTAGGTTGGATCTACAGCATTAATAAAGTAAGGATGATGATTGGAGAAGAGGTGAAAATAAGTCCAAGTATTTAAGAGAGATTAATCTTTAAAGAAATAGCCCAGAGCATCCAAGATGTGCTTTCTTACAGAGCTGGGGAAATTCAAGAAGGCTGAAATGAGGAACAATCACAGAAAGATCATTCAAAATGCTCCACTGTGGAAGAAAAGAAGAAAGCATAAGTCTCCAGCCCAGTTAAGAGTCAGATCCCCTCTGTCTGTGCTTGTCTCTTCAGTTAGACAGGAGCTGAAGGCAATTATGCTACTAATTTTTGTGGCTCCACTGCGAGCCTAAAGTCAGGCAGGGTAAATATAGGTTTTGGAACTGTATTCAGATTACTTATTTCCAAAATCTGTTAATAACATATTAATCTGCTGATAATAATAATAATGAGTTCAGACTGCCAAACTGTTTCATGTCTTTCTTTCTCTTGACTGCATAGTAAATGTTCTGAAAGGCAAAGCTAAGTCTGCTCAGGGCCAGGCCAGAAGCCAAGTGCCTGGGGCAGATAGGAAGCAGTCTGGACATGGAGGTCAGGAGGATTGGATTATGAGAATTCCTGTAGCTTTGCAGTGTCCTGAGGAGTCATTCCCTCTGTTTTGGTCATGAAATGTGTCTGCCTCTCCATCCCTCTGGTTTCCATTGACCACCTAAAGAAGACAAGACTGATTTCAGCTTGCATGGAGCCATAGAACCCCCAAGGCTGGAAACGACCTCCAACACCATCAAGGTCCACTGTCAAACCAGCACCACCAACATGTTCACCATTAAACCACATCCTAAACTGCCACATCTACACTTTTTTTCACAGAATCATGAATAGTCTGAGTTGGAAGGGACCCACAAGGATCATGGAGTCCAACTCTAAGGTGAATATATTCCCATGGGGGAATTGCACCCATACCTTGGTGTTATCAGCACAATGCTCTGACCAACCAAGCCAACCTCAGGGCCTACGCTTCCAGGGATGGTGACTCCACCACTGATTTGGGCAGACATTTTCAATGCTTTCCAAACCTTTGTACAAAGAATTTTTTCCTGACATTTAATCTAAGCCTCCCCTGGTGCAGCTTGAGACCATTTTCTCTCTTCTGTCACTTGTTACTGGAGAGAAGAGACCGACCCTCACTACACCCTCCTTTCAGGGAGTTGTAGAGAACAATGAAGTCTCCCCTCAGCCTCTTTTTGTCCAGGCTGAGCTCCCCCAGCTCTCAGTGCCATCCCCAAGTCCTGCCTGATGCCACGCACCAGATACCGCTGAGTGCTCTCACTGAGCACTGTGCCTTTTACAGGAGGGGGTTTTCTCCCCCCAGTTTGCTCACGAGCTGCTCCCTCGAGACACAGATGGATTATTGCACTTATGCTGAGCATGTAGCTGTGTGTGCACCGTTTGTAAGGATCAGAGCTTTGTAGCTCCTTGGGAAGGAGGTGTCCTGGTGTGAAAGGTCCTGAGCAGCTGTACAGGGATAGCTGACTTTACAGTTTAAATCCCAATCCACTTGCACCATTGTTTTCTCTGCATGTGCTGCCTGAGCTCCTCAGATGTGCCTTGCCATGGGTGCTGAGGCAGTGTCTTAGAGCCTGTTCTGTAGTTCCAAGGACAAATTCTGGTTTGGAGCAGCCTCTCAGAGTTGCAGAACTCTGAGCAGCCAGTTGTCTCAGCAAACATTTTCATAGCTCCAGTCCCCAAGGGGCTACCTCTGTACCTTTGACCTTGAGCATCTGGCTTTATGTAAATATAGATATATATTTATACATACACACACACACTCAGGACAGTTTGCTCTGTGCTGCTTACAGTGCAGCTCCATTAAAGCTCTGTGTTTTAAATGCTTCCCAAGAGCCATGGTTTAAATTGAGTGGAGTTGACTACTTGTATGAAAAGTCATCTTCTCTTGAATCCAATCCATATCCTGGCAAGTGCCTGCCAAAAAACATTATTCCCACCTTCTCTTCTCATGAATAATGAATATAAAATGCCCCCTGAATGGTACCTAAAAAATTCATGGTTCCTGACCACATTATAGTGCTGGAACCTAGCAGTGTAAAAGATGCCTTGTGATTCCTACAGAGATGATGCCCTATTCAGGAAATTAATCTACAGGAGAATCCTAAGCACACAGGCAAGATTCATATATATTATCCTGCAAGGGCTATTCATGTGTTTGGAAAGAATGATGTAGCTGTTCTCATTTACAATGTTTAGTGTGCTTGATAAATATTTGCAATCCAGCATGTATAAGTTTATCACTATAGACATGCATGGAAATATACACACATTCTACTATAGAACTGGATCACAGAATCACAGAATGTTTTGTGTTACAAGGGACTTTAAAGACCCTTCCATTCCCCCCCACTGCCATGGGCAGGAACACCTTCCACCATCCCAGGTTGCTCCAAGCTCCATCCAGCCTGGCCTTGGACACTTCCAAGGATGGGGCAGCTACAGCATCTCTGGGCACCCTGTGCCAGATCCTCACCACCCTCACAGGGAAGAATTTCTCCCTAATATCTCATCTAACCCTGCCTCCTAAAAGCCATTCCTCCTTTTGCTCCATGCCATTGCAAAAAGTCCCTCTCCAGCTCTCTTGGAGCCCCTTTAGGCACTGGAAGGGGCTCTAAGATCTCCCCTCAACCCTTTCTTTCCAGCCTGAATAATGCCAAATCTCAGTCTGCCTCCAGAGCAGAGGTGCTCCAGCCCTCAGAGCATTTTCATGGCCCCCTCTGTGTGTTCTGCATACTTTGGGGCCCCCAGAGCTGGATGCAAAACTGCAGGTGGAATCTCACTAGAGACAAGCAGAGGGGCAGAATCCCCTTCCTTGACCTGCTGCTTTTGACACAGCCCAGGAAAGGATGAACTTTTTTGGGTTGCCAGTGCACATTCCACTTCATGTTGAGTTTGTCAACCACCAACACCAAAGTCCTTCTTGTCAGGGCTGGTTTCAATCCATTCTCTGCCCAGCCTCTATTGTGAGGTAAGAGACTTCAAACTGCATTTCTGTTAATGACAATCTCCTTGAGTAATAGGAGAGTAGCCCAGTGGTTGGGCTAAGTATGCTATTAAGAAAATTAGCATTTTCTTAATAAAAAATGACCCATCATTGACTAGATTTAGAATTTGTAAATATTTCTCAACAAAAAAAATAATTGAAGGACTGGAAAAACCACTTCACCCTCTCATTCTGACTTGGGAACCTGGGAGAAATGCTTGGCTATTTTTTTGTTTTGAAATACAAAGAAGAAAAAACAGTTAGTAAGAGCTTTGTAACAGAGATTTATGGTTAATTCCCAGAAACTCCACAGGGGATTGGGAACTGGGAAACTATAATTTGTTCTTGCTGTCCAGTTTTCGATCTCTGAAGTGGAGATAATTGTCTTTCTTTCTGTAGGGAGCTGAATTGACATTCCTGTCCTGGCATGCTCTGATTTTTAAACCTTCAAAAAGTTTTCAGCTTTCAGTAAAGGTCAGTCTTTCCCTTATTTATTATCTACAATAACCTGCTAAGGGAGTTTGGGGGTGAATGACTCATTATTACAGTAGCACTTAGGAATCTTCTCTGAGTCCACAACCTGTTGGGGAAGGCCCTGCATCAGTGTGTAATAGGAGACACAGGCTGCTCCAAGGAGCCTTGCAGGCTAAACAAATTGAAGAGAGGAAGGAAGTCTGCAATTTGTTTTTCTCATTTACCAGGAGAACAGAAGCACAGAGGTATGGGATGAATTGTTAAGGATCATACAAGCAGCTTGTAGGAGAGCCAGAACCTGAACTAACATCTCCTGCCTCCTAGTATTGTGTTTGTCCCACAAGATCTCCTTTCTTTTCTGCTGGTGGAGCCTGCATTTCCATTAAATATACAATTTCTCAGTGTGGTGGAGACCTGTCAAAGAGCAGGAGGGAAAAACTTCTAAACAGAAAAACATGAAGGGAAGCCTGCCCTGCCCACCTTGCATTAGTCACTACCATTAATCCCTCCTTGATGAGTGAAGAGTTTCCAGACCCATACAGAGCTTATCAGGGAAGGACTCACCTTATCTGAAAGGCACTTTTTGCAGCTTGCTGAGCACTGTGTCCACACAACAACGTGTCAGAGCCAATGCAGCAAGTGGGGAGAGTGTGAACACATCCACTTATCAGGTGAATACACACTCCTCTGTGTGAGTGAGGCTTCAGGGGGTGTCAGTCCCAAGGGCAGCTGTCTCCACTGGCAGGGGTTTCTAAAAATCCAGCTTGTTGCATCTCTGACTCCTCTAACCATTGCACTGTGGCCAGCATAAAATCAGAGCTCCAAGAGGCCAAATCAATGTCTGGCTTCCCTCCCAAACCTTATTAAGCTGACTAGAGCTGTTTGCATGTCATTTTCTAGAGAAGTGATTTGAATTTGTGATTAGTCAAAATAAATTATTCTTTTTCTCTCTTTTCTTTTTTTTTTTTTTTTTTTAAAAAAAATTTTTTTTTTTTTTTTTTTTTTTTTTTTTTTTTTTTTTTTTTTTTTTTTTTTTTTTTTTTTTTTTTTTTATCTAATAAAGCAAGGACAGTAGTTGTGAATAATTTAGCTGGTGGGTTTTGCACTCATTCTTGAATAACAGGCTTTGAGGAAATCCTGCCAGAAGTCAATGGAACTGGACTCACACACTGGTGAGGAACCCAGCACACATTTCTGTCTTTGGATTGCTAGATCAGGGAATTTAGAAACAAGTAGGGGAAAGGCTGTTTTGCTCAAATTAGTCAATTCCTTCCATCAATGCCTAGAGCAGATACTGTTCTGGCAAAAGATAATGTTTCAAAATTTTAGGGATTTTTTTTTTCTCTTTTCCAATTCCAACTTTTATTTATTTATCTTTTAAATTTGATTTCCAGCTAAACTGGACATAATTCAGAGAGTATTTTGAAATTCTAATCAACTTCTGCTTGCAATGCTCCGAAAACATGATGGTTCTGAACAAAAATGGGATTTTTTGACACAGAGATTCTCCTTGTCCCAACAAGTGCTAAGAGAAGAGACCACTTGAAGCCCTGGTACTACAACAGGGCTTCATGCCATCCTGCTGGCATGCAGCTCCCTAAGTCATGATCTGGTCCAGCTAGGTCCAGATGAGGACGACTGGCATTTGGATATTTCCCCACCCTTAGAGATTGTCCCCCTTGCTCAGGCTCTGAGTCACAGCCTTTCAGCAAGGAACCAGTGTGCTTGGGGAGCTCTGGCTCTGGCCAGGCTTCTCTGAGCTTCCAGGCTCCCTGCTGTGGACCTGGGAGCTGAGCCCAGATTATATCTACTCTTCCAGGCTCTTGGCTCCAGGAGAAACTGTCTGGAAATTTTGGCATCACTCCCTGCTCTACAGCCTCAGACTCTGTAAAGCTGAAGGCCTTGGCTTTGGGGAAATCTTCCTGGTGGGTCTACCCAGGGGCTGTCCTACCTGGAAAGCTTTCTAGGAGTATTTGATCTTGGTGGGTCTATGTGGGGGCTGTCCCTCTTGGAAAGCTCTCTGGATGAATTTGAATAGATCTTTAGTGCCAGAAGAGCCAGTGCATTGGGCAGTCTCTTGTAGGGTAGAACTCTGTGGCTCGTGTCTGTGGCATGGTGCAGATGAGAGCCTGCAGGCCAGGGATTTGTTCTGGGAGGTGGGATGGGTGGGTCTGAAGCTCTGAAGACTGAGATTGTAGGTGGACCCAGATATCCCACTCCACAGGTGGGAAACATCAAGCTACCAACTGCTCACTGCACCCCACTCTCATTACAAACCAGGGGGAAGGCAAATTTCTGCAGATCCAGAAACACACTTGGGGTGGGTGGACCTTGGCTCACCAAGCTGCCCTATCACTCCCCTTCCCAGCTGGGTAGGTGAGACATAATAAGATGGAAAATGACATGGAGGTTGAGATAAGGCAGTTTACTGAAGCAAAAGCAAAATTTTGACCATGCACAAGCAAAGAGAAAACCCAAAAATTTTATTCTCTGGGCAAAGTTCAGATGCTTCCTGGGAAGCAGAGCTTCAGCAGATGGACCAGTCGCCTTGGAAGGCAAACATTGTAAAAATGAATGTCCCCCATTCCTCCTTTTCTTAGCTTTTATATCTGAGCTGATTCCTGTGGAATGGAATATCCCTTTGGATAATTTGGGTCTGCTGGCCTGGTTGTGCTCCCCCAGGATCTTGCCCACTCCCAGCCTCTTGATGGGAAGAGTGCTGGGGAAGCAGAGCTGATGCTGTGCCAGCTCTGCCCAGCAGTAGCCAAAACTCTGGTGTGTTCTCAGTACCCTTCCAGCTCCCAGTGCAAAGCCCAGCACTGTGAGGTCTGCTGTGGGAAAATGAACTGCAGCTCAGCCAGACCCAAAACAACACTGTAAAGATTTCATCCTAATTCCCAATGGACTGTATGAAGTCTCTGCTTCTTTCTCATCAAACAGGCTCACTAATTTCATCCAAAAAATCCTGGAAACTTCAAGACTGTGTCTAGTGGTGTAAATTTTCATTACTCTTTTTTGTTATGAGGTAGAAAACCATCATCAAACTAACAAGGCAATAACTGATATTTCATTCCACTGTCTCGTAAAACTATTTCCAGCCACAAAAGAAAAAACTGGGGCAGCAATGATAAGTCTTTTCCTTCTCTCCAAATTCTCTTCAAGTTGTGAGGATTGACGCCTAATCAGGGTAAGGTATTGACTGAAGTATTATTTACCATAAGAAATGCCTCATTTTCTCTTTACTTTTTAGAACAGTCTAGGAAATTAAATGCAAGACAACTTGATTTAATTCCAGGTAAAGACTCCTAGCTCCCAGAAAAGTAAGAAAACATCCTTGCTTCACAATGGCATGTCCTTGCCTCCAAATTAGAAAAAGGAGTATTTTGGAAATGTGGAGGCCAATGTTAAGGAAGAGCAAGGTGGGGGAGGATCTCCTGGCATTCTCAAAGCAGCAAATGGAGAAGAGCACTGGATCTCTGCACTCAGGGGATATATTAACAGTGCATTTAGAGGTAGTTTCAGACAGTACACTGATGACTTTGGGGGTGATTTTGGAACTCTGTAGCATTACCTTGTTCCCAGACACTTGCCTTGATTTGTTTTGCATATCTCTGAGCATGAGGAAAGTTTCAGGAAGAGGGAGTGTCATGTGTTTAGCTGAGAGAAGTCTGGTGAGTCTAGGTTTTGCAAGCTTCCTGAAAAAATCTTCTCAGAAAAAAATATATCAATTCCCAGCCCCTGTGTAGCAAAGCCATGGGACTGTTGAAAAGCTGGTGGATGACTTTGTTTCAAACTTTCCAAGATGAGAAGACCCTCTCAGCACCTCCGAGGGCTGATGAATGGCAGTCAAGTCCCACTCGCTGAGGAGCCAACATGGAAAATCCACAGGGGGGGACGTGAGTGATGGAGTTTGTAGTTTGATGCTTGTTTGAATCACAGTCTGATGAGAAAGAGAGAAGGAACAGCCAATACAAACTGTCCTCATCCTGTTCTCCCAGCAGTCTAAAGCCTTGCTTGGAGGTGAGCACACTGGAAATACTATTATTACTCAACTCCTGCTACTGTGAGACCGCCAGTGACTTGTGCCGAAGGAGCCAACTTAAATGACAATAAAGAAAAACCCTTGGCAGCTGGGAGTGTTTGCTTCCCAGTCTCTGCAAAGGGAGCTCTGGCCTGTGCTCCGCACTCATGCTGTTTTGGAAACTTGAAGTTGTCCATAAGGCATCGCCTGTGCAGAGGCCCTATCGCCAAGCAGCAGGAGATGTTGTCCTTAGCTGTGAAAAATGATTGCCAGCGGTGATTTTGGGGAAGAAAGAGCAGCTTTCAGATCTACCCCATCTTGCAGGCTGTGGAGCGCGGCCGAGCTGCGAGGGCCCGTGGCCCTGCAAACACGATGGTGCCACCGGGATGGGCCCGGGCCCTGCAAACACGATGGTGCCACCGGGATGGGCCCGGGCCCTGCAAACACGATGGTGCCACTGGGATGGGCCCAGGCCTGAGAGCATCCCCGGAGCCATGTGGGTGGCAGGATTTGGCTCGGTGCTCCCTCTGTCACATGGCATTCCCGATATTACAGGGCCAGCTCCCGCTGAGCTGCACTGCACTGGCCGAGCTGGAGCACTCTAATTACAGGGAGCTTTCCGTATGGTCTGGACTGCTTCTCGTCTGGTTGATCCTGCTCAACACAGCCCTCCTTGTGCCGCTGTGCTTCCCACACCTGGCCTGAGGGGGTGATGGACAGCTTCCTGTGGGTGCTCATTGTTTTTTTCTGAATTAATCTGGGAAGGTCTGATCCAGTTTTCAGATAAATATGGAGAGTCTTTCCACTGATTTCAGTGGCTTCTGGAATGGTCCCTTATTGCATAAACTCAGATCTCTGCTATTTTACACTTCATTTCCTTCTATACCCTTGGGTGAAGATCATCAACTCCTGTTGATTTACTGCCCTTAACTTCTCAGGTTTCCCCAGTTTTTTGGTTTTTTTTTTTTTGAAACTTGGAGTTTCTTTCAAGACCACATTCAGATTTCTCTATAAAAATTCCCTGAGAGGAGGAATTTCCCTATTATTTTTTATAGTTGAAGAATAATGCACCAAAAGCAACAGAAAAAAAAAAGGCCTTTGACTTCTCTGTCTCTCCGCTAGCATCTCAAACTCACACTAGCCTCACTATTCTCTGCTTTGTCTCCTGGTTTGTTTTTTTTTAAATTTTATTAAGCTTTACCTGGAAACACCACACTTCTGTTGTGCCTAAATATAGGGGTGCTTAAACCCAGACCCTTATTATAGCATTACCTGCTGAATTTTCCTTCACAAATTTAAAACCATGCATTCTTGATCACTGTCTGGGCACTGGAAGACACATTTAACTGGCTTTAATATAAATTCTTATATAACCTGTTTTTCTCCATATCCAGCATCCCAGATTCACAGCTCGGATTCATTTTAAGCTCCAATGGAATTCTTTCTGCTGATTTAGAGGCAGATATTTTTCTCCCATGCTGTGATTCTTACACTGAAAAGCTAATAGGAAATGACATTTTCTTAGCCTGAATTCCTCCCCCAGTACGTATTCAGAGCCACTGGCTTCCAGTCTTCCAAGGCTTGCAGAACAAGCATATTTAAGACAGACTCAGCTGCCTCTCACTCCCTGTGCAGTCAATAAAATTATTCATTTTCCCTTCACTTGTTTCTCACCAAATCCACTGGAGTTTAATAAGTTAGACACATCTCTGAATGTTTCATTCCATGTCTGTAAGGTACATAGAAAATAAGGGTATCATTTATTCTACAGAAACACTTTTGAAAATAATGTTACAGGAAAGGAGGCAACTCCTTGCATGTCAGATCCAAAACTGCATCTTCAGGTATGGAAAAGAAAAAAAAAATCATTGTGCATAGTGTGTCTGTGTGATAGGAGCCTGCAGCTGAATGAACAGGTAATCCTGTGACCCCTTTGCTGCTTGGTGGTTTTTCAGATCACAATCAAATTTAGATTGGCTATTAGGAAGAAATGATTTTTTGTGAGGGTAGTGAGGGACTGAAACAGGCTGTCCAGAGAAGCTGTGTATGCTCCATCCCTGGAAGTGTTCAAGGCCAGGCAGAGAAGGATGACACTGTCCTCTAGGGATGGTATGGATCACTGCCTCTTCAGAGGTGATGTGGAATGGACACAGCTTTCTGTGTGATAGGAGCCTGCAGCTGAATGAACAGGTAATCCTGTGACCCCTTTGCTGCTTGGTGGTTTTTCAGATCACAATCAAATTTAGATTGGCTATTAGGAAGAAATGATTTTTTGTGAGGGTAGTGAGGGACTGAAACAGGCTGTCCAGAGAAGCTGTGTATGCTCCATCCCTGGAAGTGTTCAAGGCCAGGCAGAGAAGGATGACACTGTCCTCTAGGGATGGTATGGATCACTGCCTCTTCAGAGGTGATGTGGAATGGACACAGCTTTTCCATATATCAAATTTCACTGTGAATCTATTAAGTTATCAAGGAATTTGCTGATCTTTCCTGTGCAGTGAGGCACAGGTCCCACCAGCCCAGCTCAGACCCACACCTTGTGGTTATACCTCCCTGCAGTCTTGGCTTCTGGTATCAGCTGTGCCACTGGAATAGAGTACAGAGACACAAAAGCTGAAGAAAAGAGAAATCCTCATTCTCCTTCCCTGTATTTCTAGGTCTTGGTGTCACCATCACCTAAAGTTGGGCCCTGAAAACAGGTCAAATGGAGAGAAGATAATTTCCTTTTCTCTCCCCATCATTCCTGGATCTTGATATCAGCTGAGGGACAGCAACCAAGAAATAATTAGCAGCAGCTTCCTATGCCCCTCTCAGCTGTAAAGCACCTGTGCTTTAAACTAAAAGTGAGAAGTAAGTCAGCTTTCCCAAGGGCTCAAGGGTTTCACAACCTAGGCAGGGACCTATTGCAGTGTGGATTTAGGAGTTCCCCAGTCTGATCAGTACCCAGATCTTAACTTGGATCCAGGCAAGACATGTAGTTTAAGCATATAAAAAATCTCTACTGAGATGCCACCAAGGATGTCCTAATATTTGTTTCCATGGTCTCCTGAGCTTCCTAAAATTTATTCAACTCCTGAAGGAATTCTGCTGCTGGCACTCTATTTAAACTCTGTAGAGATTCTAGTGGGGTTACATGATCACTCAAATATCAAAGATTGCCTTCACTAAGGAAGTTCCTGAGGAGACAGCTCCCATCCCAAGGTGCCACCCAAGCCAGCCACCCTTCTACACCACCTCCACAGTGCACCCACAGACATGGGAAATGTTTGTGTTGCTCATAGAGTCATAGAATCACAGAATATCCTGACTTGGATAGGATTCACAAGGATCATCGAGTCCAACTCCTGGCCCTGCACAGGACAGCCCCAAGAATCCCCCCCTGTGCCTGAGAGCCTTGTCCAAAAAATTTCTGAACCCTGGCAGGTTTGGGGCTGTGATCACTGTCCTGGGGAGCCTGTTCTGTGCCCGATCACCCTCTGGCTGAAAAATCTTTTCCTAATTTCCAACCTACACCTTCCCTGGCACAGCTTCATGTCCTTCTCTCAGGTCCTATCTCCATAATTCTGGGGAAAACCAGTCAGGACCTAAGGGTGAAAATCTGTGCTAAGTCAACAGATAACGCTCAAATCCAGCACGTAAATCCCGGCAAGCCCTTCCCTTGATTTCTTGCTTTCATGCAAATCCTGACCAGCTCCTGGGGAAACCTCACTGGGATGTGGATGTCGAGACTGATGTGCCTCTTGGTGAGGGCCTGTCCACACCTCTGATGCCGAGGAAGCTTTGCTCTGGATGCCCACTTTGAAGTTGAGCTGTGCTTTCATTCGAAACAGAGCTGGGCGGCTCAGCTGCGGAGCAGAAGGAATTGCTGCTCCATGGCTGGTGGACAAGCTTGGGGAGACGTGTTAACAGCTGCTAATGTGCTGCAGCTCTGATTTCAATTTCAGGGCATTGTGTTTTTTAAAAAAAAATCTTTTTCTTCTAAAAAATCAGACATTAACAGTTAATAACAAGGGAGTGTTTCACCGGTTTCGCTTTTGACATAATGGAGCAGGAGGCTTGGTGAACAAGGAAAGGCTCCATAATGCAACATCCTAGTGCTGACACGGAGCAGAGAGCAGATGAAAAAGCCCCTACTCTGCCTTTAATTTATAGCACATTTTATTACGTGACACAGATTTAATAAGTGAAAATATAAACATCAGGGTAACAATTACAGAGGAAGCAAAACTTGGAGCTCACGTCAACGTATGAGGAACCAAGATTGCATCCAGAGCCTCTTATTTCTTCTGGCACTCTCCTCTCTGGGTCTCAAGTGCATTCTCCCCACCAGAGCCATGAGGCTGGGTGGTGGAGGAAAGCTCTGTGATTGCTTCATTGTGTTTCTGTTGGGAGAGGCAACACGTGCAGAGGAATTTCTGCAGACACTCACTTGTATGGTGAAGGGTTGGAGTAAATAAGACTTCAGCACCAGTGAAAAAGGTTTTGAAACCTTTGAAGGCAGGTGATTTCTTTTTCAATTAATTTCAATGGGATAATCGAAGAATGATTGCATCCACACATTAAAGGTGTTGAGTGGATAGTGGACATCAGTTAAAATGCCACAGATAAACAATGTGTGTTGAGTGGATAGTGGACATCAGTTAAAATGCCACAGATAAACAATGTGCCTGCACCCACCAGGAAAAATTCTCAACAATAAGCAGGAAAATAGTGTATAAGAGATGACCTTGCATCTGTATTTGTTTTAGAAGGGCTGTTGCTGTCTTGCAGATCTGGTGAATTTCAAGGAAGTCACAGAGTAAATAGATTCAGAAAAAATTTATATAAGTCATTCAGGATCTGAAAAATGGATCTGATAGTGAAGCTGCTTACTTTGTCTATGGGGAAACTAAGGAGGGATTTAAACTGTATCTACATGGTGGAGCTGGCCTGTCTCACCCTGGGCTTTTGCCAGGTGTCCTCTGCTAGACCCCTGTGCCCGTAGCCAGCCTTGGGAAGCCCTCTGAGATTCACCCAGAAGGTTCAGCCTGCCGCCCTGAGCTCCAACGTGAGCCATGGGCAATGGCTTCTGAGCTCACAGCCAGCCTGGGAAGTGACTCTCCACTGCTTTGCCTCTTTCAGCTGCCTTTTCCCAGCTGTGATCCCTGATGGGGAATGGTGCTGTTGGCTGAGGCTGGGTTACAATCACACACTCCTCCCTAGGGGCAGGAATAAGGTGGGAAAGGCTTTCATGTAGAGAAGCACCAGGAACTCTCCTGTTTCTCATCTGAAACTAGAGCCTGACTCTGCAGTTTCTGCCTCTGCACAGTTTTGGGATATTTCTGTCAGCTGGTCTGGCTGCAGACTCTGGTCTCACACAAAGGTAGCATTTGCTGATGATTGCTGCATCCCTGTGAGCCAATGCCACCTGCCTCTCAGCTGACATTTGTGGATTCTTAGGATAACAGGCCAGATCAAATGTTTTCTCAAATGAAATTTAGGGGCCCCAACCATGGTCTGAAGGTACCACTCAGGACAAGCAGATCACATCAGAAAGTATCTTCTGAAGTTATGGCAAGCTAGAATGTCTTGAATTGGGACTTGAAAGTGTTCTAGGCAAAAACTTGGCACATCTTGTAGGCGTGAGACTTACCCTTAGGTCTGTATGACCAAGGCTGTGATGGCTCCTGCAGGACTGGATGCTTGGGTGATTTCCCAGAAAGCATTTTCCAGTCCCCATACAAAATGGACAAATCACTGCATGAAATTCTATGGTCTGTAGTGTCCAGCAATCTAAATAGATGGTCCAAATGGCTCGTTCCATCTGGTCTTCAAAACTGTCACTTCATACTGTCATAGTCTAAAAATAAAAAGCCTTGAATTTCCCCCTTTCCATTCTGCAGTGAATGCTTGGAAGGGAGAAGGAGACTGGATCTGATTTGGATCCAAGGGACAGGTTAGAAACAAAGTAATAAGAAGCATTGAAGTGAAAATGAAGAGTAGCCAGATCACTGAATTTTAAAAGAAAAACAAACACACAATAAAGCAATACCTCCATTCTTTGGCCCAGCTCCTACTCCAAACCACCTATCACATCTCATTAGAACAATGTTGAGCTCTTTGGAAAAGAGGTGCCTGCCTAGGATCCACTTTCAAAGAAAACTGCTGGGAGTTTACTTAGAGATGAAGAAAAAAAAATTAGAGCTTTTATAAGAACCAGAGAGAGTAGAATTCCTCACTCCAAAGCAATTGTTATATTTTAAATATTCTATTAAAGAATCCATTTTCTTCTCTTTCCTTAAATGGCTGGGGATAGGTTTCAATGTACATCTTGAATTGGACTTCGCAGCGTTAGGATTTCCAGTGGCATTTGGTTTTGATAAACCTCCTTTTTTTTACTTTTTTTCTTTTTTTTTTTTTCTTTTTTTTCTTTTTGCCTTGAAGCAGTTTGTTCTCTTGGCAAGAATACAGAGACTGGCAATTGTAACTCACTTCTTGTTGCCAGCAGTAAGGAAAGCTTGAGGTCCTCTTTTTCAGCTGTGGCACGTTTGGATGTTTGGAACTAGGGCAGTGAACAGAGGGGGAAAGGAGGAGGGAGAAGAAGAGGGGAGAAAAAAAAAGGACCCTAAATCTGTTCTTTTCTCTACTATAAATTACAACCCTGCTTTTTTAATTTCCTTTTCCAGCACAATGTTATTCATTCACCTCCAAAATAAACAGGGGACTTAGAGAGCGAACAGTTTGGGAGAACAAACTGTCCTCTTTTCACAGTCTTTACCTGTCAAGAGCCTGATTAAACACATATATGCTGATGCAAGTATGGCATGGTGGGAAGCTTCTGCAACTCAAGGGTGGACACAAGGCTAATCCTGAAGTTCTGAGGTCTTCAGAGAACTGATGGGTTCTTGTTCAGCTGAGCTACTGAATGAGGCTAAAAATATGTTGGTTTTTTTTTTTTTTTTTCCCTGTAAAGGCTCTGATTTTCAAACACAAAACCTTTGAAACCAGCTTGGAAGAGATTGTGAAGAAAGACTTCCCAGTTGCTAAGCCTTTTGAAATCTCTCATTTGGGATGATAGACATTTTCCTTCATGAAAGGTGAATTGGGAGTTAGTAGTCCTTTACTAAACTCCAGTCCATTCTAATTCTATAACTGTGTGTTTACTGTTTCTGTTTGGCACAACAGGCCAGTCCTTTCCGACACAAATTCATGGATCTTCCAGAGTGGCCCCATGGAGGGATATGATTATATGTTTCCTGATGAGGAAGTCAGATGTTCCTGCTTCATAATTTTTATTTCCTCAGTAGATTTCCAGCATTTCCTTTAAGGAGTCTCTGTGGTCTGGACTAAAGCTAAAAGCTTTAGTAGAGGTAAAGCAGGACTCATTTCCCACAGGTCTTTTCCCATCCATTCCCTGGCCCATCTCCCACCCATCCAACACTCTCTCACCCACCTACTGACTTCTAGAGTACCTACAGGGGTAAAATTCATTGCACAGTTGCTAATCACAATTAGCCACCAGACTTACAGAGCAGGCTGAGGTGGAGGCTGTCAGCTCTGTTTATGACTCCACTGCTGAATAATTTATTAACCTCTTTGACATCTGACATACATGAGAAAATACAACTCACAGCTGGGCTAATGAGCACTCCCTAAGCCTGGTACTCCAGCAGCAACCTCGCTGGTGGTGGTGGCAGGTTTGGGAGACACCCACAGGAGGCAAGAGAGACCCGACAGCAAAAGCTCTCAGTGTCAGAGAAAGATGCACAGACAAATACACTTTCAGCTGAAGGAGAAAAAAAAGAAAAACACAGGGGAAACCCACCTACTTTTTGTCCATTTACTGTTTACACTGGGCTCACCTAACATTTTGAGGTAATTTTCTGGAGTTTTCTTTCTTACTTGCATGTAAGTGACTGGAAAGGTTCTGGAAAACTTTTAGATGATTCCTGTTTATATAAGTGTGCTGTTGTTGTTGTTGTGTGTTTCTTTTTTGTGTTTATGTTTATTTATAAATAATGATGGAATACAAAATAATGACTGGTTTGTGGAAAAATCATTGGGAAGTTTTTCTGCATCCATTCCCAATAAAGCAAAAAACAGGGGAGTTTGCTGAGTCCTTTTCATGGGCAACAAAGTCAAAATGCAAAGAAATACTTCTGTTTACAGCATATAATCACCCTAAGAAATTCCCTGCCACAGGAAATTATTGGGGTAGAGTTGAAGAAGGTCAGAGAGATACTTTTATAGGCTTGAATGTTCATGTGAAGAAGCAACACACATTACATACTTTTCTCACTGGCCAAGAAGATTGGTCAAATATTATGGGAATTCAAAATAAATGGCTACCATGCAAAACCTTTAGTGTAGAAAGGTGACAATTTTCACACTATGGTTCACTGTGCAGCATTTAAAAAAGAACTGGCAGCCTAATCAATGTGCATTGCTATCTGGAAACACACATTTTAAAGACCAACAAGTTCCAGAGTGATACAATGATACTTTAGAGTTATGCCAATGTGTGCAAGAATTTGTAGTATCTTTTCAGAGATTTAGCCTTAACTTTTCTCACTTCTTTTAGTATATTTTTACTAACAGTAGTAGCTTCCCCTCTTTTCTTTCTCCTTCTTTGTGGAATACCATCTTAACCTGTTCAAGGTCACCATGCAGGAGTGATATCACAGCCACTCATTCTGTACTTGAAAACTGTGAAACATTTGGAGGCAGGCCTGTAGCTGGGGTTTTCAAGAGTGATTTTGAGTGTTGCAGTTTGCTGGAGGCCAAACCCAAGCCATTTCCCAGGCATTCAAACTCAGGGCACTGAGCACACTTTCCTTGAAAATTGCCTGCTCTGCTTTATCTCCAGCACAGCCCCTAGAAATGATGCACTAAAAAGGAACTCATCACTTCAGGAGAGTCCTATTTCCTCAGATAGGATTTTCCACAGAAGCGATTTGCTTTGATTTTTATTAGCCCTCAGGGCAACATGGAGAATGCAGCGTGGGTATACCCCACCACAGACTGCACAGCCTGGTATCCCAAGGGTACCGGCCATCCAAAAGCACCTGGGAGTGCAATCATCTCCTCATTGCACTGCTGGAAGTCACCCTGCCTGCTCTTGGTTAGGACCAGTGACTGTCCAAAGAGTGTCCCTCCATGGCCTGGAATCAGGACCTTGCAGGCACTGTGTCCAACAGACAGGATACATCCAGCATCCCTTTGAGAAGATTGGGAGGTCATGCTACAGACAGGCCAATATCTGTCAACCTGGCTAGGGTTTAGATAAGACAGGATATTAGGAAGAAATTCTTCCCTGTGAGGGTGGTGAGGCACTGGCACAGGTTGTCCAGAGAAGCTGTGGCTGCCCCAACCCTGGAAGTGTCCAAAACCAGATTGGACAGGGCTTGGAGCAATCTGGGATAGTGGAAGGTGTCCTGCCCATGGCAGGGGAGTGGAACTGGATGATCTTAAATATTCCTTCCAACTCTGCCCAGTGCCTGTCCCTAAGAATTCCTATGAATCACTTGAAAGAGATACTGAAGTTACACTGGGGCAGAAGGTGTCTGAGCACCATTATGAACCTGCTGCCACCCATCACCTCCCTTCCCTGGCAACCTCACCCTCATCAGGGTTAAACATTCTGGTGGTTGTGAGTACCTTGTTTGAGTACTGAATGTTTGATCTCACTGCTGCTCCCACCAGGGGCAGCACAAATGGATATTTTAACAAACAAAGCCCAGCAGAAAAAGACTCAGACTGGAGTCAATTAAAGACTGCAGTGGACTGGAGCCACCAGACGTCATTCTCCATCACCACATCTCTATTGGTACTTTACATTTCAGGAATTAATTTAGGAAACCCAAACAATAATATTCTCTTTAGGGATTAGTTGGCTGCAGTCCTGCATATCTTGTGGGCTGACCCAAAAGTGTGGCCTACAGCCCATACAATGTCTCATCCTCTTGGTCTGTGTCTGAATCAACCTCCCCACATGAAAGCATTTGCAAAGGAGACTGCACCTCTGGGTTTATGGTGGGAGATGTCCTTGGAGGATGAGAAGCAACTGCAGAAAATTGACAATGAACCAGACAAGTAGGCCCAAGTACTGAACATCAGTTTAGCTGATTCCTTACACCCATCCCACTGCCAGTGGTTCAGATTGGCTGTTCAGTCTCAGTCACTAAAGTTTCACAGGAGGACACAACCCTCGCTCTTTCACCTTGCTGGCTGTGTAACAATTGCTGTACCATGAAATGACTCCTCAAGTTTGCCAGAGTCAAGATTCCCTCAGAAAGCCTGATTACAATACTAATATCATGGAATCATAGAATGGTTTAGGTTGGAAGGGACCTTAAAAATCACCTCGTTCCACCCTCCCTGCCATGCCAGGGACACCTTCTACCATCCCAGGTTGCTCCAAGCCCTGACCAACCTTGCCTGGAGCACTTCCAGGGAGAGGGCAGCCACAGCTTCTCTGGACACCCTGTGCCATGGCATTAGCAACCTCAGAGGGAAGAATTGCTTCCTCATTACTTCTACTTTAATCTAAACCTATTCTCTGTCGGTTTAAAAACATTCCCTGAATGTTTCCAGTTCATCAGTTTCTTATGGGAGCAAAGGGATGAGTGTTCAGTTTTGTGAAAACTTCTTTCAGAAGTCAGGTCTACTAGAATTTTGGGAAATTGTTGAAATCTCACTGAACTGATAAGACACAAGTGAAAGATCATCAAGGTTTTTCAGAATTACAGGAAGATAACATTTATAGTCCTTCCCTTGTCCATTGATGTAGTCAGTGCTCCTCTCCATTAAAAATCTTCCTTCCATATCTTTAGGAGTCTGATGAGGTTCATAAGTTCAGGTTCAACCATTCTGAGTTTTTATTTCAAACAGTGGGATTTTTCTCAAGCTTTTGGTGTAGTGCAGCAATTAATTTGTCCTAAATTTATGTGTTGTTAAATTTACAATTCTTTCTTTCTTGTGTTCTTATGCTAAGGATGGGGCTTCTCCAAAATAGGATGAGGGAAAGAACCACATCAGAATGACATTAGAGATTAACCAGAGTCCTGCCTCTGGAGGATTTCAATCAATTGGGAGTGACATTTATTTGACCAAGACAAAAGTCCTGTGGCTCTGATTTCATTGTCACACAGCAGCACAGATCTGGAAAAACTAAGCAAGGAGCTGTTTAAACTGAGATTATAACAGGTCCTTTTTTCTTGTCCCTTTGGAACAATAAATTGGCTTAAAATACAAGACGATACCAAATGCTTATTACTCCTGTGGAGAATTAATGAACCATGGCATCCAAACTATCGAGTGGTCAGACCATATGTTACTAGAAATGGTGGATGCTCTGTATTGGTTAGGGATGTTATGCATTTGTGATTAAGGCTGTGAAACTTAACCAATAAACACAGCTGAGAAATGAGCATAAACAGTCAATCCATATGAGGGAAACTGCTCACGTGAAGTAAATGTAGCAAAATGCAATTTAATGAGCCTTGTAGAGAAGACTTGCTACATCCAAGAAACTTTCCCACAAACTAATATTGGCTGAGACCAGCTGCTTATCAAAATAATCCGTGGTCTTACTGGACAGGGGTTCTATACACGGGGAGTGTAAGAGACGTCTGACAGTAATAAACTTATCACCCTTGGGATATTTGCTGCTGGCAATAGGGATCTTCCCTGCTACAACTTGTAGGGCCAGGAAGCAGGGGTCAACTGCAAAAAAGATCGTGGTGCAGGTCCTGCCTCTTGAGTGGCACCAGCAAGCCCAGTCACTGTTCTGTGCCTCAGTTTACCCATCACTCTAATGTGATGCTAATACATACAGCTTCCTGGGTTTAGTTAACATGCTAATGAATATCTAAGCATTTAATCTCATGCATTCCCTCAGATCAGAACAAAGCTTCTCATCACAGTGAGCACCTTGGGGTCCTGGATGAAACACCTCTGAGTGCTTACAAAATTTTGGTGGAGTTCCACCAAATATGAATAGAATCATAGAATCACAGAATGGTTTTAATTGGAAAATATCTTAAAAACTATCTAATTCCAACCTCCTGTGAGGGGCAGGGACATATTCCAGGTTGCTCCAAGCCTTGTCCAGCCTGGCCTTGAACACTTCCAGGGATGGGACATCCACAGATTCTCTGGGCAATCTGTGCCTCACCATCCATACAAGGAAGAATTTCTTCCTAATATCTAACCCTGTCAGTTTGAAGCTATTTCACCTTGTCCTGTCAGTTTGAAGCCCCTGTCCCAAGCCCTTCTCCAGCTCCCTTAGACCTCTTTTAGGCACTGAAAGGGGCTCTGACGTCTCCCTGGAGACTTTTCTTTTCCTGGGGAACACCCCCATCTCTCCCAGCCTGTTTCCAGAGCAGAGGTGCTCCAGCCCTGCAAGATCTTTGTGGCCTCCTCTAGACTCACTCCAACAGATCCACGTCCTTCACGTTCTGGGGATCCCAGAGTTGGATTTGGTACTCCAGGCATGGTCTCAGAAGAATGGAATACATAGGGAGAATCCTCTCCTCAACCTGCTGGCCTTTGGGTGCAGCACAGAATACATGGCTGGCATCTAAATTCAACACTGGGGAAAGCTGTGAGTCAAACATGTCCTCAGGGTATGTCTCAGCACTGTCCCCAAGCCATCATGGTCCCAAAGGAGCACACCTCATGCCAGCCCAGCAGCACTGTCCCTAAGAAGAGATTGAGCCCTCCACTCCTGAGGGAGCAGTCTCAGACTCACTGACAGACCTGTCTGAGATAGCTGGTGCACTGATTTCCCTGAGTATCCTGATTTTCTCAGGATGTTTCCACGGGTAGTAAAAAAAAATTATGCAGTTAGAATCATAGAATAGCTTGAGTTGGAAGACATCTCTAAGGGACAACCTCCCTGAAAAAGAACAGGGACATTTTCAACAATACCAGGTTGCTCACAGCCCCCTCCAACCTGAACATTTGCAGTTCTTTGTGGGAACAAATAGCATGATGTGTGCTATGTACTGTTAAAGCACCTTTCAAAAATTACATCTGAGAGTTTTGGACAATTTTTCAAAACTCGCTGGACTGAGAAGAAATGAGCTGTAAGTGTAAGGCTGTCATGAGAGGCCTGCTGAAAGCCTGGTGGCAGCAAAGCTGAATTCCTGTTATATACACCAGGTTCCTTCTAACTCCTTTCAGCCTCCACTTGTTTATTATTCTTCCCTGGTTTACAAGCTCCAAAGAGACTTGACATAGATTATTATACACAAGAAGGCTCAATGCATCTTGAGATGGATTATTTCCTTCCTTCAAGCTAGGAGAAGGCTGGAGTTGCTCATGATTTGGTATCTTTTGACATTTCACTGCAAAAGCTTACTTTTAGCACAGTGAGGCTGCAGTGTGGTGCAGTCTGACCAGCACAGGCCCATTTACCTGCTGGCGTCTCCAGCACTCTGGTCCATAATGGGGTTTGCTGTTGCTGTCAGGCCTTACATCTGGTTTTGGTGTTTAGAAAGTGCTAATTTTGACCTACAAGAGCACTGAGAGTTGTTACAATGCCCATTCCTGTGAGGTGGCCTCATTTTGCACAAGAACCAAATGATGAAGGATAAGCAGCAAGAGAAAAGGATAAAAAAAGTAACTGGAAAAGGCAAGCAAAATACTGCTGAGTTGTTTGACATGGTTTATTTATTTGTTTGCTAAAGTAAATAATTTTTGAGGTATGCAATCAGTAAGCATTTGGAGGTTTGAAATAATATTTAGGCTCATGGATGTCTGAGCCATTTATTGAGACCTTCAGGGCTCAGATTTCTGGACAAATGGATCTGTCTGAGTCTGCCTGTATTTCACATACAAAGTGGGAAGCTTCAGTTTTTCAAAATGAAAACCCTCTTTTTGAGCATCAGAATTGAAGAAAATTGGTAGTATCAGATAGAAAATAAAAGCTTCACCAGGAAAGATTTGTTATTAGCATTTATTACAACTCTAATAGTGTGTCATGGCTAAGACAGCCCAACGAGGGAGGCTGCACCACAGACAAGGTCATTAGTATTGAGTCAGAGGCATACATGTCACATTTAAGTTACCCAGCCACCAAGATGAATTGGATCCTGTTTAATAAACAGGTTTTGGTAAGATTATCTTGATCTGCAAAATGATGTTCTTGAAAATTACATCTGAGTCTTACTGCACTGCGCTATCAGAGTCCAAGCAGATTGTTCTCCAGTGGTGCTGAGGTATTTTATGCACATATTCTGATAAAAAAAAAACCATAAAACAGGTCTCATTGCAAGTTAACATTTCCAGTGTACCATATAGAATTCAGCCTTCTGGATTATTCCATTTTCCAGTGAAGTACAGATTATAATACAGCATGTGTTCTGTTTTTAAAGCAATTATGCTTAAATATACTTGTTCTTCAGTTTAATTTTCCTTCTGAAAGCACAGCAGTCGTCTTCTATCAACAAATCCATTCCAGAATGTTTTGCTAGCAACTGTTGCTAGGGCTTTTTCCATCCAAATTGGAAGCTTGAGAGGGATATGATCAAATCTTGAGCATGGCTAAAGATGTTTGCCAGTAGCTAAAATACTGAGTGAGCAAAATATCTGCTCTTGGATGTTTTTAAAACAAGGAAAAGCCATCATAGCTTTAGGACATGAACTTCATCTGCTTGTCATCCAGGAAAAGCAGGAGTCACTCTAGTCTAGCAATGCTTTCAGACAGGAAAGGAAGCAGCTCTCTGGTCCAAGCAATCAATGGCCATAGGACAAGAATGACTGGAAGAAACCCCACCATTGGCATTATGTGACAGAACTGTGGTGTGGACTCCAAAAATGCAATTATAGAAGGTTTCTTCACAAAACAGAGGTCTACTCTTCGTGCCTTCTCCTGCATCCCCACTGCTGCCCTGGAAGACGTGACCTGGGGACAGTTTGGCTGTGGGTGCCATGTAGCCCTGGCTCTGTACTCAGAAACAAAAGCAAACTGTGTAAGAAAGTGGCAAAGCAGACACCTAGCCCCTAATGTTGAGGCAAGGCACCATTTAATTTTGATTTAATTGTTTTACCTTTAATTGTTTTACCAGTCACTGGAAACGTCTTGCTTTTTCCATTCTCACTTTTTTTCTCTCATTGTACCCTCATCCCATTGCAGGGGGTCAAGCAGAGTAAAAAAGCCTGTGCACAGTTGGTTGCCAAGATTTTGGGCTTGTCACCCAACCAGTGGATGACACACAAGTTCCTGTTCCTTAACCAGTTAAAAACAATAAAGATTGTTACTAGTCAGCATTTTAGCACAGCCCATTCTCTCTGTGCACACATGTCTACGTGATTCATGAGATCTGGATTGCTTCTGTGGTCTGCTCCAAGAGCTGTTTCAGGTGGCTCTGATGTTATCAGGAGTAGCTGGAGAAACAAAGGCCTTTCTACAGAAAAATTGGCAGGTAAGGAAATAAGGAAATTATTTCTAACTCATTTGTTTTAAGGCATATTTATCACACTCGAATCTAAACATATTGATTTATATTATGGCTTTGGCATCATAAACATTTGATAGGATTATTTATTAACATTGAGCTGTTCTTTTTTGGCTTTCCAAAACAAACTTCTGAGGAAATATTTAAACACACACACACACTACACAATTGCCTGACTGCAGCTCACCTCCTCAACACAACTGGATTGTATAAATATCCACATCTTCCATAAAGCATTCCTGCAGTCAGGGGTGCAGACAGATCACAGAATCAGGCTTCTGAGCTAAAGCTAAAAAAGGACCTGAGTGCTACTTCCAACTTGGTATTTTACAGGGATCCTTCAAATTCCTGTGGCCGAGGGCTATGAACGTTCACATTAGCGCTGGCAAAGCCCCGTGGGCCTCGAGTCTCCACCAGAGAAACTACACCAGCCTTGAATTTGTCATCCTGCTGAGCCCCCTGTGCCACATCTGAGGCAAAGCAGAGCTCTCAGGCTGCTCCTTCCTCGAGGACCTGCTCCAGGGAACACTGTATTTTGAGCGCAGTTATTGTACTTCTCTGGGCACAGATGTTATGCTTGGCTTTTCCCAACCAGAAGAAAGTAATGGAACTTTCTAATCCTGCCACGTGTGCCCCACCATACCCCACAGGCCAGTGACTGAGCTGGACAGGTTTACTGCTCATTTGCCCATCCCAATGAAGAGATGCTCAAAAAACTACCCCAAAAGCCAAGTTGTGGGTTTAAGTTCCTCAAAGGAGTGTAGGGGATGTCTGAGAAGACAACTCTCCACGGTCTTCTTTCACTGTCAAAAAACCAATTCATTGTCCTGAGGGTTTCCGTAAAACTGGACCAGGGTGATGTAGGTACCTAATCTAGAAGAAGATTCAGAGCTGAATATCCCAGCTCAAGACTCCCAGATTGCCACAGAATCATAGATCACAGAATCATTAAGGCTGGAAAAGACCTCCTGAAAAAGAAGGTCAGCAAGTCCAACCTTCAACCAAATCCCACCAGGGCCACTAAATCGTATCACAAAATGCCACACCTATTTTTTTATTATTATTATTATTTTAATAATTAGCTTTTGAACACCATATCTTCCTTCATCCAGGACCACTAATCTCAGAGCCCTGAGTCTTGCCCATCTTCCTATTTTCTACGAGTTTCCCCAGATATTTTAAGCTCTCCTTTCTGTTTTGGGCTTATCCTATCCATTCATGTAATCTGCTTACAGAGATCCTGAGTGTCTGGTGCCTGGGACAGCCCGAGTCTGCACAGAGATCTAGTTCTAACTGACTTTTCCAAGAGTAGGAAGAAAGTGAATGTAAGAGCCAGGAATGGAAGCTAAGTTTCTTGTTTCATAAACTCCTGAGTTAACCACTTCTGTTCATAAGAATCAAGCACAAAAAGAGCACAACAAAGGGGAGTGAGAAGGAAAGCTTTCAAAGCACCAAGCCCAACGTCACCCATCCAGATTTCTTGAACGTCTTGTATTGCGAAACATTTATGGCTTTGAGCACTGCTGGAATTCTCTAAGCTGGTGCATAATTTTCCCCACAAATTTTATTACTGTAGAATTTGATTTTGTTGCCATTATGCATCTTGGTCAGCCCCACTTTTAGCCCCCAAGGCTGAAAAGAGACCTTAAACTCTAAGGGGACAGAAGGCTGCCAAGTGCAGAAACTTTTATTCTGTTTCCTTT
This sequence comes from Pyrgilauda ruficollis, assembly GCF_017590135.1. NCBI lineage: Eukaryota > Metazoa > Chordata > Aves > Passeriformes > Passeridae > Pyrgilauda > Pyrgilauda ruficollis. The sequence continues at coordinate 5,823,970 of NW_024527044.1, forward strand.
TCCTTGAAAATAAAAGGAAATGAGCAGATGAAATGCACATTACTCCCTCAGTTTTTTCTTTTTAATGAAATTTTCCTTCCCTTGTGGTTCTCACTTTTCCCTGCTGTAGTACCCAGGACAAGGTAACACTGACTATGAACCAGACCAAGTGAGAAATTCTCCCCTCAGATAATTTTCCTGCTAGAAAAGGCAGGTTTGCTCCTATCTGAATGGTTCCTGGAGGTGGGTTGGTTTTGGCAAATCTTGCAGGAGACCTAAACAAGAAGTTGCACTTGAAATTTGTGTATTTTCTCTTGGCTCAGAAGGATGCTTCTGACTTTTAGTTGCAGATTTAAGAAGGCTTGATGAGGACTGTGGTGCTCAGTGACCACAGTCTGTGGGTCTGTCAGAAAGGAAGTCTGGTGGCAAATAGGACTGGGTCTATATTTGATGAGGTTTTCTGAGGTAAAAAAAGAAAATGAAAGGATACCAAGATGGGCTTTTCCCCCAATTTAATATGCATGAAAGTAATTTCCACAGCAGTTGCTACAATGAGAGTCTACACATTTTTAAACAACCATCTACTCTAATTCTTGGGGAAGGAAAAATACCTAAATTAATAAACCCAACAGCAGTGAAGAAGAAGTAGTGTCCTGGCTTCTGATCAGAAAATGGAAAAAGATATATATAAAAAAGGTGGCTCCTGTAAAACATACGGGAGAAGGAAACTCCAGTAAACAAGACAAAACAGACCTAATTGGAAACAGGCCCCCTCAGCAGCATTCTGGATTGGAAGGCAAGTGGAGAGAATAGGAGAGCTGCAGAAAAGATTGGAAGAACTGAAAAACTCAAAGAAAACCAAGGGGAATTGAATAAAAACAACAGTCTGCTTATAAAAGTAAACAGAGGGGGAAGGGAGAGCATGCAAAGGGAAAACAGATGCACAGTGAGACAGTGCTCAAGAGACAGAGGGAGATGAAAGCTGTCTAAAACAAGAGGGGAAAAAGAGGAACAACCAGAAAATCCAGCAGAAATATTAGTAGCACTGCCTTGGTGACCTGAACACAGCAAGATGCCTCTGTTTGTACAGGCCCTGGGGAGGCTTTATTGTCACAGAAGGGTTTGCCATGAGGAGCACACTGAGGAACTGAAAATACAGTAATGTTGTCTTACTCAGGATTGATTTTAAAGTCTTCTCCCTTCTTTGTCTCAATCTTATAAATCTGAGATGGAACAGATGAGGAGAAACTCTGAAATTAGGTCAGGTGGAAGGTCTGGCTTCCCCCTAGAGGATCCAAAAAGGGTCCCATCCACCATCAGAAGCTGAGAATCCTCTTCCAGTGGGCTCTGGGTGCACAAAAATCCCATAGACTTGAAGCCAGGTCTACAGAATCATGATTTCCATGCATAGGTTAGGTTATTTGTGGGAGTAGGTCCTTTCTTCTAAATAGATGCACAAAAATAACATGTCACAGAAAAAAATCTGCTCTCTGGCTTCTGTGGAACCTGTTGGAAACCCACAGTGTTCTGAGTAGTGCAAACAAGAGCAGAAAGTGTTCTGATGTGAGAAGTAACTCTGAGCTTTAAATCATAAAGATTAGAGTCTTACAAGCTTATTCTGGGAAGCTGTGCAAGGAGGTTTAAAATATTGCTCTTCCAGCTGTCTGTCCTTGTTCTCAGGAAGCTCATTTTGGTGAGTCAGTACAAACTGGCTCACTTTTACCCAGATTGTATAGGATAAGGGGGAATGGCTTTAAAGTAAAAGAGGAGAGATTTAGATTAAATGTTGGGAATAAATTGTTCCCTCTGAGAGTGGTGAGGCCCTGTTGCTGTTGAGTCAGGGATGGAAGGAAAGACTCCAGTCTTCAGAAGGTGAGCAGAAGGTGTTCAATGGAAAGTGGCGCGTCTTTTATAACCCGACTCGCTAAGCTGAGACTTGATTGGTCTCAAAGGGAAAACCTCTCACACTGTTGGTGAACTATGAATAGCACACTCTGGAGAGTCATATCTATAAACAACAGGTGCAGAGAGATTATAATTGTTTTAATTCTTTTCTCTAAGTTTGCCAAGCTCAGCCTGGGAGAAATTACCTCTGTTCTTTCTTCAGCTGAACTGAGAATATCCACAAGGCCCTGGCACAGGGTGCCCAGAGAAGCTGTGGCTGCCCCATCCAAGTGTCCAAGGCCAGGCTGGACAGGGCTTGGAGCAGCCTGGGATACTGGAAGGTATCTTTGCCCATGATAAGGGATAGAATGACATGAGCTTTCAGGTCCCTTCCAGCTGAAACCTTTCCATGATTCTGTGATTCCATTATTCCATGATTCCATGGCTCTATGATCACAACAAGGCATAGTAGACAGAAAGGATCTCTTTTGCCAGACTCTGTGGCATGTGTTTGACTTGCCCCCTTTCAGAGTTCAGGGATTTCCAGAGCTTTGGATGAGTCTCATTGACAGCATTGGCAAAAGAGAGCAAATGACTTGGTCTGGAAGCCAGAGGAAAAACTCAATATCTTGCTCAGAATTATGATTTTGCGTTAGTGCTACAGCATTAAGTGATGCTGCTGTGTTATTCCCATGTAGCAACAAAAAGCAGAGGATTTATAGATCAGACTTTTATCTTCTTCCAGCCTTCACCTCTCCAGTTTGTCTCATTGACTTCAAAGGTTATGTGTCTATTAATAAAACAAACACTGCCAGGATTCATTCCTGTGCTTGGAAACTGACACTCTGGTTACATCCACCCTATTAAAATCTGTCAGCTTTAAAACTGCATCCATATTGGAAGTGGCCCCAGGAGTGTGCCTGTTCCTGCACTGTCCTTGGGAGCAGTGGGAGAGATACGGCAACCTGGCAAGGGCCACTCTGACAGGGAAACCATCAGGGAGATCTGTCCAAGGACCTAATGTGACCAAGATAAAGAGCAAACTGTCCTGTGACTGCTCATCTCTCTCTGTTAGTTCTCACTCTGCTGATACCAAAACCAATAGAAAATGGTTGTACCTGTCAGAAATACAGCCAAACCCTGGTACAATTTCCTTTAATTAAAAAAAAAAAAAAAAAAAAAAAAAAAAAGAGTCATTTTAAGACAAATCCCCAGAGACATATATAATTTCCTCACCTTGTAAAATTTCACTGGTTTGCCCTGAACTATGATGTTTGCCAGGAGAATTTTGGAATAAAATTAAATCTGTCCAAACACAAAAGGGGTAAATTTCCAATTTTTCCTTTCTGTTTTGTTCAGAGAAAGTAATGAGCTTTTTGTCAGGACAAAATTCCCTCATAGCCTGTCTCCTAGAAATGAATTTTTGGATTGCTTTTGTTAAAAGGAACAAACTCCACATCCAACAAATTTTTGGATTTAGGACATAGGTGTGGGCCTATTAACAAGTTAGGAATGCACATGATGTTAGGCTGAAGATCCAGACTTGCCCAAAAGTTCAGGGAGTGAGCAGATGTGTGGTTTTGGTTCAGCTCCATCCCTGGTTTAGAGGCAGTGAAGCAGTTTGGACTTTGCTGATAAAAGAAACTCGCACTTGCATCATTTTATGCTGGTAATATGCTAAATACACCCCAGCAGATTCATAGGGCAAGGAAGCATTTCAAGCATTGCAGTGAGTTAACTGAAAGGAACCGTAGGAAATATATACCAGAAGTTAATTTTTTCCAGTTCTTTTCCAGCTCTGCACCCTGCCTGCGCTAGTTCTTGTGCCGGCTGGCTTATTTTCACTCAGAGCTGTTTTGGAATTGTTATAAAACACAACTGGTGTGCCACAAGGACGTGGGGAGTCTCTTGACTTATATTTTGCAGATGTCCATAATTTAACTGGACCAGCAGGTGACCAGGATTCCAAAGTCACCTTATGACGGTGATCAGCTCATGAACATGGGCAGGTCACAGCAACACATCGAGCCCTGCCCTCGGCCACTTTCCATCAAGCCAGCCATGCATATAAGATGTTCTCTGCCTGAAATCTGTCCCTTGAGGTTGAAGTTCAAAATATAATAGTGCCTCCTGGCCCTAAAAATATGTGTCAATCTATCTAGGAGGTGGTTTTGCTTAAAGGTAAAGCAATCCAGGGAGTTTTCAGGTCTGGATGGAACAATCGGCGATTATGGAGTTTATCTCGACATTTATTAGTTGTTAATGGCAGTGCTTCCAGAGAGCTAAGCACATTCCAGGCAGCCACACAGCATCTTTGGGCTGCACCACCTGGTAGCTCAAGAACATGAAAATACTAAAGGAAACAGCAACAATAAAAAGGTGCTTTTAAAGTGGGGGGTTTTCCCTTTGTCATTAAAGCTCATTTGAGTTCCTGCTTGTCAGAGGGTGGCAGTTTCTCAGAGGTGGAAATATCCATAGGGAAGGGAGCTGAAGGATGACCTGGATGGGCATGGTGAGGTCAGCTGGAGCCTGGGCTTGACCCTCTGATGGTGTAGGGAATCCCATAACCAACAAGGATTTTTCTATAATCTGGACAAAAAACCCTACTGCTTGGACAAAGAGCCTTGGTAACAGTGACAGAAGTTGTGACCAAGAAGGACCAACGCCAGGGGTGCTGGGGTCATCTGTGATGGCTGGTGATCCTGAAACCATGGGAATACAGCAGCTCCTTTTCCAGTAGAAAACCAAAATCCTGAAAGGCTGACATCCTTTTGGGCACTCCTGCCCATCAGTGTCCCATCCGTGGAAGCAAGGATGGAGGAAGGATTTGGATGTCCCTTGGCTCTGCCCAGTCTGATAAACCACAGAAAAAAAGAATTCTAGAGTGTCTTGGGCCATAGAGACCATAGAGACCATCTTGTTCCAGACCCCTGCCACGGCCAGGGACACCTTCCACTAGACCAGATTCCTCAGGGCCGTATCCACCCTGAAATCCCAAATGACATCCTGAGACAGAAGACCATTACATGGCAAAGTGAAGTCACTGAAACTCATTTTTGGCTTCTCCAGCATGGACTGAGTCATTTCTGAGCAGAGCTTTTCAAGCTATTCTTTAGCTATTCTCCTGGGGGCTCCCATGTCACAGGACAAAACCTTTTCCCTTCTTCCAGGAAGTTTCTTCCAGCAGATAAGAGAAAATTCTCATTGCAGTGACTCTCTATGGCAGAGACATAGCGAGATGGATGGCATGAGGAAAAGATCAGGCAGCTAAACATATCACTTTAGTATTTCAATATGTACTTATTGATTTGAGGGGAGCCTCCTAAGTCCAGAGCCTGAAATTCAGCTCTGAATTCTTATCTACCTGACTTGTGTGGGCCTTTAACCTGTTAGGGCTTTTCCATTTGGAAAGCACCAGTAACAATACCAGGTAGCCTCAGTAAATGCAGAAAATGCCTCCATGAAGTAATGTGCAGATCAGAGATAACAGTATCAATGTCCAGAAATTGCAAAGGACTCTGTAGAAATTATTTTAAATTATAATGTATTACTTTCTTAGGGTAATCCCATATTTCAGAGTTATCTCACACCACACCCTGTGTCTCTTGAGAATAAAGCAGTGGCAACAAAACCCAGATCAGATCCTGATACACAGATCTCTGCCATTTCTAATAAACTTTAAAAGTTATTTTAATTGTTTATACACATTTATTTGCAATAAAGCAGACTGCTGCCAGTGCACATCCTCTAACAGACCCCCAAATACTGAATTTCTCCACATAGACAAATTCCTTTTAAGGAAATTTATAACTGCATAGGGTTAACCACCTGTGGCTGCTCTGAGTGCACGTGCCACAGCACAAGTATGCTGAAAGGGGCCCTGGATAAGCCCTTCTCCAAAGATGAACCTGTCTGCTTCCCTGGGTGAAGGCAGCAGCCACTGCTGCTCAGAACTACTGCTCCAGGCTGCTTCCAAACTGCCAAAGGCACTGGTTATCTCTCTGTGCTCCTTTTAATTGCAGCCATAAAGAGCAGCAGATAATCCCAGATGTGTCAGCCCAGATCCAACATCACCTTTTGGGCCCTAAATCCAGTCTGTTAAGAAGGCAGGAGCCTAAAGAGGCTGCTGAGTCTGGGTTGGGGCACTCCCACTGAACAGCACAGCAGCCCCAAAAGGGTGGAAATGGCTCAGCTTGAAAGTTTTACAAGTGCTTGGGAGGAATGGGGGCTTGTGAGAGCCAGACAAGATGCCTGGGAGCTCAAACAATGCTGAGTGTGGCTCCAAAAGCACTCCCTGTGGCCAGCCCATCCTTTCAGCACAGCCAGAGGTTGCCCACATGTCTTTAGAGCCCGTTGCACGCCCCGCGTCGCTCTGACTGTGCACAGCAGCTGAGAGCTGAACAAATAACCAACTGCTGCTGTGCTGGATGGGGGAACATCCTGGTGCTCCTATGGCATTCCTTGTCAAGTTTTCAGGCTCAAATGGATCCCACATGGGGGGAGTGCATCGGGCTCTGTTGGCAGGCGGGAGATTTGGAGGCTGGAGCACTCCCCACCTCCTGCTCGTGGAAACAAAGCATCTTTTATGTCTCCTTGCAACCAGGACAAGGGGCTGGAATAAATAATTAAGTGACCCAGCCACACCCCTGCTATTATAACAAGCAGCTGGAGGGCCACCAAACCCAGGCACCGTGCTCGTCAAACAGGCGCTTTCCCGCTTGCCTTTTATTGGGATTCACTGGTGGCACTCTGGGGGTTTGTCGCTTCTTTCTTTGCCTCCTACTGTCCAGAGACACTACCAGTAAAACCCCAAGGCAATATTAAAAAGGGGAGGCTGGGCTGGCAGCCAGCTGTTGCTGCCAGATGTGCCTGTGAGCATCGCAGAAAAAGCCAATTTAGCCAATCCAGCCTCCTCGCAAAGTGGCCCATTGTTCCATGGGGCACAACAAGCAACTGCAGGAGGTTAAATAAATCCCAGGGCACAACTATTTCAGGCTGGAGAAAGCTTCCAGAAAGGTGCTTATCGCTGCAAAGAGAGGCTGGGGAGCTCTCCAAGCAAATAGTAGGTGTTCAAATACCGGCACTATGGCAACAAAAATAAACTTTTTCATTTTTAAGCTCACCTGGAAGATAATGGGAGTGAAAAGTGCATTTAAAGGATCAAAGTGAAGTTACCCATGTATCCAGGTGGGATGGGGTTGACCAAAAAATCATAGAATTATAGGACGGTTTGGGTTGGAAGGGACACTGAAAGATCATCTAGTCCAATCTCCTGCAATAAGCAGGGACATTTTCAATGAGATCAGGTTGCTCACAGCCTTGTCCAACCTGGCCTTGAATGTTTCCAGGGATGGGGCAACTGCCACCCCTCTGGTGCCAGGACTTACACAACCTTGAAGATGAAGCAGGGTGGAGCCAAAAGTAGATGCCCAAGCATTTTGCTGATGTTTCAAAGTCCCCCTCCCTCCATCCTTCCCTCATCTGGAGTCTGTGCTGCCCCCACAGAGGTGATGCCCACTGCAGCCCACAGGGACTCTATCTCGAGCCGCAGCCTCAAGGAGCAGCAAAGAGATGACTTTGGTGATGTCCTGTGAACCAGCTGCTTTTCTGGGCCTGCTGCCTCTTCTCCTGGAAAAGGAGAGGCAGAGCTGGGGGGAGGATGCTCCAGCTGGGAAGGTGGGGAGGGTGAGAGGAAAACCATGAGGGAAGTGCCTGAGCAATTTCACAGCAGAGGCAGCGTATGAAGCTGCCTCGGTTCGTGGTCTGCACTCTGGGGTCTGTCTGTGGGAAGCCTGCAGGGTGTTGCAACCTGCCAGTGCCAATAAACATCACCACAAGACCAGAGGAGCTCAGGGCCTGCAATATGAAAGGCAAAGAGAGGAAAATTAGAAGCAAAAATATGAAGTTAATAAAAATCCTTCATCCAATCAGACTCTAAAGAGAGCACAGCCATGGGCTGGAAGGAGCAGCCGAGCGCTCCAAGACCTCACTTTGCTTAATTACCTAATAGCTTGCAGAGCTCCTCCAGCTTTATGAGTTGCACATTTACGTGCAGCTGTCCTGCCTTGCAGGAGCCATGGTAGCTGCTGGGGGGTGTCTCTGCCCGTGCCCCCTGCCTGCATGCAGGGCAATGGGGCTCCATGGCCCAGATGCTCCACATCTCAAGGTTTGAAATAGGTAAATCCCTTTAGGTAAATAATCTTTCTTATAAACGATATAATTTGCCTACTAAAGCGGAGAAAATCCCCCTCCCTGCTGTTTGCACAGCAGCTCCTCTGGGCGGTTTATCTGAGCCCCTATTCCCAGGACACAGGGTTGATGATTTCATGAAGATCAGGAATTGTGCCTGTGGCTTGCTGGGGGCTGGCACAGGCCCTGCTTTGGTTTTCCAGCTGCAAGAAATCCCCTTCCCAGCTCAGCTCCTGGCTCCTGCTGGGAGCAGCTCCCAGAGCAGGAGGTGAGTGGGATGCTGGCATGGGGCTCTGAGCAGCTGAACGCATCCCCACTCACTGCAGGGGGGTTGGACTAGGTGACCTTTAAAAGTCCCTTCCAACCCAAACCATTCTCTGATTCTCTGGTTCTATGCTGCAAATTTTTTCCCCAGTGATGGGTGCATTTTGCAGGAGTGGAGGACAACGTATTCCCAGGATGAGGGCAGCACCCTGGACCCTGATAAGTAATGGGTTTGGGCACAGTAAATGTTTTATTCAGTTCCAGGTCAGCTGAGGCAGATCTAGTGAAGGTTTTCTCCAGGTTGGGCTACTGAGAACTGCTGAGGTGCGTTGCCTTGCCTTCCCTGTGTTGTGGGATCCCTGCTGCCTCCTGGGTATTTTGTCTGCAGGCTCCATCCCAGCATCCCAGTTTTGCCAGAGCCATCCCCCTGTGTCCCCATCCAGTGACTGAGCTGCAGGCTCGGGCATTTCAGGACTCCTGTGCTGACACCCTGGCACCAGCCTGTGCTGATGGCCAGGACAGCTCTGTGCAGGCACAGAAAGCCAAGCCTTGCCTTCAGCAGATGGTGAGGTGCCAGGAAGAATTCCCTGTGCTGAGAAAGGACTGCTTGCTCCCTGCTGTCTCAGCATTCCCAGGAATAAGCAGTGGATGAAGATGTCTCTAAACAACAAGAAATTCTTTGCATGATGCCCATGACTGCAGCACTTGAGCTTTGATTAACACCTCACTTAGCAGGGCAAAATATAAATGAACCACATGCAGCAGCGGTTGTCCAGAAGTCATTACCTCTGGGCTTTGGTCCCATCCTTTTTCTGGGGCAGGATGGTTCCCAGGTGGCCATGGAAAACCCTGATGGCTTTTTCAGGGCTCTGAAACCCAGAGGCCAGAAGTTACACGCACGGTTGACATGCAGGGATGAACATTGACCATCTAAAAGGAGCTGGGGGCTTACTGCTGCAGCTGAGCACCATTAACCCCACCTGGTCATTAATCCCCAGGAAATTGAGTCATATCACAGAACTGGAGGATAAATGGGCTGAGGGGACCTCGTGGGATCATCTTATCTGACCCTCTGCCATGTGACAACATCAGAGAGTCTTTGTTCCAACACCTTTTGGTGTTGCAAGTGAAAAATGAGGAAGGAGAGGGAAAGGAGGAGAAAATATAAAGTGCTTAACAAAAGCTGCAGTGATACTGAGTGCGTGCCCAGTTGTTGTTCCCTCTCAGCTGGCAGTCAGGTGAAGGCACAACACATGTGGGCCATGAAAATGCTCCAAGGGCTGGAGCTTCTCTGCTCTGGAGACAGGCTGGGAGATCCAGGGCTGTTCACCTGGAGAAAAGAAGGCTCTCAGGACATCTTAGAGCACCTTCACTGCCTAAGTGGGCTACAGAGAAAAGGAATTTTATCAAAGGCATGAGGTGATAGGACAAGGGGGAAGGGTTTCAAACTAAATGCAAAGATGTTTAGATTAAATATTACAAAGAAATTCTTCTCTGTGTAGGTGGTGAGACCCTGGCTCAGGTTTTCCCAGAGAACCTGCAGATGTCCACCCCTGGAAGTGTCCAAGGCCAGGCTGGACAGGGCTTGGAGCAACCTGGGATAGTGGAAGGTGTCCCTGCCCATGGCAGGGCATGGAAGTAAATGATCTTTTAGGTTCCTTCCAACCCAAACCATCTATGATTGATTCTGTGGCATCTGAAGGGGGAATATTTCTTATGGCACAAATTGTCTCAGTGAAATATTTGTGTTGAACATCTAATTTGTTCATTAGTAAGATCTTTCTGCTTTCTTCTTCTACTTGAAATAAATATAGCAAAATTTCAAATCAATATTGTGCCTTTAGCAGGTGTGTGAAAAAAGTTCACACAGATGTGTCTTTTTCTACATTTTGCAGCTCCATTTTCCAAATCTGGGCCTATTGAGAAATCATTTTATCACACCTGGAAAATATAAATAAAATAAACATTTTTTCATACTCATTGATATTTTTGAAATAGAACCTCTAAGGTTTCCATTAAATTCCAGTCAGTTTTAAAAGTAATGTAGAGAAGTAAAGATGTTCAGGATTCAGAAGAAAATTTCATATCACTTGAGAATAAAATAAAATAAAATAAAATTTCTATTCTGTAAATATTAAACAGAGAGAGAAAAAGTATCTTGTTTCCAAACTCTGTTTAGGAAACTTGATATCAGGATGTCACAGGAAGAAAAGACTATCCATGGCTTTTTGTGTTGCAGAAGAGCAAGATGGTAGATACTTGCTTAATTGAACATGTGAAAATATATGAATAATTTCTTCATAGAAAAACTTTTTATTAAGTCCAAATGTATAATCTGAGGCTGCAACTGATAAAGGATGTGTAAATCTGGATTTTCATACCCTAAGTTCATGTTTTGATCCTTATTCCCCTTTTCCAAAACATCTCAAAGTCCCACACTGGGCTCTTCTGAAAATCTGCCCATTGTCTGAGTGACCTCCCCTCAGCATGTGAGCTCTTATGAAAACAGAACTTCAGAGAAGAGAGCTCTGGAGGGCTGACCACATCTGTAAATCTGGAACAGCTTTTCAAAGGGAATTAGATGTCAAGTTTCAGAAACACTGGTAGGCATTTAAATACCAGGATACAAACAAATATTTATATATTTAACCTGTTCCAGTGGCTCATCAGCCTCTGAGTAAAGAATTTCTTCCCAATACCTAATCTAACCCTGCCCTCTGTCACTTTGAAACCTTTCCCCATTTTGCTGTCCCTCCATGCCCTGTCCCAAGTCCCTCTCCAGCTCTCCTGGAGCCCCTTTAGGTGCTGGAAGAGGCTTCAAGTTCTCCCTGGAGCCTTCTCTTCTCCAGGATGAACAATCCCAGCTCTCCCACCCTGGCTCCACAGGAGAGGAGCTCCTCCCCTGATCAACTTGTGGCCTCCTCTGGACTTCTTCCAGCAGTTCCATGTCTTTCTGGATTTGGGGGGCCCAGACCTGGATACAGAACTGTGGGGGGGTTTAGAGGACATGGTTTAGTGGTGGATTGGCAGTTCTGGGTTAACAGTTGAATTTGATGATCCTAATGGTCTCTTCCTACTAAAATAATTCTATAATTCTATAAACTGACTTTTAATTTTAAGTTGTCCTATTATCCTGTTTTTGAGGTTTCATTTCAGGCAATCAGGCAGCAGGTATAACTTGTGCTTCCTGCTCAGAGTAAGCAAAACTTGCAGAGTGAGTTTCGTGTGAGCTAAGTGGTCACACAGCCTGAAACCAGCTTTAATACCAGATCTGATCCTCGTGGTTTCAGTGGAGATGCATGGATGAGCAACAAGTGAATATTTGCTCTTTCTGCCCTGCATCTCAGTCCCTAAACCCATCCTGCCAGTATGTGATGCAGTGAGTGCTGGGTCTGGCTCCTTTATGAGCTCATCACACGTGAGGATTTCTGGAGACAGGGGGGATTTGTGAGCCCCAGACACTTCTCAGTGGCTGCAGAGGGCTGGTCCATCTGCTGCCTGGTGTTCACTTACGTGAAGTCAGAGGAGCTGGCTGCCAGCTCCCAGCAGACAGATCAAACCAGCATAAAAAGGGATTAGTATCTGAAGACCGGATGGAATTCCCTGACGTTTCCCCTTAAAAGTTTCAGGTGGAGGATAAAGAAAAATCTTGTAACCCGAAACCTTCTGATGTCCAAATTGTTATGTTACATAGGAAATCTCCTTCTTTCTTACAGCCCCTGGTGGACTTTCACTGATGAGTGAGTGGGCCATCTGTTTAATTTCACGATTAGCTCGCGTGTCACGCACTCACAAACCCTCTCCTCCCTGCGCTGTCCGGCTGCCCGTATCTGAATTGCGGCTGATCTTGGTCCAAAAACCACAGCAGGGCGTGTAATTAATAAGGGTAAAATTGTGATGCGATAAGTGCTGCAGTCTAGTGTGTGGTTGGGCCCATTGTTAACCCCAGAGCTGTTAATTTCAGGGCAATGTTTTAAGCTGATCTACATGGGAGATAAGCAAATTCATCTGTATTACAGCAATTAAACTATTTAGCACTTATCCAGCTGCAGATCTTAAAGCAATTTATAAACATTAATGAATTAAATTCCGTGTTCAATCAAGCTGCAAATAAGCTTACACTGCTATAGCCCCATTTCTAGAAAGAAATCCAGAAGAGTGGGAGAGAAATTCCTGTTTTACCAGCCCAAACTGAGAGAAACTGCCCCCAGTTTTTATTAGAAGTTATAAAAGTTCTGTTGTGTGGCTCTGTCCTTCTTTGGACACCTGGGACAAAACTCCCTTTAACTTTGATGTCCATTCAATGCTAGGTTTCCCCTTACAACTTAATAGTGAAATATCCCTTTACCAAAATGCTGTTCAAAACATACCACTGATAAATGAAGGAGGAGTGGGTGAGTTTTCCTGTGGTGTTCTGATCTATACTAGAAAAAAAAATGTCTTTTATGCCCATTTATCTATGTCTGTGTCTTCACTGTCTCTACTCAAAAACAAAATGAGAAGGGTCTACATTTTTCAGCAGTCAGTCGGGGGCTGCTCCCAGCTCTGTGTAATCAGTCAAAAGAGTCCTCATGCTTTGCAGTGGCTCCAGCTCAGACCTGAGGATAAATCCTCCTTCTTTTTAGTTAACTTAAAGTCAGGTAGCTCTGCAGTAAGCTGGCCACACTCACTGAGTGAGCTGAGGATGTTTTAGCTGCCCAGTGAAAAAGCTCTCATTAATGAAAGAGGACTGGCTTCCATAGGTTTGCAGGATGCAGCTGTGCCCTGCAGTCTCTATCCCGTGGTGGGATGGGAAGTCTTTGGTAAGGCAGCTGAAATGGTTGCTACAGGGGTTCACAGCAGGAATACAGATTTGGCTGGATGTGATCCTGATTGCTTGTGCCAGGCATTTACTGCTCGGTTGAAAGAGTAAATAGGGACTTCAAAGCCTCATCAACCTGCAAGTCAGATATATCCACAGCTGGAGAGAGACCATGCACAGCAGAGGATGGGAGGAGATGGGCAACATCAACCTGAGCACAGGTCTGAGGAGGAGCAGCTGCAGGAGCTGGGAAAGGGGCTCAGCCTGGAGAAAAGGAGGCTCAGGGGGGATATTCTGGCTCTGCACAACTCCCTGACAGGAGGCGACAGCCAGGGGGGTCAGGCTCTGCTCCCAGGTACCAAGGGACAGGATGAAATGGCCTCAAGTTGTGCCAGGCAAGATTTAGACCGGATATTAGGAAAAATTTCTTCACTGGAAGGTTGTTTAGGCATTGGTACAGGCCATCCAGGGAAGTGGTAGAATCCCTGGAAATTTGGATGTGGCACCAGGGATTTAATGGTGGGTTGAGAGCTGGACTTTATGATCTTAAAGGTCTTTTCCAACCTTAGTGATCTAATAATTGTGTGATTCTAAGAGAAGAGCTGTGAGCATCTCCCCTCTGCACATGGGTAAAGGGTCGGAGGAACATCCAGCCAGATTTGCAATGAGCTCCACAGCCAGCACCAGTGGCATACACCCTTCAGGTGTTCCTATAAGTGGCCATGTTTTCTGAAGCCTTGGTGGCCTGAGGTGACCATCTCTGGCCACCAGTGTCACAGAATGGCCACCAGTGTCACAAAAAGGTGGTGCTCAGGTGCCCACACTTACACATCAGAGCAGGGTCATGGTCTCCATTTCGACTCAATGATCTTTGAGGTCTTTTCCAACTTTAATGATTCTGTGTTTTCACCCCTAACAAGTTCTGAGGACAGGTCCTGCTGCGTGGGGCATCCCATTGTTGTTGTCTGAGATTCTTGTGGGCATCCCCTGTGATCTGCAGTTTTGCCGCGAGATTCGCAGTTTGTGCCAGAAAAAAGTGTGAGGTGCCTCCAGCTGCAGTTTTTAATTCCTGGTGTCACCAAAAAGAATGTCTCCTGGGTCTTTGTAAAGCCTAGGGAGAGATAGGGACCCACAGGGAAGAAGAAAGCTGCATTTATCTAGCTGGCATTCCCTGATGTGTGAGCTGGGATACTCATCGTAAGCACTTTGCTCACAGACAGAAAATAATCACTAACAGGAACTTTTCCCCTCCAGCTCATCTGAAAAAAAAAGAAAAAAAAAAAAGTGTGCCAAGAAAACTCCTATCCAGGGCCTCCTAGACACTTTCCCGGTGCCAGAGGATGATCTTTGAACATCTGTTACAGCTCTGCACATGAAAGGCTCACAGGCACATTCGTTTGCATGTCCAGCCATCCTATCTCCAAGGGGGATGCGCTCATCGCTGACGGAGCTATCTGCAGGATGTGATTGCTCATGCTGCACCCAGCTACTTGGCAAGTGAGGGGGGTGACGACGTTCTTGGCATCACACCTGCCCCGTGTGATGAGCCACGGGCGGGATTTCCGTGTCGCTGTCTCCCCTGCCCGGGATCAGAGCGGCTGCGAGCTCACAGCTGGAGCTGGCCAAGCCCAGCAGCTCGGGAGGGAGGATTTTGTCTCTCCTTTGAAGGCAGAGCTGTGAAAAGACTTGCACTTGATGGGTTTTTCGTCTCCAGCTAGACTGAAGGTGCTCAGTGAACTTGGTGGTCTTTGGTCTTTGCTTCAGCTTCTGATGTTTTTTAGGTGAAGCATTCTTCTTCTCTTGGGGTGACTGGCAGGAAGTTACACAGCACCCTGACCCCTAAAATGCAGCTGTGGAGCTCTCCTGTTGGTTTCAGAGCAGCCCCAAAATCACCAAGGCACTGTCAGAAGCTGGGCCCAGCTGTTCTCAGCTCCTGTTTGTTTGCTATGACTACAAAACCCACCTTCACCAAAGCAGCATCCTCGTCTCCCTGTCTGCCAGCAGGACACCAGTTTAGATTGCTGAGAGTTTTACAACCCTGCTTTTACGCCAAATTGGCTAGAAATCACCCCAGAAGGGTCAGCTGTCTGGAATGCCTTGTGCTCCTTATTATTTTCCCAGTCAGAGCTGCTCAGTAAGCAATGCTCCCCAGGGCAGCTCTTACAGGTGAGTCAGGCAGGGTCATGATGTTTTGGTCATCTGTCTCTGCTTTTCTCTCTTATCTCTTCTAAATATTTATTTCAAATAAAGTGTTTGGGCTGTTCTTAGCGCAAAGTTCAGTTCAGTCCCCTGCTATATTTTAGAGTGAGACTCATTAATGTTGGAAAAGCCTGCTAAGAGTGCCACCATTACCCCAGCACTGCCACTGTCCCCACTAAACCACGTCCCCAGGTGCCACATCCACATGTGTTGTGAACAATTCCAGGGATGGTGATTCCATCGCTTCTCAGGGCAGCCTCACCTGTGCCTGAGCACCCTTTCAGTGAAGAAATTTTAAATTTTTCCTAATATCCAATCTAAATCTCCCCTGGCGCAACTTGAGGCTGTTTCCTCTTTTCCTATCACTTGTTACCTGAATGATCCAGCAGTGTATCCACCTTATACTTGGATTTAAGAATTTTTACATGGTGTAAGCAAGGCAGAGAACAACAGCTGGTTTCACACAGGGCACCAGGCAAATGCCACACCAGTGACAGTGTGGGTCACCAGTGGCAGGGGCTGGAGTTACATCTCGTTGCTGGGACATAAAACATTTTTTCCTTGGCCAAATGCAGATCTGTGTGGTTCTGGGACTGCCTTCATCAGAACAAGGAGACACAGAGATGGGGCAAAACTGCATCCTAAATCTTACCAGAGCAAGTCTCTCTCTCTCTTTTTCTCAGTCTCACCCCATTTAATTCAACTCTTACTTTCCAATTTGAAACAGTGTGTTATTTTTGTCTCTGCAGACACAAATCCAAATCCTGATTTCATTAATGTTAGTGGCAAAACTTCCAATAACTTCAACTGCACCAGGACTTGGCTCACTGTGAAGAAAATGTTGTTCTGAAGGCAATATGTACTGCCACAAGGCTTCAGACATCCATAAATCCATCAGGCCAATGAATACTTCCATCTGCCATCCAGAATTTGGAGTTGTGTGTGTTAACAATATGAGCTAGAGAGTGAAAGTTACCAGCAAATGAATTTCTGCAACCATTTCTCCCCCCATTATTGATGAGGCTTTTGCATTTACTGGCAGAAGGATAAGGAGCAGCTTCCAGAGCACAGTAGTTTCTGTGTAGGTTGGCTCTTGGGTGTCAGTGTGATGGACACATTGAAAATGTTGTAGTAAGACCTAAAAAGGTTGGTTTGGTTCTAGGAAAGCTGAGCTTATTTCCCAGCTCTGCCACCAAGCTCGTGTGCATCCCAGGACAAACCATTTGATCTCACTGTGCCTCAGTCCCTTTGCTACAACATTTCTAACTCCTGTCCTTTGCCTATGCAAAATTACGGGCAAGGCTGTAATACTAATACTAACACTAGTGATAATAAATAAATAGATAAATAGATAAATAAATAAATAAATAAATAAAATAATGACAATCTGGCTTATACACTGTATCAAATCTCAGCCACCCGCATCTGGCCAGCTACATTCTGGCAGGACTCTCACAGCTGAGCAGCACACACGGGAACCCTTTAGCTGGGGAAAAAAAAAATATCTTTCCCTTTCCTGGTGAATAATTTTAGGACTAGACTGGTAGCAAAGCCAGAGTGCAACCTGGAGGCAATTTTGCTGGCTTTCTGAAATGAGTTTTATTTAAGTCCATAAATGTTTTTGAAAAGTCTGTTTTAACAGAGGCCAGAGTGCCCTGGGGTGACTCTCTTTAAAGAGCTTTGTTTGGTTAATAATGGTTTGTAAATGCTGTCTGTCAGAAGGGCCGGTGCCACTATCTTGGAGAAGTCTCTGCTGGGAAGCACAGGTACCTTGTGTTTGCTGAGGTGTTTTCCTTGTGTTTGCTGAGGTGTTTGAGTGTTTTCCTTTCCAATAACGCCTGCAGTGCCCCATCCCTGTGTGGCTACAGTGGAACAATGCTCAGCTGAATGGCCACGGTCTTGTGCTACACCCACACATCCATTTCTTCAGTGGTGTATGGGGTGTCACTGAGGGGAGCAAATGGCATTGTCCTGGGATCTGGGGAGCTGAACGCCTTGGGGAACTCACCAGATCATTTCTGAGCAAGGACAAGCCCTGGCAGGTCCCTGCTGCAACTGCAGCTGGATGTGCTGTGGTGTGAATAAAGGACACATCCCACCTGCCAGAGGTGAGATTCAACTCATGGCACAGAGAGCATCCTGCTGGGATGGTGAACAGTTGCCATGGGGATGCCCTGAACTAGGAGCAAAACGCAGAAATCCTGGCATTAACTGTTAGAGAAAGGAAACTTTCAGTCATTTCAATTTCTTTATTTGTATTCGGTGGGAAGTAGGACTTCTAAATGACCTGGAGAAATACTCAGAGTTGTGCTTTCTGCTGCTACCTCTGCAAGCATGGACTGTGTGATGACTGAACATGATGCCTGCTATTTCTGCTAAAATCCCACAATTTGGTTTCTCTGCAATCACTGTTTCAAGCCTCTGGGTCCTTTCAGAGGGCCCATCTCCATCTTGCAGGGATCAGCAGCACTATTTTTTCCACCCCTCAAATCTACTCCAGCAGCTTCAGTTTGGATAAAATTACAGCAGCCATCAATCCAGTGCTCGTACTCCAGAGCCGACGCTAATCACCACAGAGGGGAAGGAAGCAATTTTCTTCACACTTTATTACTGTGCAGCTCCATACTTACAAATCTCAGTGCTGCTCTTTATTTTGCATCCTTGAGGAACATCCATCACCAGCCAGTGATGGAAGGGCTGACAGAAAACCAGGCTGGACAGACCACTGTGCTGCCCAGGCAGAATTCACCTGACCTAACTGCGGCTGCCTGCAAGCTTGGCTGATGCCAGATATATTTTTTTAGTTGGTGGAGAGAGTGGGAGAGGGTCAGGGGATGATTCATCCCATGCTAGGAGAGGTATCTGAGGCAGCCAGGATAAATCACCCTTCAGAGGCCCAGCTCTGTAGGTGGAGCCCATATGATTCACTCCTGTGAGATTCCAAATTTCTTGATGGCTGTAATGGAGATAGGTGTTCCTCATCTCTCCTGGCCATGGATGCTGTATTCCTGACTATCTGCAGCAGTTCTCCTTCAGATTAATGAAATTCCAGAAGATTTGCTCTTGCTTAATACAAAATTGCCCCAAGCATACTGCCTCTTAGCAGGTTGATGCAGGACACTAGAGCAATATGGATGTGCCATGATAATAATAATAAAAAATATTGCTGGTTTGGAAAAGAGAAATATAACAGCTGAAACTCAGCAGAAGGGGCCAGTGAGAAGTCCTGTTCCAAAATGATTGTGCACTGAGATGATGTGAAAGAGGAGGGGAAGTTTTATTAATTATCGTACTTAAACCTGAGTGCAACGGCAAACATTGCTGCTTTTAAAACTTCCCAGCTGTTCCTTCCTTTGTTCTGGTGACTGCTTGGAAGTTTGAGCAGTGATAAAAGCAGGGCTCTTAAAGTAGTTTGCAAAGTTGTAGGAGACTTTAAACAGCTGGTATGATAAAACACCCACATTTCCCCTGACAAATGTAAGCTCCACCGGTAGCTTTTAGTACAGGGATCTGTACCAGAGCCATAAAAGAAATCAAATGGTTAAGTGTGGAGGTGAGGTCTTGGGTTTTCCCAGCTCAGTAAAGATATATCCAACCAGCCATTATCACACAGGTGCACGTATATCATTCAACATCAGACATGAAGAAAAAATAATCGCCTGGAGCGAGAGAGTAAAGTTCAATGAAAGTTTGAAAGTGTTACACACCAGCACTCCTGGAAGGATAATCAGACACACACACACACACACACGCACACGTACACACACATTAAAAAAAAAATTACTCCCATGCTTTTGTTTGTTTGATGAGTTTGGGTTTTCTGGCTGCATCAAATGAGATCTGCAAATCCGTCTTCATTAGACTTCTTCTAAAAACAATTGTACATTTCCTGGAAGCTCATTAACAGAGGAGCATTGCCAGGCTCTTATTCATAATGACCCTGATTCAACAAAGTAGTTGAACATGTGCTCTTGGACTGATGATTTATAATAGAAAGTACAAAAGGAACCCAGATTTCTTCTAAGTTGTAAAAAAACTAAGCCCAGATTTTGTTTGCATTTTTAGTGAAAATTCTGGTCAATCCCTCTTTTCTTTGATCTGGTTTGTTTTAAATAATATGTCCAATATCTACCTCTCTATTATTTCATCACTCAGCAGAAATTCATGTTGAGCTTGAAATACTTGATGACTCCACCTCAGTATCTGATTCTTCCTTCTCTCTTCTGAAATACTTCAAATATTCCAGAGGCTGGGAGAGCAGCAGCTGTTACCTGTTGAACACAAGGATATAGAACCATGAATGATTTGGGCTGAGACAGGCCAGAAGGTTCATCTATTCCAACCCCCTGCCACGGGCAGGGACAGCTTCCACTAGACCAGGTTGCTCCAAGTCCTGCCCATCCTGGCTTTGAACAATTCCAAGGACAGGGTATCCACAGATTCTCTGGGAAACCCATGCCAGGGCCTGACCAGCCTCTGAGTAAAGAATTTCTTCCTAACATCTAATCTAAATTACCCTCCTACATCTTAAATCCATGTAGGAAAAGGTCTTTCATGTAGGCTTAAATTTATTTTTTAATAGCTTAAATATCTTTTCCTATTGCAGTTTCCTCATTAGAATAGATTCCCTGTTCCTGGCTGAACTGTGATCCAGCTTTGGTTCTTATTCCAACCACCTCCAAGGCATCAGCATCTACTGCTGCTTTGCCCAATTTATTGCTACTTCACAGTTCCTGTTCCTGTAGGATGATAGCCCCAACAGTGATTAATCCCTTGCTACATCCTGAGCTCTGTACAAACATGTAGTCAGAGATTAACATCTCTCTGAGAAGCCTATAACCTAAATAGATGAAATAAATTAGGAGGTGAAGTGATTTGCCAGGAGGAAAAGCTGATTTTTGGATTTGCACCTGACGGCGCCAGGTCTCGGTGCCTGGTCATTAATCCCCCATTCCCCAGGGGAGCGTGAGTGTTACCTGCTGGAAGTCCTCAGCTGGAAAATGTTCCAGCTACAGCTTTCCTACTGCAGTTCTGCTGGAGACAGATCTCTCCTTGCCTGACACATGGAGTTGTACGAAGGCTCATTACAGAAAATGTTTTATGCTGTCGATCTTCCAAAGCGTCGTCGCTGCCAGCAGGGCACTGGCTTCAGAATGGGTGGATTGTGCTTCCAAAAGCTAATTAAAATCATTAGTGGCTCCCTCAGATCAGTTGCCAGAAGCTATCCTTCATGACAGCAACCTCACATTCCCCTTGTCTGCTTGGGTACATTTAAGAGTTATTCTGAAGTTTATTATCTACCTTTTTAAAAATAATTCATGGTTATTTTATGGTAAGGGGAGACATCTTAAAATGATTATGTATACCCAGATAAGCAATAAAAATCACAGAGGTCAAGAAAGAGGGGGCCTGTTTTGAATGTTACAAGTGTTCTATATCTGCTGCTGGGTTCAAGGCCAGAACCTTTGCCAAATCCCCCGAAGTCAGATATTTTTCCACTCTCTGCCTGTTACAAATGGAAGCTACAAAGCCACTCAGTGGGAAGGGGATGGGAAGATGAAAGGGAATTCACATCCAGAAAATAGTCACGAGAAAATATCACCATTTAGGATTTCTTTTTCTTTGCCCTAAATTTCTATTTCCCTCATCCTCCACCATTCCCAGGTTTGTATCCTGTGGAAATGGATAGAAACAGGAGTTTCACTCAAGAAAGTCTGTGTCTGTAATATGGATAGAAACTTAGACCAGGATTTGTACTGCTTACCTGCATACCAAAAAGTAGAGCTGCATTAAGTCCCTGTGCTGAGAAGGGTGGTTCAGTTCACTGAATACGGGCTGTGACCCTCAATAAATCAAAGTGATACTGCTCTCCTCTGAACCCTTTCTTGTCCTGTCTGTTTCAAATATATTCTATTTGCCTTCCCCCATTGGTACACTGGATTCTCCAGGTGCTGACACATGGCATTTTGAGATTTGTAAGCCACATTGCACCTGCAAAGTGCCTGGTGACAGCTGTGAGAGGTGCATTTGTTCCAGCTCTGCTCAGAGCTGCTGGCTACAGCCGTTTGTATGGAATAGATTATGTAGATTTAGATGTAGGCATTAGGAAGAAATTCTTCCCTGTGAGGGTGGTGAGGGCCTGGCACAGGTTGCCCAGAGAAGCTGTGGCTGCCCCATCTCTGGAAGTGTCCAAGGCCAGGTTGGATGAGGCTTTAAGCAACCTGGTCTAGTGAAAGGTGCTCCTGTCCATGGCAGGGGATTGGAAATGGGTGATCTTAAAAGTCCCTTCCAACCCAAATCATTCTTTGATTTTGGCAGGGAAATTGAGTGTCTAAAACAAAGGATTTGAGGCTACTGGGAGCAGTTTTTTGTGTGGCGGATTGCTTTCATGGACATGGAAACTCATGCTGGAAACATGGTTTTAATAATTAAATTCGTTTGGATATTTTATGTAGAGTGTCAGTTTAGCTTTGTAATAATAAATTCCAGTTCTTCTTCTGTTTGCAGCAATTTAACTCTTACTGGAAGAATCGCTTCTGTTCTACTTCTGCTTCCTACTCACTGATTAGCTCTAGTGCCACAGATTTATCCCCCTACATGGTTTTTAAAAAGCACAGGATCACCTGTAAGATGGGGCTGCCCATTGCATCTCTGCTCAGGGCTGCCAATGATTCCAGCACAGCAAAGAGCAGCTCTGAGTGGTTTTGTCCAAAAAAGAAGACGGAAAGAATGTTCTTTGTGCCTGCCTCCTACAGTGAGCAGCATCTTCCATGGTAATGAAAGGTCCTGGTCCACTTCCTGCCTTTCCCACCTGGAAAGGCTACGTAACAAGAATAACATTCCCTGGCTTTAGCTGTGTTGCTACTCAGTAAGGATTTGCTAAAATTCACTGAAATAGCCATTGAAACCCAAATATGAACAAAAGTTTCTGCAAGTCTGATTTCTGCCATGCAGAAAGGCTGTACCTGTGGCAGCTGAGGCACACTGCTCAGTGACAGCCGCCTTTGCAGCCACCCTGCAGGGAAGCAGCAATCCAGCCACATTCATCAGTTCATAGGGAATGGCCACAGTTGCTCTGTGCATCCCTCAGCTAATGACAGGCTGCCTTCAAAAGTTTTACAGCTTTTTTTGTCTTTTTTTTTTGGTTTTTTTTGGTGGTAGGAAGCATCCTTCCAGTGAAAATAAGACCATTTGATGTTACAATAAACCATTCTGCTGGCTCAAATCAAAGATGAGGCACCGAGGTGTTGTAAAAATCTTTGAGTCAACGAAAGACAGCTGGTTGAATCATTTCCCAGATTTTCATATGACTCATAAATTTGTTACATAGTGAGGAAATTCCGTGAAAGCTTCTTGGCAGGCACCACCAGTCTGACCAGTAGCTAAGAAACACATAACCTTCCAGTTATAGGGAGGGAGCAGTGTGTGGAGGAAACAAAGAACACTCTGCCTTCAGGTTTGAGCCTGGGGTCAGCTGGAAATGCATTTCTGCCACCAAAGCCACAATCCTTCTGCACAAGGGGACAGGACATTGAAGTGACAGCTCTGGGTTGTTATGACAATGTCCAGAAGAGTTTTGTCTCCTCCTCTCTCTCATTCCACCCCACTGCACTCGTGCACAGAAACACACATGTCCAGACTCCATGGGGGTGACCTGGTGATAGAGATACCTGTATCAGCCAAATGCATAAAATTAGACCTTATCCATGTTAACCAAGAGGCATAAATTCATAATTGTTTTGGGTTAGAAGGGACTGAAATATCAACCCCTTCCAACCCTCTTGCACAGGCAGAGACTCCTTCCACTATCCCAGGTTGCTCCAAGCCCCATCCAACCTGGTCTTGAACATTTCCAGGGATGTGGAAGCCACAGTTTCTCTGAGCAACCTTTGCCAGTGTCTCACCACTAGCCCCCTCCTCTGAGGGCTAGTGAAGCACTGGAGTAAGACAGGTAGCCCAAATCTTGTCTTATTTGGGCATCTAACTAATGACAAAATTTGACATGTTTCTGCCACCATGATCCACATTTCTTTGGGTAGTTAATGGGGAGCACCTTAGAGAGCCTCTAAAAGGAAAAACCTGGCTGCTGTGAGCAGGTAAGTTGGGTACTTCTGCAAAAAATCTTCAAAGCTGTGTTTGGTTTTTTCACTCTCACCACTGATTGTGTGTGGACACAAAGGTCTTGCTTTAAGGGAACCAATTAATTAGACACTTATAACCTTGGCACAGATTGGGGCACAGTGATGTGGATCCCAAATTAAGCTGTATGAACAAATACCAGTGACCATCTTGTGCTTGTGTTGACACAAGCACTGGGCCAAGATCTTGCCTGGTACCTCAGAGACCATTTGAGCCTCAGAGACCATTTGAGCCTGGAGGTGTCTCCATTACCCCAGCAAAATGGAGCTTATCCACAAAACTCCTCCAGCTTCAGAGGTTGCTGGTGCAGACAACTGCAACTGAATTTTTCAGTGATCCCTTCTTTGTGTCCAGAGGAAAGGAAGAACAGGTTCCTCTCATCCCAAGCTGTCGAAGCACCATGTGACCTCAGGTATCATGCAGATAATCTCACAACAATTTTCTTTCATGTCCCTGTGATATATAGACAATAAACCCAGGACACACTCTTGAAATCTGGGGTGTAGAATCATTGGTAGCTCTACATTAAAACTCAACAATGCAGCATTTGCTTGTTCTGTTTGGTCTCTAAGCTCTGCACCTTGTTATCTTTTGAGGAAACCCCAAAGCATCTGTTGGGGCTCTGCATGTCTCAGGTTGTAGCACAGAATCGGAGGTGCTTTGGGGTGTTGGCAGACAGGTCAGCTCAGGGCTTTTCCAGTCACTGGTACCAAACCCACAAAGCCACAAAGCCACAAAACCACAAAGCCACAAACCACAAGGAGTAATTGACTCCAACGTGTTGGGTTGGGTGATGGAAGTGAGACTGTCCGGGTTAGGGAGTGTGACGATGATGGGGACCACCTTGCAGAGACTTGGGGACCACCAGAGAGGCGTGGGCTCCTGTTTGGGGCTCGCCAGTGCCAATATTTTAACAAGTGCTTAAGCAGAATATGTGTGACCTGGCAATTCACCCCACAGAGTTTTCACACATTTAATTAGTTCATCAGGCAATTCAACAGCCGTGGATGATCACAGATAGAAGTCCCACTGAAATCCCAGTGCGTGAGCACGCACGGGCCCAGGCACATCCAATGGAACTCGGCTCCCAGCTCCCCAAACCCCAGCGCGCTTAAAATGGCCAAAGGAAACACAAATGACATTTTGTTTCTTCCCCGTGAAAAACACTTGCAAAACCCTGACCGGCAAGAATGGATTGCATTTCAGGGACTTGTTTATTCATCCGAAGCTCAAAAGATTTAAGAGTTTAAATAAAACATCTGAATGAGGCTCTGAGTATGTGAGGCTCTGAAATGTTCTTTTTAAGAGACAGACTCCTGACGCCTTGGAGTTGCTCCTCGGTGGCAGAGAGGGGTTTAGCGGCTTCAGTTGGCTGCAATTAAAGCTGATCAGGGCTTCGAGCTGGTTGACAACACAGAAAATCATGCCCAGTTCAGCCCTCCAAAATGCCTCCCCGTGTCACATATTTGCCACAGCTTTAGCTTCAAATTGCAGCATGAAATACACAGCCCATCGCCAGGTTAGGGGTAAAAATGTTCCTAGGAATTCAGAAACTTTACCAAACCGTTATTCTGACTGCTTTCCAGATTAAGCCTCTTTTTTTTTTTTTTTTTTTTTTTTTCCTCTCCTTCTCCTGGTTGCTTTAATTTACTAGAGGAAGCAAAGGCAAATAGTTTAATCATAACCATCCCTAGGGGCAATTTAGAATCATTTTCTCATTAGTGCCTATAATATGCAGTATAAGTAATGTTCAATCAGATGGTGGCTACAAAGGCCTGTGCAGACAGTGAAATGAAATGCACTCCAAAGCCAGGAATAGATGAATGAGAATAATCTTGTCTTTTTGTATCTTGCCCCTTTGCTGGTGGGTGAACAGGATTTTTTTTTTCCCCTTTATTCTCTTTCTGGTTTGGGGGGATGAATCAAACTTTCTCCTAAATAGTAAAATCAAGTTATAGAAGTGGAGAGATTCCAAGACTATTAAGGCTCCAGGGAGTTCAGCCACAGACAGCCAAAGGCAGGAAGTATTTGAAGGGGGAGAAGAAAATAAAAACATAAGGGAGCAGGAAATACGTGCTCCATAAAGATGACTTAAGCAGGAGACATGTGTCACACATCCATAAGGAGGGTCTAACGGGAGTACCTGAAGATATTTTGGGAGAGAAGTAGCTTCAAAGGCTTCTTCTTCCCCTAAAGATTCTCTGCCTGAGATGTAATTACCCCATCGCCAGTTTCATCACACCACCTTGTGTGGGTCAGGATTGAAGTCAGATCATAGAAATTACTCCCATTAAAAAAACAAGCTATGAAGATTCAAAATGCTGGGGGCAGGAAGTTCTTGCACCATCTCTCCTGCCAAAGCTGGCACACATGGGATAACTCCCCTGAGTGTAGCTGGGTAGATAAGCAAAAGTAAAATGGTCATTATTGGATGGACACCAGCTCAGTGTTGCCCTTTTGCTCCCGTTGTGTGGTATGTGCTGCCCAGTGACAGCTACACCACTTAAATGGGATCTCATGGATCATCCTGACCATGATGGGGAGCCCAAAGAGCACTTCCAGCACAGGCTGGGAACTGAGGAAGGTAAATTCTTTCCTCTTTGCAGGGAAAAATTCAGTAAGACAGTTGTGCTCCTCATTCTTGGGAGGCTCTTGGCTTGCTCAGGGTGGTACCTACTGGCTTTGATGGACCTTGTCTGGGAGAAGGGCAAATTCTGTGATTTCCTGCTTTCCAGCTGGCCCAGAGTGATGACTGAGATTGGATATTGTCTCTTGAATTAGGCCTCTGCATTAAAAAATGGCTTCACTTTTCTGTCTTTTATAGGCTGGAAGAGACACTGGTGCTGCTCCCAGCATCCACAGAGATCAAAGGTATGAAATTGGACTCCATAGCAAGGGGTTTTGCAGATCATTTTTCAGGATCATTCAATGAGGGTTTGAACCTCCCAAGTTTCACTTAATTCTTCATAACTGAATAAAACCAAAAATTCAAAGTGAAACTCAACCCAGAAATCCACATTCAGCTTGGATTTGGATGGAAACCAAAGGAAATCATTTAATCCCAACATGGTTTCTACCAGAAGCTCTGCTTTGGTCTGGGTTTGGTTGAAGCTCAGCTTTTGCTTCCCTTTGCTGAATAGTTCATGTAAACTATGGGATAAGAAGAAACAAATTCAGGAAATACTTGTGTATTTTCCTTTAACGGTTCAAAAATATCCCCTGAATTCTATCAAACACATCAGTTCCATGAAACTCCAGAAAATACACCAGTCTAAACTCTGTGTAAATTAGAAAGAAGATAAATTTGTCACTGTTTATCTTCAACACAAATACAGATACTCCAACAATGAAAGAACTTTGATATGTAGCCTGCATTTTTTTCCTATAGGTGGGGAAAAAAGACAACTTCAGAAAAGATTATTTGATTTGAGAAACAAAAATGAAAGGTTTAATTAATGCCATAAACAAGATGTCCTTTCACTTCTACAAAGCCTGAAAGAAGCAAAGCAGCAGATTTGCTGCTACAAGAGACTTGGAGGATTGTTTTTTCCCTGAGATCTCAAAAATGATGGTATTATACAAATGTCCCATTGGGCAACAGGCTTCAAGTGATTAAGGACAAGCCTAATTATTGTCTTATTTAATGGATCACAACAATGAAAAATCTATTAAATAGGAGGATGGCAGGACTGTTCAGAGAGTACATGATAAGTCAATAATGGGTATGGAAAATGGATATTTCTTATTTTAGTATGTGTTTGTGTAATTCTGTGTAAGGCTTGTCTGGCTCATATCCTCATGACCATGAGAATGTGGAGCTTCATACAAAGGGACAAGAAACCATAATTTGTGCTTATGGGATTAGCAGTTTTTTGGTTCAGCCAACAATTAGGGGCAGCCTGAACTCAGGAGATGAAGTTCTTGCTCCTGTGGGCTCACAAATGAATTGGGCTCTGTAGAGATGGACTATTCAAGGGCAGGTTGGACAGGGCTTGGAGCAGCTTGGGATAGTGGAAGGTGTCCCTGCCCATGGCAGGGGTTGGAATAAGATGTCTTTAAGGCCCCTTCCAGCTGAAACCATTCTGTGACTCTGTGATACTACTGTAAACTGGTATTCCCCCTTAGGCATTTTGGGTGGTAAAAATACTTGTTTACAGAGTTTGGGGTATGATTGTTACTCCTCAGGGACCGCTGGGCATCTGCAAACTGTGCTTGGCAAACTCACACCCTGGAGATATTTCGTGGAAATTCCACTCACTGGTTTTTTGGTCGTTTCTCCACAAATTCCTCGTTAATACATTCTCCACTAATAAATCTTTTCATTGCTCAACCAGTTCTGAAGAAAACAAAAGTACTGTTGGGGGAGCGTTTGATTGCAACATTTCTTTCTACAGAAATAATTATCATCCAATAAAGTTGGAAGGAGCTTGGCAAAGTAAAATCCTCCACTGGGATTGGATCCCCTTGAAAAGACTCAAATTAATTTTGCTGTTGCCATGATTTGATTAGATCTTGTTTCACATGTGGTTGAGCTTCAAAACAGAGATTTATATCTGTGCAGCTAACCTGTGCAACAGCACTTGTTGCTCCTTTTAACTTCATTTAATGCATTGAATGCAGTACATAAGCATATTTTAAAGCATGTAAAAAAGCAAACCTAAGGAAAATATTTAAAATACTGACTCACACACATGATGCTTTGTGCTTCTCTTCTTACACTGTCTGCAAAAACATCGTGTGTTTTGGCCAGGCCATTGTCAGAACAGACAGAGATTAATTACTGCAGCCATTTGTTCTGTTACAAAAAAGATAAAAATAACTCATGAGTCATGACAACAGTGAACACTGTGGAGCCAAATCCTGCATCTTATTTGCCATTTTCTAGCCCCAGTGTAGAAGTAGAGATATGATTTTGAGAAATGACCTGACATTATCTTCAGTCTCTTGGTGGTGTTTGCGCAACCAGAGAAGCCAGTGCCTGGCACTGCCTTTAGGGACATGCAGACGTGGTTCAGGGGAAGCTGTCCTGCTGCAGGCTGTGGAGTGAGCCCACACCTCCAATCCTGGGTCTTGTTTTGGGCTCCTCATGACAAGAAAGACATTGAGGGGCTGGAGCGTGTCCATGGAAGGGAACGGAGCTGGGGAAGGGGCTGGAGCACAGGTCTGAGGGAGCTGGGGGTGCTCAGCCTGGAGAAAAGGAGGTTCGGGGGGACCTTCTCACTCTCTATAACTCCCTGGTAGGAGGGTGCAGCCATGGAACAAGGGACAGGACAAGAGGAAATGGCCCCAAGTTGCACCACAGGAGGTTTAGAGTAGACCTTTGGGAAAATTTCTTCATAGAAAGGGTGGTCAGACAGGCTGCCCAGGGCAGTGGTGTAGCCACCATCCCTGGAAATGTTCGGAAATTGTGTGGAAGTGGCACTGTGGGACATGGTTTTGTGGTGAACATGATTGTGGTGCTGGGTTCATGGTTGGACTTGATGATCTTAGAGGTCTTTTCCAACCTTCATGATTCTATGATTCTATAAAAATCCACAGGATGTGCTATAATAAGCATGAAATTCATATAACATGACACACATATGTCACCAGTGTGCTGCACCCAGGGCCTGTGTTGTGTGCTCCCTTTGCAGAATATATTCCTCGGTTTTCCTCAGATGTTAGCAGGGGCCAGGGCAAATTTATGACACAGTAATCACCCTGGGAAAACCAGTTTAATAAGGTCACGTACACAATCCATGCAAGAGACAGAGATATGTGTGGTTTAGTTTCCTGGCATAGATCATAGAATTGTAGAATCATAGAATTAAAGAATATCCTGAGTTCAAAGTGGTCTACAAGGATCATTGAGTCCAGCTTTTGTCCCTGCACAGGACAGACCCAACAATCCCATCCTGTGCCTCAGAGCACTGACCAAAGGCTCCTTGGGCTCTCTCAGGTTTGGTGCTGTGACCATTCCCTGGGGAGTCTGTTCAGTGCCCAGCCACTCTCTGGATGAAGAACTTTTTCCTAATGTCCAACCTAAACCTCCCCTAACTCAGCTTCAGGCCATTCCTTCAGGTCCTGTCAATGATCACCACAGAGCAGAGATCAGTGCCTGCCCCTCCTCGTCCCCTCATGAGGAACTTGTAACTGCAATGAGGTCTCCCCTCAGTCTCCTCTTCCCAGTGCTGAACAGACCAAGTGACCCCAGCTGCTCCAGATGTGGCCATGTCCTGCACAGAGCTCCCTGTGACCTCAGAGGGACAGCCAGCAAGCAGGGAGCAGCTCTGGACTCCACACCTAGGCCCGAGGACTGCTCAGATATGTTTCATTTAACAGTGACTGGATCTAATAAACAAAGACAAATCTGACTGAAGCCTCCCAACCTCTTCCTTGAAGTGCTCTTGTCTGTCTGGCCTGGGAAGGGGTGAAGAGAAGTTGAGTGCCTTGTTTCTACAGTGCAAAATTGGGCAGCTCCTGGTCCAGGCACTGCTCAGCAGCAGAGAGTTATGATGATGATGATGATTCTCTTCCAGCTGTGCTTGTCCCTTCCCTTGATTTTTATTGGGCCAAGTTCTCTGTTGAGGAGCTTGAGCCAGAGATGGCCAAAGACCAAATACGTCTCCTGAGTCCCATCATCCCTGGGAGCGTGGTGATGCCAGACAGAAGGCATCTGAGGTCAGCCCTGCATGTGTTACATGAGCAGAGAAGTATCAGGACTCATTTTTATTATTTTTTAAAAATTTTGCTGGCACACGTCTTGCGTGTCAGGTTGTTCCTTCACACATGCACGTGTGTGCACTTCATTACAGCTTCTTGTCTCCCTCCCTTCCTCTGCCTTGCCCCGCTTCCCTGCAGTATCCTCCTTCCACCCTGGGGCTTGGAAGCTGCGCTCAGCCTCTGCAGGAAAACTGCTTCCAGCTGTGTGCTGTGACAGGCTCTCAGCCGCTGCGCAGCTGTTCCCGGGCTCCTGCTCCCCAGACCAAGGGGATGGGTGGGGAAAGGCTGATCCCTGCTGCTGCCTGCCTTCTGAAGCCGTCGCCTGACTCTGGGTTTGGAGCCCACCCTGTGCCTGAAAGCACTGTTCAAATGTTCCTTGAGTTCTGTCAGGTTTGGTGCTGTGACCGTTTCCCTGGGGATCCTGTTCAGTGCCCAGCCACCCTCTGAGTGAGGAACCTTCTCCGAATATCCAACCTAAACATCCCCTCACTCAATGTCAGCCCATTCCCTCGGGTCCTGTCACTGGTCACCAGCGAGGAGATCAGTGCCTGCCCCTCCTCTTCCTCTCCTGAGGAAGATGTAAACCACTGTCCTCATGGATAGGAAGGTGCCTCCCACCCAGCTGACATCTCTCAACCTCTCCTGGCCATGCCACTATTTGTGGTCACTTTTTGCTTGGTGCTTCCAAGGCCGTGTGTCTGCCTGGCCCAAGTTCCTCTGTGAACCCTCGTCCTTCTGGCTGATTCAGCAGTTTTGTCAATTACAGTCACAGCCACATGGGCTTGGCTGTGCTCCTGCCATGCCTCGTTCCTGCTGGAAGAAGGGGAGGCAGGCAGACGTTTGTGCATTCTCTGGTGATGCACAATCCCCGTCCTGTGGTCACCGGGTAACTGTAAAATTAAATCAGATCCTTGCTGTTAACCAAAAGGCATCTGCAATGAAAGGAAGTTAAATGCAGAGCTGGAGGGGTTGTTCTGCTGCTAACAACACATTACAGGACCTGCTAGGAAATCAAATTCACTGTTCTATCCTCGCCCACATGATTAAGTTCACTCCCAGCTTAATGTAATTTATGTGATTTAGGATTAGGTGGGATATTTTATATTGATTGTAGGTTCAAGGACCTTTTTTTTCCCTGGACTTTGGTAAAATTGCCATTATTAATGGCATATAAAATGGCCACAAGTTGCACCACAGGGGAGGTTTAGAGTAGACATTTGGAAAAATTTCTTCATAGCAAGGGTGGTCAAACACTGGAACAGGCTGCCCAGGGCAGTGGTGGAGTTACAATCCCTGGAAGTGTTCAGAAATTGTGTGGATGTAGCACTGTGGGACATGGTTTAGTGGTGAATATGATTGTGGTGCAGGTTGGACTGGATGATCTTAGAGGTTTTTTCCAACCTTAATTCTGTGACTTTCCAACCTTGATTCTGTGACTCTATAAAATCCACAGGATGTGCTATAGCAAGCATTAAGTACATAAAATAGTTTTTTTTTTTCCCTGCTGTATAATCCTTCCATGAGGTAGAAAGTGGCCAGATACTCCCATCTTCCTCTCTAGGGACCATTCAGGAAGCCAGAGACAAAAAATTCTGCCTTCACCAGAATTTGGGTGTTTTCCAGGCAACACAGTGATGCTGAGGGGTTGACCTCTGGGACTGGCAAAAGCGGGACCAAAGGTCCAGACCTTCCAGTCCATAACAGGGCTGAAAGTTTGGCATCTCTCCCAGAAAGGGGGGGATGCACTTTGTCACAGCAAAATGACACAGTTGTGTGACTAAAATCTGCTACAACAGGGACAGAAACTGCTCAGGGCCCTCTGAAGCAATGCCCAACCATTTATTATGCGGGGTGAAAACACCTCATGGGTGTTCCCACCAAACTGCCGTTTCTGGCTTTGTCTTGTTTTCCTCTAAACTTGAAGCAAGATGATCAGCACTGTCTCTTTTCAACTAAAGCACCAGCAAAATGGGGAACAAAAACCCTGGAGGTCACTGTTGGAGCCAGAATGAGCTAAGGATGTAGAAGCAGCAGTTTGAAGTGAGAATATATTTGAATAAACCAGCTGGAACAGGGAGGTGAGTTTCAGAGTTCAGGGTCTTGTAAATATCTGTGCTCTTCACCTTTCTAATGGAAGACCCTACCTCTTCCCAGACCCTTGGAAGCGCTTGGCAGGAGCATAGATCAAGGAGGGATAGAGGGATAAGTCTCTTCTGTGCTAGAGATTGATTTGGTTGAGTCAGAATCAAAAAAAAAAAAAAAAAAAAAGTGGGATAATTTAACTTTTATTTATAGCTATTTTATGGTCTGCCATGGAGCCTAATTAATGTGGTCAGTAAACTCACTCTTTTTTTTTAAGATTCAGCTGCAGTGATGGTCCTGCCCAAGCCCCAAGATAATTCATGAACAATTATAGATAAGAGAGAGACAGCTTTGAAATCAATGTTTTACACAAGAGCCAGATATTACAAAGATCAATGCAATAATTAGGTTTTTAAAAAAATAAATATATCATACAGTTGAATTACTCCAGGGGTGCCTTTATGTCTGAGGTTCAACCAGTGGATTCTTTTAATCAGAATTAGTTCTGGAATAGATTTTGCTGGCTATGGAGCTAAAAACGTAATGCTGGCTAGCTCATTCAGCTTTAAGCATCATGACTATTTTTCAAAACAGGACCTCTTTCTTCTCCACAGAGAAAGGCTCATCAAATACAGACAGGAGAGGAGAGGAAAGGAAATCTCAGCTCCATTGAAGCTGAAGCCAAATCTCCCATTGAATTCACTGGGGCCACAGTCTCACCTAAACTGCACAACACACTTAAAAATGCTACTGGCCTGATAATTATACAAAATCGACCCCACATTTCTGTCCTGGGAGGGGAGTGG
This sequence comes from Pyrgilauda ruficollis, assembly GCF_017590135.1. Lineage (NCBI taxonomy): Eukaryota > Metazoa > Chordata > Aves > Passeriformes > Passeridae > Pyrgilauda > Pyrgilauda ruficollis. The sequence continues at coordinate 5,857,015 of NW_024527044.1, forward strand.
GAGAGGGAGGAGAAGAGGGGAACCTAACACACATCACTCTGATCCTGTGAGGCATTTACCAGTAGCATGTACTTGGCAAAAGATGTGATGTATGAAGTGAATAAATAATAAAACAGTCTGTGTTTCCTTGTGTTGCAATTCGTAAATGATCCTAAAAGACGAACTTGCATTTCCTTTGAGGAATCCTTGAGGAATCCAAACACATCAGCACCACGGTTGTGACTTGGAAACCTGAAAGTCATCGAATGAGGCAGACCCTGTCTAATCTGATCTGTGAAAAACTTTTGACTTGAAAGCAACACTTTTCTAACCCTGACACTAAGGCATCTCTCAATGAATCACAGTAAACCCAGACAACACCCCCCAACAACTGGCAAACCATCAAACCCACTATGAGTAATCACACCAGCAGCAGAAGTGATGCTGTAAAACACTGCCATACCCACTACTTTACCTTTTCACCTACTGTGTGCATCACAGTCCTGCCTGAGGCAGCAGGAATTGGTTAAAGCCACCTCATATAAATACATAAAAAGCTAATGAGGCTTGCTGGAGGGGAGATGACTCACCTAAAGTCCTGTATGAAACCAAAAAAGTGAAGCTCCTCTTTTTTTATCCACAGCTACTCCCCTTTGCTTCAAAATTATTAAAGTCTCAAAGGTGCTTAGTGTGGAACTTTCAAAGGATGAGACAATTGCATGTACTTAGTGGAGATACAGGGTTGCATTGGCTTAGATATGTGTCAAATGTGTGTTTTGAAGTCTTTTTCAGGGTCTGATCTCACTCCTAATGTCAGTGCAAGTCTTCAAGATCAGCAAAACCAGGTATTTTTTGTTGGTAAGACAAGGTAGAAACTGGAGCCCTGGAAAGGCAGAGCAAGCAGGTCTGGAATCAGTTACAGGGACACTCTGCCTTGAGATGAGTATCTGGCTATTTTTCAATGTGCTTTTCACTCAGCTAGGAAAATGGGGGAAATGCTATTTGATACTCCACTTTTAAATCCTGCTTGGGAGACAGGTGTTGCTTTGAACCCACATTATGGAAGATAACTGCAAGCTGGATTCCAGAGATGAATGTGAGGCAGATTAAGTCCAGACCACAGTAATCTCTCTTCTCCAGCAACATCACTGACCGAGGATACTGAAGGCAAGCCAAAGTTCACACACTGGTTTATGATACTGTTAGCAAGTCTGCAGCCAAAACAAAAGTTCAAACATGGGTTTTTATGCATTTTATTTAGAAATCTATGTTCAGGCCATGATGACAAAAAACAATGAATTTCCAGAGATTTCATCAGGGGCACAGATCCAGCTGAGTCTGTCAGGGGACCTAATTGTGGGTAGTTACCTCATGTCAGCTACTGGCCCTGGAGCACCCAGCGCATGTTTCACACTCACTTGAGGCAGACAATGAAGTGGGACATCCTCTGACAGAAGCAATCACAGAATCATTAAGGTCGAAAAAGACCTCTAGGATCATCAAGTCCAAACATTAACCCAGCACTGCCAAGCCCAACGTTAAACCAAGTCTCTAAGCACCACATCTACATGGTTTCTGAGGACTTCCAGGGGTGGTCACTGCACCACTTCCTTGTGCAGCCCATTCCAATGCCTGATCACCCTTTAATGAAGAATTTCTTTCCAATATCCAGTTTAACCCTTCTTGGTGTAATTTGAGGCTATTTCCTCTTGCCCTATCACTGGTTACCAGGGAGAAGAGCCTGACCACCACCCAGCTGCCTCCTCCTGCCAGGTGTCCCCCCTGAGCCTCCTTTTCTCCTGCTTGAGTCCCCCCAGCTCCCTCAGCTGCTCCCTTGTGCTCCAGACCCTTCCTCAGCTCAATTGCCTCTCTATTCTGCCTCACTTCCACCTTCACTTGCACTTCCTACCTGGAAATGTGGCCCAACTCACATCTGCCCTGTACAGGGGATTGGACAATCAAGCTGGATTAACATATTTTAACCCAAATGTGCTGCCCCAATGCTTGTCTCAGCAAACAAGGGTGCAAAAGGCAAACAAGCAGCAACAGGCAAAGACAAGATGCTCCTGTTGGCACTGGAAGTGTCTTTTTAAGGCAGCCAGAGAGCTCTGATGTGTCTTGGCCACTGCTGGCTGCTGTGACTAATTACAGTATTACACAGTGCTTTTTCTCTGGAGATTTGCCAGGTTTGGAAGAGCTGGCTTCAGCTCTGTTAGATTTCTCACAGGGAACCTCCTGTGCCTCCGAGGAGTCTCCCCCTTATCCCAAGCTCACAATCTCTGTTATCTGTCGGGTATGGATGAGACACCCAGCTGTTATAATTTAGTCCCCTTGGCTTTCCCAGGTACCGGAATCCAACTCAATTGAAGTAAATGACAGCCTTATCAACTCCACAGACTTTGAAGCAGGCTCCAGCTATGGGATTGATCCAATACATAAATGCCAAGTCTGATTCCAGGAAGGGAGGAAAATCATCAGCTGAAATTATTTAAAGGCTTGCAGATATATCTTGGCATGCTGAATGGAAATGAAGGAATTTCTCAGGGAGAATGTTAAATAATTCTCAAAATAATTGCTAGCCCACACAGCACAGCCCCCATCTCACCTCTGTCACACAGGTTAGAGCTTCCCCACTGTAGTGAAATGTTCACAAGTTTGCATTGTTTATGGTTATACTTATTGTTGTTCTTGGGAAGAACGATCAAATCAGTGGCCGACTTCAGAATTTTAAAATAAAAATTTGCTGTCAAGGTGTGCTGGTCACTCTTGTGTCCAACAAACATCTGCATTTAGCTACAGAGCCATTTAGAAGGAGATTCAGGGAGTGCTTTTCAGGACATAAACTGGGCCAAAGCCCAAGAAACAGATCAGGCAAGCTCGAGCTCCATCATCACCTGCAGCTGGAAGCACTGACATCTACCAGCATCCAAATTTACTTGGACAGATTTCCTGAGCACTCCAGTTTAGGATCCCTCACCTGAATGACCTCAGGATGTTTTACCCAGGCTCTGCTGCTCCATTCACACCATTCTGGAACCAACAAATGCACAGAGCACCCTGTGTGAAGGTTTTGGGGTAATTTCAGTGATCTATGGCTACCCTAGAACAGGCAGCTGAGGGCAGGAATAAAGCTAAAGCAGGGCACAGCCAAACTCTAAGTAAGGAAAGACACTTTATTAGTTTTCTTTCATTACTGAGATAGAAACTTCAGGACAAAAACTCTGACTAAAGACAGGAAAAACTGAATTTGCTTAAGTGTTGTGTGAACAAACTGTACTGCAGAAACACTGAGCAAACCTCTTGCAGGTACTTCTCAAACAGAACCACCTGGTGCCTGCTGCAATTAATGACTGGTTAATTGCATACATTTCAAGAAAGAAAAGTCTTTTGTGACTGATCAGTCCTGAATTTTTAATTTAAACAATTTAAGGCAAACTTTGAATACCTGTCTAGCTCCAAAGCTGTCAAAAATACAGGGCACATCAAAGAGGCTCTGCTGCAGCCCTAAAAAGAAAAGAAACAATTGTAGTTGTGGTATTGGTAAACCTACAAGGGTTTCTCTGTTAATATCTCCAGCTACCACACAACCACAGGAACTGACATGATATGCCATGATTTTTCCTTTTGGGTATAACCATCCAAGCTAAAATACCCCATATGCTACAAGATTGATGCTTAATACTTCATTCCAGATGTGTTCTGGCTTAGTTAAATATTTAACACATTTCTAGAAGAATGTAGTCTATAATTGCATTAATACTTCAGAAGAATGATGTCCTGGTGAGTAAAGGGAAAGATATTCCAAGGCTGGCTGTGTCCCTACTCCTATCAGTGACAGCAGGACTCACTCAGGTTACATTTAAAAAAATCTAATAATCATTAATCTCCATGGATGGCATTGACAGAGCTACACAGGCACAACCCTGACAGTGTTCCCCAGTAACATTTCCAAGGCCTAAGCAAAGTGACACTGCAATCTGGTAAAATTCCAAACAGCAAAATCCCCATCTAAATTTCAAATATATCCAAGCAAAATAGCATGATGCATGTTACTGGATGTATTTAATTGCTGGATTTTGTGCAGTTTTGCCTTTTTTTCTGTACCTTTTCACAAGCTATAGCTCAAAAAACCCAATGTGTAGGCACATTCCAACCTTTCCCTAATTCTATCCCTTACCCTTCAAGACAAAGCAATGAGACACTTAAATCCTATTTGGATGTGGTGAAAGGAGGAGAAAACACAGAGCTTCTTTCCTACCCCACACCAGGGCAACAAAGCAGCAGATGATTTATAAAAATCAATACTTACAAAATTTAACAGTACATTTTCAGCTGAAATCTATGGTTCCATTAGGCATTAGGCCTTGCTGGGCGTCTTTATAAAATTTATCCCTGCCATGGTTCCAGGATGGGGAGATTATGCCAGTATGACCATTAGAGCACCAAGATAAAACTGGGAGTGTTTATTCACAGGCACAGAGAAGAGTTGGGAACATGGTATTTATTATGTGGACATCAACTATCCTGCACAGGTAATTCCTATTACAAATTAGTAATGGAAAAATAAAGGCAGCAGCAGGGGGAAGGGAAGACCAGAAACACAAGGGAGGGCTGGGATATGGGAAGATTCGATTTTAGTTAAAAGACAGACATTATTACTTCATTGTTTTTTAACATTCCAGATTTATTTAAAAGACATTATTCTGTATCTTACAGGTCTTAAGACAGGTAAAACCCTAGGAATAACGTGATAACCCTAGCAAATGAAGACATGGCTAAAATCATACGAGAGTGATTTTTATTTTCTTTCAATAGAAGTTTAGACATTTCAATCCCATTTTTAACACTGGCCAGAGCTATTCAAACTCAGAGCATTTGGAATAGTCCATTGAAGGAACAAAACTTGACAAGATGGAAACAGCAGACTACACTTGATTTCTGCAACTGCTGGCAAAAGCTGCTGGAAAAGTATCTGCACACTTTAGAAATGTTACATCAGTGACAGATGGAATTTTGTGCTTTAATACTTTGCTTGAAAAGTCTCTTTATCCAACATGAAGTCAGCAAATCTCTGCTGGAGCTCCTTTTCTCTCTCCTGCTGTCGCTGCACATCTTCCTTCAGACACTGTAGGGAAAACATCATTAAACAACCAGTCAGTTTTCCACCAGTCACATCCATGAAGGTCATTACCAAAGGCTGTATTTTAGTTCCTCCAGAGGAAGAGCTCAGAATTAAGACAGAACATTGTTGAAATTACTTACTTTAAATATAAATATAAAACAGAGCAGTGGATGTAAAGTATCAAGAATCACAGTTGTCTTACTTCAAATGGCAGGTAGCTCATCCTGTTTTTGACAGCAGCTAAGATCAAATGCTTCAAAAGGAGAGATTTCAAAGTGGAACCTTGCCATTTACTAAAAACAGGTGCTATTAGCAGCTATCAAGCGATTTAATATGTTTTAACTGTTATCTTTCACTTAATCAATTAATCACTTCTGAGTTTGTAAACACATCTATCAGCATTTCTAAATCATCCTCACAAAATCAGTTTTAAGAACGGATGCATTTTATCTTTTTTTTAGCAAGTGATTGAGAGTATCAATGGAAGCCTCCGTTCTGGGAAAACCACATTACAATAAAAATTGTGCTTAGGTAAACACTTATTCCTTGGAAAGGAAGGCTGGTGCTGGTTCAAACCTAGGACTGAGTCTTGATTAAGGGTTGTCTCATTAGCTGAATAAAAAGAGAATATCCTGGAGATCCTTAAACTAAGAAAAGTGGCTCCAAGGTAGTGATTTCAGGTACATACCAGCATTTAGTCTGCTGGTTTTTAAGGAAGAAAGAGATTTTAGACAAGTTTTAAATTTACCCAAAGCTCTAACTGTAATTAAAACAAACCAAAAAAAGAAACAAACCAAATCAAGAGAGAGATGGAAGTTATGCTGATATGCATTGCAGAAGACTTATAAAATAAACCACACAAGGAAATAAAAAAACCCCAGAGTTAAAGAACACACTGCCAGATTAGTCCCAGCCTCTAATATGTGTATCACAGAATCTTTGATATTGAAGTAAAAGACAGATGAATCTGGTAACAGCCAAAAGTATAATTTTAAGTGAGCATTAAAGACTTGATACCAACTCAGGCTGTAAAGGTCAGAGCTCATGCCTTGTAAAAACATCTTTTCCACGAGGTGCCTGTGTCTGACCTCAGGTATTGGATTTTGCAATCTCACCTCCAGCCTCCGAGGAATTGCAGCATCCTCGTGTTTCTTCAGCTCCTCAAAGGTCCGCAGCTCCAGGTGGGCCTGCTCGATCTGGTCCCACAGATCATTCAGCTGCTTGATGAGCCCCATTGCTCGAGACTGGTAACCTCCAAGAAGGATCTTCAGCTTCTTCTCCATCTTGGCAGCCCTCTTGGCTTCAGTGGTCATGTGGCCTCTGTTGATCTGCCAGAAGGAACCCAAGAGTTGTTTTCGTTACCCAGAATTCAAAAGCCAAGAGGGGAAAAAAAAGGTAAAAATGTATCTGTGGAATTGTGTTGAGTTGATCAAGTTCTTTGATTTCTATTAAAATAATCATACTGTATATTTTACAACAACCTAGACTTCTGGATTAAAATCTTTATAAAAGAAATAATATAGCTCTAAAATTGTAATCCAGACAAAATCCATAAACAGACAAGTGACACAAATTACAAAATTCTGTCAACTGGGACATGACACCAATAATTAAACATGTTTGTGCTAATATGTTATAAATGTTGTATAAAACATTTATAAATAGCAAAGGTAACAGAAGTCTTTGTGTATTTTTCCACCTGGGGTAAAATTATATGAGCACTAAAAGAATGAAATATCCACCAGGCATCAAAGAAATCTTTAACACTGAATCCCAATCACAAATGGACTACAGACGAGGATTAGATTACATTAAATATTTGGAGGAAATTGTTCCCTGTGAGAGTGGGGCCCTGGCACAGGTTGCCCAGAGAAACTGTGGCTGCCCCTGGATCCCTGAAAGTGTTCAAGTTTAGGTTGGACAGGGCTTGGAGCAATCTGGGATAGTGGAAGGTGTCCCTGCCATGGCAGGTGGTGGAATGAGATGATTTTTACAGTCCCTTCCAGCCCAGGCCATTCTATGATCCTATGAAACCAAGAAAGAAAACATGCCTCCACCATTGAGCACAACTGTGGAGAGGTGCAACAGCTCACATCTCTGAACAGGGACATAAGGCTCCTCGTTGAGGCTTTTTTAATGCTACTTCCTTAAAAGAATAACCCAACAAAACAAAATAATTTTTTTAGAAAGGACTGTGTGAAGAATGCCAAGCTCAAGAAAAAAACCAAACTTCTCATATTTTGATTTTTGCCACACTTAATGATATATTAGTGCAGGACATGAAATACGATCTGAAAGTCTCTCAAGTATTAAAGCATAAAAGACTAATTCGGAACCACAGCGTTTGAGTCACCAATCCTTGCCTTATTTCTTCAAAAATCAAAGCTTTGCTGGTGAATGTTCTCACATACAAAGAAATTACCAATAATCAACCAAAATGCAGCACCTTTTTCATTGCTACAAGTATCCAGTACATCATTTATTACCAATAAAACAGAACTCCTTTTGGAAGGAACTACTGAAGAGGGATCTGCCCTTCACAGTGATAACTACAGTCAGCCATCACAGTCTCACACACCAAGCTACTGCAAAGTGCATTTCATCAGCCTTCCAACTGTACTGAGGTACCCTCTGTTACACAGCTGCAGGATTCTGTAACGTGCCCTCCTACTCCTTAACAATTTATCCACTCATTTAAAACAGTTTTAGTTGGTGGTGCAGAGATAAACAAAGTGAATGGTCAAGGGAGAAAACTGTTAATGGGTGAGTGAAAGAGAAATTTGACTTTCTGAGCTGTCTAGTTTGCTCCTGGGGAGAGAGATGAAGACTGCTACGCTTTTCAAACTCTGTTGGCAATGTAGACTTAAGCTATGCCCAAGGTGCTTTAAGCATACAGAAAGGCGCCTATTTTTCAATATTTATATAAATCTAGAGAAAATTAAATAAATAGATTAGGGATTTGTGAGGATACTCTCTGATGAAAAAGTATGAAAGCTTTAAATGTCTTCACTGGTAAATAATATGCTATTACTGCAACAACAAATACAGCTGTGCGGTCAATGAACTATTTTCCAATTACTGTTTCCTGGATGAAAAATGTGTGCTGAGCACCACTGACATTTAGAGATCATGGAATAGATGGATGCGTAGGCAAACAGAATTTTGTTTGTAACAGAGGCCTGATGGAACAAAGATCAACTGTCCATGTTGCTCCCAGCATTACAGACAATGTAGAGTATGGATGGTATGAAAGGAAACTCCTATCACAACGTCACTCTTCAGAGCAAGCTAAAAAAGACCATTTAGAGAAGTTCCACTCTTCTGTCATCTTGAGTGAAGATCTTATTCTTTACTTTGAGGGTGAGGGTGAGTCCCTGGCACAGGCTGCCCGGAGATGAGGCTGTCCCATCCCTGGAAGTGTCCAAGGCCAGGCTGGATGGAGCTCTGGGCAACCTGGTCTGGTGGAAGGTGTCCCTGCCCATGGCAGGGGACTGGAATGAGCTGAGCTTGAACCCCCTTCAACCCAAACTATTCTGCGACTCTATGATCTGTCAAAAACCTAATTTTCTAATAAAATGTTAAACACTGAGTACCTGAGGGCATAAATAGAGTTATCAGCACTATTCCCACCATACAGAAAAGAGACTGGATCAGGGCACTGGTCACAAGCCCTGAATTATCCCCATGTTCCAAGCAGCACCAGCAGCAGTGGCAGTACTGGCTTGGTCTCACACTTTTACATTCTTCAGTTGGGATTCACTTTGCTCGGCTTTAGACATCAACATCTGTGTTTGTTACAGGAGATCCTTCTGTCATCAGGAGAGAAATCCAGGGCAAGGCTCATCTGATCCAGGGCCTCAGGACAAGATTAAACACCTCAGTGAAGGGCTCTTCACTGATGGTGATGGGAGCACAAACTGTTTGTTTAGACACTGTTATCCAAGACCGGGTAGATCAACCCCACCCCAAGTGTGTACTATTGTAAGGTGTTAAGATATAATAAACCATTTTAAGATTTAAAGCTTCTAACAAAGCTAGTTCAAGTCTAATACTTATTACCGTATCAGACCCTGATTATTTAAGCACTCTTGAAATTTTCAGAGAATTGGACTTAGTATTTCTGAGTTGGTCTGGATACTGGACTCTTAACTACTAGAGCTCCTTAGGTTATATGTTCCCATATTGCTTTTCAGTTCCTTTCCCATCTTGGATTATCATAGGCCTCACTGCTGTGAAAAGACAAAAACAAGAAAAAGAAAAGAAAAAAGCCTCCCAAGTTTCTAAAACCAGAAATAACAGCCCCTTCTTCCTTCTCTGTTTAGGGAGAAATGTGAACACTCACCACCTTTTCCCCTCCCTCCCAACTACAAAATTTTAGGACCTACTATGAGAAGGTCAAAAGGAGGTCTCAGCTTTTGTAACAAATACTATTTATTAAAAATTGCTGACTGCTGCATTAGTGCCAACAACTGCATATAATTTCAGTTCAAGCTTCATAAAATTTTAAGGCTCAGATACCAAGCTAAAAATTCCAAGCAGTTATGAAGAGGTGTGTTTAAACAGTAGTCTACATTATTTGCTTAAAGCAAAGAAATAGATTTGAGTAAAATCTGACAACCATTTCCCCCTGAACCTCACAGAAAGACATTTGAAAGATTTCTCCACTTACTTATTTTGTACTATTCCTTGGCCAGCTTTGGTTCTGCTGACTTTTATACCAGCAACAGCAAAATGAGAACAGCATGTACAGACACGGGGTAAGATGATATATGATGTTAAGGCAAGTGTGAGAGCCTTATCCCATCCCAAATCTCCGATGTAAAAGCTTCCCCCATGACTCGTAAAGTGGTGTTCAGTTTTCAGTACTGCACCAGAGAACCAAGGAAGAGAAACCAAAACAAGCAGCAGACAAAAGAGCCAAAAGAGCAACAGACATAACCAAAGGTTTATAAAACATGATCTAGAAAAGGGAGACTGACTGGAAAACCGGGGTTTGTTTGATTTGTTTTTCCTCTGCCTAACAAAAAAAAAAAAAAAAAAAAAGAGAAAAAGAAGACAGACACAACACCCTGCTTTAAATACCCAAAGTTAATTGTGAAAAATACATCTGTTCTTACTGCTACTGAGAAAGGAAGATGGACTTAAATCTGGGAAGGAAATTTTAGATGTTAGTTGTAAGGTTTAACTAAGGACAACGAAGGACAGGGAAGGACTCCTTATGAGAACAAACATCCACTGGGAAAGATTTAAGAAAAACTGACCCTGTGGAAGGAAGAGCTCAATTGCCTTAAAAACTGCATTTTCAGAATTCTCATCTCACCAGGTCTACTGAGGACACTCCTCCTCAGTTCCAAGGGTTTTTCCGCTGTACTGACTGGTTTGTTTTCCTTCCCTTTAATGTGGAGCTTCTGGTAATCCCTGAACAGCATTAAGCTCTCTTGTCTTTTAATTGATCTTCCTAATCACGCTGGATGGATTAAACAAACATGGAAGAAAAACTGCTGCATGTTCAGAGCAGAGGCACAGTCAAAGTAAACCAACCTGTTCCGTGACCTTGGAGAATCAACATCATCACAAAGCTGCCTCGCTTGCGCAGAGAAATCCTCTGCCAGCTTCAGCTACGCCGGCTGAGCAGAGCACTCCTGGAACATACATAGGACTACTCTAAATGTTACTGTAACTTCCTTCCTCACCTCAGACCCACACGTGGCCCTCCCAAATTCAGTTCTACTGGCAGGAGGTGGATTGACTTAATTGGAATGGCAGGTTTGTGAGCTTGGCTCGTGCTGGCTCAGCTGCAGTGTCTGGGGTGAGAGCGCTCAGCTCAACAGCAGCTTGTGCTCCAGGCCAGGCACTTCCAACCACTCCAGGGACAAGGACCCCCACACTACAGAATTCTCTGGCCATACTGGGGTCATCTGCCTTTACAAGCTTATGGTGCACTCAACAATAGCATGTTTAAAAAGAAAAAAAGTCATTAATTTCTCTACTTCAAAATGCTTTTTCAGTTCCAAGCTCTTGGATGGAATTCTCCATTTTTGGGCTGAAACACTCTTATATATGTCTAGAGTTTGACCAGGCAAAAACTCTCTGTAGAGCCCTGCCTGAGTTACCCCCAAGTCAGTAAAATGTAACTGCTAGAAACTGAGGCTTGGAGTTAGTATCAAACCAAAATTGCACATCCAGTGTAGAACAATAAGGCCTCAATCTATTAAACAACATTAGCTCAGCTTATCAACCAAAACCACTCCATGGGCTTGACACAATTTCACATTTCTGCTGTGGCACTAAAGATCACAGAATCAGAGAACGGGTTGGGTTGGAAGGGACCTGAAAGATCAAATCATTCCAACCCTCCAGCCATGGGCAGGAACACCTTCCACTAGAACAGGCTGCTCCAAGCCCAACCTGGCCTTGAACACCTCACCTCCACTAAGGTGCTCTACTTAATGTAGGAGAGAGAATGAGGATCATGAAGTAAAGGTGCTGATCAGGATCAGAGCAGTCAAAGAGGGACTGAGCTTGTAGCTGGCAAGACATGAAACGAAGAAATTCATTCTAATTGACTGGAATCACAAAAAGTTTTTTATGGAAAGATTCACTTTAAAAAAATCCTCAATTTAAGGCACTGCTGGTAAGCAACTACAACTTCCCAAGTGAAACTAGACCAGATGTTCAGAGCTTGCATAGCAATATAAAGCTGCCTTTTCCCAGTTTAATAGGGGAGCCCCAGATAAACTCCTATATTGTACTTTGTCACGTAGATCATGTACCATTATGACTTACTGATATCTGCAGAACACTGTTTTCTCTACTCACAGCCAAATCTAATGACCCAAGAGCATGCTCCCCCTGAAGCATGTTCCAGAAATTATAATGACTTGTCTTCAAACACCATGAGTTGCTGTGACTGTTGAGTAAAAACAATACAGGGTATATGAAAAGCAAATGTTCCTACAGGGGCTCACAGCATCCAACTAGAACTAGAATAATCTAGGAAAGTTACTGTGTAAGTCAGTAGAAATTGTTGATCTACAGCCATGACATTAAAGTCCACTTTGAAGATTTTTATTTTAGAACTGCTTGTAAGACCAGCAGTTTTATGAGTGATACCCGTGTATGCTCCCTACAAAGAAAGGAAGTTGTACTGAGGTAGGTGTCAGTCTCTTCTCCCTGGTAACAAATGACAGGATGAGAGGAAATGGTTTCAAATTGCATCAGGGGTGCAATTTGAAAGGAATATTAGAAAGAAATATCAGGAAAAAATTTTGTTATGGAAAGTGTTGCCAAGCATTGGAACAGGCTGAACAGGGAAGTGGTGAAGTCACCATCCCTGTAACTGTTCAAAAACTGTGCTGATATGGCACTTGAGGACATGGTTTAGAGGTGAACAAGACGGTGGTATATAAGGTTGATGGCTGGACTTGGTGATCTTAGAGGTCTTTTCCAAATTTAATGATTCAAGGATCCTATCTCAATCACAGCAGAAGCATGTCTGGAAGAGCATAGTTTATGACGAAAAATGAATAATTAATTTTTACTAAACTTTTTTGGAAACTCTCTACCACTCACTGCGAAAGAAAAACCTTGCATTAGGATCACAGACAGCAACACCCACCAGAGGCCAAGAGCTTTGATTAACCACAAGCAAACATGGGTTACTGCAGTGTCTGGTGAGGTCACAGGGCAGCCAGCACAGTGTAATTACCTTCAAACACCACTCCTGCACAACCAGAGTGCCTGCACTGGACTCTTCCAGAGGCTGACAAGGTTGTGGGGAAGCTCAGGCAATAGAGCCTGGCAAAGAGCCTGGCTCATTCTCAATACATCAGAAGCTCCATGGTGATCCTGCAGCACTCAGTTCTGGACAGTGAGGGTGTGCAAAGGCCTTTGCAATGAGAGCTTTGTCAATGCTGAACTTTATTTCTAAGCATGCTAAGTTACCAGATTCTGAACAATCTGACAATGAAGACCCCTGATACTTCTGATGTCATCCTCTGGTGCCAACTACATTCCCAACAGACCTTATTAAAAAAAGTGTATTCCATAAATGCAAGACATTAGGACAAAATAAAACATGTGACCATAAAAGAAATGCTACTCAGGATTTTCACAGTATTTTAGTTTTGTGAGTAATTTGTCTGTTCCTAATTTTAGTTTTGTGAGTAATTTGTCTGTTCCTAGTCCTATAAAATCTCTTATTTTCTATGGGTGCTTTCTGAGCACCAGCACACCTGAAAATGCAAAAGAAACTGCGAACTTTAGCACACAAACTAGAGAGAAATTAAATGCAATGTCCAATAAACTAAAGTGATACACCCTGCAGCAGAGTAAACCATGTATCCTATAAAACTCCACCTAAGGAAGTTGTTTTTAATCTGGACTAATTCAGAGGACTTGGGCTGCAATTAAAAGCAAACATCAACATTTTGACAAATCATCACCTTGATGTATCTTGGATACTGCAAAGAATAGTTAATTTACTAGATTTTGCATATGGTAATTTACATAGATTTTGCACAGTGTATGTTGAACTTTTCATCTGTAAGCTTCCAATAGCATTTATAATTTAGTAATCAACTGAAATGATAATGTTAACTACCACAATTTCAATTAAAGTATTTGTATTCTGCAAGCCAACTTTATTAACTGTCTTCAAAGGAAAAATAAAGATGGCAGGAAGTTTCTATGTTGTGAACTACAAAGAGAAGCAACTAGCTTGTTAAATAGATGCCTTTACTATCTCATTTCATCTTATAATATTCCCAGTTTAACATATGTTAGTAGGAATGCTTTTCTTTATAAATGTATTGTTTGAAGAGAAGGAAGCAAAAGGTATTGCAGAGAACTGAAGCAGTTACTCAACACAACTGCAAGCATCAGACAACTTCAATTTCTGAGATCACTTGTTCTGCAGTGTAGCCTAGCCTTGGAAAAATACTCTGGATTTCTAAAGCTACTGGAAAGATCAGAAAATTCCACAAAGCTAAGGTATACCAAAGACACATACTGAGGGCACAGGGATTCACTTGCATAGACCTGAAACTCCCTATCTGTAATGCAAGAAAGTTCACATACCAATCCTCTAACATTCTTAACCCACATCAGTAACACATTCAAGGAGTCCAAAATCCTCAAAACAGAGCAATGAAAAGTATTACTAATACACAGCAGTACACTCCAACATCAGAACTACTGATGAGCTGTGCATTACTGATGATGCCTGGACAGGATACCCAGCCAAACAGAAGCTCTCCACAACGGCTCCACTTTGCCTCCTCAAGTTCATCAATAACAGCACAAATCTGTTTGTGATATCAGCATCCATTTGAGAAAGATAAATGTCATGTCAACATAGGCTGCCACGACTAAACCACTCAGGCAGTGAGAACAGGACAATTAGAGGAAGATGAGTGTGTGTCCACACCATCAATCCAGCCAGGAATCTCAGAGTGACGAAGACAGACCCAGAAACAGCTTGGGTTTTTTGCACAGGATCTGCAGGGTGTCAGCAGCCCCATATGGAAGTATTAGACAGTGACTTCCCCATGTGCAGCTGTGCCAAATATCACTACACTCTCGTGGGTTTTCCCCCTAAAAATCTTAGTGCACTATAAATGGGAAGAAGCAGCCCCCAAAACTGACCAACATCAGTTACTGCTGCTGGTAAACTTTGTTTTACAAGTTCTTCTCTTCTCACAAAGACAGCTAAGAATACAAGCAAGTGTCTTGGGGTACCGAAAGCTGATCTAATATCCCTGCTTTTCATTAAGCTTGTCTGATACTTCCCATTAAAATATCTATTTCAACTGATATTGCTTTCAGACAATTTTAATTGGAAAAACATTAAAATGAAGGTGGGTTTTGTCATTGCTGATAATGGGGCAGGAAAAAAAAATCTGTGCTTTTTTATTGCATATTCATTTGTTCATTAAACTGCTATGCTTTTTATTTATTGTTTAAGAAACGAGTCAGCAGGTGAGCTATGCTTAAAAAGCCATGCTTCCCTTTTAGGAAGGGCCTTTTAGGGTCAAGCCACAGAGCTGCACTAAACTGCATTTTGCACACACTTGGGAGAGATTTTCAGGTCAAATTTAACTTTGCACAGAGTCCACCTGCACTTAACAGCAGTGACTTGTGAGAGGCAGCACAGTGCTCACTGCACCTGCAGGCACGGGGCTCTGCGGCCCCACTGAGGTGGTATTTTGGAACACAGGAAAATGGGAGAGCAGGACTGTGTGTGGAATTGCACTAAGCCACCAGTCTCATCCAGCAGCACTCTGATCTCCCAGGGGATGTAGCTACATTAGCCAGAGTCTCATGACTGCAGTGACTGATAACAGACACAACAGGGCTGAGCAGAGGAGCAGGACCACCTTCCTCAGCCTGATGAGACACAGCTAACAAGATTTTGTTAATTGTCTTTCACAGAAACCCATGCAAAATTGGCAGCAAATAAAACCTTTCCTTTTTTTTTTTTTTTTTTTTTTTTTTGGCAAGACCTCTGATTTGTATTTTGCTTCCTGGGTGACTGTCTTATGACTGCAGAGCAAAGACCATTTAGAACAAACACACATGAGTTTGATAAATTATAAACTTGACCTTACTTTGCTTCAGTATCCTTAATATGCATTCCACCACCAACTACTCATTCAAATATTGGGAAGAGAAGGACAGAAATCAACAGCACAAGAAAGCCCACACAGAAGTAACCGATTTAGACTGCAGAAACAGTGCACAGGATAAAGACACAGGGCCACACACCAAACAATTAAGAGAAAACAAAATATTCAAGAGCTACTCATTAAGCAAGTACCATCCACCCTGTGCAGTAAATGAGTCTGTGGAAAAACTAGGCTGCAATCATGAAATTAAAGGCTGTCTCAAAAAGCATATACACAGGCAAATTAAGGCTGTTCATGCATTCCCTAACTTGGACTGTTTGACTTTGCAACTTTAATAACGCCCTTCTAATGTCGTTTTGGACCTAAGATATTTAAATTTCAAAAGGATTTGTACACAAATTAGGTGCAGCCCTCTGACTTCTGGCGCGCTGCCTGCCAGGCCCCGCTGCCATGCAGGGCCAGGCTGCTGCTGAGCTCCCACACGGGATTGGGAAAGCAGAGCAAGTGAGAGTCTGGCAGGCAGCGCTGGGCAGGGCAATGGTGCTCTCTGCTGGGTGAGCAGCAGCACGACAGGAGCTCCGGAGTTCAGACTTAACCCCTACTACCGGGCTACACGCAGGTGAACTGCTCCTGGCCCGGAGCTGGGCTATCAACTGCGGGATCTGCACCTGGACAACGCTCTTGACTGACAGACTTCACAAAAAACACACTCACGTTGTATTTCATGTGTATGAATCAGGGGAAAATTCAGCCTTTCTGGCCTCTCTACTTATTTCTGGGGTAGCAGCTGTTCGGGTAGGTTTACTTCTAGCTACTGTAGCTATGTTAATGTTAAATACAAAAAACCTTTTTTTGAAGTTTCCTTTTACCATAGGAAAAAAAAATAATCTGATTCCTGCAGAATTTAGAGAGACTTTTACGCTAAAGCAGTATTTTAGAAAACATTTATGACTTACTGCAAGTCAGAACAAACATGTTCTGTGGGAAGAAACTTTCAGACCAGCTTACTTTGTCTATTTTTGGTTTTTTGTATGGAGAGTTTGGGTGAAAATCTAGAGAGAGGACTGGGCAAGGGAAATCAGTGTCAAAGTGAAATGGGATCACAAACATTCATTGTTCTCTTTTTTTGGAGGGAATCTCGAACTGGGAAAAGATGCCAGCCTGGCAAGAATTCAAGACTATCTAACCTTCATGTATGTAACAGTCAGTCAGAAACCAAACATTGAGTTGGAAAGAGAACTTGAGAGGAACTTTGGCACAGAGATGTTTTTTTAAAGCATCTTTCTCTCTGGTTTCTCCTCATACTGGCCACAATCAAGTGCAAACCGAGAAAGATCTGATCCACTCACAGTAGAGATTAAGAAAACATCAAAAAATCCACATGAAATTAACAGACAGCAGAACCTGACCTTTTCTCCAGCAGAGAATGGAGTGGATGAACTATGTTACAGCTATTAGCGTAGAGAGAAACTTTGTGTGGGAGTTCTCTGTGTGGGGATATTGTAAGGAGAAAGATGAGAGAAGGTGATTTAAGCACCTCAACAACATTTGTAAACTCCCTAGGAAAATTCCTCAACAACCAACCTTTTCAAATTAATCCCTTCAAAAGACCTGACTGAACTCCTACAAAGGAAAAAATCCAAAAAAACCACAAGGAAACTCAAAAAAAAGGAGGTGCAAAAGGCAGAAAAAAGTGACACTGACCTCGAGTCTCTTTTCCAGTGACTCTATCCTATCTTTTTTGCTGGCCAAGTTAGCCCTTGTGTAGCGGCTCTGTCCAGGCAGGTACAACACTTGGCTGTAACATTCTTCCCACACCTGGTTATAAGCTTCACTTGACAGCTCTCCGTGCCCCATCCCTTGCTTTACCACCTCCATCTCTTGTGCCAGTAGATCCTGTGCCTGTTGGAAAGGATGAGAGAAGTTGAAGTTACAATACACAGGATACAAAGAAATTTCTCTTCTTTTCAAACCTTCAGCGTGCAATTCATGGGGGCAGCTTTTCTTTTCATACTCAAAGCTCACCATCAGGTTAAGCTAACTATGAAATTTAACACAGATGCTGTAGATTACAAATGAAACCCAGGCTAGAAGGCTCCTCACAGCACAACTATCCCTCATTTTATATAATTTGGCCAAACCTGACATCACTGTGGCGTGGCTAATGAAAGCTGTGGCACAGCGAGATACTTCATCCTGCTGCACAAGAACAGAGATAAAAGCAGGGACCTTGAGGGGAGGGAGAACGGTACAGACAGAAGCAGCTGTCCTATGAAACAAAAATCACTTTTCATTTCCTTTTGCTTGCCCTTCTCCACACAACCTGGAAAATCAAGTCTAAACATTCCCGGGTGAGCTGTGTAAGCTCTGCTGCAGGAAACACAACCCTGACTGTAACTAACACGTTCTGTGGCTGAAGAACTGGTGAGATATGAGCACTCTGCTGCTTCCAGTTTAGTTTACAAAGTTTACAATGAACTGAAGAGATTCCTGTTGGTCTCACAACTCTTAATATTTCTGACAAAGAGCACGGCCCACAAAACTACACAGGCACCCAGGTCCTTCTGATTTTATGAATAACTAAAAGACTGAAGCATCTTGGCCAATCTAGATTTCATTGGTTTCAAGAGCATGTCCATGTCCTCTCTTTCAACAGCATTTACAGGTGCAGCACAAATTTCCCTATCAGCAGTAGCTATCTTACTGCAAGCAGCTGTTATGTTTTGTAACTGCACACTGACCAGGTAGAAATTCAGGTATCACCACATTAGATGATTCCACAGACACTGGGGAAAAGAAAATTAATTACATGTTCTTGATGGTCAAGACAGATAAAACAGGAGTAACACAACCACACCTGACAAAGCTAAAGCTATAAATTTCAATTAGCCAAGATTAGTACACTGTGAGGAACTACTTGAGGGTATTTACTTGTGGCACCAGAAGAGTTTCCCAGCTCCAGGAGCTCAGCACACCCTGCCTAGCACCACTGCTAATCCTTCCCAAAAGAGAACTGCACATCAGGAAAAGAAAGGAGTATTTTATGAAAGGGTTTTAGGATGAAGATGTTCTAAAAACAAATGAAGTAAAATAAAATAAACAAGTCCCAGACACACAGATCACAGAGATAGGAAAAATTTTTGGTTTGAACTGGATTTTAGACAAGAGGGAATATCGTGCTGAACGTTAGAGAGCAAGTAGGAGCAGGGATGCAAAAAACTTCTGCCCATCAGTTAGGAGACAAAACTTCCAGGGACTTTGAAGAAAAGTTTCCAGACAAAAAACCACTGGACCGTGTAATAGTCTCTAAGGGAAGTGATAGCAAACCTGATTCTTGCTGCACTTCAAAACAACCATAGAAAGCACTTGGAGAACATTCCTCAGGGAACAATCTGACACTGGCAGGACAGTAAAATTCATGATCTAACTGTATTTTCCATCTTTAACGTCTCCTGGTAAGAGATCTTGAAGTATAATTTTTCATTTCACAGCAAACTGGAAGTACATACTGTTCAGTGTTTTTCCTTTTAGGCTCTACATTCATTGGTCAGATACGGTCAAGAACATGGATTTAAAATCTGCTTGTGTATCTTTAGAGTCATCTTAAAGGAATAAGGGATTTAGGTGCGAAGATACAACAGGTATTGTCAGAGGACAAGTCTAAAGAGACAGACAACTTGGTGGCACATGATTTTGCTCTTTTCACTCATTTTTATTCCTGTAGGCATTTGGTCAAAGGTTATTGGCACAGCTTCACAGGTGAAGCTCTTTGAAAGAGCTAAACCACAGAATTGCCTATCTGTCACTTGGCAGCAAAAGGCAACATCTGTAGCTGCTTAAATAAATGAACACCCTGAACTGGAACCCTGGTCCAGAGCTGCTGTTTAACTTGGGATTACAATGCAAAACAGGACACAGTGCCCAGGCCGCCCACTCACTGCAGCCAGCCATGGCCCAATCTGCCTGCTCAGCACTTCTGGATCAGGTATGGCTGCAAGATCAGCTGCCACAGCCCAGCAGGCTCTGCACCAGCACAGCTTGCCTGGATTGAGCTTGACAAACATAATTAAACAACTTGATTTGCTGCTCCAAGGTACAAGCTGACTACCATTGTCCTATTCAGTTTGCACGGCTTTGTAATTCTGGATTAATAAAATTCAGAGGCAGCAGAAGGTGGGTATCACACCTGGTTAATGCCTCAATGATTTAACAGCAATGTACAGAAATGGCAAAGTAGAATTTGGTAACTGTTGGGATATTATTGCTCTTACCCTTATTTAAAATGATAAACAATCACAAAACATTCAAATTTGTATCTCAGTGACAATGTCTAAGGGCAAATACAGTATCCTCATTATTCTACTGAAAGGCCAGATTAACAGCTCACAGAAAGCAGAATGTGCACTTAAATCATCCTTACTTACTAACTAAACCTTACTTAATGCTTGGCAATGCTGGGTTAATGATCAAACTTGATTATCTTGAAGGTCTTTTCCAACCCCAACAACTCTTATGATTACAGGCCCTCACACAACCCTCTGGAGACCTCCCAGTTGAATTCTGTGCAGGCATTTTCCCCAGCATTACAGAACTATGCCCTAAGGAGACTTTAGGTCTCCTTAGGCCACACAATTCTCACCTTCTTGAGATCCTCTTTGGAGAACTTCTCATAAGGATTTTGTTCCAAGTAAGCCATGTGCTCTGCATTGTTGCTTCCAAATCCTGGGCCTTTGCCTTTCTTACCAGTAAACTGTTCTCCAAATGGATGGTGTAAAAGGTCAAAATGAAGCATGGTAATCATCTCTTTCTTTATGAGTTCTTCACTTTTCTGCAAGTCTGTTAGGGGTGGTTCCACATTTAAGGGTCTCAGTATTGTTTCATTAACCTGTCCAGAAATAAAAAAGTTTATAAATATAATATACACCAAAAATATTAAATACTCAAATATGAATTTTATGTATCAGTTAAACCCCAGTGGAGGTGCCAAAACCCTTGTGACACATGCAGCAATCTCAACATCTGTGCAGAAAAAATACCACATGGCAACTCTGCTGGGGAAGTTTCCTGAAAATCAGCATAGTCAAAAATTTCACTCTCTCATGATTTCCTTTGACTGTATTTCCTCCTATAATGGCTACAGCCTTTATTTTTAGTTTTTGTTCCTTAACAGTGAATTTTGTTTCCACTTACTTCTGAGGGCCGTGGTAGATTCTTCTGCACAGCTTTGTGCATTCTCTTCAGCTCCTTGGCACGCTCTGCTTCTCGGAGAGCCTAAACAAACAAGCCAAGTGTTACTCCAGCCACTGTTAACACAATCAGATGCTGCCTAAGAATGTATGTGATATAAAAACTAATTGATTATTGCAGCAAAGATTCCTTCCAGTACACAGACTTCATGTTACTAAGCCATAGCTAAATAATGTGATGACAATGTAATTCACTGCCTCTAAAGTGAATGGGAAGAGCACAGCAGATTAACTCCAAGAGAAAAGAGACCTTCAAAAGTCATTTCCAGGCATCAAATTCTCCCTCAATCTCAACTGCAGCAAGATTTTGTTCTTTACACATTTCTCTTTGTGTGACAGCTGCTCTAATTCTTCAGACATTAAATCCACCAGGAAAAGAAAGACTCTTAAATTAGCAGCCATGACTCTCTTTCTCATCTTCAATGACATAAAGTAGGTATTTCGCTAAAACAATACTTGTTAAAGTGGAAAAACAGGAGAGAGTTCTCTTTACAATACACTTTCAAGCAATAAATAACATGAAAAGCCAGTGTTATCAGGAACTTCAGGAACAACACAACATCTTCCATGTTCTAATCCCAGCACATCACATCCTCACTTGAAGGCAGCATGCTCTTCTCTGTATGATGGTACAACTCAGATTTCCTCTGTGCTACACACATACATTACTTGTATTTATTCAGACTTTTTATTAGGGTATGTATGCACAAGACATACAAATACAGCTATAAAACATGTTCCTCCCCAAATAGGACACATGAGGAATCAAATTCTGGAAAATGCTTATCCGATTTAAAGATCAAACCATAGGATTTTTAAAAATATTTTGTTCACTTGTCAAGGCACAGCCATTGTTAAAAAGTTCTCTGAACCAAAAATCTCATTTATTTTTATGAAAAATGTATATTTATATAAGGTATATAATGGAAAGAGATTTGTAACACAAAATTTAGGCTTCGCAATAAACAGAAAATGAACTGTTTTTAGAAAGATTTAAAGTGTCTCTGGTTACTGGCCAGTACAGCCATTTAACTGGCAGAATTTAGGCTTGTACTTTATCCAGCCTTCCTTGATTCTAAACCAAACCAAAACAACAGGGACCCGTTCACAACTTGGCTGTCTGCGTAATCCCTCTTGTAGTGGCCACAGGTGCCAATTCCCTGCATGGCAGATTTTTATCTGTGTGCTACCAGCTTGCCTAAATTTGTATATACCTGTCTAACCTTTCACAAACAGCAACTTTTAACCTTGAGAGAATAACCTGAAACTGAAAAAAGCACAGTTCTTAAGTGCTTAAAATCAAGCAAGTGCCACTGTAGAAAAAAGCTTTTAATTGAATTTTTATCTTCTGGGGGACAAACACAGCAGGTAGGACATAGGCACTCTTAGGGACTTCATGCTAGAAAATGATGTGATATATAACATTAAGAAATTAAGAAAATTATTTAGAGAGGAAACTGATTTGGCCTCTGTGTGTGTATACTCCGAGAGCAGCAAAGAAAACAGGTAAATTTTTTCTTTGCTATCCTGTAGAAGCTATACCTCTCCCATTGTGTGAGAGGGAGTGTGAAACAATGGGAACCATACAAGGAACACATCTTATTTTACACAAAAAGCACCATCCACATCTCACACACTGACCTGCTTGCGGGCTTCTATATCAGCAGCATCTTCTACAAAGGTTTCATCTACTTCATGTTCTTCAAGCTCCTTTTCTGCATTTTCAGGTAGAACAATCTCAAAGTCATTCTTTGGAGCAGGGAGGGCCATGAGCCCCATGCGCAGGTGCTCCCGAGACTCCCTCTCCTGTGGGAAGAGCAGGGAGATGTGATGCTTCTGGATTCATACTCTGAATGCAGTGCAGTACCCTGAGTGCAACACAGTCAGACTCCATTAATCTGCATTAACAGACAGGAACAACACACCAATTATTCCCTGGCCACCTCAGCCAGAAACCACCAGATCTGGAAAGCAGGGGAGTCCACCATGGATTTGAAGCCTCAGTTTCCCTCCTAGCAGTAAAAAGTCCTTTCACTATAGAAAGGCTAAGAGGGAACCAAAGTATAAGGACATTAAATAAACCTTCTCCTTCAAGCTAAGAGGAGCTCTGGAATTTTGAACTTGAAGAGGTTTTTTTTTGTGAGAACATGGCAAACACTTGGAGTAGATATCTTAGCTAGGCCAAAAAGAAAACTGACGATAGTTTAGGTGGGAGATATTCAAAGCCACAGTTGAGGCTGCAGAATCAGCCACATAAAAGGAGTTCTCAAGGTGCTACCTATTAGGTATATGCCCTTTTATACCATGTCTAATTGGCAGAGCCCATCTGGCTGAATCTCCAAGAATGGAAACATCTGTTGCCAAAGGTAATGAAAGAATCTGGATGGGACTCAGATTTCTGAACATCTCAAACCCCAGTGCTCCTAATGGCAAAAATTAAACTCCTTTAGCTCAGTGTTGTCAACACGGCAGACTGATGAAAAGGTCCTGTAGGTAAATCAGGAAGTCAAGATGATGAGGAATTTGAGGATTGTGTAGGATTGCAAGAAAAATGAATCTTTGCTCAAGATGCATTTCCTGCTCAGCTTCAAAGATGGAAATAGGATGGAAACTCAACTATGTCTTCTTCAAAAAACAATTTTAGTGTGTTTACGGAGCACAATGAAAGCCATTCTAAGCGGCAAGACTTCTGTTCTTTTAAATAAAGATTGTATTTTATTATGTGATGAGGACAGACCCGTAGACAGGTGGAAGAAAGAACATTTAGTATAAAATAAAATTATTTTCAGTAGATGAGAACTAAAAACCTGAAAATTAATAGAGCATTGATTTCCACTTCTTAAGTACTACTTACCATTTGTTTTGCATAGGATGGGTCACTGTAATCTGCCATTCCCTCTTCTGGGTTGATGTTCAGTTTATCCCGCAGGGGAGTTCTCCCAGGAGTTGTGCCAAGTGCAGGTTTGGGAGTCAGTCCTCCTCGAGGAGTTAAGCTCTCTGACCCCTGAGAGGGTGTTCTAGTGAAGTGCAATTAGTCATTAGTTTTTCACTAAAGAGCTCTACTTACAGAAGTCTGAATGTTGGGAAAAGCTACATAAACACAGTCTATACATTCAATCTAGAGTTTATTTTTTTCTTGGGAGGCAGTCAAACTGTAAAGTGCAATTACAAGAATACTAAAAATAAATTGTTTAAGACTATCAAGGTGCAACCAAGGTCCTGTCAAGCTGAAATCTAGGCACATCATCATTTTAAGAGAAGCTTCAGGAACTCCACCAACACAAACTCCCACTGCTGCTTTTGAAAGAAGAGCTTATCCAGTCACCAGGCATTATTCTGGGATACAGTAATTAGGGTTGAATTGCAAGCTCTGATTTCCCCACCACCTGGGCAAATCGTTCACTCTGAAATCATCTGGCCCAACAGCTGTCCTACGCTGCAACTGAATGGATCATCCTACAATGCCTCTTCACTTTCACTGACTATTGAAGAAGCAATTACATTATAATAATTACTTCTAAGCATCTGTAGTTAGGCAACATGGATTAAGTCTTAAATTTTTTCGGCCACAATTGCTTCAACTCTAGACTAGGAAGGAATATTGTTCTCTATCCCAATAACCTACTACTTGAATGAGGGGCTACTTCATGGATTGATTAATTTTTCCCTCTGCTCAAGGACGTGGATTTTCCCACTGATAGAGCATTTCTGCAAGCAAGCCAAGTTGACCCACAGGAACATATTTACATGTGCAAACCTGAACTTCAGAAGCTAAAAAAAAAAAACCACCATAAAAAAATCCCAAATAACAAAATTAGAGCATCTCTATTTTTTAAAATATAAAATAACGCAAATCAACAGCCAGATCACTCCAGGTCAAATTCTACATTCATTTTGCACCACACTGACACCAACAGATTTTACAAAAAAGCACTCATTGCTGGAACTGCTCTTTTAATTAAAAGATCAGGAATTTTACACACAGCTTCTGAACAAAATAAAGCTGCTTTGGAAAAGCTGCCATAAAGGTCCTTTTTATTTCATTCTCCACTTTTCCTACTAACATGATACAAGTAAAATTAGAACCTAGTGGAAAAACCTGACACACAAAATGTACCAATTGTAACATGTTTTAGCTGTATGGTATTTGACATTTGTGGGATATATATTTGTTCACTCTAAGAGTTAAACCAGCAATTCTGTACTATTTAGATTGGCAATATAAGAAATATTTTATTTTGGATATATATGGCTTATAAAATATTTACTTCAGCTTTTCAAAAATTCAGTGTGGGTTTGGCTGAGGGACCTCCCACATCTTTGACTCCAAGGTAATACTTTGGAAAGGCCAGGATCCACATACAGAATGACACTCCAGCTTACTATTTCTACTCCTGCATTACTCCAGAATAATTTATACTGCTCCAGACCACAGAAAGCCACATTCTGGATCAAAACTCCAGTGAGCTGTACGAACACAGATGAAGAGGACATGGCTGAGCTTTCTAAAGACACAGAGAAGGAGAAACTTGTACAACATGGGCTTGAAATATAAGTGATTTTCTTTTGAAGCTCTAATCATGACAGCATTTTACACATCAAAATCTGCTCTGTTCATCCCCCTCCAAACAGACACATGCCCACCCAGGCACCCATCAGAAAAGGAGTGTGTTTACCTGAAAGGTGTGGAAAGCACAGTATTTGGAGTCTGAACAACCTGTTTCTGTGGTGTTACCCCTGAAAAGTCACTTTCATGCAAGGGAGTATTAAGACCTCCTTTCAGGGGAGTATCCACATTTGTGAGAGCCATCAGATTCTGGGCCTCCTGTGTAACAGACAACACAAGCAGTGCTTCACCAAGACATTCACAGTCACGTTAACAGATTCAGTAGCAGAACAGCAAGAACAGCTGAAGAGTTTGTGGAAAATGTTTAAAGTTTCTTAGCTTTAACACCCATACACTGGTATTTATAAACCCTACTGTTCCACTGAGAGGCATTTGAACTTCATTTCCAGTAAAATATGTTATAAACTGGAGTTGCAAAACTGAGTATGTTACTTATTGTTTCAGCTTCCTTCAGTTTGCCAGACTCCATAAATCTCCAAGATCTGTTAGTGATTGAACATTCAAGTAATCCTAAGAATCCTGATTTTAAAAGGAAAGAGCACACTTGAACTCTGAAACCTGAATTCAATCACCTTTATCCAAACTGCACTTCAAAGACAATGTTCCAAAAGACATGGTCACTATTCAGATTTTTGGTCCATGACTCAACTGAGGCTTTTATGAATAGCCCCCTTCTTTATTTCATTTTTCCTTATCACAGTGAAGAATTAAGTCTTTCTGAAAATGAGCTAATTATACTACTGCAAATAGCAAATATATTCCCAGAAGATCACTAATCCACCTATGTATATGCATAATGCTGTGACATTTATAATAAACTCCATTTGAAGGTGAGCCTGACCATTCCTGCAAACATTGTACAGACTTAGGTTATGATGTGCAGAGCCAGGAACTTTCTCCTTTCTCCTATCATGGAACTGTTGAAATACAGCTCATTGCCAGCTAAGAGGGTTTTTGGGTTTTTTATTTTGAAGTGGGATTTCTGGGGTCTTGTTTTGTCCTATACACTAGCTGCACTGATTTAATTTATCCATTTCCACACACTCAATAAAATGTTACTCAACATAACCAGCCTTTAAAAAATCCAGGCAATCAGAGGTAGCAAAGGCAGGTTTTGGCTAACCTAAGTTTTAAGCCAATAAAGTGCTATGCAAATGTTCTTGTATTGTTGCAGTTAATTAATACCTGTTATTTGAAATAAAAGTTGGACAACATAAAATGCACTGTTTTAAGGAAATGAACTCATACATCTTCAGCACTGAGAGACACAAGAGAAGGGAAAATTATGCAAGACCCCAGGAGAATGGTTAAAAGCTTCAAATAATATATGACTAAAAGAAAAATAATCAGAATGTTTCAAAACACAGTGAAAATTGATCAAATACACACAGATCTGCTTCTTTGCCCTTCAGTGTGTCCTGAAGATTGGGATTGCTTCAAATCCCAATACTGTACATGATCTAAGGAGTGTTTCTCTGGCAATTACACCTTCTACTAAGTTGACTCCTGCTCCAAAACTTAAAACCCATCCTGCACATTTATACTGTACCTGCAGGATCCTGTCCTGGGCTGCTGGAGTTTTGGGAGTCCTCAGAGCTATGCTGTTGTTGGTTACATTATATTCAGAGAGAAGAGTGCTGGAAGCTGAGTTTGTGATTCCAGATTCCTCAGCAGTCTGCCGTGCAATCTCACTTGCTTGGCCAACTTTTACAACTTCTTCAAGTTCTGTATCAGATATCTTTGAAAGAGAAAATCCCAAGGCACAGTAAGATACAACATAACTATGAGATCCATTTGATAAAACAAAGCACTGCTTTAGTGAACTTATATCATCAGTAAACATCTCACCTGAGGAGCTGGAAGCACCAGTTTACTCCTTTTCTTGGTAAATTCTGACACTCCGCTGGTCTGCAGAATAGCTGAGGGCAGGTCTGACTCTTTTTTCCGTTTCATGTGTTGCTTGTCCTTTTTGCGCTCTCTTCCCTCCCTCTCACTGTAATTATGGAAAACAGAATTGGGTGAGAACACACAGAGCAGCTACAAAGCAAAGCAAACAAGCCAAGAGCAAAAAGGCTGTATCCTTATCAAACACTGGATATGCTGAAATACAACACTGCAGGAAGAGTGGAGCACCTTTTGGGTGATTAGATGTGATCTGCAGATCTTGCAGCAGAACCTACTACAGGGCAGTGTAATGCTTTTAAATCATGGAATTAGCCAACAGATTTAGTTTTTAGGCTGAAAAACTACAATAAACAGGATCACTGGATCAATAAAAAAATGTCAGGCCAAGAATTTAGATAGTAAAAACAAGGGAATTTGAAGAGTCTCTTTTTCTCCAGCAGCTGTTAAGGGAAGGTGAACATTTTCTTTTGTGGAAAGTGGGAACCAATTTCTCTTCAGTCTTTAATAAAAATGGCATTTCCTTCAAACAGCAATGGAGGCAGTCAGTGAAATCATAAACTTCAGTCTGAAGTTCCTACCTGAACCTCTGAACAAAGAGCCATGCAGAAAAATCAGTTAGTAACACCACATGAGTTAATAAACCAAATTGTACATGGCACTGGACTCTTTCAGTAAAAAGCAGTTTTGCCAGCAGTGGGAAATGCAACTGTATGATTAAATATGTACCCAAGAGTGGCATTTAACTTCTCAACTACACTTTTGGGGATTTTGGGGGGGATGGGGAAAAATAAAGCATTTAAGGACATTAACATAAGAACAACTCCATCAGAAGTAATACTACAAATCTACTCCTATAAGCAATCATAATAAGATTATTATTTAAAGGACACTAAATACACAAGCAAATAAACTGCTAAAAAAAACAACCTCAAAAAAATAACATTTCAACTTAAAGAGCAAGAACATGTGTGAGAAACATTATTCTGATAAAAGGTGAACTAGAGGAAAGAAAAAATGTGATCATAGACAATAGGTGAACTAGACCTTTGGAAAGATAAAACTCAGAAAACTGAAAAGGCAGAAACCATCTGCACTTGTATTTGTCCCATGGAAAATACATTTCCCACCCACACTATGTTTCCAGGACTTAACACACATACATATGGGTTGCTTTTTTTTTTTTTCAAATACGCTGTTCCCTCCTTATAACAACACACACTTACGATCTTAATTCTCCATCCAGGTCTTGCTGACGCAGTCTCCTGAAATCTGCATCCAGGGACTGATAATTTTCTTCTGATGTATCATAAAAACCAGGGGCAGGCTTCTTTTCAAATGGAATTTCTGCATTGTAATCCACACCTCTCTTCTTTTTTCTTTTCTTCTGGATCTCAATTCCAGCAGCGCGAAGTTCTCGTCTTTTCTGGAGAGCAGCAAGACGTCTAAAGAAACAGTAACACCACATGATTTAAAGTGTAGAGTGAAAAAAAGAAGTCCCAGGATATGAAACCAAATGTAAGTTACCGAGCTTCTTCCAGCTGCTTCTCCCTGGCTTTCCTCTTGGCCTTCTTTCCCTGGGTATTCGCCAGACGTGCTCGAGCCTCAGACAGCATTTCAAGCTCATCTACAATAGTACAGGTAAATACAGCAGTGAATCTGCACTCAAAACATGAGAGTCAGGAAAAGGATGACATTAAGATCAGAAAACCATTTTTAAAAGCTGAATCAATCCATCACTGGCATTCTGTGTCATCACTAATCTCCAAGTTATCCCAATGTATTTACTGAATCACTGATCTCCAAGTTATCCCAATGTATTTACTGAATCACTGGGCAGGTGAAATGAAGACTTTTAGAAAAAAAGCCTCGTGTTGAAAATAGTATCAATAAGTATCAACACCAAATCAAAATATTTACATAAAGAGGCCAACTGACCACATTAATAAAAATAAAACTTCATTTACATCTTTATCTGAGAGTATTATCTTGAGAACTTGTTAATTGCATGTACTTCCAGACCTGAGAGTGCTGTTTTTGTGAACCAGTGACTGTTCAAAACCACCAACGGTCCATTCATGGAATTTTAACAATGTTCATTTTTCAGTTTATAACACTGCTTTGTGCAAGGGGAAAAAAAAGGAAGTCAGGCAATCCTCCTGCGCTTGAATTCAGCATGGATTCACCTGAGAGGTGTGAGCTAATGGAAAGTCATGAAGATACAGAATGCAAACTAGCAGTTGTCAAAGTAAAGAACAGCCAGTCATGGTAATAGATGAAGGTGACAGGTAAGGAGGCAATAAACACACCAAGAAAAGGAAAACTGGAAAAGTATAACTGACTGGCCAGATAGAGAGATAAGACAAAATGTGCAAGTAAATTAATGACCAGGTGGTGGTGGGAAAAAAGGAAGAAACCAAGGTACACTGGCTGTATAAACAGAAAATTCAAACAGATCAGATTTCTTTCAAAAAATGGTAAACACACTCCAAACTCACCTTCATCCATGTCAATGGGATCTGGCCTGGCAGGTTTGGTTTCTGGATTTGGATCGATTTCTCCAGGTTTCAGTTTCCGAGGATCATCAGCAGTTTCTTCCTCATTGTCTCTCTGAGCAGCTTTGTCCCTAAAAACACATTGCAGGTGTTTGTTTTCCAGCTCTGGTTTTCCCCCAGACTCATAATAACCATCCCTTAAATGCCTCCAAAGGCTGACTATAGAGCAGTAACCTTGTGCTCTGTACAATACAGTAAATCTGTTATACAATTCACAAACGTGGTACAGTTCCATAATCTTAAACAAGACAAGAGAAAGAAAACAACACGGTATTACATTACAAGAATAAAATATTATATAAAATACAATACTAATATAGCTAGTAAAGAAATCCCCTCAGGTAATCTTTAATAATAAAAACAAGAATTCCAGCAGTGTGACAATATTAAAAAATCAAGTTTTATATTATGTTTTTTCTACTCAACCAACTGCACCAGAATTAAGAATGCTCACACGGGAAAACAGCACATTCTTTCTTTTCTCGTGGCCAAAAGAAACTCTTTGTAGCAGAGATGGTATCTGCACATTCAGCCACTTCAACACGTGTTTTATGTCTCTTTTCTTTCTCACACACCCACTCCTGCTGATCAGCCACTCAAAAAGTGGCCAGACAGCCTAATAAAAGCACAGATCTGGGTGATCCCTTAGCCAGAATGACCAGGAAGAAATACACTTATTTCTATCCAAGCTGCTCTCTAGGTTCCAGGAGCTTCTTTCAAGCTAGATACAAGTGACTGAAAACAACCTTTAAAGATTTGCTTACAAAAGGATTCAGTCAACTTGAAAGCACCCTAATTTACAGGGAAAGACACACTGGACACACTGCTACAACTCCACAGATTTTTTGGGGTATTCTTGGCTAGATTTTCCTCTAGGCAAGCAGAAACTCACAGCAGAAATTCATAGTGTTCCAAGCACTGTGCAGCAGTTCTCCCAATGATGGGGGCAATGGTTCTCCACTGGGTTGGCATCAGCTTGGCCAGGTGCAACAGCTTCTCCTCCTCCTCCCGAGACCACTCTGTCTTTTTGATGCTTGGGTCCAGCCATTCGTACCTGTAGTAAGGGAAAAAATTAAGGATGACAGATCCAAGTTATCCATTGATTTGTCTTCAAAAGTGTTTTCATGACATATGCATTTGAGCTTTAAAATGCATTATTTATCCAGCACTTTTCATACAGATACTGCATTGTCTTTCTTTTCCCATCTCTGTTCTGGCAAAGTAAAGAGTCACAGAATTAATCCTGAAAAAGATAAGTAAAAATTGCAACTATCAAAGATAGAGAAATGGTAGAATTGTTTTGTCTTCAACCTTCAACCTTCAACAATTATCTTACTAATCCTCAACTGTGCCACTATTGTTGTCTCTACAAGAAGTATTCTATTAAATATGTGTAGTTCAGTACTTGAAATAAGTCTGATTCTCAAATACATTTATGCTGCATCAGTATTTGCATCAGTTTAAAGCTCTTATTTTTTATAAAATACTAAATTTCACAGTGCAATTTCTTAACCTTTACTCTCAAGTCAAACTCCCATTACATGAAATTAGAAAATTATATGTAAGAGAGATTAGTATCTTACAATTTTACTTCTTTGGCAATATCCACTGATTAAAACATGTTTAAATAAAGGGAAAAACTAATGTTTATAATTTAAAGTGATCCTGCATTTGCTAACACTGCAGTCACTGGCAAACAGAACATCTGGCTACTTTTTTTCAACTACTTTCAAGCAATAAGAGTTTGAAGTTTCCATGATAAAATCAAACAGTGTTAAAACTGTTGTTGGTCTATGGACATAAGTCAGTCTGTGGTAACATTTTTTCCTAAATTTCCACTAATTATGAAGGTCATATTCCCAGGCACAGCACCTCTCACTTACCATCTGGCTTTGCACTGCTTTGCTGATTTCCTGTGCAATAATGAGGCAATTCGAGACCACTGGTTTTTGCCATATTTCATAACAGCTGCTTTCAGAATTTCATCCTTGAAAAAACCATAAATAAATACCCTTATGGACTGCAAAACAGAAAGTCTGAGCTGAAGCAAAGAAGAACATGGTAAATTTCATGGGCTCTCCCAGAGGAAACAGCATAACACAGCATAACACTGCTACTTCTGTTCCATTTTACTCTCAAGAAAAATGAGGATTTGTATTTCAAAGGTCAATTAAATCCATAAAGACTAAATGAAATAGGCACATGATTATTGTTCCAAATTTCATATAGCCAACAGAACTTCCCAAAAGATTATTTTCAATGCTCTCTAATGCACTAGTGTTTAAAGGCTCTGTATGTCTTCCCTGAAGGACAGCAACACAAACACAGGTAAGGAAGTTTGTCTGGTAATGACATCACAATTGTGAAAAAAAGTAGAATTGGCAGATATCCCTGGCTGCCTTGTTTTAAATAATACTATAAAATTATCTATTTTTCACATTTTAATACAACTGGAATAAAAATGTAGTAGATTCAGCTTGGGAGGCAGGTTGTTCACATACAATGAAGTGTGCACTGAGTTTGATCAGAAGCCAGAAGTGCTACCAATTGTCTGTCAATCCATCCATCAATCCTTCTCTCCCTTTCTCGACAGATGGGTTCATTATTTCTGGTTTATTCAGAGAAAGTGGTATTTTAAATGCATTAAAGCTATTGTTACAGCCCTGTCAACCACACATGTCCCTCTTCTGTACCCAGTGAGTGTTCAGTGAGTCTGACACTGTCTCCACCAACACCTCCTAGAGAACAACAGCTTTAACTGTGAGCTTATGATGAGCCCTTGATCTGGCTTGAGCTGCTACAGGCAACAATTCATGTGCTTACTGTTCTGAAATAAATAATAAATCCTCCCCTGTGTGCTTTTTTTTAACTTCTTGGTGCTCTGTGGCACACAGGAGCTGTACTGGTGACATGAACAGGCTTTTTCTGTGTGTAATGGGTCATTTTATGAATGACCTGGTATCACCTGGTTCCACTTTCTCTGTCTTTAATGCTGTATGTATAATCAAAATGTCAGAAAAAAAAAAAAAAATCCAACACCTCTTTTATCTCTGGTACACAAAGCCTGGTGAACTGGGGATCTACTTGGCCACTGCAACAGGCTCCTCAGGGCAGTGGCCACAGCCCTAAGCCTGCCAGAATTCAAGCAGCATTTGGACAACGCTGCCAGGCACAGGGTGGGATTTTTGGGGGTGTTCTGTACAGGAGCTGGACTTGATGGACCATGTGGGTCCCTTCCCACCCAGGATATTTTGTGATTCCATTTAATGCACTGCTCTTTCTCTTCAACTGTCACCAAAATGTGTCAAGTATGGAAGACCCTCAGAATGGGGTGAAGACAACATGAGTTTTCCTGTTTTTTGCTGACCCCAAATTTAGCTGCTTCCTGGCACACCACTGATTTAGCACAAGTGCTTAAAAGCACACACAGCACATTTTATTTTCTATTACTTTTTTCTCACTGTTTCCTGGAACCACATACATGCCTGGTCTTCAGAGTGTGCAGTAACAGAGTTCTGTATTTTACAGTGCCAGGTACCTCCTTTTGCTTTAAACATGCATCTAATAAAACGGACATCCTTGATTTCTCATGTTATTTATTTCTTTTTCATGGCCACTTGTGGTTCTGAAAGCTTGTGCCAGCAAAACTGGAGGGATTTGTTCTTTTTTGGAACAGTAATTCCTGTGTACAGGATTCTTGGGGCTGCAGATGAAGAGCACACACACATTGACAAGAAACAGACTGAAGTCGCACCAGAAGTTTAGATTAGTTATTAGGATTTTTTTTTCCCATGGAAAAGGTGGTAAAGCATTGGAACAGGCTGCTAGGGAGGTACTGGAGTCACCATTCCTGGAAGTGATAAAAAACCCATGTGGATGTGGCACTTAAGGACAGGTCAAATGGTAAGCATGGTGATGGTGCTGGGTTGATGGCTGGACACTTGATGATCTCAAGTCTTTTCCAATCCTAAAAATTGTATGACTCTGTCTTTGTTATTTCCACATTTGGAAATATGTTTAAGGGCAAGAGATTCCTGCTGCCTCATCCCCCTAGAACATAAGAAACCTGCCTATGCAGTACAGGTCACACTCCAGCCTGCGAGAGGCACATCTCCAAGCACAGCACAGCCCATGCTTCCACTCCAGTGGCAGTGGGAACAGTTTCTCTGGAGCAGAAGGACACAACACACACATGGCTGAGCTTCCCATCTGCAGCCCAAGGGAAAAACAACACCAACGTGACCTTGTGACCTTTGCCCACTGAGGCAGCAGGAAGGAGGAAGGCACAGGTTACTGGGGAATGCAACCCAACACACAGCCAAGGAATCACAGAACCAGTTAGGTTGGAAAAGGCCACTCAGATCACAGAGTTTAATCTACACCTGATCACCACCATGTCAATGAGACCGTGGCACTCAGCGCCACATCCAGTCTTTCCTTAAACACCTTCAGGGACGGCAACTCCATCACCTCCCTGGGCAGCCCATTCCAATACTTAATCATTCTTTCCTGTGAAAAAATTCTTCCTAAAGTCCAACCTAAACCTCTCCTGGTGCATTCTGAAGCCATGTTCCCTTGTCCTGTCGCTTGCTGCCTGGGACCAGAGCCCGACCCCCACCTGGCTGTCCCCTCCTGTCAGGGAGTTGTGGAGAGCCAGAAAATCCCTCCGAGCCTCCTTTTCTCCAGGCTGAGCCCCCTTCCCAGCTCCAAGCCAGAAAATCCCCCCGAGCCTCCTTTTCTCCAGGCTGAGCCCCCTTCCCAGCTCCCTCAGCTGCTCCTCGTCAGACCTGTGCTCCAGACCCTTCCCCAGCTGCGCTGCCCTTCCCGGCACTCGCTGCTGCAGTCCCCAGACCCTCTGATGTCCCTGCACTCGCTGCTGCAGTCCCCAAACCCTCTGATGTCCCTGCACTCGCTGCTGCAGTCCCCAAACTCTCAGATGTCCCTGCACTCGCTGCTGCAGTCCCCAAACTCTCAGATGTCCCTGCACTCGCTGCTGCAGTCCCCAAACTCTCAGATGTCCCGGCACTCGCTGCTGCAGTCCCCAAACTCTCAGATGTCCCGGCACTCGCTGCTGCAGTCCCCAGACCCTCTGATGTCCCGGCACTCGCTGCTGCAGTCCCCAGACCCTCTGATGTCCCGGCACAGCGGCTCCAGCAGACCCGAACCTGCCCCGGGATACCCCAAACCCTGAACCCCCCGCGCAGGCGCACCACGACGCCCGCGCCTGCGCACCAGGGAGGGCTCCCCCCCCGACCACCTGCCCGGGCCTGAGCGGGGACGGGAGCTCGAACCCCGCCGAGTCTTACCTCGGTGTTCCGCCACACGCCGCCTTTAATCATAATCCGCGGCATCTTGGCGGCGAAGGGAGGCGGGGACGAACCCCTGGACCGAAAGAATGGAGAGGGGGCGGGAGCGCCACTGGCGTCAGCGGGGCCGGCCGAGACGGCACACGGTCGCCCTCAGCGGCGGCGGGTGCGGTGGGTGAGGGAAGTGGGGCCGGCTGCTCTGCCAGAACAGCGGGAAGCGGGACCGGCGGCTTTTCCAAGGGAAGTGAGGCCGCTGCGCCTCCAGGGAAGCGGGTCCGGCCGCTTCGCGCATGCGCAGCCCCCCCCCCCCCCCCCCGGCAGGTCCTGAGGCGGCGCTCCGCGCTAGCGCCACCTGCCGGCCGGAGGAGCGCACGGCGGAGGCCGGCGCCGAAAGGAGGAACTGGGCGTTCATTAAATTCCTCAAATTTCCCCAAGGGACGCAAATGAGGGAGGAAAGAGACAGCGGAAGGAGACCACATCTCCCCAGTGTTCCCAAGGTAGTTTGTTAATTTCAGGAGAAAGCCCCATGCGTTTATGTGTGGAATAAATTCTTGGCTGTGAGGGTGGTGAGGCCCTGGCGCAGGTTGCCCAGAGAAGCTGTGGCTGCCCCATCCCTGGTGGTGTCCAAGGCCAGGCTGAACAGGACTTGGAGCAACCTGGTCTGGTGGAAGGTGTCCCTGCCCATGGCAAGGGGTGGAACGAGATAATCTTTAAAGTGCCAATGCAAAACTATTCTATGATTCTACAAGAGAGCATCATTGATAGTGTATTTGCATATGAACACTCACGTACACACTAAAGGAGCATGTACAAGGTACATAGGTGAATTTGGGAACTTTTCATAGGTAGGTACTCATGTCACTCTCAACAGGTGAGGGGTTGAGTCTCAAAGAGTGGGGATCTCAGCTCAGGATCTGTCACTGTCCCTCAGCTGTGCTCCCAGGTGTCTCCAGCCTGGGAGCTGTGTGGCTCAGAGGCCCCACTCAGAGGGAGGTGCTGGTCTCAGCCCGCTGCAGTCTGGAGAGCTCAGAGGACTTAGAGAGTCACAACAGACGTGGCTTAGCTCGTAGCCATTTTCCACCCTGGCTGCAATTCAGGTTGGTAACTTTCTCTGAAAGTTCAAAACCAAAAACATTGTTCCACCTGGGTGGTTATTCAGGTAAGAAAAGTAAGTTCCCAAAGGCTCTTACAAGCCAGGGAGCACCTTAGCCAGCACAAGTTTCTGGGAGCAGACAGTGTTTTGGATAAGCTCAAGAGGAGCTTGGCTCAGCTTGTCAAGGCCAAGCCCTAAGGAGCATTTCTGAGACCACAGTGTGGCCCACACAGGAGGATGCACCACCACACCATACAGGTCTGACTCACTATTGTTCATTTAAATCACCTCCAGTTAAACTTGCATTCATTTAATTTGCAGATGCACAGCAGGTAAAATGACAGCCTCTTGCTCAATTTGTGTTGGTACATTTCCCTGTTTTGTCCAAATTCAGGATATGTTCATGGAGAAAATTATGAAACTTTTTTGGTTTAAATAGGAAACTTCATAGTATGATTTAAGAAAGGCTTTGATTTTTGTTTAAACTGCAGGAATAAAAAAAAACACTTCTAGCTACCAAAAAAAAAAAAAAAATCCAACAACAGCCCATGTCTTAAATGAAACTGAATATGCCTCAGCCTTTAAATTTAGACTGAGAATACCTTTGAAACCCTAGAAATCCAGTGTAGTGCATAAGGAACAGAAAGCAACGTCAGGAGTCATTGAGCTGCTTATTTTTATTAGAAGCAGCAACTAGGAATAATTATTTTTATAAAATCAAGCTCTAACTGAAAATACCTTCTTGTTCTTACTTAAACAAGAAACTAAAACTTGAAGAAACTTATATTTACAAACTCTTTCAAAAATTTACTGCAGTTAATTTATCCCCCTAAACCAGGCTCTTTTCATCACTGTTGTACGCCATGCTTTTAAACAACAGTGCTCTATCAGATTTAGCCTTTCTAGTCTCATTTGATATAGAGGCTTACAATTCCTTCAGTATTGTTTTCTCTTTGTACCTGTTCTTTTCAAATAAATGATCAGAATTGTAAAGTAATGCAGGTAAAAACGCCTCTAAGCTTGAGTAACCAGTAATATTTCCCAGAAATGCTTTTCTTTCTTCATACAGGAGAACATTCTTCTTTCTCAGAAGTGGATTAGGTGGCTCCAAGGTCTAAATCATTCATCTGTAACCACCATGGTTCAGGCACAGATACTTGTCTGACCTTACTGAAGCTGCCAAGAACTGGATCACCTGAATATCTTTGCTGATCTGGCATTAAATACATTCATCTGTCCATGAGTTTCAACCCATTATTGGAAAATTGTCTTCCAAATTGCAGAATGGCTGCAGGTGTTCTGGAAGACAAGCCCCTGCTCAGGCAGGGCCACCCACAGCTGGTTGTCCAGGATTACATGCAGATGGCTTTTAAATATCTAAAAAGAGAGGAACTCCACTACCTCCCTGGGCAGCCCTTCCCATCCTGTCTCCTATGTTACCAGAAAGCCTCTACAAGACATTATCTGTATTTCTACAGAAAGACACACATCCAGAAGCAGAAAAAAAAAAAAAAAAGCACCGAGTTCCACATTTACATTCTCTAAATTAAACCACAGGTTTGTTCTGCTGTTCCATGGACTGAGCTGTAGCATTGGGACAGTTTGTACCAGGCCTTTGCTGTTGTCTTTCCTCACACAAGGGGATAAGAGACTGTTGTTAAAACCACATACCACACTCAGGAGTTCCTATCACTGCAAAACTCCAAAACAAAGATTTGTCTAGATTTGGATATAAATTGGAAGCAGCATCCATTTGGGTTCACCATTCCCTGCACCAACTGCTGCATAGTACAATGGTTCTTACACACAGTAATTTAGACTAAGAGTGAAGTTCTTAAATAATTTTAGTTTCAAATACTGCTAAGTTTTCAATGTAACTAAATAACATTCATAATTACCAGCAACTGCTCTTATTATCAAAATTTATTTGAACAGTATTTAATCTACTTTAACAAACAACACAGTAACTACGAACCTGAGAAAAGGTAAGGCATTTCATACTGGATTAACATTAGACATTCACATAAAATTGAAGATTTAAAGGTTCCCAGTATCATAAAATAGATGTTTCTGGACATCACCATTTCTGTCAGACTACTCAAAAATTATCAAAACTACAGACAAGGTAACAGCTTAATAAACATCTTATACATACAGACATATGTAAAACATTTCAATGTCCCAATTATCCAGTGATGACATGCATATTTTGCTTCTGTAATTTGGTGACATACTCTTTTTTTTCCATTTTCTTACAAGTATTGCAAAGGTACCTGGAAGTAAAGGAGGCAACTTTCAGCAGATGGGAGGTAGCATTTAGCCTCCAGATACACTGACAAAGTTCACATGAAAAGTTATTACTACAAAATATAACATGCCCTTCCTTCTCTCCCGTTATACATTCTTTCAGTCAGAAAAGAAAGATTTTTTTTTCATATTAAATTTTTACAGGAAAGTAAGTGGTGCAGAATAACTGCTTAAACACAGATGAACACTGGCCAAAATAACTGACCTCTACTGAAGTGGTTACTCAGGGATGAAAAAGTGTCTCCAAGATGTTCAGCACAGGCTGTGCTAGAATTGATGTTCCCAGAAACACCTGCAGCAAACCAATACCCCAAGTGTCACTCTCTTGACCAATATGCTGGATGCATCCATTACCAACCACTGTTCTGGGCACAGCAAAGGAACATAAAGCCATGAAGAAATTCAGGACATGCAAACCTGTCCAAAACCAAGCACCAACTTCCAATTCTCACATTCCAACATTGTGCTGCTGCTTATGCTTCTCCAGCAGTTTTTTGGTGGGCAGCACCACACTACAGTTTGCACACCTGTACTTCTTTCTGTGTGTTTTTATGTGCTTTTGGAAAGCCTGTTTATCCACCGTGGAATACCTGCACCTCTTGCACTTCAGCTTGAGGTGAGTCAGCCAGTGGCGCTTGAGGTGGCTGGAGGTGCGGAAAGCCAGGGAGCACTGCCCGCACTGGAATGGCTTCTCCCCCGTGTGGATCCTCATGTGGAGCTTCAGGTTCCCGTTGTGGGCTGTGCAATAGCCACACTCCTCACACCTGTATGTCTTGACAGGCAGCTCAGTATGCTCGTAGAGGCAGCCAGGAGAGGAGGTTCCCTCCCCGGTATGCGAAGCCAGGTGCTGCTTCAAGGACAGCCATTTGTTGGTTGAGTAATCACAGCTCATGCACTTGAAATGCCCCAGGTTCAAATGTGTGAGTCTGTGCCTTTTCAGGTGACTGGAAGTACGGAACATCTTCTGACAAACGGGGCAACTGTAGGGCCTCTCACCTGTGTGAGTTCTGATGTGGAGCTGCAGGTTGCTTGAACTGCCAGTAGCATAGCTGCACTCTGAACACTGATACAATAGTGGCTGACTTTGTGCTAGCACATCGTTTGCTGTGCCCCTCTGAACACCTTGCTGAACACCCCAAACTTCTGAACCAAGCAAGGAGCTGTTTGAGCCTTTGCAGGCATCAAAATCCCTTTCTGGATATGTGCCTCTCTGGATTTCACGATGCAATTCAAGATTCTCTAAACACCTCTCTACAAAGAGGCAACTTCCAAACTCCTGTCCATTTTTCACATGAAGAAGGCTGTGTTTCTGCAAATGGTTTGATGTTTTAAATGTCTCATTGCACTCTTTACATACGAATGGTCTTTCATCCGTATGTATCTTTAGGTGCAGCCTGAAGTTGTTAGGAACAGCAGTAGCATAACTGCAGTGCCGGCATCTGTATGTTTGGAATGTATTTAAATTAGAAGGATATGTATCCTTCAAGTTTTTCACAAAGTTATGAAATGAAGCATCATCTTGCACTTGTGAATGAGAGGTCTTTGCTTTGAAGAAAGCCTCCTCTTTGTGAGGAGTGACAGGGTCCATTTGGTAAGAGGTCCAAGGAATTTCTGATCTGTTTCCAGTAAAAGCCAAGCTGTTGCTTCCTTGGCTGTTTTCAAGGAATTTCTTTCCAGAGCATATTTTCTTATTGTCCCACACATCACCTTCTTGCTCAAACTCCACTTCTGAAGCCAGGATTCCCCTACCCAGACAATCATTTTCTCCACCAAAAAGAGAGTGAGAAACATGGCCCTGAGAATCACCATCAGCTCTGCCTCTTGTACAGTATTTATTGCTCTGACTCGTGTAACCATTAGACTTTAACTGTTCATGAAATTTCTTGTGAAAGCTGAGATGTCCTTTAGTGTAGAACACCAGGTTACATTCATCACATGCATAAGTCTTTGCAGAACTTTCAGTTCTCTTTCTCCCACTCAGGCAGCTGGGTTGCTGCGCTTGGCACGTTTCTGTCTCTGCATGTGTCCTCCTGTGTCTCTCCAAACCTGAGGTGCTGGTGAATGCCACCTGGCAGAGTTCACAGCAATATGGTTTATCCCCTGCGTGGATGTGGCTGTGCCTCACCATGCTTGCAAAATACAGTGAAAAAAAGGTGCAGAACCTGCACTGGTAGAGCTTATAGCCAGCATGCCAGTACATGTGATTTAACAGGTAGGACAAGCTGCTGCAGGAGTAATCACACTGAGGGCACTGGTAAGGGGGTCTCTCCTTGTGTCCCTTCATGTGATGAATAAAACTCCTAGGACTGGATGAAACAAAGAAACAAATTCTGCAGGAAAAGCTAACTGGCACATCCAGGGGTGTAAAGTCCCTTTCAATTTTAATGAAAAATTTCTCGTATTTACTTTCTTTTTTCTTGGTCTCAGATTCTCCTTCAGATCCTTTCTGCCTCCCCTTTCTTGCACTTATTCTATTTTTTCTTGCCTTTTTCAACCTAGCAACCTTCTTATGAAATTTAAGGTGATTCTTGAGATTGAAAGAAAAGAAAAAGGCTTTTTTACAAAAGCAGCATTTATGTATTTTCTTATCTTTATGAGCTGAGTAAATATGTTTCTTCAGGTGTGCACTGAATTTAAACACAGAACTACAAAACCTGCACTTGAAACTAAATCTTTCATTCTCCTTTGTAAAACAAGATGTTTTAGGAAGAGGTGTGATGGTCACACTATCCTTCAGCCATGTGAAACCTTCTTCCTGGCTCTGGAACTCATTTTGGCTTGCATGAGAAGAAACAACTTTTTGTTGCTGGTATCTCTTCTTAGAGAACGGTGTTAACATCTTGTGAATATGCTCTCCGGTAGTAATTGATTCAGCAGAAGTAGAAGCATTCATGTCAGGTTTCCCTACATCTTCTAGATGTTCCTTAAAAGTAGAACATCCATTAACAAATGGATCAGAACAGTTATAGGTAAATTTCTCCTCTTCTTTCAAGCCATGTTCCAAAG
The DNA here is from genome assembly GCF_017590135.1 of Pyrgilauda ruficollis. Taxonomy (NCBI): domain Eukaryota; kingdom Metazoa; phylum Chordata; class Aves; order Passeriformes; family Passeridae; genus Pyrgilauda; species Pyrgilauda ruficollis. The sequence goes on from NW_024527044.1 coordinate 5,898,783, forward strand.
GAGAACTCAGAGTTTCATCTTCAAATTTGCTTATTTTCATGTAATCAATTTCATCATCTCCATTCTTTGAGGAATCAGGATCTACAAGGAGATATAAAAAGTCACATTTCATACAATCACAAATATTCATTAATTCATACTAATAATCCTGAATTGCCTAATGACTTGCTTGTTCTTCATGACTTCTACTTCCTTGTTATTTCCCTCTCTCCACTTTTTTCCCTAATGCCTCTCTTCATGCTCCCCTCTGCCCCAACATTTAAATGTTGCTCCTAGTTAGAAGCCACCTTCTCTCCTACTTTCTATTTTCACTCAAGACTCTGAATTTCACAAGGCAACACCACATCCAGAACACCTTTATGGCAGAATTTCTATCAAAGTACTAACACCACACTTTTCTAATGCTCCATTCTCACAAATACCACGCTTTTTCTGCGTTTTTATTTTGAGAACATTTCCCTGATGAAAGGACACCCTTTTTCTCATTAGAGGAGAATGACAAAGTACTAACATTTTGTAGTTTCCCTGCCTTTCGCAGGAGTCTGTGACACAACTGAGCATACTCCAGGCAATATTTTCCTTCTGTTGCATTTATGAATCTAATTTAAAATGCTTACTCCAAAAGGAATTGATTTCATAGCTTCTCTATACAATTTTTTATTTCAAAAACTTGAGGTTTACCACATTTCTTAAACTCTTGCAAGAATCTTATTAATATATTACCTTCCATTTTAACAATGATCTCAAATTCCTTGTGGATTTCTGGTTGTGTCTGTGGACTGCCATCAAAAAGAACACTTGCAATACTAACAGGTTCTTCTTCCTCTTTGGGTACCACTACCAATGTCTCCAAAGTGTCAGCTCTGTCACTGTCAGCAGAGGAGAGGAGAGGAGGAATCTTCTGAAAGCCATCATTATCAACACAATCTTCTCCAGCACTGTATTTCACTACCTCTGGAAGCTCTGTTTTGCAAGACGATGTAGGTAACATGCCATTTTGACCATATTTATCCGTGCCAGCATCACACCCATCACCGGAAGATAATTCTGATGTGTTACACACACTCTCAGCGAAACATTTCCCCTCAGAGTACTTAATACAATTATCTTCATTTGAAACAGTCTTGTTTGCATCCCAATTGCCTAAACTGCTGCTGTCACTTGAAGGCTCCACTTCATTTTTTAGGCAAAAGCTGTTGTTTAATTTAAACTCTTGCTCCACCTCGGGAATGGACACTTCCTGGTCCTTATCATCATCATCCTGGAGAAAATCCTCATCGCTCAGCACCAAGATAGTGATTGGCAGCACAATCTCAAACACCTCGGGCTCTGCGAGGAGAAACAGACACAAATATCGCAATTCCCAAAAAAAAACCCCAAACACATGACAGCGCCGCGTCCACCACAATCCCCACGTATGCCCAGTGCGCATGCGCAAACCCCGGCGGGCCCACCAATTCTCCCCGCTCCCGCCGGCGCCGCTTTCCGCGTTGTCTCAGGCACCGCCGCTCCCGCAGGACCCTGCGTCCCTGCCCCGGCCTGCAGGCACCTACCGCTGTCTGCGGGGGGCTGCGGGATTCCCTCCGCACCCGCCTCCGCCACTCCCGGCTCCGTCGGCATCTCCGGGCCGCTGCGCCACGAGACTCGAACCAGCGGCCGGGCGCGCCTGCGCAGGGGGCGGGGGCGGGGCCGCTGGCGCCTCCTGGTTTTGGGGGAGAGGCGGGGTCACAGCCTGAGGAATGTCTGGGCTGGGACCCGGGGTTTTTAAATATGAGTTAAAATTCAGATTTAAACGTGCTTATAAGTTAGTTTAGAAACTCCGTTTAATCACCTGCCTGGGCTTGGGAGCCCCCAGCCCTGGGCAGAATTATTCGAATGCTACGCAAAACCTATTCCCGGTTCAAGCAGTTTTGATCGGTTGTTACTTTTCCTGTAAAATTAGATCTCAGCTAATACCGATCGTACTCTTAAGAGCGGAATTGTGCCAACAATAAGGCACTCCCTTGCTGGGTACAGAAAGAATCATAAAATAATCACAGGCAGGAGTCACAAAATTCATGGAAACACAAAACAGCACCTTTGGTTTTATCCTGTTCTCCTTGGCTGTTCAGGCTGAAAGTGGAAAATGTATGAACCTCTGTGCATACATATTTACATTATAGAGATGTAGGTCTTTATATACATACATAAATTTATATACATGCAGGATGTCCCTGCCCATGGCAGGGTGGTTGGAATGAGGGTCTATAAGGTCCCTTTCAACAAAAACCGTTCTGTTATTCTGTGACTTGGGGCTGGCTGAAAGGGGCCTCTGGAGATGATCCAGTCCGAACCCCCTGGCAAGGCAGGGTCACCTGGAGCAGCTGACACAGGGATGTGTCCAGGTGGGTTTGAAATGTTTCCAGAGAAGGACAATCCACAAAATCCCTGGGCAGTTCGCTCCAGTGCTCTGTCACCCTCAATGTAAAGAAACTCTTCCTCATGTCTAGGTGGAACTTGTGTTTCATTTTATAGCCACTTCTCCTCGCCCTGTTGGTGGGCACCACTGTAAAGACCCTGGCACCATCCTCCTGGCACTTGACTTGGAAATGCTTACATAGATTGTTGAGATTGCCTCTCAATCTTCTCTTCACCAGACTCACCAGGCCCAGTTCCTGCAGTCTCCCCTCATGAGAGATGCTCCAGAGGCCTCATCATCTCTGTGGCCTCTCCAATATCTCCTTGTCCTGCCATCCCTGGGATCCCCCCAGCTCCCAGCACCCTGACATTACTTTATCCCCACCCCAAGCTATGATCCCACATTCTGCACTGCTAGAGGATTCCCAGTTTCCATTTTCCAGGCTCAGCACTTTGTAGTGGTGCCTCCAGAAGAGGGTGGATTGTTTAGCCACTCCAGTGAGAGGAATTTTCCCTATTCCCTATCTTCTTCCCCCAATAAAAATCATGGAACCAGTTATCTGCCTTAATTTCAGAGCTTTGTACTTCTTGTATATGGAACTACACCCATTTGTAGGAACATTTGTTCAGTTTGTGAAATTTAGGTAGCATCTTTTTATTTTCAAGTAGAACTGATGAAAACTTGGGGGAGGAGCATTTCCAAAATCCTCCTAGCTGGGAGTATTAAATTAGGAACAGGTGAGAGGAGTATTGGCCTCTGTGTTTCAGCTCAGAGGGAATTTGGGAATCTCTACATAGTGAGAAGACTTGTTGATTGAAATAAGTGGGCAGGAGATCTTTCTCCTTTTTAATGCCTTTATTAAAGAGATTCAGCTCAGGTGGGGAGAAATCGACGGGTTGCGCCCACACTGCCTGGCAGGAAGGAGGAGGATGACGATGCAGCTTTGCCCGCTGGTCTGCAGGCAGAGCTGGGGATTGTGTCCTCACGGGAGATTGGCAGATTCCTACTTTTCGGTCCAACACTTCGGGTCCCCTCCTTAGTGAACATCCTTGAGGTCAGGGTGAGAAGCAAAAAGGATTCAAGCAGGCACTGGACTTTGTGCCCATCCTTAGACATCACCTAGGTCTCCTAATTCTATACTGGCTCGTTGTTTTTAGGGGTTTTCCTGGAAAACGGGAAGATTTGGAGCAGTGCATTTGTCATCTGCATACGTGGTCTCAGGCCACTCCTATTCTCCTGGTGCTGCCGTGTCCAGGTGTTGCTCCCGGGCAAGCATCAGGAGGACAATGGCTAAATCACCAATCATTGACGGGCAATTAAAGAAGAACTCTTAACAATGAAGCTAATTTAACAGCAATTGGTCTAACCCGTTTTAGCTCTGTAACCTTAAACAAAAATAGATAACTTTTTATTCATAACATTGATACTCCAAGGTGAGTGAAACAGGTGCTGGGCTGAGCAGCATGTCTTGCATAGACTTTTTGCTGCCTGAGCAAGCCACAACATGTGAAAAAAACAAAAGTAAAAAAGTCTCCTCCTGGCAGAACCGTCTGAATCTCCCCACAAGATGGCTCTGCAGCCACAGGCTCTGCAAGGGAAGAACCTGGAAATACTGGTTATTTCTCTTTTTTTTTTAAAGCATTAATAAAATAATCTCATTTGAAACATATCTGCCTCACTAGAAAACCTGCAAATTCTGCAAAAACTTTACAAAGATGTTAATCCAAGCCTTTTTCTTCAAAAGTGGCTTTTTCTACTCTTTTTCTTAAAGGAACAGACTATTACTCTCAGCCTAGTACTTAATGATGCCATCATGCAGTGAACAAAGTGACTGTGAAATGGCTCAGGAATGAATCTGGTCAGTCTGGACTTCATCTTCTTCATTACAAGCCCTTTGCACAAAACCACGTTTTGCATTCAGCTTGCAATGGAGTGATCTGAACCTGCTTGCAACTGTGCTTGTGTGCACACTCCTCCATGAAAAAGTGATGGAAAGTATCAGGAACAGGATGGAGGAAAATGGCTTTTAGATGAAAGAGAGCGGATTTAGAATGGGTATTAGGAAAAAAAATTCTTCCCTCTAATGGTGGTGAGGCCCTGGCAGAGGTTTCCCAGAGAATCCCCATCCCTGGAAGTGTTCTAGATCAGGTTGGACAGGACTTGGAGCAACCTGGTCTATTGGAAGGTGTGTCTGCCGATGGCAGGGGCTTGGAATGACATGATACTTAAGGTTTCTTCCAACCCAAACCATTCTGTGATCATATGAAATATTAGATACTATGAGAAATTGAGGCAAACCCAATAACTTCTGATTATTTGAAGTGTGGATTTTTGACATCTTTGTGGCCAGAATGGTGGCACAGACTTACTTCAACTAACATAAGATATTGACCTAGAAAGTGTTACTTGAGACTGTAGTCACCTTAGGCTGCAAGTGGGTTTTATCCTCTTGCATTTAATCCTGTAGGTTGGAAGGGCCTGTGCCAGTAATTTTGTAAGGTCTTACATCAGTATCCTTCACTTTACCAGCCAGGGCACATAACAAGACGTCTAGCTGGATATATTGAAAAAAAGCCTGAAAGTTGAGGGATAAAAGATAATGTCACTTTTAGACCAGGGAGAGTCAGAGAATTGTTCCTGGGGAGCTTACATTGTGTAGGTGCATAATGTAAGTGCATATGGTCTGGCAATAAGAGAAGTGGTAGCTGAATACAATCCAGCTGGAAAAGCATAGAAAAGGATCTGGATAAGTTGCAAATGAAGTTATTGATCCATATCAGCTAATATAAAGAGGCAAATATCTCCAGAAGGATTGCTCAGCCCAGTTTCAGCTGTATTAGGACTGTGAACTACAGGGGTTGGGAGCTTTTTAACAGCCCAGATGTTGCAGTAACAAATCAAGGCTTAGTAACTAAATGGATTCTTTTACTGTAAAACCTGCTGGTTTGTTTTTCTCTTTCTCACACTGCCATCGACTCTTTTTTTTTTTTTTTTTTTTTTTTTTTTTTTGTCCCTTTTAGAAAACAGGTCCACTGAAGTCTGTTCCAGAGGGAAGAGAAGAAAACACATCAGTGAGGACAAAGAGCTGAGCAGCACTTAGGCACAGAGCCTTCTCACACCAAATGCCCACAGAGAGATGCAGCTGAGGATTGAGAGTCACACAAAATCCCAGCACACTCTTCTTTCCAATACCTTCTGTCCCAAGCAGATCTCCTTATCTCTAAGTTCACCTTGAACTTGTGGAAACTACAAGACCAGGAAAAAAATTCAGTCTTATGGTTAGGGCACAGGAACCAGGAAGTTTGATTTCCATTCCTGTTTTTTCTGCAGGTGTGTGAAAATCCCTATTGTTTGCAGACTGTTTCAAGCTCTTCACATTGCTTCATGAGAACAGAGCAGTGCTCTTGTATGTTTTCAGCTCTCAGTGTTGGAAGCAGAGTTTGATTTATTGCCATATGTAGCATTTCCCTTAATCTGGAGACAAAAATATATAAGGTAGAACTCAGGCAAACCTGGAAATACCGAGTCTTTTCTCTGGCAAATAGTCCATTCCACTGATTTTGCATTTTTTGTCTTCATAGAATCATGGAATAGTTTAAGATAGAAGCACCTTTTAAAGGTCATTGAATCCAACCCCTCTGCCATGGACAGGGACACTTTCCACTAGACCAAGTTGGTCCAAGTCCCTTCCATCCTGGCCTTGAACACTTCCAGGGATGGGGAAGTTCTCTTGTGCCTTTCTTATGTGAAAGACAGAGAACTTCTGAATCAAAAATGATTGTTTTTTATGAGGCCATACTGATCTGAACAAAGTTAGCCCCAAACTGAGTTATGGAGTTTGTTGCCATTTGAGAAACAAACGTGGCAAAGGAAATTTCAGCTTGAAAGTTCCAGCATAGCAAGACCTCATTGTGAAAAGTGTGAGGAAATCTTAATAGAGGGTGTTAGTGCCTCTGCCTTCTATAATAATTTGAAAACTGTACATTAAAATACTGACAATAACAGAGGGTAATGAACCATTGAATGTCAAAAATAATATGTAGGAAAAGGTCAGCTCTTTGGGAAAGCAAGTGCCTCTGGATTGACAAGGTTAATCATAAAAATAAATGTATTGCTGCTAAATTGCCTGTTGCTGGGTAACCCACAGGCGAAGGGAAGGGTGTTTGTTTAATGGCAGGAATTTAATGATTCACCATCTGAGTGAAGTTTTCTTCAGTGGAGTGTGTAAGATTTTTATTTAGACAATGGAGTCTACCTGCTCCATTTGACCAGCTAATCTGTCTCTAGACTCCATTGATAATATTGGCTGCAAGCTTAATTCAGTTGTCTGAATATGAATAACAATAAAATTCTCTTATTAGTTTTTCTATATTCCTAATGGACTTAAATTAACTTAAAATAACACATCCACACCAGATAAGATAAACTAGCATAATTAATTTCTGGAAAATGTGCTTCCTAGGCACAAGGTTTGAGACCAACTTGAAAACATGATAAACTTTTTTTTTTTTTTTTTTTTTTAAGAGCAAGCCAAAGGTGCCTCACTCAAAACAGAGAACGTTCTATTTACTTTTTGCTGGATATTAGTTGATTGTTTTGCTGTTTTTTCACGTGTTTTTTACATTAAATTTTTCCCTGTGAGGGTAGTGAGACCTTGGCACAGGTTGCCCAAACAAGCTGTGGCTGCCCCATCCCTGGAAGTGTTCAAAGCCAGGTTGGACAGGGCTTGGAGCAACCTGGGATAGTGGAAGGTTTCCCTGTCCATGGCAGGGGCTGAAACGAGATGAGCTTTCAAGTCCCTTCACCCCAAACATATGGCTCCATGATTTTGTGTGGCAGGGCTTTTCTGCAGGTTGGAGGCCTTTTGGTGTGATCTGGTCATGCCCTATTGTGAATTCCTGTTACCCTCCCAAACTGGGTGGTTATGGACACCTTCCACTAGCCAGGTGACTCTGATTTGGATGCAGGCAAACAAAATTTCCAGGCACAGTTTAGGAGTCAGCATGGGCCAGGGCTAATTTCCCAGAACAGAAAGAAACAGAAGGAATGAGCAGAGAAGATTAATGCCTGTACAAAATCAGATGAGAACCTCTAGAACTCATGATGCCATCTAGAAAGATGTTTGCTATAACGTGCAAGTCACTTTTTGTTTGTGTGTTTCAAAAGATTTCTTAAAAAGTCCCCCCAAACCTGAACTATATCGTGATCAGAGGTAGTTTATGGAATTATAGTCAGTCTGGTTACTTGTCTGCAGCTGGGAGGAGTCTTTCAGCTAAAAGCAAAATAGATGAATGGTCTTTCAACTGATTTTCAACTTTGTTTTGTATTCTGCAGCTGCTTCTAAATCACAGCAAAAATCAACAATATTATTCATGCTGACAAGATTGAAAATAATGAAAGTTTATGGAAAAGGAGAAGCCAAAGCTTATTGGTGTTTGAAACCTTTTCCTCAGCTAAACACATCAGATCCCTCCTGTCTTATTCTTGTATTTTCCTTCCAGCTTAGAGTATTCCATTTTAAAATATTTTAGGTAATTTTTGCACTTTTTGCCAGTGCAAAACATTGGGGTTTCTTTTGTAATTTTGCCTTGCATAAGTGGCAGTTACACAGCATGTTGGAAGTGATCAAGACATTCACCAAGTGGTATGGATTTTTCATTAAAGTAAGATCATTACTAGGTGACTGAGCAGTCTAAAGGCATTATATTTATATTTTTTCTGGTGAGGGTGGTGAGGCCCTGGCACAGGTTGCACAGAGAAGCTGTGGCTGCCCCTGTTCCTGGAAGTGTTCAAGGCCAGTTTACACGGGGCTTGGAGCAACCTGGGATAGTGGTAGGTGTTCCTATCTTCAGGAATCTCATTCCTTGTCAGTATTCATTCCTTATCTGTATTTCTTTATGGAATATTTAAAAAACAGAAATCCAGATCTTGCCCAAAGAGATCTGCATTCCCTGATAGATGGTATGAATCCATACATCTTAGAGATGTCTGTTAAGTTCACAAAGTGCTCTGAGATTTCAAAATACAGCTATTATGGAAATAACCATTGTTATTCTTGTTTTTAATAGCTGCTGACAGAAATATTTTGAGGTAAGTGCCAAGTTAGAAGCTGTGATTCTGAATAGAGTTTTTCAAATACTCAAGGGGTCTGTTATGTTTGAGGTAATTTGTCTGGACTGTCATCCCAGAAACATCTGGTGGAAGGGGATCAGACTGGCACAACAAAGACTGGCAGTGGTACTCACATGTCCTCTTGTGGAGCCACTTTATGGGTTTGGTTCTGCTAAAGATTTTGAACATTTTGCAGGGCATTACTGAATTTTCTTGAGCTATCTGAAACTCAGCATTTCCATTTCATGGTAAATGTCGAAGTTTCAATGTATGTTTTCATTCTCAGTGTGAACACACCCACAAGTATAAAACCTTTCCTGTCCATTTAGAAAAGTGTTTTAAAAATTAAATATGTATGGAGAAACTTCACTTCAAAATTAAATTACTAGTTAAAAGCTTATTTTGTTTAGTTTCTAGTCTTAGGATGAGGTGTTGGTGCATGTCCAAAGAAGGATAATGGAGCTGGGGAAGGGTCTGGAGCACAGGTCTGATGAGGAGCAGCTGAGGGAGCTGGGAAAGGGGCTCAACCTGGAGAAAAGGAGGCTCAGGAGGGATTTTCTGGCTTTCCACAACTCCATGACAGGAGAGTGCAGCCAGGTGGGAGTCAGGCTCTGCTCCCAAGGAACAAGTGACAGGACAAGAGGAAACAGCCTCAAGTTTCACTAGGGGAGGTTTAGATTGGATATTAGGAAAAAAATCCTTATTAAATGGGTTATCAGTTATTGGAATGGGTTGTCCAGGGCAGTGGTAGTCACCATCCCTGTAGGAATTTAAAAAACATGTAGATGTGGCACTAGGGGACATGATTTAGTGACAGGCTGGGCAGTGCTGTGTTAATGATTGCATTCAATGATCTTAGAGGTTTTTTCTACTCTAAAAAATTCTGATTTAAGGACTCTCTCCTGACACCACAGTTCTAATGGCTCAGGACATGGCCCAGCTCATCACACTCTGTCCTGTCAGGATAAGAACCAGGTAAGGATGATATTGCTGGGCAACCACGTGGGCAGTTTCTAGTAGATGAGATTCATCAACAATTAACTGATTTTAGGTGGGGTTTTTTTTTGTGTCGTGACTACATTGGAGCTTGGTGGCCAAATTCCTGATTTGGAGAGGGATTTTCTACAACCAGAAAAGTGTAGTCCAAGTCAGTCTTAAATTAGATACCTCTACTTACACAAGTTATTTCCTGTCTCCATTGCCTGCATTGAGTGATTCTCCACTAAGCATAATGGGAGTCTAGACTGTTGTAGCCATGTCCATTTAGGTTTGAAGTTGGTGCTGAATTTCCCCCTGTTCTGTTCACCCATGGGATGAGAGCTTTCTGAAACCTAGTGGCAATAACTTGAAGCCTCTTGTCCATTTATTGTTCTTATATTTATAATGTGTATAAGACCATTTTGGACCTGTGATCCAGAACATGTAACCAGAGCAGGGTACATCAAAGTCTGTCTTGTCACTGGAATATGTTTTAGTTGGTAATAAAAAATCCTCTTGAGACAAAGCTCTGTAGTTCATGCAAGAAAACTCAAAACAAACTGGATTCATCTGAACCTGTCTCCATTAGGTTCTTGTGTTGATTTTGCTGTTGGATTTAGCAATCAGCTATAAAAGACAACATTTTTGAAGCCAGTCTAATGAAGATACTTAGAGTGATATTCTTCCACCACATGTTTGAATCTGAGAAAATTACTTCAGGCTTTATTCCCTTTATTGTTGATGGGAAGAAGCAGGAATTTAGAGTGTGAGTCATCTGACCTATTTTAGATGTCCATTTTGGAGTGATGAGTTGCAGATGAAATGCTGATTTCTCCCCACTGAGTACTAGAGGGCCAGAGGGGGATTAGTTGAGATGCAGGTGACTGATGGGATTGGAGGAACTCATCCCATCCTCACTTCAGGGTACAATGTTTGGCCTTATAAGCAATAGCTTTATCACCCCGAAAATGCCATGGCTGACATGAGATCTCTCCCAGGACAAGCCTGCATGGAGATGAGACCAGCCACTGGAACTGGAGCTCCATTTCCATTTGAGAATGATTCACTGAAGTCAATGGGAATCTTTCCACTGGCTTCAATGGGCTTTGCAAACCCCAGTTTCAGCATACATTAATTTAGCAGCTGGATGCCACAATTTAAGATAACATCATTCTCCTGGGTCTTATTATCAATGTTTTGCCAAAGGTCAGCACTTACAGCAGAGCTGGCAGACCAAAGTTAGCCACAGACTAATACAGAAGTTCACTTGGTCATAAAGGCTGTGCATGTGCTATTCCTAACAGAATATTCCTTCCCTTGGTACCTGAGTCTCCTCTGCTTTGGTTTATCTAGTCCATAGTCTTCATCATCATAGAAATCCATACTTAATCCCTTTGGCCATCTCCTCCAAGGCTGACAGTAGTCTGTGGTTTAGGTTTACAAAGAACAGCCTCCCCATCCAATCCCCACTCCCTGACATGTGATCTCTGTCCTTTCAGCCTTTGACCACCTTGAAGCTGCATCTCAGCAAGTCTGGTAGATTAAACAAATCACCTCTAAAAAAGAGGGGGCTGAAAGTACCTTTGATGAGAATTCAAGATAGACAAAAAAATTTGGAGTAAAAACTGGATTTTCTTCCTTTCTGCCAGGTAGGCAGAGATGTGGCTTATTTGAAGGAAAACTATTAAGAGAAAATTCAATATTGAGTTGTATAACTGAAGCTTGAAACTTCATTAATTAATAATTAAGTAACTTGAAAAGCTATTATAGTTTTTGGAGTAAGTGCAGACTTTGGAGAGAAAACAGAAGTGTTTAAGTATTTGTCTTATTTTTGTGGCATTGTGGGTGCTTTTGCAATACTTATACTTTTACTCACACCACTGCCTCAACATCCTTTTCAGCATCTGGGAAAAATTATTCTTTTAGAGTCCACAGAGTGCTTCAGAGAACACACTACTGCCTTACCAGAAAAGCCTTACAGGTACTGACAATTTTCTGCACCAAAAGAGGGGCAAACTCATGTTCACTGTGTTGTCCAGATAAGTGTGATGTGACTTTCACAGTCAAACTCAGATTATCCAAATACTAATAACATCATTGGGCTGGTCGTGTTTCTACAGGAAGGAACTTGTAATTAAAAACCTTTGGGAAAATAATGTTAAAGTTGGACAGCTAAAATACTTTGTTTTGTTTTAAATAGCATGCAGGCTTCATGATCACTGCATGCTCTGAGGAATTTCAGTTTTGGCAGTAATGGAAACAAGGGGAATATAACACAGCTGAAAGCCTTAACTCAAGATTTAAGACCACATGTTCCAGTTCATTCTTTATTACAGGTTTATTTTGTTTCTTAGATTGTCTGTCAGGGCAGGATTCAAATCAACCAAATTTAGCCACCTCAAATTGGGTGGCTTATTTAGGACACCTCTCTGGGCTCTCTTTAATCTCAGAATAGTTTGGGTTGGATGGGACAATAAAGATCATCTTGTGCCACCCCTTCCATGGGTAGACACCTTCCAATATCCCAGTTTGTTCCAACCTGGCCTTGGACACCTCCAGGGATCCAGGGGCAGCCACAGATTTTCTGGGAAACTGTTCCAGGGCCTCATCACCCTCACAGTGAATAATGATGGTACTATTATTATTATTATCATTACTAGTGCTATTATTGCTATTAAATTTAATGTCAGTAGGCACTTCCAAATAACCACTGATCTCATCCAGGGTAGGTGTGTATTTCTCCATCAAGAGAGTCTTTCACCTCAGTGATCTTTCACTACTGACTTCAGAGGAAATCTGGATGACCAGTTTCAACCAGATCAGAAACTTTTACATAGTTTTATTTAGCTGAAATATATTCTTTGGTGAAGTTAGGGCTATAAAATCTGTTTAAGTACATGTGACAGATTCTAATATAATCAGTTACAAGCCAATAAATCTTTGCTTCAAATGTTTGGGTTATAAAAACCATTTCAACCTGTGTGATAGGAAAATATTTTAATATATTCAGTTTCAGGCAAAAATAGATTAGTATTACTCTGTCAACTCCACGCATTAAAATGGTCACAAGTCAATATGATAGCAATGATGAGTGAAAAAAGGGTCATAATTATGGCTCGCTATTTACCTCATGGTTATTGTGCCTGTTGTATTTATGCTGTCAGAGTTTTTCTAAATAACCATAGTGGATAGAGATGGCCTAGAATTTCCTCTTCTGAATGAATACAGAGTTTCTCTCCTGATGAGGATATGGAGTTGACAAACAAACAAACAATCAAACAAACAAACAATGTTTGCAATGCAGACTGATTGAAAAATGCAGCTCCTCTTCCAGATAAGCACAAGTGAGCCATGGAGGCTTTTTTTCCCCATGTCCTGACCCAGGTTCAATAAACCCCCAGCACCAAACCTCATAAAATTCTATAAGGTGCTGCACCTGGGTCAGGAAAACCCCTAGTATCAACCCAGAGAATGGATTGAGAGCAGCCCTGCCCAGGGTGACTTGGGGGTGCTGGTCAGTGAAAAGCTGGACATGACTCAGCAATGACTGGTCATTTCTTGCACTTGCAGCCCAAAAAGCCAACTCTGTCCTGGGCTGCATCAAAACCAGCCTGGGCAGTGGGTAAAGGGAGGTGATTCTCTCTCTTTCTCTCTCTCTCTCTCTCTCCTTTGCTCTTGTGATATTTCACCTGGAGTGCTGCATCCAGGTCTGGGAGCACCAACAGGGACATAGGAGCACACAAAGATGCTGCAAGGGCTGGAGCCCCTCTGCTCTGGAGCCAGGCTGGGAGAGCTGGGGATGTTCACCTGGAGAAGAGAAGGCTCTGGAAGACCTCAGAGCCCTTCCAGTGCCTAAAGGGGGCTTCCAAGAAAGGCAGAAAGGGATTTTTTTACAAGGGTATTTAGTGACAGGACAGGGGACAATGGCTTCAGACTGACAGGGTTTATATTTGGGTTAAATATGTGGAAGAAGTTTTTCCCTGTGAGGGTGGTGAGGCCCTAGCACAGTTTTCCCAGAGAAGCTGTAGCTGCCCCTGGATCCCTGGAAGTGTCCAAGGCCAGGTTGGATGGGGCTTGGAGCAAACTGGATAGTTGAGGGTGTTCCTCTCCATAGCAGGGGCTGAAATGAGATGAGCTTCAAGGTTCCATCCAACTCAAACCATTCTGTTCCCATAAATGTGTGACAGTGATTTAGAAGATATCAAGAAGAAAGCTTTTGTTTGCATCCATAGTTCATTTCTGGGGCATTAAAGAACAGAAAGATTTAATCCCTGGCCAAACAGCAGTGACAGGATGTGGCAAGGCAAAGATCTGAACCCAGAATGCCCCAGGGCCCTCACCACAAGCCTTTTTTTTTTTTTCTGAGGGTACGTTCATCTCCGTTTTTTCAGTGTAATTGAGTGCAGGAAGTATTAACAGTCGCTGTTGCTGTTTTTGAGCACAGTCTATTAGAGAATAATCTGAACCAGCCTCTTAGAAACCGGGCAGTACTTTTCTGATGTACAGAAGGTAACGCGAGCAGCAAAGGAATTGATGTTATCCCTACCTGCAATGAAGGAGGCTGCAGTGATGCTTTTCTGAGGCCCTTCCTTGTCTTAGGAGTTTTTCACTGTAGAGTGGCCCTGGGAAGGCAAGAAGAGGGATAACTCAATATTAGCAAAACAAACTGAGCACTGTGTAAACATGGGGGAAAGAGCTGGAAGTTTTTCCTCTGTGAATGCAGGGAATATCCACTATATATGTAACTTACTCCCACTTTTGTTTCCAGTCAAGCATCAAAAGCAATGAGCAGAGGACCTGGCTGAAGTCAATAACACTTGTGGGATTAATTTTTTGCAAGTTTAATGATCTCTTATATCCTTGCAAAGGGCATTTCACACAAAGGCAAAGGAGTGAAGTACAAAGAAGTAAAACCTAAAGCATTTTACAAAGTGTGGAAAATGTTCTCTGAAAGCAACATGTTGCTGCAGTTCCGTTAACCTTGAAAACTCAATAAATTAAAATGCTAGTGACTAAGAAATAATAATTTTGAGAAAGTAGTTTTTCTTCTTTCCCTCACAGTCCTACTCTGTGCCATATTTACAGCCATCTTCAGCTGGCAGTTTTGTATAGGGGAATTAACAACTACTTGCCTTAAAGGGTCAAAAGACCTCAGAAAAGAAGTGAGGACAGAACAGCTATGACTTCTCTCACTCATATGGTTATGATCTGAAGGCTGGAAAAGAGACCTGAACATGATTTGATGAAGAAAATGACAGAGGGTCTTGACATGAGGCTTCTGGTGCTCTCCCTGCTGCCGGGGACCCTTAAATTCCAAGCAATGTCTTTCACTGGAAGTTAAAATCCAGGGAAGTTGCTGTGATGGTGGTCAGTCAGGCAGTTCTGCTCAATGCTGTCCTCAACAGGGTCATTGTCAAAACGCTGGTGATGCCACCACAGTTTATTGCAGAGCAGAAGCTTTGTCTTCCCCGTTCTACCTAATAAGAGATTTGTTATCATCAAGCTTCTGTTGTGTCCCTTGTTTTGCAATGTGTTTTTTTCTTTCTCCATTAAACCATTAAATTTTGTCTTCCAGATTAAACAAGGAAACCTGCTATTTTCCATCCAAGAGAAGCATCTCCATGAATTTCCACTCTTATCTGTCTCTATATTTTTACAGGATTCAGTCTCAGCTGTTTTTCTTTTCTCTAAATAATAAGTTGTAATCCTGGCGTTTTTGAATTCCCAGCATGGGTCTATTTAGAAATTAGTAATTCTAATATGAAAGAAAATTGGTCTTTTTAAGCTATTGTTGTGTCACAATGGTGCTGAGAGGCACAAACCAACAACGGCGCTGCTTTGTTACCAGGCACTGGGCAGAAATAGCTGGAGATCAGTCAGACCTTGGAAAATTTACAATTTCAGAGGGTCAATCAGAGACAGCAAGAGGAAGGAAGTGACTTGAGGAGTGTCACACAGTAGGCAGCAGCAGAGCCAGGGCAGTGCCATTGAGTTCATCTGTAGTGCCATAGGATTGCACCCTTGAACATCTCCACTGTCTGTGGGGGATACACAGCCATGCCTGCTCTGGGATCACATCCCTGGGCTGCTCTATGCCTGCCTTGGCAGAGAAACTGGAACAGGGAATAGAGGTGGGTGCACCCAAAGAGTGTTCAGAGAGCCCATGGTATCAACACAATTCGGTTACACCTTTTGGGTAAAGATTATCAGTATATATATATATATATATATATATATATATATATATATAATCAGCTCTGTCCCCAAAGGTTGTATTTACACAACCTGATCTCGTCTTCCATTCTGGTAACCTTTTCTCTGACTACTTTTAAATAAATGTAAACATTTTCCCTCAAAACAAATCCCCTTTCCCCTGTTCAGTGAAGCAAGGAACATCAGCTGCAACCAGTGAACTCTTTTAGAGGCAGCACTGGGAGATTTCACTGTCCTCACACCAGAGTCTGGGAGGGCCCTGCAGTGTTTGCCATCCCATGTGACCCTGCATCCCAAACATCCCACCACAGCCTGCTTTGTCCTGTCTCCATTCTGCCAGATCCTAGTGCTGCTATCCAAGTTAAGGAACAAAGAGAAGGACCAGTTTCACCTGTGCTGCTGGGTACCCTCTCAGCATGGTTCTGGATTTCCTAGCAAAAAGGAGAGGACTGAGTTTTGTTATTCAAAAGAGGAAGGAGTGAGCCCAAATCAGCACTAGGTCACATGAAAAAAATACGAAGGAGCAGAGCTGGGACTAGTCCTGAAGGTGGGCAGACTCCTGCAGAGCTGGCCTTCCTGCTCCCAGTGCTGCTGGAAAAATCTGGACAGGTTTGGTCCCAACTCTACATACTGTGATCCCTTGTCTCCCAGTCCTGTTTGCTGTTTTGCTGCTTCCAGAACACTTCTGATTTTAGGATCACAGACAATCATATCCATGTTGCCATCATGCTACAGTAACACAAACCTGGAGAATCTTAGATGATCCAATCAGTTGAATCTGGCTTTTTAGAGGGTAGAGTGGCTGGAATGTGTTTCTTCCTAGGTCACCCCTCTCTGTAGCCACACTTGTTCTTGCCCAGAGATGTGCTCATCATAGAGGTGTGCAGAGGATGATGAGACAGAGTTGCTGCACAGCAATATTCCTGTGGTGGCTGAGTCCCATGTGCTCCATTCTACAAATCGTGGGCTTTTTTCCCATTGTCTGAATGACACAAAGGAATCGTGAATAACTGGAGTGCAGGACCAAAATTCAAAGCAAAAGACAGTGGAGCTTGCTACCAAAACCTACATGTCAATAAATAGTTGAAAAAAAAAAAGTAAAAAGTGTCCCTGTGTGATTATTTGTCCAATATTCAGCATAACAGAGCACGGTTTTTCTTTGAGCCCTTGAAAATGAGAGTTATTGCTGTTCATACCACTGTTAAACTGAGGTCTGGGAAAATAGTCATCATATTAAATATGAGCAGGTTGGCACTGTCAAATTCCATACCATGGGCAATACATTTTATTCTTCTCTTTTCTTGACACACTAGCAGCTTCAGTTTCATTTTAGCACCTCTGGTGCCATTTCTTTTCCACTCTTAGTGTATTAATGTCTGTCTTCTCACACCCCTGAAACAGCTGTAGTATGCTTCATACTTTAATGTTGAATTAACCTCCAATCTCTCCTTCCCCACCTCCTGCTGTGTTCCTCCTTTGCCTTGTTCACTCAAATTAGAACCTTTCATCACAAATTTGAGATGCTGGGGAGGAAAAAAAAATTGTCTCTGAGAGGGCAGCCTATTGCCCAGTTGAAAAGAGCTGGTTTGTCATGTCAGGGACATCTTTACTCCATGCATGACTTTCCTCACTGCATACCTGGTATTTTTTTCACCAGTGCAGCATGAATATCATGGTTACAAGAAATAATGACTTTGTTTAATAAATTGTGAGCTTCTGGCTTCAGTTGCACAAGCTTTCCCCATCTCCATTGCTCTTCCCTGGACACACTCCAGCCCCTCAATGTCTTTTTTGTCCTGAGGGGACTAAAATTGAACAGAGCACTTGACGTGTGACCACAGCAGTGCCCAGCACAGGGGACAGTCACTGCCCTGGCCCTGCTGCCGCACCATGGCTGGTACAGCCCAGGTGCCTTTGGCCTTCTTGCCCACCTGGGCACAGCTGGCTTATGTTCAGATGCTGTCACCAGCACCCCCAGGTCCTTTTCCAGCTTTCCAGACACTCTTTCCCCAGCCTGCAGCACTGCAGGAGTTGTTGTGACCCAAGTTACTCACTTGGACTGGGTTTACCAACACCCAAGTATTATGTGTTAAACTGGTTGTACTGAAAGAGCAAAATGTATCGATCAAAGGGGATTCTTCAGTTCCTGCCAACGGAAGTTAGGGCATTTAGTGTCCCTAGACTGAATTTAGACTTTGTAAATAACCCCTCAGGCAATAACATGCAAGTCAGTGCAGGCAGCCAGAAGAAAACAATTTAAAAATGACTTGAGGTTGCAAATACCAGCTTAAACAAGATTTAATTGTTGAAAACATACAACTCCATGAGGAGACTCTGAGAATTCCACTTAAATGCTGGTTCTGATTTTCATAAATAGAGGTGAAAGCTAGAGAAGCCCAGCTAAAGATCTCAGCTCAAAGATGAGCTTCAAAAGTAAAACTGCAGAAATAAACCAATGTTTAAAAGGAAGGAAGTGTAGGAATTCCTGGAGAAGGAAAAGGTGGCATTTTTTAAACCAAAAAGCTTGAGCTGTGCATCATGGCTGATGTGTTTTGCAGCAAGGAGAGGGCACTCAAAAGGGCCTGTCCCCACGGACTGACTTCACGCACTCTGCTCACTTGAGATCTCAGAGTCTTTGCAAAGAGATCTGGACACAGCAGCCAGAGATAAACAGGAGTAACAGAGTCATGTCCTCCTCTAAATGATACATGACTATTTCTGATAGACATTTCTGATAAGGACCCAGATTCATAGCCCTTCCCACATATCAGGAAATATCACTGATTTTGGTATATGGTACAAAACACAACCCAGTATTCATATCCCAAACAGCTCCACACATTGAGACATTTTATCTCTCAAAATGAAACCCTACATAGTGGGAAACTGATAATTCAGAGCAATTCCCTTGTTCCTACAGATTCAAAATACTGTTTATGTTTTTCCCTGTGGAAAGTAAAAATAAAGTTGTAGGACATTCTCACTTGGTAGCATCAAGTAATTCCTCAGCTCATACCCTGTTTTATGCCAAAAATGGGAACTTGTTTTATATGTATTTCATGACTGCTTTATAAAATCAAAAGTAAGTTTCACAAAAGACTTCTAAAATATGATCCCCCCCCAAATCTGGGTCTGTCAAAATGTATAACCTTGGGCTGTTGTGAACAGATCATATGGCTTGATGTGCAGGAAGATGGGGATGAGCACAACTTGCTATTGTTAAACTACACATGAATAATTCACTGGGTTTGGGACCCATCAGCTCTTCTGGTTTTAATAATTCGTTTTCTTTTCTTCCATTTCGTAACTGGGCTGTTGATGTAATCCTACCCCATGTGAATGCTAAGCTGAGGGTTTCACAACAAATGAAATGCCATCTAACCAGTGTGAAAGAGCCACACAGTGTAATCTAAGGTGCCCACAAGAGCTGGCAGAGGATTGGGCTCCTGATGAAGCCAGTGAAGCCTCCAGTAATTAAATAATAATTAGCAGTTATATCAGGAAAAGGTTTTAATCTTGCCCTTGGTCTCCTTGCTTGCCTGAAGAAAGGCAGTGTTTTATTTCAGTAGAGAGAGTATGGACCATGGAACAAGTGGGAAAGCAGGAGATCTGGCTAGGACTGGGTGACATCAGGCTGCTTGAACTGAGCCCTCTGCCATGGTTTCACCAAGAAAGGCCAAAAACAAACATTAGGTGAGATGACTGCGTAGTACAGGCCAGGAATTTTATCAATAATGGGTTTAATCAGAATTAAAAGCTCTATTTGAGAACTTTAAAACAGTCAATCCTCATCCAGTTGCTGCACTTTGAGAATATAAATGTTGACACTCAGGGTAAGAGCAAAACCTATGGGCAACATCTGGGCCAGGGAACAAAACACTTTGTTTTCAAAACTGATGATGTTACTTCTTGTGGGGAACAATCCTGGGCTCATTTTAGCCAACCTGTGCTTGGGAATGCCAGGACAGTGCCAGCTGGTCCAGCCCAAATCAGTGCCAGGAACTGTTCTGTGAATTTAGCAAGGTGAGCAGTCAGATTCCAGCCTCTTTGTGGTGATCTGGCATTGTTAATTTACCAATACAATGGGTTTGTGTACTGGATTAAGTGACAGAATGTGGTCATTTTCTGCTTTCTGCCACAGGATTTGTGTCTTTTGCTACACTAGCAGACATTTTTCCCTGTGGTGGTTCTGTCCAGGTGCTATAGAATCACCTCCAGGTCCTGGCCATGCCCCTCCTGGCTACTGTAAAATTAACCCTGTCCTGGTCAGAACCAGGACACTCCCTCAAAATGCTGTAAAATGGTAACCTGTCTTCCTTGCACAGGCTACACTAAATTGACCAAGCTGCTTGAAACTCTCCATACTGAGCGTGTTTTTGAGACCTCACCTCTTCTCTTTCTTATTCTGTTCTGATAGAAGAAGAACTTCCTGTTATGATGAACACTGTATATATCCTACTTTCCTGTGCTAAACTGAGTCTTGCTTATACACCCATGGCTCGAGAGCATGGCTACAACCACCCACATTCCTTCAGCTGAATCTCCTCTGCTGAGGAATGTTCAGTGAAGGACACCTGCACTGAGCAGCTCATGAGCAGCTGCTGGATTTCATGAGTTGGGTGATGTCTTTATTCCAGAACTGTGTGAGACTTAGAACAAAAAGGCACTGAAACAGCTGTTGTGGAGTCTCCATGCTTGGAGATATACAAAACCCTGCCTAAACTAAAGCATTTCAAAGTCTCCAAGATTCCTAAGTTTAGGCTGTTACTGCTACACTTGAGCACCTAAATTCCACCTAAATCACACCTGAGATGACTCCATGTTCTTGTGAATTTTAAAATCCCTTATCACAGAATCACAGAATGGTTTGGGCTGGAAGGGACCTTAAAGACCATCTAGTTCCAGCCCCCTGCCATGGGTAGGGATGCCACCCACTAAACCAGGTTGCTCATTATGGTGATCTGAGGCTCAGATATTATAAGGAGAAGGAAAGCACAGAGGTGAGGGGTTCCTGTGGCTGCTGGCCAAGTCAGAACTCTGGGGTGTCACAGAGTGACCTCAGAGGTTGGTTCTCTTCTGGTACCCTGCACTGGACAGAGCATCCTCTGGCTCTGCACTGGAGCAGCTCAGACAGTCCTGTCTCCAGTGGTGTGGCTTTGAGCCTGCTGAGCCCCTGCAGCAAACACTTTCCTCTAACACTTCAACTCTGAGATTCCTGCCCCAGCCTCGTGTCTCCCACACTCAGCCATGAAGCTGGAATACAAAACTCCCAACCTTCCTTCCCCTTGCCTGCCCCCTCAGCCTGGCTTTATTTCCCAGGGCTGCTGATGGTTGAAGAACAATTGGTTTTGCTCATCTGAGGGGATTTGCATTGTGAATCTTCCCGACAAGCCAAGGAGCAAAAGGGTGGGAGAGGAGGGGTGGGAGGAGAGATGCTCTGCCAGCCAGGCAGGCGGGATCGCTCTGGCAGCGGCTCTGCCTGGTTTTCCCTCTGCCTCCCAAGGGAAAATCCTTCCTCTCACTCCAGGCTTCTGCCCTGCCACACCACAGGCAGGACAAGGAGGCAGCAGAAGGGTCCCTGCACTGCCAGCACCCAACACCAGCTCTCACCTGCAGCAGGCAAGCCATGAGGACGAGCTCTTTGCTCCTGCAGCGCCTTCACCTTTGATTGGAAACCTTCAGCCATCTCCCCAAGGGACCATGGAGGAGCAGTACATTTCCAAACTCCACCCAGTAGTGGATTATGGAGCTGGGGTCTTTCTTCTAATCATAGGTGAGTTCACAGCCTGCTCGTTTGCTTGGAGCCAGGGAACAGGGTACAGGGATTCTCTGTCTGTGCCGCGGTCAGGCAGAAGAACCTGGAGGGAAATGGCAGCAAATATTTCCCCACAGGTTCTCCTGCTTAGTGCTTTGGAGCTGCTTGGCAGCAAGGATTAATCTCCACTCTTGGATTTGGAATCTTGTTTTGATGCTGAAGAATGACCAGCACAAATTTGCCTCTGTGGCATCACAAGTATTTGAAATAAGTTGTGTGTGACTTTCTGTGGCATCTCAGCCCTGAGAACTGAGCCAGGGCAGCTCAATCCATGGGACTGGTCAGGGGGAGGCAGCTGTGGGCTGACCCTTGGTGGGACAGGTGACATTCTGCTGTGTCTGGGTAGGATGCACTGCTACAGAGCAGCAGAGTGTTTCCAAATAGCAGTTCTGGGTTTTGCAGCAGCCTGTTTGCCCTGCTGCAGGCACCTTGAAAATGAAATACAAGTAGGGATAGCTACCAGCCCGTGGCTTCAATTAATTGTTTTCTGCTTTGTCTGCTTCTTGCATGTACACAGGCATTTGTTTTCTACCCTCGTAGATTTGGAGAGGAGTGGAACTTGTTTAGGCATGCTTTCCACCTGAATTTTTCCTAAGATTCTTTACTTCAGCTCTCTTGAAAACTCAGTTTGACATAAGAAAGACAAGCCTATATTTTCATATGCTTTGATACTGAGGCTCTGGGCAGAAGTGCTGGACTTTAGCACTTCATATTTACTCTTGTTCTGCACAGCAGAGCACAACTCAGGGTGAGAAAATCCCTGTTTACAAAAAATAGCTTTTTCAAGTCAGGATGTCAGCTCCCTTCTCTCAGAAGTGCAAATACATAGATGCAGTTAAGGCACAATGGGAAGGGGCAGCAAAAAAGGGCTGGAGGCTGGAGCTCCCCGTGTTCATGTTCCACCATGCTGCAGTCTCACACCTCTCCTAAAGGACTCTGAGGCACTGAAACTCCAGGCACAGCTTCCAGCAGGGATCCAGAGCCTTGTGTGGCAGCCAGCTTCACTCAGAAATAAAGCAGTGAGCTGAACTGCAGTCAGGTGCTGTATTTATCCATAGCTCTGCCACCTCCCTGGGGCTGCAGGTTTGTGCCCTGAAATGATGTTTTTATTAGGAACAAGGCCAGGGCATGGGCAGCAGCATTCACCACCAGCCATTTCTTTCCTGTCCCACAGTTACAGCTCTGTCCTGTGCCAGCAGCTGCCCACAGGATGTGGGATGGAGGGGAAGAGCTTCTGTCAAGGGGAAGGAGAGGCTGGGCCTGGGTGTCACCTCTGGTGACAGAGCTGCTTCCTGCATCTCGTGTAAGGGCTGGGCTCTTACCAAAGAAAGTGAACTGGGTTCATTTTTCCTCCTGAAGCCTGAGGATGTTCTGTTTTGGGACCCTCACTGCTAGAAACAGAATGAGGGACTGGAGTGACTCCAGGGAAGGGAACGGAGCTGGGGAAGGAGCTGGAGCACCAGGAGCAGCTGAGGGAGCTGGGAAAGGGGCTCAGCCTGGAGAAAAGGAGGCTCAGGGAGAACTTCTGGCTCTGCACAGCTCCCTGACAGGAGAGGACAGGCAGGGGGGTTTGGGCTCTGCTCCCAGATAACAAGTAGCGGGACAACAAGAAATTGCCTCAAGTTGCACCAGGGCAGGTTTAGATTGGATATTAGGAAGCATTTCTTCATGGAAAGGACTGTGAAGCATAGGAACAGCTGCCCAGGGCAGCAGTGGAGTCACCATCCCTGGGAGGATTTAAAAACTGTGTGGATGTGGCATCTGGGGACATGCTTTAGAGGTGGTCAGTGCTGGGGGATGGTTGGACCCAATGATCTTAGAGGTGTTTTCCAGTCCAAAGGATTCTGTGATTCCATGGTTCCATGGAATCCAGCCTGTGGAGAGTGCTCTGCCCACAAGTGGCCAAGCCCCCCTGGGCATCATCCCATGTGTGCAGACACAGAGCTCAGGGAGCCCTTCAAGGGCATCCAGAGGGGGCAAGTGAATGTGGGTGGTCAGAAAGGGAATGAAGGAGGGACACGGGGGTCTCAGATTTGTGTTCCTATTTCAGTTTAGCCTTTCTCTTGACACCTCGGAGGATTTTGTACTTATGCCAATATATTTATTCCATTTTATTGTATATGCCTCTATTATGTCCTCTGTGGGCACTTAAAGTGGTACCTGTGAGCAAATGCAGCCTTCCTGCATTCACACCCACAAGAGAACAGGACAGAATCTTTTTCTGTCTCCCTCTTTCACATCTGACTTTAGAGGACACCTTCTCAAGAAAACCTTTCATCAAAATGTTGCTACAGCACCATGTTCACTTGAAAGAGGAGAGAAAACGAGTTGTTTGGTGCATGTACTTCTGACACTGCTGTCACCAGTGCTTTGAAGCCCTGTGGCACACCTGAATAATGTATTCTGACATCTCCTTTTGCAAAGCAAGCTCTGGGTCTGTTGCACACCCCTGGCTAAACAACTCCCATGGTCCCACTGCTCTCAGAGACCACCAGAACACTCATGCTAATTTTCAGGGATCAGCAAGAACTCTGAGCTGCCCAGGCAGCACTTCCCCATCACCCAGGCAACTCAGAGCCCAGTGCTGGGACTCCAGTTGAAGATGAGGGAAGTCACACAGAGGGAAGGCGTTGGGAAGTGCAGGGGACAAGTGGCCAGGATGGCTGGAGCACTTCAACAGGAAGGAGAAGTGAGGATATTCTTTCTCAGTGCAAGGAATGCATGGACCTGCTAGAGTGGGTCCAGAGGAGGCCACAAAGATGCTCTGAGGGCTGGAGCAGCTTTGCTCTGGAGACAGGCTGGGAGAGCTGGAGGTTTGTCTCTGGAAAAGGCTACAGAGAGGCCTCATTATGGCCTTCCAGTACTTAAAGGGGGCTTATAAAAAAGACAGAAAGTGACTTTTCACATGGGCAGACAGTGACAGGACATTCCAAACCCCACCATGGGCAGGGACACCTTCCGCTATTCCAGGATGTTGCAAGCCCCGTCCAGCCTGGCCTTGGACACTTCCAGGGATCCAGGGGCAGCCACAGCTTCTCTGGGCAACCTGTGCCAGGGCCTCCCCACCCTCACAGGGAAGAACCCCTAATATCAAATCTAAACGTGCTCTCTTTCAGTTTAAAGCCATTCCCCCTTATCACAACATAATCTTGTAAGAAGTTCTTCCTCAGCTCTGTTGTAGCCCCTCTTAGGCACTTCACATACTTCCAGTGGATTTCCCAGGTGTGTTAACCTTGTGATATTCCTGTCTGTGTTGATCCTTGCCTTTCAGCCATCCTGACAATCCTTGGGAACTCAGCCGTCCTCGCCACGGCTGTGAAGCGCTCGTCCCTGCTGAAGTCACCGGAGCTGCTGACAGTGAACCTGGCAGTGGCAGACATTGGCATGGCCCTCAGCATGTACCCTCTGGCCATTGCATCCGCCTGGAACCACGCCTGGCTGGGGGGAGATGTCTCCTGTGTTTACTATGCCCTGATGGGTTTCCTCTTTGGGGTCTGCAGCATGATGACCCTGTGTGCCATGGCCGTGATTCGATTCCTGGTCACCAACTCATCCAAATCCAACAGTGAGTACATCGCCCCTCTGCTCACCTGGTGCTGCTGTGTTTGGGGTCTGGGAGGTGCTTTGTGGAATGTGGTGTAGGCTATCAGGTCAGTAACAGCAGAATAAACCTCAGCTTTTAGTGCAGTATCAAATCCTGGTGTTCCCAGAAGGATCTGATTAAATTCTGTATGAAACTTTTTTCTGTATGAAAGTTTTTCACTTCTCAGTTTTACCAAATGAAACTACCTGAAAATGGAGAGCACAAAAGTTTTCCTGGACCAGACTGCCTTGCCTTACTATTTGTATCCAAGCAGATACACTAGAATTGAAAAGGAAGGAATATTCTTCTGGCATTCCTGGGCTGGGACCAAAGCACATTCAAGGTGAAATTGATCTTGTAAAGCTCCCTGCCTTACTAAGCTCCAGATGAGCACTGAGGGCTGTGTTCAATGCTTCTCTAGAAGCTCCAAGGTTAGGAACCTGCAGCAGCAGCCAGGTGTGTCCATAGCCACCATCCTTCTGTCTAAGGAGAAATTATGGCAAACCCCCGTGTGGCTGGGATGGGATCCATATATGCTTGTTCTTCCTCTTTCTTGCAGGTAACAAAATCACCAAGAACACTGTCTGCATTCTGATTGCTTTTATCTGGCTCTACTCCTTGCTCTGGGCCATCCTGCCCTTGGTGGGCTGGGGCTACTACGGCCCTGAGCCCTTTGGCATCTCTTGCACAATAGCCTGGAGCAAATTCCACAACTCCTCCAATGGTTTCTCCTTCATCCTGAGCATGTTCCTCCTGTGCACGGTCCTGCCTGCGCTGACCATCGTTGCCTGCTACTTGGGGATTGCCTGGAAGGTTCATAAAGCCTACCAAGAGATCCAGAATATTGACAGGATCCCCAATGCAGCCAAACTGGAGAAGAAGCTGACCCTGGTGAGTTATCCCTGTGATGGGAAGAGTGTGCAGTAATCAGGAGCTGGCAGAGAGCTGGCTCTGCTCATGCACAGCTCACAGAATCATAGAATTACAGAGACCTACACAGAAATTTTGTGTGGAAACAGGATTTTAATATATTAAGTATTAATATATTATTTTTTTCCAGATATGGACTTCAGTTGTGCATTTCTTGTGGAAAAGCAGAATTGATCCAAGCTTTCTAGAGGCCAGTCATAGAATCACTGAATCATTAAGGGTAGAAAAAGTTTCTAAGATCATCAGGTCCAACCATTAATTCAGCACTGACAGGTCCACCACTTAACCATGCCCCTAAGCACCACAGCAACACACTTTTTAAAATATTGCCAATGACAGTGACTCCACCACTGTACTGGGCAGTCTGTCCCAATACTGACAGCCCTTCCTGTGAAGAAATGCTTCCTGATATCCAATCTAAACATCCCCTGGTGCAACCTGAGGGCATTTCCTCTTGTCCTTTCATTTTTTACCTGGGAGCACAGCCTGACTCCTACCTGGCTCTACCCTCCAGAGAGCTGTAGAGTGATAAGGTCCTCCTGAATCTCCTTTTCTCTAGGCTGAGCTCCCCCAGCTGCTCCTCTTTAGACTTGTGCTCCAGACCCTTTCCCAGCTCCTCTCCCTTCTCTGGACTTGTTCCAGCCCCTCAATATCTCTCTTGTCATGCGGGCCCAGCAAGCACAGCTTCGGGTGTTGCAGTTCAGGTGTGGTCCCACACATCGCTGGCTGGGGGCTGTGTACAAATCACGGATGGGATGGGACTGCTGAGGAACGTGCCTTGAGCTGTTTTATTTTCCAGCATTGGTCTCATTACATGGTTATGACAATGGGAAAACGCCATCATCTCACATCCCAGGCAGCAGACCAAGAGCTTAATGTTACAACTTTCTTTATAAGTTTTTTGACCAATCACACAAAGCAAAAGCATATTGACAGTAGTGCCATCCCATCGCTGTAAGCACACGTACCTTCAGTTAAAATAATTCTTGCTTATTTGGAATACAATACCTGTTTGTAAGCCTTAAACAAAATGCACAGAGCTCCATTATTAAGCTTAGAACTCATAATATCTTGCTAGATATACTTTTCTGCAGCTTAAGGAGTTATTCTAGACAAGCGCTAATACATAGACCATTGTTCTATTTGTCTGTACTTTTCTATTTTTACATAACTTTTCTGCTAACTTATTTTATGGCTGCTGCTTAGCTCTAAATCACAGTTCTGCTGTCTCTGAGGCCTGCCTTTTGCAGCTTTCCCAAAACCCTCTGATTTTATGGATTCCCACACCACACACACCTCCTGTGCCAGAGCATCCAGCCCAGTCTGTCCAGCTGCAAACAGCTCTGTTCCCTTGCAGATGGCCGTGCTCATCTCAGTGGGATTCCTGAGCTCCTGGACTCCCTATGCAGCCACCAGCTTCTGGTCCATCTTTAACTCCAGCGACTCCCTGCAGCCCGTGGTGACGCTGCTGCCCTGCCTGTTTGCCAAGTCCTCCACGGCCTACAACCCTTTCATTTACTACATCTTCAGCAAGACGTTCCGCTGCGAGGTGAAGAAGCTGCAGTGCTGCTGTGGCTGGGGGGTTCACTACTTCAGCTCCGAAAACTCCGTGGAGAATCCCGTGTCCACCATGTGGAGCGGGAGGGACAACGTCCGTCTGTCTGCGGCGCCGAAGGTGCAGAACCCGGGAGCTGCAGCTCCCTGAAGTGCAGCTGTGGGGTCAACCTGGCCTCACTCCCAGGCCCAAAGGAGCAGGGATGCAGAAAATGAGGTTGTCACAGCCTATCTTATGTCAGTACAGAGGTTTAAGTATATATTTTTAAGCAACTCTCAAATATTGTCTTTAAGCCTCACAGAAAAAAAATAAATCTATTTTTTCCCCCATGAAATTCTACTTTAGGGGAAATAGATTTATGTACCAAACATAAAGTCATGTAAATTAAACTTATTTTCAGGTAAAAAGAGAATTATTATTTTTGTTGATTTTTTTCCTGTACTTATGATTTTTTTTTAATGCAATCTATCTGCCAGCTGTTTGCTCGACCAGTAAAACAGCCATCAGAGAAAACCAGAGGTTGCACATAGTGTTACCAAATAAACACAGCTGAGTGTGTGGTTTTCCAGCAATTCAGACTGAAAACCATATGGGGAGCAAGAAATGTTCACTACCAGGAAAAGGTGAGGATGTGGCTGCTCCCAAAATGATATAGAGATCTTGGGTTCCTTGCTCTCAGAGGTGCAGCTCTAACTCTCCAAGCACAAGTCCAAGGAGCTGAGCAGCCTTGATTGGATGAGGTTTGGTTGGAATGTGACAGTCAGTGAAGGATGCCTTCTGTGTGTCCCAAATGGCACAGGGAAGGGAAGGGAAGGGAAGGGAAGGGAAGGGAAGGGAAGGGAAGGGAAGGGGAGCTCTCAGCAGCAGGAACTGTTCCCTTTAGCTGTTGCTGGCTGAGGTACACCAGCTCTTCTGCTACAGAAGCTGTTGGAGCACTTTAGGATCAGAATTGTTAAGGTTGGAAAAGACCTTTTAAATCATATCCAACCACCGACCCGTCACCACTGTGTTTGCCACTAAACCATGTCCTCCAGTGCCACATCCACATATTTTGGGAACACTTCCACGGATGGCGAGTCCCTCACTTCCCTGGGCAGCCTGTTCCAGTGCTTTACCACCCTTTCTCTGCAGCTGTTCTCTGTACAGGATGACACAAGGCATTCCTCAGGTGACCTTCCTAGCAGTGTCACCCTGCAGATGCAGTCCTGGCTCTCATGACTTCCATGGGAGCTCCTGAGATCCCAAATTCCCCCCTGGCTGAAGCACTGACATGACTGCAACTGAGAACAGAGTTTGCTGATTCAGTACAACCATAAGACCAGGTTTGTTTGGTTGTTGTTTTAAGAAGATAATTTATGATCACATTATAATTCCATGGTTATTCCCTACCCAGCCCTGGACTGTGCTCTCTTTTCAGGATGCAAGCACTGAGTTCAGGAGTGAGTCTGGGCACCTCATATTTGCAATCACCAGTGCAACCATGTCAATACAAACAAAAGTTTAATCTCAAAACTCCAACAGATCAGACCTCTCACATATTAGGAGTTTTCTCAGCACTCTTAGGAGGTTTGCAATGCAGACACTCAACCTGAACCAGCCACCTTTGGCTTCTTTCTTTCCATTGAGGATAAATGGAGCTCCCTACAGATGATGACATATGAAGTTAGGTAATACTACTAAAACTGATTTGTATTAAGTTCAGTTTCAATGCCTTACTTTGAAAAAGCTTCTAGGCAGTCTCTGGCTATTGAGGCATAGGAATAGCTTACAGATTTTTTATAGAAAATTTCTGTTAATGGTCAATTTTCCATCTGTAAAATTAAATGTGACTCACTTGAGAACAAAGGTCAGTTATTTGAGAGAGGTCATTATTCCAGAAGTTAGAGCACGAGGATAACACTGCAAAGACTTGGATTCCACCCCATTACTTTGCCAGTAATACTGTGCAACTTAAACTTTGTCTTGGGTTCTTCTCTCATCCACACAACAGATTACAGTTTTACTGCTCATAAATGTAAAGCACAAGTTGTTTGATGAACAACTTCATAAAATCATAGAAACACAGAATCATAGAGTGGTTTGTGTTGGAAGAGACCTGAAAGATCATCTTGTTCCAACTGCCTTCCACAATCCCAGGTTGCTCCAAGCCCCATCCAACCTGGCCTTGAACACTTCCAGGGATGGGGCAGCCACAACGTTAACTCTCTTTATAAAACTAGAGGTACATCATAATTTTTGAATTTCATGGCTTAATAAGATACAAATGGTGCCGATGGCAGTAGCCTGTACAGGAGCAGCTGTGCACTGTGCTCTGTTCCCATCACTGCCCTTCCCTAAGAAGGGAAATCATTTGTCAAATCAAAGTGCTGCTGTGTTCAATCCCATCTCTGCTGAATGAGTGATACTGCCTGAAGACTTCTAGATCACTACAACTGCCAAAAAAATTCAAAACAAGTTCTCTGCATGCAAAAGAGATCAGGCAAAAGAAACCAACCAAAGAGCTGCAGAAGTTATTTTATTTATATCTGGAAAAAAAAAAAAACCCAAACACACTTATTTGAATTCCCTTCACTTCCTGAAATCATAGTTATAGAGATAAAATTTTCTTGTGGGTACCTATACAAATAATCCTCAACTAGAACAAGCAGAGAGTTTAGAACTTTCTTAGAAAGCACAAAACACGAGGCCAGGGGGCAGTGGGAGCAGAGGTTTGTGGTTGGCCATCCCTTGCTGACAGTCAAGTGGTCAGTGTAAGGCTGCTGAGCTGTGACATTTCAGGGTCACATGGATTGCTGCCTCTTCTCCAGGCACTTCTCAATGTCATCCAACACCTGCACAGCTGCTTTTGGAATACGAGTGCCTGGGCCAAACACATTGGCAACGCCGGCTTCATACAGGAAGTCGTAATCCTGTTGGAAAAGAGATTTAAGATTATAGTTAATAGTGAAACAGAAAATTGGTAATTGATTTATAATGTGCGTGCTCTCTCCTCTGTGCTGGGCCTGAGAAAGCAACAAGTCTCAGAGAGAGGCAGCACAGCTTCAAGGAAATGGGAAATGGGTGGAAGTTAGAAGGTAGAAAAATACTAAAAAATATCCATAGGAAAGGGTTTATTTTTTAGAGTCAGACTACTGGCAATCCTTGGAAAGTATTCACTAGTCAACTGTATATAAGTCTGAGTAACCCAACCTAAATTTGATCTAACTTCTAATTTTGAAAATACTACTTTAAACAAGGGCTTGGAGCACATGACTGCCAGTGGTCTCTTGCAATCTAGAGTTAATTGAATTTCATGACTGTCTTGAAATTTCAAAAAGACTTGGGAAGCAGTTCTGTATTCTCTCTTTCTTCTGCATAGGATATATTACACCTTTACTAACCACAGGGTAGTAGCATCCCATTGAGAGATAATGGACAGAACACAAAGTATCTCCTAGAAAAATACTATGAATTTTGTTTGTTCAGTTTAGAATTCTGTCATTCCTGAATGGTTACTTGACTGCCTAGAAAAGGGAGAGGTGTGGAAAAATGGAATAACAGGAGATTTATGTCCAAAATTAGTTTGGATCACTATAGACAGAAGATGGCTGTAAGATGATGGAGACAGGCAGATTTTGCATGAGCTAAGGAAAATTTAAGGATGAAAGCACAGATCTGACTGCAAAGGAATTCAATAAACTGCTAAACAGTTTAGGAGAAAGCAGAGGGAATGAGAGGCAACACCTGCCTGATGATGGGGAAGGTGAGGAAAGGGTGAAAAGTGAGTGAGATGTGCAGTCTAGGGGTGATGGGACCTGCCAGGGGCCTTAGTCACTGGCTGTGGCTCTTCCCAACCATTGCTGGAAGTCAAAAAATCTCTTAAGACAGAATCCAGCCTGGTGGTCTGCAAGGACTGGTGATGTGAAACAACAGAGCATAAAGACCATCTCCCTGAAGTTCATCTTTTCACAACACAGCTCCATAGTCCATCCCACAAACACTCAAAGTTAAAGCACGGAATGGTGTACAGAAAATCAGATCAGGGCAATCCCACCTTACAGAGCTGTGCTGGCCCTGGTGACTGTACAGAAAGCCTTCAGTGCTCTGACATTACACAACAGAGGAAACAGCTCAGCAGCTCAGACAGAGATCAATCAGTCTCTTAGCTCGATGGAAGTGATGCTGCCCGTACCTGAGGGGGGATGACTCCTCCACACATGACCAGGATGTCGGGCCGGCCCAGGGCATTGAGCTCCTTGATGAGTTCAGGCACCAGGGTTTTGTGCCCCGCGGCGAGCGTGCTCACCCCGACGCAGTGCACGTCTGCATCCACGGCCTGCTGCGCCACCTCCCGCGGGGTCTGTGAGCACACAGGGCGTGGGGCAGGGCACAGCACAGCCCGGGGGCTGGGCATGCCCCCAGGGAGAAGGGATGCCAAGGGAATGCTCTGGGTGCTGCTCAGTCCTACCTGGAAGAGGGGGCCTATGTCCACGTCAAAGCCGATGTCAGCGAATCCGGTAGCGATGACTTTGGCCCCTCTGTCGTGGCCATCCTGGCCCATCTTGGCAACGAGGATACGAGGCCTGCGGCCCTCACGGTCCATGAACTTGTCAACTCTGGTTGAAAACACACGTTCTGTCAGTGCAACTCACTGAGAATCATTGGAAGTATTTCCACACATAAAAAAAGCACTTGCTGCAAGTGTAGCGTAATTTCATCAAACAAAAAGATCTTCTAAGTCATGGTTTAGCTGTGCAGTCTGCACACTGTGTTAATATTCATGTTATGCTATTACTAACTCACTTCTTGTACTTGGCAGCCTCAAAAATAAAATATTCTTATTTTTAAAATCTTCCCTTATTCTTTTGCTTTCTAACAGGTAAAATACTGAATTCTCTGAGGGTATAATGAGCTGAATTACAACTCACTAAAACACATTTTTTAGTTTTTAAGAATAATTATGACTATTATTTCAGAAGTACTCGCACAGAGATGGGTCCTGGACATCACATTATGCATTATCATTCCACTGGGTAAAATCTGTCCATGGAAGGATTATTGTATCTCCTATTCTGTGCACTTGTTCCACTGCCCCTCTTTTTTTTTGGAGTTCATATTTCTGTTGTATTGATGCTACTGTGTAATCAGAGCCTCAGATATTAACCTGTCATCATACTGCTCATTATTAAAGTACCACCAGGATCTGTCTGTGGTTACAAGCTGATCTTGAAAGTCTTTTCCAACCTAAATGATTCTGTGATTCTATGTAAGAAAGGGAGCTACATCTTGATTTTCAAGATGGGTTTTCAAGGGTTAGTTCAGTTCTCTTTCACATAAAAGCATAATTTAAAATAGTCAAATTTAAATAAGTAAAATAAAAGAACAATGGTGACATTTCCTAGCACAACTACTTTCAAGATAGTCTAATCATCACCACTGCAAAGCTATCAGTAATTCCCTTTCAGGACAGCCTGAACTCTTAAAATGGGTAAACCCCAACAGAGTAGGGACTGATTTGTGCTGCATCATCTCCCACAGCAGCAATTCAGGCTCTGTATCCCTGAGGGCAGCAGTAAAAGCAGAAGCTGAGAAAAGACCCAAAAGGCAACTGTTTTCACACATACCAACATCTTGGGATGCCTTCTCTGTAGGGGTATGAGTAATACCCAAAGACTGGAGGTTATATGTGGATATCCAGACAGATTTTAGCAACAGTTTTAGCAACAGTAAGAGTGAAATTGCAGGAACAATTTATGGGTAGTTCAAAACAAGTTTTGTAGTATGAACTGCTGGAAATATTTTAAAGATGACTATTACACAGTCTTTAAAAGAAGCAACCCACTGTACAGGGATTTCAGGCAATGTTTCTCAGCCTCTTAATCCTGAGGCTTAGGCTATTTGTGTCTTAGGCTATTTGAACAAAACCTTCAAATCATAACTTCACCTCAGTGAATTTTGTCTGCAAGCAAACACAACTTCAATAAAGTTTTGCCTTTGTCTTATTGTACTTAATCCTTGTCATTCTACTTTCCTGCTTACGAGAGTGCTTTTGCAGGTAATTGTTTTTCCCCAGGGATGTCACCCAGATTTGGGAAATGGTTTTTTAGGGCACAGCCAGTAGCACATGTACCTCCTGGATTAAATGCGAGGCTATTACATGTTTGGCTATCTGGGAAGAGTTCTCACCTCTTGATGGCATGAAGGATTTCATCACTCTCCCCAAACTCCTGGCGATAAGCCCCGCTCACCATGCGGTCGCTGGCTTTGTGCTCCCCGAACACCTTCTTCATGGCATCTGTAATCTCCCCCACGGTGCACCTGAGGCACAGACAAAAACCATTCGTGTTATCAGCAGGCTGAAATGAAAACAGAACACAGACATTGCTGGCACTGGCCCAACAATTTGCCTTGCTGCTGGACAATTTATTTACACTGGTTTCCCTTTCAGTGCTGCAATTCTGAAAATCCAGCTCACACCACTGCCACCCACTGACAAAACATGCACAGGCATTTTTAAGAAAATATTTCATTGCTCACGTGAGAATTGATTTACAACTGGCAAGGCAATGGGGAATGGCAAAATGCTTCAGAAAATTAAATCAGATTTTCTGAATGGGGATTTTTTTGGGGGAGGCTCAGACTGAAAAGATCCTCCATTTGGACTCATGCCAAAATACAAAACATAAATCAAGAGGGGACAAAAAAAAAAGGAAGAACACACAGAAGACACTGAAACCTAACATTTTAACAGGAATTTATTTGCCTTTTCCTTGATACTTTTATTTTAGTGTTTATTCTTCTCCTCTACTCCTGACACAGCTCCTTTACCCACTAGATGCAGAAGGATCCGGAAAATTTATTTACGTGCAAGTTACAAGTTTTGTTTGCTACTGGACACACTGTACATGTTTGAAATAATTCTTCTGCTGTAGCACAAGTGAGAGAAGCAAACTAGGCTGCGCTGTTTTCTTGTACAAGCATCAGCAATAACAGCCTCTATCCCAAAGCAATTAAAAAATTTGTGCTGAATACAACTTGGTGCAAACTTTGCCACAGGAAGGAAATAAAAATACTACTCTTTTAAATGACTTTACAACTGCACTTACAAATACAGACACCAAAGCAGTATTAAGTATATAAATAATCTAGCACATTTCAAACCCCTGGAATTTGTATTTTCTCCTGTCACATTGTATTTATTCTCTACAACTCCCTGAAAGGAGGGTGGAGCCAGGTAGGGGTCAGTCTCTTCTCCCAGGTAACAAGAGACAAGACAAAAGGAAATGGCCCTAAGTTGCACCAGGGGAGGTTTAAGTTGGATGTTAGGAAAAATTCCTTCACTGAAACGGGTGGGAAGCAGTAGGATAGGCTGCCCAGGGCAGTGGTGGAGTTCCCATCCCTGAGGGATTTAAAAGCTGTGTAGATGCGGCCCTTGGTGATATGGGTTAGTAGCGGACTAGCAGTGCTGGGGGAATGGTTGGGCTCAATGATCTTCAAGGCATTTTCCAACCTAAATCATTCTATGATTTAACTACAAGCTACTCTGAGGCAAAATTAACTTAAGCATTCTCTAAAGCTTTTATATAAAATGCTCAGGAAAGACTGGAGAAGATGCACCTTGCTGTCCACACACCTCTACTGCAGTTTTAGCAGGTACTGATTCCTACCATGTACAATCTGCCACACATACCCCCAAAGTAACAAGACATGGATTTCTGCTGCATTTGCTGAATCCTTCAGTAAATTCAGAGAGATGTTTCACTTCCTGTGACCACCCAACTAATTTGCTCTTTTACCAGCTCATACTCAGCAAACTTAGTTAGAAATGTAAACTATGCAAAGGCAAAATGTCAGAAATCCATTTGTGATCACATATCAAGATCTGTACAGCTCAGATGTCTGAAGTGGCCTCTTATCTCTGGTATTGCTTTTCACAGTTGGCCAGCTTTGCCTAAAGACAGCATCACTCTGGAACACACATTTTTAACTTATAAATAACTTATGTTATTGATACCATTTTGGTCATTTTTGTCATTTCCCCTCCCCTGGCTTTCTGAAATTCTGTTTGCCTCACTATTAATCGCTGGGTCATCAGGTTTTGATTTTCAGGACATCTAAATAATATTATTAATATTACTGCTTTCTGTAATTACTAACAAAGAATGAAAAGTAAACTGCAAAAGTACATTAGGTAAGGTGACTTCCCCAAGTTACCTAAAAAGCAAGTTTGCAGCAGACTTAAAAACAGTGTCTATAAATATTGACTCCCTTTTAGAGTGCCAGACATCACTCATTGCAGCCCAAAATAAATACACCCTATCCACAAACACTGAGGGCTTGCTCCTGGCAGTGTGGTGAAGGGCTACCGTGGCATAAAACACATCTTTTTTCTAGAGAAAACTAACACTTCCACTTTTGCAGAAGCAGTATCTGAGTATACCTCAGTATAAAATAAAGCCCAGCATGGCTGTAATGTGTTTTTCTGTTCTTATTACATAAAAGTGTGAAAGAAATTTTCGTGTTACAAATGAAAAATAAATGAGGTATAACCTGGTGGCTGGGATGAAGCTGTTTTTGTGTACTGTACAAAAATGAAACACACTTCTTTCTTCTATAGACACTGCTTCTAAAATTCCTGTGTTTTGAAAATTGTGTCCCAAATCTCTGCAACCCTTAAAATCTAAAGCTTTTAAGTAATAACAGGAGTTTTGCTTTTAAACTACTCATGAATACCTTCCTTCGCTGTTTACAATGAAACTTTTTTTTTTTTTAATCTCTGCCACATATGAATCCACAATGGAATAGCTGTCTCTGGAGCCAGGAATACAACCTCTTTTCCTAACAGAGTCATTTTTTATCATTTGTATTTGTGTGTGACTCTCTCCCAGTGGTTCACAACCAGCTGCAGAGCCCAAATACCAGTCTGGAGAAAGTCAATGATCATAATGTGCCTGTTAGAGCTGGCACCCGGTGTCTGCTCAGCCTCAGCTGCTCCTGCTGCTCTCTGCATTTCCCCAGTAAGCAGAGGCAGCAGTGAAATCAGGTAAGGAAGTACAAGGACACAGACTGGGCAGAAAAAGAAAAAGAAGAAGCACAAGCAGCTATGCTGCATTTCTGCCTTCCCCTTCCATCACTGAATTGCAGGTCTAGAGAGAGACACAAAACCAGAACAGCAGGTGAGGGAGGAAAGAAAGAACTTGGTGTAACCTGTCCCACTTTCCTGTAATGGGGTTTCTCATGAGACAAGAAACACAGGAGGGAGGTACTGCTCTCATTCCCTGTAACTTCAGATCTGCCTTATTTCTTGGGTTAGGATAAAAACATTAACTTTTCAACTCGTGTTTGTCAGCACTGAAATCTCTGTACTAGTCCACAAAATATTTTCCATAGTTCAGCACTGACAATTCTGTGCTTGGAATTTTATTCCAAGTGAGTTATATTGAATCATGCTCAAAGTTAATAATTTTCCATTTACCAGGAAAGAGGCAGCTGTCCCTCTCATGCTGGTGATACTGGCCCACTTGTCTACTGCTTGTGAAAAGTGAATGTGTTAATTTTGAAACCTTTTCCCATGTTGCCCCCAACAGGAAGGCTCCCTGAACATGATCCCAGAGCTCACAATCCTCCTTCAAACACTCTCTATCAGATGCCACAACAGTTTCTTTCTGTGGTCACATCCCTTATATAGTTTTGGGGCAGAATTAAATTCTGTGTTTGGAACTTACAAAGTGCATCTACAGTCCATTAACGCTTTTACAATTAACAAAACCAAGGTCACCAATGAGAGAAACCGGGAGTTAACTGGTTAATTTTGCTATAGAAGATATGAATCCCTTGTAAATCCAACACTGCCTTCCTCTGACCCACCCCAGTTTCAAGACAAACGTAGACATACTGCTGGAGATTCCTGACAGGCTGTGGTTAAATTGATTTAAAATACAATTATTAAGTATTCTAGGAATGGGAATAAAGGAATTGGAGACACGACAGTAAAAACAGGGCAGCACCCCAATAAGGAATGAATTTGGTTTGCTCATATTTGGACCATTTAGTTAATTAAGGAACAGACAGACAGGATCCATTCTAGAGACTGATGCTGACCTTGAAACACAAAACAAAACAGCCTCAAAAGCACCTTGGGTGAAAAAAGGAACTGTTCCACTGGACTCTAAGGATGCCTCACACTGCTCAAGAACATTTCTTAACAACTTTGCCTGACTAAGCAAACTGATTTCTCCTTCAGCCAAAAAATGTTTTCACACCAATCTGTGGTGCAAGGAAAGATGAAGCAACAGAGCATGATAAGACTGTGAATATCCATTTTCACATCTCAGACACTTCTTAAACTCCGTGACCCATGAAACAGCTGAGTGACAGAGAAATTCAATTATGTCCTGAAATTGGTAAGAATGAGTTGTAAACAGCAGAACGTGTACAAACAGCCTCATTTCCTATCAGATTCTTTATACATGTAGTGAAAAATTATTTATTCCTTGAGAAAAATCAAAGCATTGCCTTGAGAAGTTGTAATATAATAATAGTGTGTCTTACAATGTGAAACTGCATTATTTGCTTCCACCTCTAAAGAAAAACCCCAAAACTCCAATCTTGCTGAGACCACAGCCAAGGAAAGTTAAAAGGTGAAAATGAACCATCAATTTTTAAATAAGAATTGGCTGTTCAACCCCACCCCCAGTACCTGGCACGTGCTGCTTCCACTGCCAGAGCAAGTAAGTTGCCTTCCCCAGTGGCAGCACATTGTGTGAGAGCAGCCAGGGACTGCTGGGCTGCTGCTTGGTCTCTGCTGGCTTTCACCTAATGTGCAGGAGAGAGACATTCAGTTCAAAGAAACCAAAAAGTGAAATGGGAAGTCAAGCGTGAAGACTAATTTCAAATATTTTATTCTGGATGTGGAATTGTCAATATCCACTTCCTATTTCAATGAGATTAGAAGTCAAAAGGCAGCTTGGACCTTAAAATGTGTACAAATCCATAACATAAACCTAAACCAATTTTATCTATGTTTTCACTGATTATGAAAGTGGATGTTGATTTCTGGTTCTGTAGCCCCACTTGACTAGAAGCACTCAACAGTGAGTGATTAAGCAATGTCACAGGCTTTTAGAGCAAAACATTGCATAGATGGTTTCTATCACATTTTCAGAACATGTAAAGCTCTCAATTTTTAAAGGCTGGACATACAGATATATATTCCAGTTTCTCCACTAATGACCAGAGTGGACTCTCAGAAACGGGAAGGTAAACCTCTGGCAAGCTGCCTTTACTCAGTCTCTGTCTGCAATCACAGTAAGATTCATTTTTAAGAAGGTTTTTCTCACCTTGTTGATTTTCTCAATCTGCTTGGCACGGACTACAGAGTTATCAATGGCCAGAACTTCCACTGCCTCCTCTTTCTCTAGCTGGTGCTTGTTCACTCCAACAATTACTTCAGACCCTATTTCCAGTGGAAACACCAGAAACTCAGAACACATTTGCAAACTACTGTGAAAAGACACAATGTTAACAGGACAAGAAGGTTTTGAGCATTATTATGCATTGCTTTGCTTATATAACCACATACAATTCAAATATGAAAAATCTGCTCCTATAGAATGGATTTAAGTCTGTATTTTCCAGATTTTACACTGAAAGATTAAATGCATGAACATTCAACTCAGTGAATACTGTAGCAGTAGAAAAAATGAAATAGAACAATATTTATCTTGCAAACCGATTTAATAATGAGTCCCTAAAATAAACTGTGTATTTTTCTCTTTTAAGCTTACATTAGTGTATCTGACAGAACTAAGCAGAAGTGCTGGTCTCCTGCTCTGCATTTACTTTTCTGATTTAAGAGATAAGAAAGAGAAGTTCCTACCTAAAACTACTCCATGTGCATAAAAATTAATTTATCATGTTGGAAAATTATATTTTAGGTTTCAATCATTATGGACTTATCAGATATTTTAATTTGCAGTGCCTGATAACATTGATACACTATTTGAAGCAAAATGAAGTAATTTACTTTACGAGAGAAAACACAGAACTTTACTGATTGTTCTTTACTGGTCTTAATTAAGACCTGCTTCAAATTTATCCTCCTTACAAAGAAGTCCATATAACTTTCATGTTTGAGTTACCCCTAGTTTCTGTTCCTGGGTTACTACTGGAATGCAGATTACAAAAATTGGAGTAGAGTTTTAAGCACACATGTATAAATATCTCCACAAATGCACATATGTATAGTAAGCAAGGAGCTGTATCATCCTCTGCTATGATCTGACCATTCAGGAAAAATGGGCAGCTCTCCAGAAAACCCAGGAATTTGGCCAGCTACGGTGAGTATCGCCATCTGGTGGCATTTCTGCTTTTAAACTCAGAAATCACAGCTTAAAGCTCCTATCAGAAATCAAGCCATTCACTACTGAAAGCCCCAAACACTCTTTTAAAATGCTGCTTCTACTGCTTTGTCTAATCTAATCTTGAACATGTCAAGCAAGACTTTTCACACTGGTACTGTATTTTGTACACTCTTGTCTCTTTCCAGAGCTTTCACTGACATAAAACCATCACCATTTGTCCTAGCACTCACAATCTGCTAATCCTAAACTGAGAAATAAAAAACCACAATGAACATGTGTGTAAAAAACCTTTATACTGGAGTATTCTATTGGCAATTTTCCCTTCTTTTATCCCCTGCTCTCACCAGAGTCAATCCTGGCTTGTCTCCGAGCTGCACACTCTTCAATGCGAAGTTTGGGGATTCCCTCAGCAACAGCTTTGGCCATTCCACCCATTTCTTCTATCTCCTCAATAAGCTGAGAAATGAAGAGGATTGAGTTAGTGAGTATTAGCAAGGTTTAAAAACTGAGCTTAGTACCTGTGCTATCACCCACATTTTCATTAAACTTTTTTATACAGTTTTTGTGCTGTTTTGTAAAGTTTATTTACAAAGACATCACTGAAGTGTAAAATAATTCCTTGATTAGAAGTTAGCAATTTATCAAACAAAGAAGACATAAGAAGTCTTTCCCTCAGAAAGACATTTCTCAAAACTCCTATCCCTAAAATTTTCCCAGAGAAGGTCTTGCAAACTGACCTTTAAAGCAGCTTCATAGACATCGTTGGTGAGGCACTCCATGAGGTAAGATCCGCCCCAGGGATCTGCCACTTTGGGAATCCCTGATTCCTCCTGGATGATGATCTGAGTGTTGCGGGCAATGCGAGCACTCTTCACTGTGGGCAGCCCCAAGGCTTCATCGTAGGAATTGGTGTGCAGAGACTGCGTCCCCCCGAACACCGCAGCCATGGCTTCGATGGTGGTGCGGATGACGTTGTTGAAGGGATCCTGGAAGGAAAAGGGGAGCTCTGAAGCTCAGTGGTTCTGCCACGGGGCTGAGGCAGGTTAGTCATTATTGCAAAGAAACAAATACAAAATTCCCCACTGAAACAATGTAATCAGAACAAAAGCTGAAAAAAATCCCAATCAAACTGATTTATCATTTGTCGATATCTTAACAGAGAGATTAATCCATAAAGAAAGCTGCTCACAGTAACAAATCAAAGCCTAATTTATATTTAGTGGTGCTTCAAAGAACTGAGTGAATGCAAATCAGAGAGGATGGAACAGTAGGCCCGATGTCTTCCATCCTCCAAATCCAGAATTCTTGGAGCAGTGAACAGTACATATGTCAGACAAATTACTAGTCAAGATGTGTTTGGAACTAAATGTGCTTAAATATTTTCATTGATGACAGCATCACATTAAGGTAATTATAGAAAACTGTGATTTGGATGGGTAAGAATGCAAAACATAATTTATGAGTAGATACCTATCTAAAGGCATGTTAAGTATATTTGTCCTCTGAAATCTGTAAGGAAAAAATACTGCACACTGAGAAGCTATACTAAGATAAACCACAATGTTTAGACAAAGAGTTATGATCTAGCCAGAAATACATTTACAATGAACACTGCAAGACAATTGAATATAGTTTTGGTAATAATAACATTTTTGCACTCCCACAATACTTTTAATTGGAGGACCCACAAAGGTCACTGTTCAGAAAATTCCATTGTTTTAGTTTTACTGTGTTGTTGTAATGTAAGTAAACATTACATTTACTTAAAAAAACCCCAAAAACAAACAAACAAAAACAAGGCACAGAAGTCAATACTTACAATCACAACCTAAAAATAACTCCTATTACATGACTTTGATTGAGCAGCAGGCCTTGGGATCACAGCTGGAACCCAGCTCTGACCTCACTTTGGAAACTGTATGCACTCCAATGATTTATCTCCTTGCTGTAAGGTAAATCAGCAGGAGGAGCAGAAAGTGCACCCAGTTTCAAAGGATCAGATGAGCTGTAACCATTACTTCTCTCTTCAGCACTGTCAGGGGTGTGAAAGACTCCCTTTGCTGCTGAAATTAATTCTCAAGCCAGAATACTGAGAAAAAAAGTGCCTCTACTTGCTGACTGCACTGCATTTTGGAAGGATAACTCACAGAACAAATCCCAAGAGAGTTTCATCCTCTGAGTCCTGAATTGACATAAAGGTGTATCCAGTGCCAGTGTGTGCATTTGTCAGAGTGAGAGGACAGCTGCTGCACCTTTGTGAGTAACACCAGCAGCCCCCTTTAAGACACACACCGTGAGAATACCTTTAAGTCAGGAGGTTGATGAGAGTCCAATTTCTAACCTGCTCAGTGAGTGACCAGCCTGAAGTCTGACAATGAGCTCTCAGCAGAAGAGATTTGGAATCCTTGGGCTTAAACATTTTCTCAATCAAGT
Source organism: Pyrgilauda ruficollis (assembly GCF_017590135.1). Taxonomy (NCBI): domain Eukaryota; kingdom Metazoa; phylum Chordata; class Aves; order Passeriformes; family Passeridae; genus Pyrgilauda; species Pyrgilauda ruficollis. Next base: position 5,941,140 of record NW_024527044.1, read on the forward strand.
GAGCCCACAGCCGCCTCCCAGCTCTCATCTTTGCTATTTCCATATAGAAGTTCATGCCAATTCCCCAGAAGAAAGAGAGCCTGTAATAGGAGAACATGAATAGAATATAACATTGAATCATTCAGATAACTCTGGATCAGTAAAGGAGAAGCCATACAGCAAGGTCTCCGATTAATGTACTTTCACAGGTGATGGGAATGTTCCTATTTGCTTGTATGTGCAAAAATACTCAATTTGATATTAAACTCTATGGAGGTTTTACTAAAAGTGGGTTTTATACTAGCAAATTTCTTGAGCTCACCTAGGTGCAAATTCATCAATAGTGAGGCCAGCTTTAAGCCCAGTTCTGCAGTACTCCAAGCCATCTGCTATGGTATAAGCTAATTCCAGGATGGCGTCAGCTCCTGCCTCTTGCATGTGGTACCCACTAATGGAAATGGAATTAAATTTTGGCATGTACTGAAAAAAAAAAAAAAGAAAAAAAGATACAACAGGATATAACAGCAGAAGAGAGGATCAAATACTTGTTCTATCACATTAACACAGAACCACAGAATGGTTTGAGTTGGAAGGGAGTTAAAGATCATCTGGTTTCAACACCCCCTGCCATGGGCAGGGAAACCTTCCACTATCCCAGATTGCTCCAAGCCCCATCCAACCTGGCCTTGGACACTTCCATGCAGGGGCAGACACAGCTGCTCTGGGAAACCTCTGCCAGGGCCTCAACACCCTCACAGGGAAGAAAGTTGTCACTATTGGTGTAAAAGCTTGCTCTTAATCTATTTTATAAACCCCTCTAAGGTACTGAAAGGCTGCAATGACGTCCCCCTGGAGGCTTCTCCAGGCTGAACACCCCCAGCTTTCTCAGCCTGTCTCCAGCCCATTCTCTGACTTCCTTGTTCACTGCAAATACAACCCATCTCTACAAAGATGTGTTTGAGTCATGGTGCTTGAAATTTGAAGTTTGACTCAAACTTCAAATTTCTATTTTAAATTATGTTGGATCTTAACTTCTACTGGCCCTTTCCACCATATTACTCTTCTCTATGACATGTCTTCCCATCTTTTCTTTATTCTCTAAAGTGCATCATAAACACTTACCCTAATAATAGATGTTACACATTTAAACAATGAATACCTTTGAGGTGTACTGGAAGATGTCAGCAATGATCCTCATGGATGGTTCTGGGGGGAAAATGTAGGTATTTCTGACCATGAACTCCTTCAGGATGTCATTTTGGATTGTCCCTGTTAGCTTGGCCTGAGGCACTCCCTGCTCTTCCCCAGTCACAATGAATGTAGCCAGCACAGGAATGACTGCCCCGTTCATTGTCATAGAAACTGACATTTTCTCCAAAGGAATTCCATCAAAAAGGATTTTGGTGTCTTCTACTGTGTCGATGGCAACTCCAGCCATTCCAACGTCTCCTCGAACTCGGGGATTGTCTGAATCATAACCACGGTGCGTGGCTAAATCAAAAGCAACTGATAATCCCTGCTGGCCAGCTACGTGAAAAAGAAAGGAAAAAAACCCCAAAAACAACAAAGAGAGATAGTTAGAGGTGTTGAACAGACTTGTATTAGGATGGGATTTAAATTTATTAACTCTATTTTACATGATTCATGCTTGAACGGCAAACTAAATTTTGATGTTAAACATTGTTCCCGCCCCAAACCTGTCCAAGGTTTAGTAGTCTTAAACTTTAAATGAAGAAGTTTTTAACTGGGAAAAAAAAGCCAAAAAGGTAGTCCTTACTGTGCTTTAAAAATTGCTGAACAACAGCTCACCCACAAGTTATAAATGCACCTAGATAAGCAGTATAAGAGCTCATACACATAAATCAGCTTGGCTTAGCTGGGAGCAGAAGGGTCATAAACTCTGTCACATTACCTTCTCTTTATCACAAACTAAACACCACAAACTGTTCCCTGGCTCTACTGACACATGTCGTTATTTGCAAAGCTGCAGTAAGAGAAAATTATTCATATAAAGCAGGGAACAGGACAGCCAGAGCTCTTGTTGCTGCAGCCTGAAAGCAGAACCCAAAGCTCTGCTGTCCCCAGGCATTCCCTGCTCTGACCAGTGACAGGGCTGTGCTACCAGCTAACCCAGGTTACCACTTCTGCTTCAGCTCCATGATCTCAGCTGCTTGAACCCTGGGATGGATGCAAATTATTTCTATGTGTTAAGGTGCAATAACCAAAACCAGCATTTAACACATTCGTTCTCCAGAGAAAAATGAAACAAAGGCACTTCCAGAAACAATCCAATTTCCCAGTAATAAAGAAAGACAGTGCCACTGAGAAGACCTTTTCAGAAATCCAAACTCACAGTGCAGAATAATCACATTTGCCAGCTAACTGACTGAATTCATGTCCCCCACTGCTTCACAAGGCAGTGTTGTTTCCCAGAGCAGCTGCCCCACCTTTGATGTTGTCCTTGTAGAACTTGTTGCTCTCCTCCACTGTGCTGAACCCAGCGTACTGGCGGATGGTCCACGGCCTGTACGTGTACATGGTGGGGTAGGGCCCTCGAGTGAAAGGCTTCATCCCTGGCAGCTCCTCAGGGAAGTCCTCCGTGTCCCTTTTGGAGTATAAAGGCTTGATGTCGATCCCCTCTGGGGTGTGCCAGATTAAATCCTTTGGGTTCTTGCCTTTCAGCTGCTTCTGAGCCAGGACAGCCCACTCAGGGTGCAGCGGCTGCCTGTGCAGGGCGCGCCAGGCCAGGAGCGCGCAGCGGCGCGGCCGCAGCCGCAGGACAGCATCCCCGGCCCTCAGCATGGCTCTGCTCGCAGGGTGGGGCAAGCTGGACAAAACAAAAACATGCATTTGGCATTATCATATGCACCTAACACAGGAGATGTGAGGATGGAGAGGTCATGCACTTTGCTAAACCCAAAACAATCCCTCAGGAGAAAAGCGAAATGTGTTACTCACGCACTGATTTGACAGATAGCCCTTCCTCTTCCCTTTCAACCAGGAACAGAGTTCAGGAAAAATCCTACATTTTCCTCTAACCAAGAAAAACATTCCCTCAACTTATCTACATCCACATCTGAGATGTGTGACTTATTTCAGTCCCTCAGCATCGCTGTCATTAATCAGTCACTGAAAAGCCAGTGTGAGGCATGAAGATGGCATGGCCAGCTACCCTCTCACCTTCACATCTCCCTCATCTAGGAACTCCTTCATGTCAAAGAGCGATGCTTTTCCAGGGATGGGGCAGCTACAGATTCTCTGGGCAACCTGTGCCAGGGCCTCACCAGCCTCACAGAATTTCTTCCCAGTATCCAATATCAAGGAGGCACTCTGCAGGAAATGAGCTGTCAGAAAATTGCTGATATAATCATACACTTTGGAAAAGATGGCTTGGGCTGGATGGAAACTAGAGACAGGTTGAAAAAGGGATAGGTTAAAACTAGGGATAGGTTGAAAAAGAAAGGAGAAAAAAACATGTGGTATGTGAGAATACAGGGACAATACAAGCTGCAGAGCTTGTCCCACCATGCATGAGACTGATGGGGCAACAATGTGAACAATTCCCTGTGAGGGTGGGGAGGCCCTGGCACAGGTTGCCCAGAGAAGCTGTGGCTGGCCAATCCGTGGAAGTGTCCAAGGCCAGGTTGGATGAAGCTTAGAGCAACCTGGTCTAGTGGAAGATGTCCCTGCCCATGGCAGGGGTTGGAATGAGATGATCTTTCAGGTCCTTTCCAACTCAAAGCAGTCTGTGAGTTCAGTAACTCCTAAAAGCTGTAAGCACCTCTGCTTCTACTCTCCATACCCTATCCTTGCACTTCCTTACAAAAACAAAACCTTTACAGCTTGGCTCCAAGGGTCAGTCACTTCCTCACTCTCTCATCTCTTTCACAACTCCAAAGAAACACACACTTCCCTGACATCTTTATGAAAAATCCTGCATAAAGCTGGAAAGCATCAGTATCACTGCAGCAACACCCTCCAAACATGTGCTTTAATAATATATATGCTGTGTGGTATGCCTATAACCTGAGGAACACAGAGGAGCTCCTGAGGAGCACTGATGCCCTGCAGGGATGTGAGGCTGCAGCCAGGACGGAAGGCAACCTCTGCCCACAGCCCTGCATGGGTCACAGGATGGGTCAGGCTGGAAGGGACCACAGTGGCTCATCTGATCCAACCTTCCTGCTCAAGCAGGGTCATCCCAGAGCACAGGGCACAGGATTGTGTCCAGACAGTTCTGGAATAATTCCAGTGAGGGAGACTCCACAGCCTCTCTGGACAATCTGTTCAGTGATCTGTCACTGCACAGGAAAGAAGTTCTTCCTCGTGTCCAGGTGGAACTCACTGGGATCAGCTCCTGCCCGTTCCTCTGGTGCCATTGCTGGGCCCTGGAGCAGAGCCTGGGCCCTGCTCGGAGCCCTCCCTGCACACAGGGACACCCAGGGCTGAGGGCCCCTCTCGGCTGTGTCTCCTCTCCAGGCTGAACAGCCCCAGCTCCTTCAGCCTTTCCCTGTCAGGGAAATGCTCCAGGCCCTCCATCATTTTTGCCACCCAGCACTGGACCCACTCCAGGAGCTCCATGTCTCTCCTGTCCTGAGGAGCCCAGAACTGGACACAGCACTCCAGATGTGCCTCGCAGGGCTGAGCAGAGGGGCAGGATCACCTTCCTGCTGGCAGTGCTCTTCCTAACTCACGCCGGGATTATTCCTGCCCCGGAGCTGGGCGCTGCACCTATCCTTGTTCAGTTTCAGCCAATTCCTCTCTGCCCATCTCCTATCCCCGCCCTGTCCCCCCTCTCCACACCTCTCTCCCCTCAGCACCCACAGCCGGACAGGAACGCTCCGCTCTCCGTCCCGGGACAGCGCCCGCCGCCAGCGCCCGCCCCCAACACGCCCCTCGGGCGGCCAATGGGGACGGAGGGCCGGGCCGGGAGCTGGAATAAGGGATAAGGACAAGGACAGGGACAGGGCTCGGGGCTCCGGACATGGACAAGGACATGGAAAAGGATCGGGATCGGGACAGGGATGGGATCCCCCCATTACCTGTCACCGGCCCCTCCGTCAGCGCGCGACCCCCGCGCACGCGCGGTGGGCGGGAGCGGCGTTGCGCGTGCGCCGCGGGAAGAGCGGGTTTGTTTGGTAACGTCCCGGCGGGCTGAGGCGGGACCGGCGGTAGCGCTGAGGAGGGGGACGCAGCGCCGGGAAGGTGAGGCTTGGGGCGACATGAGCCGGGAGGAGAGGAAGGGCTTTGTGGAGATGTTGTCCATTATGCTATCCGACAGCACTGGGGAGCGGGAGTCTGGGGATGTGAGGGCATATGGGTGACGACTACAACTCCCAGCATGCACTGCGATAAAGTAGAAGGTGGTCTGCGACGGTGGGGAGCGATGCATGCCGGGAGTTGTAGTCCATATCTCATTTGCGGTCCGCTGTGAAAGCTGTCCCACAACATGGGTAGTTAGGAAGGAGGGAACATGCAGGGCTTATTTGCTTGTTTTAGGGTTTATTTAGCTGATGTGGAGTTTGTTTACCTGCCATATGGTTTATTTACCTGTTTTAGGCCTCAGTAACCCTGCTGGGGCTTGTTTGTCTGCTGTCAATTTCGACACTTGCCTGGTGAGGAGAGACAGGACCTGAGTGAGGAAAGGGCGGCCTGAGGGAGTGAGTGAAAAGCTGAATAAATCCGAATTGTGGTGCTTGAGAGACGAGAAGGGTGCTGGGTTTGTGGCTACTCCCTTCTGTGTGACAGCTTTTTCCTCTGTCTCTATAGTAAGAAAAACTAGATTTAAACTGCATCAGAGACCACTGTGCTTATGTGCTAAGGTAAAAAGTTCTGGTAATTGGATGACTCCACTGAAAATTAGAAAGATAAGTCACAGAATGGTTTGGGTTGGAGGAGACCTTAAAGATCATCTATTTACAACTCCTGGCCATGGGCAGAGGCGTCCTCCAAATGGGGATGCTTTTTTAGTGGTTCTACATTTAGGTAAATTTACAGGATTTGAGCTCTAGGTTAGCAAATATTCAAACATTTCATCTCATTTAGGCTCATTTGGGGCTTATTGGGTTGAGCCCAATTTCTTTTTTTTTTTTTTTTTTTTTAAGGTATGATTTGCATTATATGGGTTATAATTGCTGGATTTTAATTTTGTCTTTGTTTCCTCCTATTCCCATTGGTTTACAGATAATGAAACCCCGCCACACATCTTCCAATAAAATGGGGACACCAAGTGGTGGGAAATCAGCAAAAAATGCTTTTAAATCACAAAATCAACAAGGGACTTCTAGCAAAAAAAAGAGAGCAGATGAACAAGGAAGAAAACAAGGTCAAAAAAGACAGGTATTCATTATTTTGGATCAAACATGTAGAAAAGTAACTGAAGGTGGGGGCAAGGGGAAAGAGTATTTTTCCCCATTTTTTAAATTGGAATTTATAGTGAATAGTTTATCAACTAAGAATAGTCCTCTTGAGGAAATACCCAGTGTGAAGAGCTCTTTTGAGCAGTCTTCAGTAAAGCTTTTTGGTTTTTTTTTTTTTGTGCTCAAAGACTTTTGTCAGACACTGGCATAGTGAGTTCAGAGAAGTAGATGAGTGATTGCACAGCAGAGGATGTCCCAAAATTACCACATTTGCTGTAAATTTTTCCCTTCAGCAGGTCCCTCAGAAAGGCAAAAGGGGAGTTAAGGAACTGAAGGACTATTCCCCTGCAGGTAAGGTCCTGTTCTTTCGTCTTAAATCTGAAGTGTTTTACACCTTTGACTGCAGTCTGACTGAACTGAGTCACAAAGCTCTCTGTCCAGGTTTGATAAGTCATATTTCTCTTTTTTCCTTTGTGATAACAGGAGAAAATGGTTCTTCAAAAAAGGTGAAGCTGTCCAGTGCTACAATAAGATCTTGGCAGCCTCTCTCAGAGAACAGTAGGCTGTTCCTGGAAAGTATAGTGGATTCAGTAGTACTGTAAGTGCCAAATATCCTGATGGTTCCTCTTTATTTCCTCAAGGAACAAAGTAAAAATCATAGTATTACTTGCACTGGAAGTCAATGTGTTTTTTGATGTGTTTTCTGTGCTTGCACACTTCGTGACGGAAATTCTGCCTGTATTTTCCTTCCAGATCTGTTTTGTCCCAACAGAGGGAGGGAAAAGATGATGTTCAGAAGCACCTCAATGTCCTGAAAAACAAGTAAGAAATTATACATTAAAGGAAAAAGGGAGAGAAAAGATTTCTTCTACCCAGTTGTTTTGTACCATACTTTGAGGGTGAACTAAAACTCTACTCTGTCATACATACCTACATATATATATATATGTATATAAGTGTTTAGATTTAGATATATAGAGAAAGCTATATATCATGTTTCATAAAATAATTTCCAGGTTTTACTAAAATGATCATCATTTGGAAGCAGTTGTGAATTCTCCTCTTAGAACTTTGAAAAGTAGAAGGGTCAGCACTGGGAAAATATTAGGACAATATTAATTAATGTCAGTTTACAGTCAGGGAGTGTAGAGGCCAGTGGAATATAAACCACACAAAGTCAGTGCAATAGCAAACATGAGAATTTTGGGATTTCTTGTTCCTGGTTCTTTCCTTGGACACCTATTCCACATGATTTTGGAAGACAATTCAAGGCAGTTTCTCTTTCCTGCTGCAGTCATTTACTTCACTGGCAGCAGTTAAATTTAAAACTATAGTGAGATTAGTTTTTCCCCAGAATTTTCTTTTTGCTTTGCAAAGAACTCCAAACAAGTCACACTTTCCTTTTTCTGTAATTGAAGGGTGCTGAGAAGTTTCAAGAATTTAAATGTTCCTCCAGAGAAGCTGGGCAACCTGAAGAATATCCTGAGCCTTCAAATGGCAGAGAAAGAAATGCTTGAGACAAATGAGGAGTCTTTGGTACAACTGCAGGTATGAAAAGCAGGGAAGGGAAAAAATAACCTTATCACACTGCTGCCTGTGCCTGAGCTGTTGTGGAGTGTCCAGTGTTCATCATCATCAGCCACTTTTGCTGCAAAGCACTGTCTCTTTTTGGACATTTTGTCAGTGACTCAATGTGTTCTGTGGGAAAGATTCACCATCTCTAAAGTAAATTTTCTTCTGGTTTTGTGTTTGTTTTGTTTTAGGACGAAATAACTGAAGTAGTGCGATCAGCGGAGCGCATTGAGGAAAATATACAGCAGCTGCAGCACAAAATCCAGGTGCTCAAGAACCAGTTAGAGAAAGATGAAAAAGATGCCAGGAAGGTATAAAATAATAAATAACTATGAATAAATATATAAAATAAATACTTGTGTACTCCCATAACCTTGAGGAATGGGCTGACTTCCAGAGCTTTCTCAAACAAGCTGTTTCTCAGGCAGTGTCATTTAAGGAAGGCCTCGTGCTTTTGGGAATGGATTTTCTTAATCTTTCTAACTTCAGCTGCAGAATTAAGTTTAGTTTCAGAAGTTGGATAATGACAAACATGTTATTTTCCTGCTTGTGTGTCTGATATTTGGGGGTTTGGATAGTGTTTTTCATTCTCTACTTTTTCTAGGTATTCCAGGAAAATGGCAGTGGAGAACTCCAGCTTCCAGAACTCCCCAAGCGCAGTTTGCAGGCACCCACTTTGCAGGTGAGGGTGGAATAAATATTTATGTTTTCAGAGATACTTTGGTTATGAGGAGGAAGGCAACAGAATGTGCTTTTATCCCTTAACCTCTGCCAGAGGGGGCAATTATGAAAATTCAGAAAATTTGAATAGGTTTTCATTTTCCATGTTACATTTTTTTTCTTTTCATTGAGAATGATATGCTTATGCTTTAAAACCAGGACTAAACCCTAAAAACCCTCCTTATCCCTGGAAGTATTCAAGGCCAGGTTGAATACTGCTCTGAGCAGCCTGGGATAGTGGAACCCTGTGAGAGGTGTTCCCTGCCCATGGCAGGGGCTTGGAACAAGCTGATCTTAAAGGTCCCTTCCAACCCAAACAATTCTGTGATCTTATGATTTAAAACATCACCTGCTTTATTCCTAGAAACCCTATGGCCTGAGGGAACTTGCAATTTCTGAAATATTTCTATAAATGCTGGAGGGAAGACTCGTTCTCTGACTGTGAATCTTCTTTTGTTTAAGCTGTAGCTGCATGAAGGTGAAATTCCTGTTGCACTCAACGAAACATGTTTTTTTATTTGTTGTCTATGATTCTTATCTTCTTTAGGAGGAAATTTTGAAGGTGAAGAATCAGAAGGACCTTTTAAAGGATATGAATGCTATTCAGCAGTCAGCTGACTTGAAGAACTTACTAACCCTTGTTGAAAAGACCTATGAGAAGGTGGATTTGCTTTGAGAAGCCAAAGTGTGTGGAGCCTCTGTGTTGAGTTTGGAATCTGCTTTCTTCCTAATGGCCTTCTTGTTGTGACTGCTGCATTTCTGTTAAAACATTTTCTATTAACATTGGTATATAAATGTGTAGATACATTTTGGGACTCAAGTGGTTTAAGTCATCTTGTCAAGGGTTTTTGGGGTTTTTTTAACCTGTGATGATTTCTAATGATGATATATCCTGTCTTAGGAAAAGGGAGGGAAATAGTTATTTGGGGGTTTTTACAGAATAAGGGAACTATTCCTTTCTATTTGCACTTCTTTATCTCTAAATTACTGAAGGTTGTCTTCTACAACAGTAGTTTTTATTTGGGAGTTTAAACCTGAAACATGTAGTAAAAATAAACTTGTCTAATACTCAGTTGTAAATCCCACTTTCAACTGTCTTACTATTTTTTAACAAAAACCCTCAATTGAAGAAAATTGAATAATTTTTATCAAATTTACAAAATTGCTTTTACATTTTCATTACTTAATACAAAAACCAACATCAAGCTACATAAAGTACTTTCTCAGGTTAAATTACCTGCTGAAAGATAGCAGTGCTCTTTACCCTGACTTGCTTCATAAACTCTTGTTCTGCCGTTAACAAGTTGCTGCTACTCTTAATGAGACAAAAGGTAATTATCTCTCTTCTATGAGGGCTTGAAAGCCTCTCTGGAGTTAGAATCATGGAATATCTCAAGTTGGAATGAACCTGTAAGGATCTCTGGGTCCAGCTCTCTGCTCCTCACAGGATTGCCTAAACCATGTAGGATCAGGAAAACCAGACTAAGTACTTGCTTTATACTGAATCACAGGAGAAGGAATATAATTATTTAGAAGTATTTCTGAAATTTGTGATCACTTGGCAAGGAGAGCATTTACGGATATAACCATTACCCCAAAATAATTTAATCCAGAGCATGGGTTAAAGATTTTCCTGCACACCGGGAAAAGGTTAAGTAAAGATTTTCATAAAGGGTGATTTACTGTGTGGGTTTTGAACTTCCTGAACCACATAGAGACCTTTGTCTTTTTGAAAGTTTTTTATTTTGAAAAGAAAGTATGGAGAAGGGCAGTGAGTACGAGTCAGATTCAGCTTCTACACAAGTAGGTTGAAATAGTAACTGAAGAATGAGCTTCTGCATTACAGTGCTGGATAGATACAGAGGCAAGCCATACTTACTTTAATTTTTTTCCCTGACACTGAGTGATTTATGATAGGCTGGCTGTGAGGGATGTTACTTTGGGGTTGTCATGCACACATAAACAGAGTAACATGAACCAGGGAACATAAATCCAGCCATTTAGGAGGTGGTCTTAGCTCGACGGTGGATACTCTTGGACAGAGTTGCAGAATGATCAGATTATTGGTTTTGATGAGATTTGAGGCTTCTTCCAGAAGGTTCACTGTTGATCTGTGTGTGTGGAGCTGTGACCACAGCTGTGTGATTTGACCTGGGAGCACCTGAAACTTCAATTTGACAAACCTTGTCTTTAAGTAGGTAAAACATTCTCTTGTGTGTGTATGCTTTATGTACTGAGTTTATCCATCTAATGAATGCTCAGGGAATATCTTAACTTCTGGATTCAGATCAACTTGGCTTAAGGTTTTTTTCTCAGAAGTGATCTACAAGTACAGAACTGTGATTTCTTTGCATATGGAAATGGAGTAGGGAGAAGAGCCAAGGGAAGAAGCTGCACTGAGGCACTGGGGAATGTCAGGATATCCAGCCCAGCTTCTAACCCAGCTGACTGCCAAGGTCAAACAGCCCTTCTGTTCTGACAGCCTGAAACTCTGAACATTCCACATTTATCTCCTTGTACAACCTAAGCACAGCTTCATAGCCGATGTGTCTTTTGGAAAAAACCTGGACTTGAGAGCATTTTTTGAGATATGCTTTCAACAAACAGTGAACATGGCAGCAAGAACAGGAAAGCTGAAGGCCTGTATTATTTAGCCAAGATTGGGTGATCTAAGAGATTAATCCATGAGCCATCAGGTACTTCACAGTTCTGGTCCATTTCTGCCCTCTCCCAAAAAATAAAAAATAAAAGAACACCACTTTGGTTTAGAAGTGCTGGAAACCTTAATTGAAATATGGATTGTTTTGGTCAAAGAATTAAGACTGATGTAATGGAAAAGTGATTTAAACATTTTAGAAACACAATGGATTGTAGTTCTAGGAACGTGCTACAGCACACATTTTATAGGGTTTGGGGATGACATTAAATGAAATGGCAGGGCTGAGGTCCAGGTCTGAGCTGGAAACTCCAGGTGGAGGGAGGAAGTTGAACCTCTGCAGGAGACTGGTGAAGAAGAGGAAGAGCTCCATTTTGGCAAGAGTCTCCCCAGCACAGATCCTCCGCCCTGGAACAAAAGGCAAAAGGACCACAGGAAAATCAGTGAGCTGCTTCTCCAGTACTGGAAGTAAAAAAACCCCTTTTACCAGCTCTGAAAAGCTGGAAATCCAGCTTCAGTGGGAATCCAGAACATTTGAATGTTATATTCTAGGTATGAATAAAGAACACAGTAGATTTTAAGTCTTTTGGGTACAAGTTATCAGAGAGGAAATTTGATCTTCAGAGGTACTAAAGCCAGCTGGTGATAGATTTTGTTTTCCTTTGTCTAAATGCTTGCATTTGGAGAGAAATGTATGGAAATGTAGTCTGAATTCCTTAACTTGAGTTTTCAGTAAAATTTAATTTTTACTTCATTTTCACAATTTTTTTCTACTTGGCTGAATTTTTTGATCCCAAACCAACTGGTTTAGTCTAGAGTTTAGGTCTATTAGTCAACTCAGAGGCAATTTTTTATACTAAAATTTTTCAGCAAATTCCTCGAAGATTCACAAATGCTGGCCAGAGTGGGACTGAGAAGCCAGGTGGAGGAGATATTCTATGGATATTCAAAAATGCTGTAAATGTAAGTTCTGTCAAATCCAGTAGCTAGTAAACTGCCTTATTCATAGCACGATGATTCAAGCCAGAACTAACAAAACTTGAGCTAAAATTTGGTTTTAACACTCCTGTGTGAGAGAAAATGGAGAGCTATTGCATGGCTGTGATATGAAATAAGTCCTCCAGGGAATGCCCAGACCTGACATTCCCTGGGTCTGCTTTCAGCTGGGACATCTAGACTTAAGTCTGGAAAAGAAGACCTCGGAACTGGAAGTGTCATAAATTCTTCTAAAAAGAAAAAAAGAAATTACAGTGTACTGGCTGGTATGACAAGAAAAAAATCTTATTTGAAGATCATACAGAGTTGAAAATATAAAAATAGGGTTGATTAAAAAATGGAGAGTGTTGTGGATATGCCAGATAAATTAGCCAGAGACTGATGTATGGGAACTTAAAAAGAGCAATTACAGAGCCTGCAAAGCAGAAGAAATGCCAGAAAAGGAGCAGAGTTGGAATCTCCCATGGCAAATGGTGTAGGTGTGTAAATTCAGGTGAATGTCACATTCTGAGAAAACCTCAATGGGCAAGTCCCTTCTTTCCTTTGATTTTACACAGAATTTGGGCTTTTTTTTTATCATCATACTATATGAAATCTTGACCCAGCTGACATTTTTTGTGACTTTTTAAAAGGGACATGGAAAAATGAAGCAGGAGTGCACAGAAGCATCTTCGCTGTGTGTTCTGTGTAAATGCAAAAGAGAAAGCACCTGCTGAGAAAGGCATGAAAGCATCTTTCTTCACAAATTTCCCATTGGCATCAAGGAAGTGCTCAGGGTAGAACATGTCTGGTTTCTCCCACTGTGACTGGTCTTTCAGGACTGAGGTCAGTAAAGGGATGATGTAGGTTCCCTGCAATATAGGACAGAGGAATAAATTCCTAGACAAATTCAGAAAGAAGAAATGTTAAGCAATCCTGTAGGCGTCTCACCTTGGGGATGAAATAGCCTTGGAGGGTGACATCTGCAGCAGTCTCATGAGGCAAATCCAGTGGCAGGATATTGGCAAACCTCTGAATTTCATGGATGACAGCATCTGTGTATGGCATCTGAGCTCGGTGCTCGATCCGCGGGGGGTTGGACCCTATCACTTGCTCTATCTCTTCTTGGACCTTTTCTAAAGAAAGAATCTACTCTAAGATGCAAGGACTCATTCACCCCTGAGACACAGTGTGCTTTACTGATGTCAAGTATAATAGATCTGGAGTACAAACAATAAATTCTCCCAAAATCTTTTTTTCCTTTCAGAAATAATAGGAGGTGAACAGGACTACCATGTTTAATTCTTTACCAACAAGAAACCTAAAGACTTTTCTTCTGCCATCTCTTCTGTCTAAAGATCCATGTTCTGCCCAAGGGTTGTCTCTAAAATCCCATTTGACTCTAAACAACCCTGTACCATCAGCTGGAATGGAGATGCCAGGCAAAGGCAATTCCATGAATCTTCTCAAGTCCCCAAAGCCTCAGTACAGTTCATTTAACATCTGCACAGGCCTTTGGTTTATTGACAGTTTCTGAGGGTAACCTGGAACAAAATCATTGACCAACACAGGACAGCTCTTTACTTACTAATTAATGAGATTTCCCCAAGCAGAGGGCCTGGCCTGTATGAACTCTGTGTTCTGCTGCTGGCTGACCAGTGCAAGCCTCACTGGGTCTGAACCAGAGGACACAGAGGCAGTAATTGGCTGGAAATCTCAGCTCTTTGCAACTTGGCCTATTAACAGATGTCTTGATCCTCCAGGTTCCTGTTTGGTCACTAATTCCCTGACTGTAACAGTATCTATCATTAAACCACTTACTCTGGATTTCAGGGTACTTTAGCATCAGCAGAAAGCCCCAGTTTAGTGTGGTGGAAATGGTCTCAACACCAGCAGTAAACAAATTGCTCACCAAGCTTAGCAAGTTGCCATTATGGAAATACCCATTGGTAGTGGATTTCTCCTGAAAAAAGTCGTTGAGATAAAAGGATGAAAACTCAAAGTTTTCCATGTGAAAATGCAATTTATGTAGATAAATATTTGCTAAGATATAAATCCTACATTTTAAAAAATTGTGAAAGACAAGGAAGAGCTTTGGGCTTGTGCCTGGAGCAGAGTGCTGACATATCTTTGTATTTACTGGGACCATCTGCAAAGGGAGCTGCCTTCCCCATGGGAAGGTAACCCAGCCATATCAGAGACCCAAAATAAGTCCCAGTAAAGCCCAGGTAATGATTCCATAGTGTTATGTGTTATGTTTTCAAAAGAGCCAGAAGAGCTGGGGCAACAGAGAAAGCAGATAAAAAGAGGCAGCCTTGGTAAATATATTTATACAGTCTGAAAAAAAAAAAAAAAAAAAAAAAAGGATAAAGGTTCACTGATTAAAAGAGGTTGGAATTTCAACAGCATGAAGTATGTGTTCAACTCTACAACTTTGTAGTATGTATTTTCTCAAAGACAGCTTCCCTAAAGAAATTCAGCTGTAATTGTAAGGACTGAAAGAAAATTGCAAATGTGCTCATAAAACCACAAAAGATGGAATCAGCAAGAAAATGCTCAGTTACCTCCTGCTGTTTAACCAGGAAGGCATCAATAAAACTTCTTTGGTCATTTTTGTCCAGGTTTTTGAGGTGCTCCACAAAAGTAACTCTTACAAAATCATGGAATTCATCTCTGTTTCGAAGGAGAGCCTTGTTAGCCCTTAGGAGGAATCCAAGGTATGGGAAGATATTGTACATCTACAAGAGTGGAAGTTGTTAGAGTTTATCAGCCAGAGCTCTGAAAACACTACAGAAACAAATTAGCAACATTTGGCCTTCCTTGCAAATACAAAGTCAAAAAGTTAAGATAAATATTTTGTTTTTTAGAACACAAAAAAAGTGACTGGATGAATTCGTAGTAGAAAATTCATCAAGGACCACTGAATAGATGTAAAAATCTTGCCTCAAATGACTATTTTCAAGAGTAGTGTAGGTGTCAGGCTCAAACAACTTCAAGCTGCCACCAGGCAGATGGAAATGTTGACCAGCAACTTTTGTTATTGTTTTGGCCAGCTCTTCCACTAACTTTTTTTTTTTCTTTTTCAAAACCTAGATAAATATAAATCAATCCAGGGTGTGGCAGCATTGCATGCAAGTATCTGAAGGTATTTTTCACTCATAAGCACTCTTCAAACTCCATCTTAAATATGTTTTTGAGAGACTGGGGTCTTGATTGTTGACTTCATGATTCCCAAACTCTCTCTCAAGGCTTTTTTTGTCTGAGAGAGTGCTTTGTAAACCTATTATCTCTCAAAGTCTCATATTTTCCTGTTTAATAGAAGAAACTTATAACCAGTATTGCTATTGGCGTGCAGTGGAACAGCAACATAAACATGTGAATCATTACCGTGACCAGAGGTTTCCCAGCAAGCCTCATATTTTCATTGGTCAGATTTACAAGTCTCACAAATCTGGAGTCTTTGTAGTCAAATCGTTTTCCAAGCAATATTGACACAATTATATTAGCAACTGCTGCATTAATTATTTTGCTGGCATCAACAGGATTTCCTGGACAAGGAACAAGAGAATTGATTACATTGTAATAAAGAGATGTAATTTGTAAATGTAAAATTATTATTAAATATTGCTATTTGTTATGGTTGGTTGCTATCATTGATTATTATCCAGTGTCAGAATACCATATCAAGACACAAAAATGCCAGAGGAGCCAAATTCATCAAACTGGTGTACATTTCCTAAAAAGGTCTGAACTTGAAAAGGCTCAAAAAGCCTTTGCATACTTGGACAAAACCTCAGAGGTAGTGAGGCCCTGGCACTGGCTGCCCAGAGAAGCTGCGGCTGCTCCACTCCTGGAAGTGTTCCAGGCCAGGCTGGACAGGGCTGGGAGCAGCCTGGGTAGGGGAAGGTGTCCCTGCCCATGGCAGAGGGTGGAGCAGGATGAACTTTAAGGTCCCTTCGAACTCAAACCATTCTGTGACTGTAATTCCATGGGTTTGCAGAATGAACAGCCCACCCACCTTCCTGTGAGGCGATGGAGTCTGCCAGGTGCCCGTACTCCTCCACGATTCGATCCTCAATGGCCTTTTTGCCCATCCCAAAGTCTCGTAAGGCTGTGAGGGTAAACCTTCGCATCACCTTCCAGTTTTCACCGTGGGCAAAAACAACGCCTGAGACCAAGAGAACATTTCAACGTGGCAGAAGATTTTAAATAGTTTTGTAGACATACAATGGAGCTGTTTAGTAGCAGTCACTTTTAAAACAAATTGCATCCAGATGAGGAAAAACACACAACTGTGCCTTAAGTATTTTCAATCCTCAGAAATAGGTTCATTACACAAGCAAAGGATAAATATTTAAGGTTTATTTAATCAAATCTTAAGAAGAATATATATCCTTAAAGACACTTGTCACTGAAAGAAATTGGACATTGGAAATTCAAGTTCAAACTGCTGGTCATCATAGTTTGGAAGAGGAATTGAACTAAGATCTCTGATGACTGCAGGAAAAAAAATTAAGTAGGAACAAATGTCTTAAAAAATTCAGTAATATCTTAAAGCCTCCACCATCAGCTTTTTTCACTTAAATTGTTACATCATTTAACTGATGACCTCAACTATGGGTTTGAAATTCTTGTTTTGAAACGCAGCTCATTACAGTGTTCCTCTTTTTAAAATAAATCCACAGTTCTCTATGTGCTACATGCAATCTATTGTCCTATTCTGAATATAAAAGCACTATTTACCACTGAAATGATGAGCAACAGTAGAATACTAATTTCAGAAAAGGTTGTTCTGTGATAAGCCCAAAACCCTACAAGTTCAGAGCCATATCATGAGAGCTAGAAATGCTTCTCTGGCAAGGATGCCCTGTTCTAGATCCTGAAAGTGTGTCAATATCCATTTTCTGTTGCTGTAGTTTTTTTTAGAGTTATGGTTGTTTTGTTGCCACTGTCAGTAATTTCAAAGTTGAATAAGTGCGCTAAAGTCAATGAAATTGCTCCCTGTTTCCAATGCCTTTTGTGATTTCTGATCCAAAGTGTTGTCCCAGCTCCTGCTTTGTCTATAGGGAAAATAAAAAAAAAAAACCAAACAGGTGAAGCTGATAAGGAAGAATAAGAGAAACTTACCATTTCCTTTGGTCAAATCTTCAAAGACTGGGATTTTAGGTCTCTCTGCAAATGCATCTGCCTGGTTTACGAGAGCTTCCTTCACTGTCTCATAGCCAGAAATCACTACAACTTTCCTGTACCCCATCTGAACACTGAAGACTGGACCATATTTTCTGGACAGCTGTCAGGAAAAGAGAACAGTGATTTACCACTTTGACAGCCTATAAAGAAATTCATCACCCGTTCCAGTGCTGCTTATTTTTCAGTCCTTCCTCTGGGTTACTCACGTGGTAGATATTTTCCTGACTACAGGGAAAGACACTTGATTTAAATGATGGCAATGTGCCAGACATTGTGGTAGATAATGACTAAATGGAACAGTTGGGAGAAGAGTTCTATTGTGCTAAACTGAGCAGAAGTATCAACAGCTGAAACCCCAAGTCAGCAAAGGATTGCTCTGAGAGTTCTGTCTGCCCTCAGAAGCTCTTGTAAATTCAGTTTGACTCATGCTTTCAGACAGTTCTATGCTATTGTGTTTCTTTTGTGCACAGGCTGCACCTGAATAACCTGTTCAAATGTTTGGTACCATTATTTTATTAGAAATAAATCAGTTTGTTTCTGGGCCAGGATTTAGCATTAGACACATTCAAGCTTTTTATACATAATTATATGCACCATGAATCTGTCTCAGAGACAATGTTGTTTTTTAGCTGGTACAGGTAGATTTATTTTTCTGTAACTCAGTGTTCCTGATTCTTCTGACTACTGGAGAAGGGTTTCCTGACTGCACTCATTTTCTAGTGGCTTTGCAGAGAGAAACAGAAGCATCAAGATGCAAAATGTTCAGCAAGTGGTAAGCAAGTACAACTAGCTGAAAAAACAGGAGCAGTCACCCACATCTGAATTGTGCTCAAGTCAGAGAGCCAGTATCCGGCATCAGAAAGGAATCACTGAATTACAGCAGACACATGTTTGTTCTGCTGGCCTGAAAACAGATGGAACTTGCTTTTGTCAACACAATTGGACTGTGTAGGAGAGCTACAGTGATATTCCAGATATTGCATCTAGCCAGTCTTTTGATTTGTGGGTACAACATCCATAGAGGTTCGTTGGTGCAAATATCCCTTTCAAAATCATCAGCAGGGAAAATATGTACTTTTAATGTCTAAGCAGAAAAAACTCTAAGAAAGGAGGGGGTTCATATAACTCTTCTCAAAGTCACCAAAGCCCTGCAAAAAACTAAGTAAAGTAAGCACTAGAAGAAAACGGAAATATTTATTATTTTGGCAAAGGTTGGCACTGAATATTAAGAGTATATAGTTATATCTTCAGGTTCTGGGGAAGAAAAGAGGAAAAGGAGATGAGAACATTGATAAATCAGTAATGCCAAGATGCTGCAGTTACAGCTCCAGGTACATCAATCAGTGGAAGACGGAGAGGGTTACACCACGTATCACAATCATTCCTTAGTCCGTTGTCTTTTTCTCAAATTTACTACAAAAATAAGGTGGATGCTTGCTATTATTTTGAAAGTTGTTGAAGGCTGAAACCTGGACAAAATATTACAGTATGGAAACCATGCTGCATTCAACATTTTCTGCTCAAATAACCATTTCTGGATCCCTGGCTAAAGGCTCATGTATGGATGCAATACATTGGGTGCAATAGGAGAAATTGCCTGACATCTTGGACTATGGGGCTTGTTGATAGGACCAACAGAAAAGAAAATGAGTACCTCTAGATAAGTCCTGTAGGGTCTCTTCAAATCAAACAAAAGAAGATTTCCAATTATAGGTAATGGTCTTGGACCTGGAGGAAAGTTCTGTCTTCGGTCATTGTTCCAGAAACCTGCTGTTTTCAAAATGGAGAGAAAAGCCAGGATCAACGCTAAAACAATGGAAGTGCTGCTGTTCCAGAAATCTGCTGTTTTCAAAATGGAGACAAAAGCCAGGATGAACACAAAACCAATGGAAGTGCTGCTGTTCCAGCCCATCTCTGTTCAGCCAAGTATTTGCCACAGAAGAGGAAAGAGAAAATGTGGACTCTGGATCTCTGTCCTCCTGAAATAATTGTGCTTGGGAGTATCTTGTGTCAGTCCATAAACCTCTTTTTCACTGAAGGGTATGTCTCAGTCGTGGCTGGTGACTTGCTCTTTTCCCATGTGCTTCCCAATGGGTCTTCAGAAGGGTACAGGGGCATATATGTGTTTACTAATGTGACCAATGTGACTGGGTGAGAGTATGGGTCACTGGGCAAGTGTGAAAGTCCAAGAACATGGGTAACTGCAGGTCATCAACCTGACATTTGCTATAAAAGCCATAAATTCTGCATGCTGTCCAGGTTACTGATTAATCATGCTTTTGCCTTTAGCACAGATATCCTTGATACCCCTGAGGAATCAAAATTCCACTGCCCAGGGGTGTAGTGCAAAGAGATTAATTTTTTTTTTTTTAAAGTGTGTGATGTATGAATGCGAGACTCACAAGCTGAGAGCAGATGTATCTGTTTTTGCAGAGTTAAGACAGTACTCACACACTTAGTGTGAGAATCTCTGTTCAGTTCTTCGCACATAACCCAGTTGCAGGTCTCTAATAAACCTGTCAGCCTGACAATCTGTTATTTTTCTCAAGGTTTGGAGGTTTGAGGAAACAGGATGCCTATCCTGTTTTCAGATTGTGTGTAATTGCTTTCTCCCATGCTTCCCAGGGCTTTTCACAAATATGATTATGGGTGGCATAACTTTGATTCCATTGAATTCATTGGGAATTTGAAATCACAGAATCACAGAATTATTGAAGCTGGATGGGACTCTGGAATTTGTCTGGTTCAATCCCCCTTTCAAGCTGGGTCGCCAAGAGCCACTAGCCCCAGCCTATGTCCGGACAGGTTTTGAACATCTCCAAGGACCTAAAAAATTATATGACACTAAGGAGGGAGACTCCACATCTCCTGGGCATTCTGTGCCAGTGCTTAGTCACTCTCACAATATAAAAGTGTTTCCTGATGTTCAGAGGGAACCTCCTGTGTTTCAGTGTGTGCCCATGGCCTCTGGCCCTGGTGCTTGGCACACACTGAGGAGAGTCTGGCTCTGACTTATTTGATCCTCCCCCAGGTGTTTGTACTGATAAGATCCTGCTGAGCCTTCTCTCCTCTAGGCTGAACTCCCACCTCTCTATGTTTCCTCATATAAGAGATGTTGCAATCACTCCAGCATCTTTGTGGCCCTTTTCTGGACTCTCTCCAGTCTGCCCATATCTCTTTGGTACTGGGAATCCCAGAACTGGACACAGCACTGGGAAAAATCATCCTCTGTTGGCTGAGGGCAGGGGGCTGAGGTACAGCCTAACTCAGGTGTCTCAGAGAGTCAACAGCAGAGGAAGAGGTGTTGAAAGAACAAGCCAAGGGGAAGACTGGACAAAAAGCTGAGTCACAGCCTACAGGACAGTGTTTGGAAGAGTTTTCCAGCAGAAGTCTTGAACACTAAGTTGCATGTGGCCTTGAGGCCAGAACCTGAAGGTTGTGTGAGGTGAAGTGCCTCAAGGCTGAGCCCCTTGTCCTTCTCTCCCGAAAGTGTCAGGGTCCCTGCAGAGACATGGCCAGAGGCAGAGGAGAGGAGGGAATGGGGGAATTTCCCAGGGAATGGAGGTGCAGAGACCTAGAGGAAAAAAGCCCTGGCACATGGCTGGGAGCCTGGGAAGGAGGCTTGAACAAGCCTGGGAGAGGGGCTTGAGCAGGCCTGGGAGAGGGGCTTGAGCAGGCCTGGGAGAGGGGCTTGAGCAAGCCTGAGAGAGGGGTCTGAGCAAGCCTGGGAGAGGGGCTTGAGCAGGCCTGGGAGAGGAGTCTGAGCAGGCCTGGGAGAGGAGTCTGAGCAGGCCTGCTCTTGGCCTGGCTCACCCTGAGCCTGTTACTGACCACAGGAGCTCCGGAGGAGAGATCAGGACATTTCACCTACCTGGAAGATGTCCTGGAAGAAGTCCAGGCCCAGTGTCCAGCTGTGCTCCAGTTTGCTTGATTCTACTTCACTTTTCCAGAGTGGGTAAAAGGCACTGAAAATGTCACATATGTCTAGAATTTAACTAACAGCAAGGAACTGAGAGGAAGCTGAAAGGTGAACATTTTGCAGGAGGCTTGAGAAGAACAGGAAGAGCTCTCCTTTGGCAAGAGGAGACATATTTTGTTAATATATTTTGAGAAAAATTGATCCCAGTAAGAGAAAGAAGACATCCCCAAGAAATGTCAAACAAATACAGTTGGTCATCTGATCATTCAATTAATGCATTTATTCAGCAGCAGATTTGAGCACAAATGTTAAAATAAATTTTGTAAGCAAATATTCAGCCAATGGCTTTCAAGTACATTTTCTTTTCATAAAGATACTGCTCTGAGGTAGGAATGCAGAACTATACAACAGCCTTCAAAGCTATGATTACCCACTGCTATTCTGAAAAGGGCTGACAAATAAGCTTGACCTTTAGTTAGTTTAAAGTAAGCTTGACCTTTAGCTAGTTTAAAGAAGATATCATTGAAGTTTTACTCATTAAAAAAAAGCCCAGAAAACAAAAAAGGCCTCACGCCACGACGCCTTATTTAAGCTCTCTAAATGTAAAAAAAGTCAAAGTGAGAACAAAGGTAAGACAGGAAGAGTGCTGAGTGGTTGTTGGAAGGGATAAAACATTGCCAGTCTTTTATGAGAAAGACAAGAAATGCTGATATTGCGAGCCTCAAATTTAGAGTAGTTGTACTTTAACTTCTGTTTAATTTTCAGTCCCATCCTTTAAGCTCATCCTCCACTCCATGTCTTATTTAACTCCTTACTTTATTTTCTTGCCAGTGTAAGGCTTTCTCATGGAAGAACAAAAGGGTTTTTAGTAAAATTTTTTCAGCTTCTGTCTTTTAAACATCCAGTCATGTATTTCACAGAAGTTGTAACTAATTATTAATGAAGCTCTGCTGATTCAAGGTATTCAAAGCTTTGATTAATTGGGAAATACACAACCAAAGAAAATGCCCTAAGCCAGAGAACCAAATGCCACTGGCATCTGCAATGTGGACATGAGCAATTAGGGTAAAAAGCCTTTGGAGAAAGAAATTGTATACTTCAAGGGCACAGTTGCATGGAAAAAACTCAATATTTAAAGCTCTAGTAAGACAAAGGGATTCATCTCTCTACTCTGTTTTTTGACAGAACCTAAGGGACTGATTTCTCTGGGGGAGGAGTCTTCTGAAAAAGAAGTTTGGGGACAATGAGTACTGAGAGGATGAGGGTATGGATTACTATGGAAAGATTATAAGCAGAACTGGATAACAAAAATGTATAGTTAGGTTTTTCCTTTTTGGATTTTAAAAGAACCGCTAAATGTTATTACTGAGGGCGTCCATCACCAAGGAAGGTTTAGGTTGGATATTAGGAAAAAATTCTTCACTGGAAGAGTGGTTAAACACTGGAACAGGCTCCCCAGGGAAGCAGGGGAGTCACCATCCCTGGAAGTGTTCAAGAAGTGAGTAGACATGGAATTCTCAATGTAGTTTACTGGTTATGATGATAAGCCATCCAAGGTTGGATTTGATGACCTTGGAAGTATTTTCCAACCTTAAGGATTTTATGACTCAAATTATTAATTACTATAATTCAAATTATTAGTTTACTGCCAGTAGGTGGTGCTTCCTAACTCAGGTATTCCTGTGTGGTCAGCACTCAAAACTAGTGAAATTACCTCACCCTCCTTTAAGGTGAATGAAAGACCCTCTCAACTCCCAAGCAAGAATTTGAGGGGTGAAATTAATGTATTGAATATAAGATTTTTAGAGGCTGATCAGAGATGAAATCTTTTTCAAGTACTTCAACATTCCATAAATTATGCACAAAATACTTCTAAAATTTTTACAAATGCAATATTTACATTGTTAAATGCTTCCCCAATTTTTACAAAAATGAATGTGTGACAGCTCTGAGAGGATAAAGGTCATCTTACAGCCAACAAGGTAGAAGAGAGTCAGTCATTGCACATCTGCAAAAGAGTTTATCTGAAATAAAGTGTGACACAACAAGTGTATTTTTATTCATGGATAGAAATCTGACATATGTAGCAGTATATAGCAGGTACAACATATGGGACAGCCCTACCTAGTATCTTTCTAAAGATTTTCAAGGAAAAATACATCAGCAGAAATGAAAATGCATGTGCTATTTTATGTGAGAGGAGTTTCCCCCTTAAGTTTGATAAGTAAGACTTGAAATAAGATCCTAGTATTAAAAAAGAAGGTTGAAAGTTCACCCTCTTTGGCCTGTTATTCAGACATCAGCAGTAGCTTTCCGTGAATGATGGATTGAGGCACTGTGTTCCTTCTGCTTGATCTCCACTTCCCATCCATTGTCTCTCAATGGATCATCCCATGCACGAAGGCACCTCATGGAATTCCTTCAGCTACCTCAATTTTTGTCTCTGAACTGAGCAGCCTCTGTCACCACTTCTCCGAGGAAGTTAATTTTCCTTAATTTAGCTTCAGTTTTCTTCTTTTTGCTTTCACTTTTAGGAGAAAGTGACTCCCGAGTCAGTGACTCACCCCATGGAAGTTCTCTGCTGAGTCTTCCGTAGGTTGAACATAATTTCTTTCCAATCAGTTCCAAACAATTCGTGTTTTTTCTGGAGCTGGCATTAGTTCAGGTTGTATTTCTTGCCATTAACACTGCTGCAATTCACTTATTACTTTTGAATAGAATAAGACCTATCATGCAATTACTTGGTTTTCTTAGCTCCTACTCAGTTCCCTTATTATGTCCTTGAAACTAACTAAATCTATGACAATAAATAAATAGATCTATGACAATAATGAACTTTTTTAACAATTTCACTTTCTTTTCCCTTTCAATAAACATTTAACAATGAATCTTGATACTCATATTGCCTTATCAATCACTGTGTTCTGTGATTTGCCATAAGAATTATTTCAACATTTTGCTTCCTGTCATAATCAAGCTTCAAAATACAGCATGTTTTCTCCTCCACCAGAAAACAGGACAACACACTTTATCAAAAATTTAAGGTGGGATACTCTAGTGAAAAGTTTGTTTGAATCCATATAAAAAAATCAATTAATTTCTTCTTGATTACCCCTATACAGCTGAAGGATGTAACTCAGAAATTTCACAATTAAATATATTGTCCTGATAAAATATAGATAATTTTAAAGACCAATTTGTGGTGCCTTTTTTTGATGAACAAATATATTAGAAGGACCTGATTTATTCATCTGAGCTTGGCATAATGACTAAGTAATCTAAAATCCAACTTATTTTCTTCTACAAAAATATCTTCAGGCTTTTCTTGAAAACCTGGTGTGGTTGGGACAATACTTGGATGTTTTTTCATTTTTTCTTAGCATTAGAAACAGAAAAGGGCATCATTAGGACAAATACTGCAGATTAATTATTTTTTTACATGGCAGCTTCAAATCTGCTGTGCTCATCACGGTGGCTGGAGTGAAACTCAGGCACTGTCTCCTCCTCTGGAACCTGCCATGAAAAACAAAGAGGAGCTCAGTTAAGGATACATAGATTTGCTTTTGCCATAAAAGACTAAAATGTGCTGAGAATGTAATTCCATTTCTGTATAATATATGTCTTTTTATTAACATTGACACAGCCTGACATGAGCCATCAATTCTGGATACTGAGGGATGAACACAGGGTTTTTTTCATAGAAGAAGGAGTTTAATTTATTGAAAAAACTTAATAAAATTTCCTTTAACTTCACATTTTATTTACAAGGAATGTATATTATATATTCTTGCCTTGCTTTTTTGGGTTTGTCCTGTCATGAAATGATAAAGTTCAGATTGCCTAAATTAGGAATATGACATCAATGTCTGATAAGGAAGAGGATACCTGGTACAGTGAGCATGAAAGAGAGAGATAAAGGCCTCCACTGTGATATCAATTTGTTGTCTCTCTTTCTGCTTTTTGTTCAAGGTGAGTCCAATGAAAAAGGCATGATTACCTAAGAAGGCCAAAAATTATCCTGAAGGTGACCTAGTCTTGATAAATTTACAGCCTGAAGTAGAGGAGGATTTTTGAACTTAGAGGAAGCAGCCTTTCTGACTCATGTGTGCAAACCACAAAGCCCAGGAGAGCAGGGCTGCAGTGACTGTACATCCTCCAATATAATGAAAATAAAAGGAGGTTGTGTCTTACCTCCCAGTAAGCAGAGTCATCAAAGCAGTTCTGGTCAGATACTTGTCCCAAGAAGGGGATCTTTAGAATAGCACCTGCAGAAAAACCAGAACCAGAGGTTTAAGAAGTGAAGAAAATGACCAAATGAATGTTCCTCAGCTGTGCCCTAGACATGCAGCTAAGTTTTCTGACTGATTTCCTCATCTACAGAAATGCTCAACCATCCTGGGGACATCAGGCTCATTATTCTGAGAGGTGATGCAGATTTCTTCACACAAACATAAATAAGAGCATAAATAGCAGCTTGCTTTTAATTGACCAGATTTCAGACCAAAATTTTCTGTTTCAGCCTGATTTTTTGTTTGTTGGAACACTTTTTTGTTTGGAAGTATTCACAGACACATGGAAATGTGTGACACCTCACTGAGTAGGTCTTGATCTCAAACTAGTTTCTGTTCAGAATTTGAAGTGTCTGAATCTGGAGAAGAATTCCTTCCAGAACAAAACCTTATTACTTCTATAGATATAAAACTCAGTATCTTTGGAGCATGTATTCAGTGAGATATATACAGTCACAGAATCATAGAAACATTTAGGTTGGAAAAAACCTCCAAGATCATCAGGTCCAATCCTAACACCATATTTGTCAACCAGACCAGAGCCCTGGGTGCGACATCCAGTTACTCCTTGGACACCTCCAGGGACGGGGACTCCACCACTTCCCAGGGAAGCCCCTTCCAATGCCTGACCACCCTTTCAGTGATGAAATTCTTCCTGACAAACCTGAACTTTGTTTGAAGACAAAAACTTTGGAAAACTGTTTTGCCATATTTGAGTTTCTGGCATTGGGACCCATTATTTCAAATTTGTATTATTCACACAAAATTGTTGATACATTTAAGTTCTCAATGGAGAAACCTCTAAATTCACATATGTTTTTAGTCACTATAAGCATCACACTGACCTGTGAGTGCTCCTCCCACAATTGCAATTGCAAGTGTACTTCCCAGGGCAGCAGCCTGCATGGCAGGAGTAAGCACATGACCATTCCTGAAAAGGGTAAAAGACCAAACCATTGCCAATCAAAAAATTGTTACACTTTGAGGCTGATGATCATTCTTACAACTTGTACTTGCAGCATGCTGGAGAAGGTGACTGATAGGAAAATATCTTAGAATCTTTATGGTTGGAAAAGATCTCCAAGAACATTGAGTCCAACAAATCCTGCCATTGCTGTGTACAAGAAGGAACTAATGACTTTAATTTAACTTTGTTTTAGGGTACAGATGAAAACAAGTTATTTGAGAAGGTTATTAATGCCCTGTAAGCCATTAGAGAACACTCCCTGTTGTCAAAACAGCCAGCATTTCATCTATTTGGAGTCTTCGGAGACAGTGGAAAAAAGCCATTTTGCCTTTTTTCTTTTTTTTTTTTTTTTTTTTTTAATCTTACAAATACCAACAGTGTAATTGTAGAGTCATAATAAAGGCATTTCTATGTTTGAATGGTTTGGTGTGATGTTTCTTTATGATGCTTTAATTTATTTATTTTTATTTGATCTTTTAATCTGTAACAAGCTTGGCATTTAAGCAGTGTCTTAAAGGCAGGAGATCAAGAAGAACCCAAGTTAAATGAGAATACAATGCCTGACATCAAATATATTATGCATTTCTGAAAAAAAATTAATAATTAGACCTAAAGATGGTAGCAAATTAGAAAGACCTTCCAAAATCAAAAAACTTCTTTCTCTCATCTCTCTGTAACTCACCTACTTTCCGTTTTTATCGCAGTCACTATGATGCCAGCAATACCCCCCAGAATTCCAGGTAAACCATGTAAATTATGAACTCCACAAGTGTCTTGAATTTTCAATTTGGATGCCATCACAGGCTGAAATGAGGGGAAATAGGAGGTTTAGAGTGAGTTTGTAATTTTCCATGATCTCTAGATGGATATGCAAAAGAAAGAGCATAAGTACAAGAATCAAATCATTATTAAAATCACCATTACCTGGATTTACTGTATCTATCCTCCCTTCGTAGCAAACCAAGGGAGCTCCAGGAAAGCCAAAGAGAAATAAAAAATGGGAGCAGAGCTGGGTCCCCGGTACTTACAGTCAGGAACTGGAACCCAAGGACAGAGACAATTCCAGCAACGACCCCAATGAACATGGCAGAAAAAGGGTGGATTTCCAGGTCAGCACAGGTACCCACGGCCACTCCTCCTGCCAGGGTGGCATTTTGAATGAGAACCTGCAGGGGGGACACAGAGTGAGGCAGAGGTGGCACATGAGGAGCAGTGGCTTGTTTTAGGGCTGAGTGCCCCTCCAGGCTCTCTTGCACATGCTGGGCTCAGACAAATAACTGCAGCTGCTGGAAAGGAGAGGGTGAAAACTGAGCTGGATTTTAGGGTGAGGGGATAGAAGCTGGTTTGGTTTTGTCTGTTGTGCAACTGCACTGAGACTTCCAGAGAACAGGTCCTTTCCTTGAGAGACCTTTTGGCTGTTGTAATAAGAAAACTCAAGTAGGAACTCCTTTGGAATAAGATTCAAAAGTCCACCTGAACACTGGACTAATGTCTCTAAGGTTCAGCAGGTTCTGTGAATGAGAGAGAATCATCACAGAATCATTAAGGCTGGAAGAGACCTTTGAGGTTAATAAATCCAACCATCAAATCAGTACAACCACCATGTTTCCAGTCCCCACACTGCTTTCCATCCCTTTCTGTGAAGAAATTTCCCCTAATATCCAGTATAAACTGCCCTGATGCAACTTGAGGCTGTTTCCTCTCATCCTGTCACTTGGTACTTGAAGAGACCAAGCCCCACTTGGTTGAACCTTTCTTCCTCAGGGAGTTGTAGTAAATGAGAAGAGCCTCCCTGAGCCTCCTTTTCTTCTGAGCCCCTCTCAGCTCCCTCAGCCACTTCTCATCAGACTTTATAGGTTTTACACGTATAATAGCTCTAATTCTGGCCATAGTATGGGGAAAGGCTCCAGATAGCCTGGACAGATAGATGGACACTGGCAATCTGCCTTCTCATCCTTATTGGAGAGGGTTGACTCGATTTAACAAGGGATATGTTGTGATTCTTACCATACTGAATTTGCCTCTTTTATCCACCAAGCTGGAGAGGGCGAATGTTACGATGGTACAGGCAGCCAAGGAGTAGTAAGTGTTGATAATGGCTATTACCTGGGCTTGTGCAATGGCAGAGTTAAAACTGGGCCAAAAAAGCCAAAGGAACAGGGTACCTGCAGGAATAGAAGTCAAAACAAAGCCAAGGCTATTTATTCACAAGGGCTGAAACAGAGTGAGCTACAAGAAATGAGGACAATGATTAATGAGAAACACAGAACGGCCAAAATTCTGGAAGAAATAATAGAATATGCAGAAGCTTTTGACACTGGCACCTAGGATTTTGACACATGGTCTCTTGTCAAATCTTAGTGGAAGGCTTTAATGACCCCTTGTCATGCTCCACTCACTGTCAGAGCTCACCACCACTGTGAAACCCCAGCCAGAGCAGGAGGCACAGGCAACACAATTCACATGCAAATCCTTTATCAATACAACTGAAAGCTTTAGCTGGTGAATTGGTCTATGAACAGGTCTCATGGACAGATAGCTATATGGTTTCTGACATTTATTACCACGACAAGTACAACTCA
Organism: Pyrgilauda ruficollis; assembly: GCF_017590135.1. Taxonomy (NCBI): domain Eukaryota; kingdom Metazoa; phylum Chordata; class Aves; order Passeriformes; family Passeridae; genus Pyrgilauda; species Pyrgilauda ruficollis. The sequence continues at coordinate 5,970,348 of NW_024527044.1, forward strand.
ATCCTTTTAATTATGGACAATTGCTTTGGAAGTACTGCTGAAAAGCACAAGATTTAACAGAAAGGAATTTACCACTAAGGCACAGTGAAAACACATATTTTATTTGATCTTTCCATCCTTGGAAGCAAGGAAAAATTGTAAAAATATGTGTGCCACTGAAATTACGGTGCATGCATGAGAGTAAAAGGAATTTGCCTCCAGAAGTGTACTTAGGAAAATTAATGTAGCATAATAATAGGTAATCGGAAAAAAATAGGGATGGGAGAGGGATGAACAGCTCATCAGCTCTCAATATTACATCACTTACCAATCATGGCAAACATGTCTGAGTGGTAGGTGGATTCATCATTATCATGTTTGTTTGCCAGACCAGGACGGTACAAGACGAAAGCTGCAGCCAAACCAAAATAAGCTCCAAAAGCATGGATAGTCATCGAAGCTCCAACATCTGTGGCCTGTAACAGGGACCCAAAGTAATGCCAGAGATTTTATACAGCATAAAGACAAGGGTCTGATGAATGAGAAGTCTGGAGGACTTAATGGTTTAATTCTGTGGTAGAAACCAGAGCCTAGAATAAGCAAACTGGAAGTATTTCAAAGTGAAAGCATTTGTTATAAAGAGAAAACAATGATTGCTAAATAGTTGTACCTTGAATACTTTGGTAACTAGGTGTTCGTTGCATGCAAACATGGTGATCTCCAGGAGAGTCAGGATCAGCATCTGAATGGGACTTGTTTTCCCCAGGAGTGCTCCAAATGAAATCAAAGCTGTTGCTGTACTGAAGTCTGCATTTATCATGCTGAAGATAAGAAAAAGAAAACAAAAACAAAAACTAAACCACAAAAATAAAATAAAATCAGTTTAAAAGCTGTAATACCCAACATGCCATTAAAATTATATCATTAAAATTACAGAGCTTTAATTCTTCAGATACAACTTTATCAAGTTCATCTTCATGGATAAAAATTAAATCAGCCTTTCCAGATAGATTTGTAAGGATCTTACCACCTAGTGAAGAGTAAGTGTAGAAGGTTTCCTCCTGCTTACACCATACATGTGACTAGCTGGTTGGAATTATGATGAAAAGGCAGATGAGAAGTGTATGGGGATGTGCAGGGATGCCATGGAATCAGAGAATCATTTAGGTTGGAAAAGGTCTCTGAGACCATTGAGTCCAATCACAGAATCATTTAGATTGGAAAAGGTCTCTAAGGCAATTTTACCCAGCACTACCAAGGCCACCACTAAACCATGTCCCTCAGTGCCACATCTGCAGGTTTGTTAAAAAACATCCAGGGCAGGTGACTCTACAGCTTCCCTGGGCAGCCTGTTCCAATGCCTGACCACCATTTCTGTGAAGATATTTGTCCTAATATCCGACTAAACCTCCCTTGGTGTAATTTCTTTTTGTCACTTCAGGCCATTTCTTCTTGTCCTGTTACTCATTCCCTGGGAGCAGAGCCTGACTCCCACCTGGCTGTCCCCTCCTGTCAAGGAGCTGTGCAGAGCCAGAAGTTCCCCCTGAGCCTTCTTTTTTCCAGGCTGAGCCCCTTTCCCAGCTTCCTCAGCTGCTCCTCATCAAACCTGTGCTCCAGACTCTTCTCCAGCTCCTCTGTCCTCTGGACATGCTCTGGCCCCTCAATTTCCAGCCCTGACTGCCACCTAGGCTTCAAAGATGACAGTGTGTCTTTGGTCAGATGGTTTATATAATGCTGGAAGCCTTGCACACCTGTCTGTCTCTGTCCACCATCTTTGCATGAGCTGTCACACTGGAGCAGTGTTAATATGTTTTGGGGACTGGCAAAGGTAAACAAAACCAGAAATTGATCAAAAACTTAGAGCACAGAGAGGCACTAACCTGTGGATCTCTCTAAAGATGCCTGCCTGTAAGCATTAGGGAGCTACTTTTATCATTCCTGCTTTCCTCTCAGTAATGTTCTGATGCTGTTCATTTTGAAAGTGTTAACAAGTTGTGTCAGAAAACAGAACTGCAGATGTGGAAAACACTCTGAGACCTTGGTAGAGGCAGGACAGGTGAAGAGGAGGGGCATTAAAATCACTTAGAGAAGTTGCCCATGAGGTCTCTTATTCTGTGATTGGTGTTCAGACCCTGCTGGAGAATGATGCTCATGGAAATCATTCCTTGGGAAGTAAGAGAAAACCTTGTGAGTGCACAGACATGCTGCTGCAGCCTTTCTTCTGTGACCCCATGTGTCATGGAAAGACAGATCCTTCCAAGTCTGCTGGATGCAGGATGTGCTGTGCTACTGCTGGAAATCTTCCAGCTTCCACAGAGTCAGAGATTCAAAGCAATAACTCTACAGGACCCACACCTCCCACTTATAACATAGCACCTCAAATTTCTTCACAAACTTTGGCCCAGTGCACCAGGAGTGGGCCCCTCAGAGGTGAAGGGCAGAAGGATGTGGAGAGGAGCACAGTAAGGCTTAATGAAATTTAGTTCAAGACTGACCTCATAGGTGTTGTGGTTTATGGCTTCTCCTGATATCTTTAGGCATAGAAATATCAATTTTTGTGAATTCACATATACCTTTCGATGTTAACAGAAATTTTCCCTCTTTCCATATGCCAAAATCCTTGCATCAGAATTCCCCACTGGAGACCGAAGGCGGCAATGAGCATGTTGAAACCAACACTGCTGAATCCATATTTCTTCAGAAAGGTCATCAGGAAACCAAATCCAACAAATATCATCACATGGACATCCTGAAAATCTGAAGGGAAAGCACATCTATGTAGAGACTGTGAAAAGTGACTGAGAAGGGTGAAAATCTGGGGACGAAGGCAGTTTGAGTAGAGGAGTTCCAAACTCCAGTCATGCATGTGATCCATTCTTCCACTTTCGTGACCAGTCTACCAGCTGAAAACAGAATATTTGGAAAATGCCACACCTAATTATTGATTCTATTGATTTCTCTATCATTATGGAAAGCCACTGGATCTCTATGCTTGCAAATTTACTTGTGTCTTGCACTGTCCTGTCTTTGTGAAGCTACCTGGAACATCATCACAGCTTCACGTCCTTCCAGAAAAGTTATGTTCCCCTTCCAATAAAGGTGGTCAGAGCCAGTGTGTTCTGACTAACTCCAAAATTGTACATGGGATTTGTTTGGGTGAGTGCTGGGTATCCCAGTGCGAAGGAATCCTTGGGATCCCTAAAAATTACTGTATGAGACATTGATCTTTTTACATGGATAAAAGTTAATATTAAGGCAAAGTTTAATTTTTAAAAGTAATATAGTTAATCAGCACACCATTAGTCTTTCTTCAAATATTTGGTTGTTTTTTGAAATATGACTTTTGTTAAAATATGGTTAGTTATTTTTCTACTTTTTAGAGTTATGACTTTAATTTTCTTTTATATGGTTTTAATACAAAATGTGTCTATCGCCATAACATGGATACTTTATATTTTAAAATATTTATTTTACTTTAAAGCTTTATGTGACTTAATTGACTAAACAAGACAGGTTTGAGTCCTGTAATTGCAGCTTTTTTTTCTGATTTCACTCTTAGCAAGAACCTCCAGAATAGACAGACCGTTTTAAAAAATTTTTATTTCATTGCTCTTGCTACCAATAAGCATGAAAATCATGAGCTGGTTAGTGTAACTTTTGTCTTGAAGTTGCAATTCCCATTATTTGAAGTATTCCTCAGTTTTTCATTACCAGGTTTGGCCAAAAGAGGGCCCAGAAGTATAAGAATTTACTGGGGATTCCTAATAAACTTTTTGATATTTGCAGTGTCATATTCCAGCCCCACCCTAGCACTGAAATAGCAATAAGAGCCTTTGCTTTTCATTTAAGAAACAGCATCGTTGGTTGGTTTGGGATTAGATGATGAACTTTAAGGTGCCTTCCAAACCAGGCCATTCTCTGATTCTATAGAAATGCAGGTGATTCACAAACACCTCCAACCTTTTTGCTTCCTCTTCAGGCTGGACATTTTAAAGCTGTCTGAACTTATTCACTCAAATGGTTTAAAGTCCTAGTTAAAACTAGGTTAATTCATGGGTCTTGAGGACAAATTCCTTATAGTTTAGCCTGTACCTTGAACTTTAACTATCTTTTGTGCATGATTTTAAAGAGTAGGTCTGGAGTGACTTTAAATGATGAAGAAAACCACATGATTTGAACTGAACTGTTTCAGTGACTAGCTGTGTTTGACAGAGCACAGCACTTCTGGGAGAGAGAAAAATAAAGATTGGGAAAAACACCCCAGCAGATCCAGGACAAAGCAACTACACAGAATTCTGCAAGGCTGGCCAAGACCATCATATTACCTCCACTGCAAGGTGGTCAGTCTCAACACAAAGATGCTTGTGACATACTCTAGAACTGATCTTGCTTGGCCTAGAGTTGTCAACCATAGAACCCTGAACAAGAGGAATGCATAATTTTTCCTAAGCCATGAGTCATGGATGCTCACAGGACAATGCAAACAGGATGCCAACACGAAAGAAATCCTCTTGCAGTGCTTGAAGAACCACCCCACTCCCTTGTTCTCCCATTCCAGTGGCACAACACACCTGAAAGTGTCCATCCAATTTGCCATGCCTGTACTTGTACCCACCAGAAATAGATACAATGCAAAGCTACGCTTTGGGAATGATCTCAGCTTAGCCCTCCTTATCTGAGTGCAAAGCTATGCTGATCCTCCACTATTATTTTTTACTTTTCTTCTTTCCAAAAACCACTGAAACAGCTTGAATTCATGGTGCTGAGGTGTCTAAGGCATACAAAATCATGCCTTACACTGTAGTCCTGAGAATAAAAATTACCTCCTGGATGAAAGAACTAAATCTCTGAGGTACACATGGGTTAAAATCCTAAGGCACAGCATGGGAAGCAGTTTGAACCCATCATTTTAGGGAAGTCCTGGCTCGAGATACTTCCTAATACACCTATACAACCATAGCATTAAATTTCTGCCAAGTCCTCAGGCAAACTGCACTTTTGCTTCCACTTTGTACAGGTAAATTTGAGAGTAAGGAGCACTAAAAGTGAAAATATAGGTATTGTTGAAATCTACTTTTATTCCCATTCTTTATTGGGAATGACCTCTGTGAGGACAGCATCTAAAAATTCAACATGACATTGGTGGTGTTTGCTTGGTTTACGTCTCTACTGGTAATCTGAACAACCTGGCCAAAAGAAATATATGTTCTTCTCTCTTAAAACACTGTTCCCACCTTAGAGTAGTCCCTTATCCATGCTGTGCCTAAAGCCATGCCTGGAAGGAGGTCAAGGGGCCAGTTTGCATGAGCCCAAACCATTTTAGAAGGCTGCTCACAGGTCAATAGCGTGGGCAGCTGAGGGACAAGCGTGCAGGAATAACACAGTCTTACACTGCCTGTGCAGGGAGACATAAGAGGCAGCAGGAAATTCCTCCCACAGTTTTTAGACACTGATATTAATGAAGAAATAAGCTTAGGTGATCTTTAACTGGGTAGGCTACTTTTGAAGATCTATATCGTAGTCTTAGTGCAATTACCGGTGCTGTCAGATTATTCCTGTGGGTTTGGGCATAACTTTTGCCTAGGCCAATAATCACCTCCTGGGTGACAGTGGACCAAGAGTAATTCCCAATACACTGTCTAGAAAAGGCCACCTAATTTAGGAACTTGGACAGTTCAATACAATTGGGATAGTTTAATATGACCCCAGCTAAGACAGCTGCATTTGTTCAGCCTGGAGAAGAGAAGGCTCTGGGGAGACCTTAAAGCACTTTCTAGTAATTGAAGGGTCTTATAAAAAAAGTGGGAGAGTGACTTCTTAAATGGGCAGATAAAAATAGGACAAGAGGGAACAGTTTTAAATTAAAAGAGGAGAGATGTATATTGGTTATTAGGAAGAAATTCTCTCTGTGAGGGTGGGGAGGCCCTGGCACAGTTTGCCCCGAGAAGCTGTGGTTGCCCCATCCCTGGAAGTGTCCAAGGTTGGATGGGGCTTGGAGCACCCTGGGGTAGTGGAAGGTGACCCTGCCCGTGGCAGGGGGGTGGAATGAGAGTATCTTCAAGGTCCCTTCTAACCCAAACTTTCCTTTGGCTCTATGAACATCATTGACATGGCCAAACTCTTACAGAGAGTGGGCACAGCCCAAGGTACCACATCTCAGGGATACTGCCACCTCTCAATGGAGCTAACCTAAATGTGAGTAATTAGTCCCTGATGTCCATCAGCAGACTTGCATCTGGAGCTGAATAATGCCCTCATTTGCTGTTCTCTGACCCTGACAATGCTCTCTGTGAGAATACACAACACATGATTACTCCAACCTGATTTCACATGCCTCTGTAACAGCCACTGAAAGGACAGTTAGGATGAGAGAAAAAGAGGGTTCAAAATTACAAAATTACATTCAAAACTACACAGGTGCTACTTGCAAGCAGGGAGTTCTGTACTCTGTGATCCTCATCAAGCACATTGCAATCAGGGCTACAAGTCATTGAAGCCTCAGAGCCAAAAAACTGAACAAGCAACCTTCAATACTGCCAGGAAAACACAGTTTGCAGCTCTGCAAACTTTGTTTTCTATTAATTCACAATAGTCATATCTTTGCATGAGAGAAGTGAGTAACTACTTCTCAGGCCAAGAGCTTTTTCTGATCTTCTCCAAGTATTTGCAGAGAAACAAATCAACAGAAACATTTTCAGGCTAAAGTATTATAGCCTAATGGAGGCACTGCTTTGGAAGATAGCAGGGGGTTATCCACCTTGTCACCAAAACTATGGCCCTTTTTGGAGTTCAGGTTTCACAAACATTTTATAGCAATGATGAATATGCAGCTCAATTTCCATGTTCTCATAAGACACATTTTCCAAACCTGAATGGTAGTAATGAAACATTCTATTCATTTTAATTATTTAATACATTAATCAGGATAGAAGGTCTGGCAAGAAACACCCCCATCTGTCTCTGCAAAATGCTGGACTCTTTCAAAGAAATGCACAGTTCTCCAGGTCTTAACCTGCTGTGCAAACACTAGAACTATTTCCCAGGCTCTTCTCTCCCAAAACAGCAAGCATCTCAGCAGGGAGAGTCTTGCAGAATTTTGTATCTGCTCAATTTGGATTTGTCTTTGAAGCCTGCTGCTTTCACATCTCAGGAAAATGTGTTTGCCCCAAAACTCAACTTTCTTTTCCAGCTCTATCAGTAGGTCTCATAAGTTATTCAGAAATCTTGCTTAGGATCAATTTAAAGAAATTTCAACTTCTACAAATCTTAGACAGAAATACTTACGTGGGTATAACATTCTAGAAGGATCTGGGTCATAATCCACAAATATCCCAAACAAAATAATGACAATCACTTCCAGAAGAAGTGCCAGGATCGAGAACTTGAACTTCATGTTGGTGTCAAAGTCTGGAGGCATTGCTGGAGAGCAGGTGGCTGTGAGAGCTTGATAATGGGTGTTTGCCTTCAGAGGAGCTGGCTAATTCTGTGGATCTGGGTGATATAGTGAAAAAAAAAGAAACAGAGACGTGAACACACCGTCCCACCCACTAAGGGAGGGAAAAAGTATGGGTCAATATAGTGGTTTCAATTTCCCAGGGTACTTCTGTGTCTGAAATACTGACTTGCATGTGGGTTTTTTTCCAGTTTGTGATACAAACCAGCTCATTCAGCCACAGACATACTTCTCACTGCCTATATGTATTTTAAAAAGGAATTAGCCTTTAAGAAAATCTCACAGAGCCTGGTTTGCTGCACATAGTAATGAGCAGTGACTTTCAATTTTGTTGCCTGTAGTCAATAATATTTTCAAGTTGTAGCTCTTCTTCCAAAAAGTAAATAATTTTGTATTGCAAATAAAACATGGGAAATCACCTCTTTTCATATAGGCTGTTATAAGCAAAGAGAATATCTTTCAACAATCTGAAGACATTTTTTTTTATTTTACAGTGAAGTACTCATTCGCAGACCACAAGTTCCCACTGTAAACTTTTATTTAAAAAGGAAATTATTGTACTTATTAAATGTAAAAAGGATATTCATAATTCTTATAAAGGAAAGCTGCAATTACTAAAAAGAGGAATTTGAAGAGAGCAACTCCATTTTTCATTTTTAGTGATTGCTTTTTTTAGCATTCCCCTTAGCTCAGACAATGGAAATAGGTCAGAGACCAAATCTATTATATGGTTTAAAAAGCTTAATTTGTAAACTTTTTCACAAATGGAGGAGAAAATTAAATTTCACGTAGTTTACTGTTGGATGATCTCTTGCTCTTCAGAGTCCAATTGCTTCTCTAATATAAAGGTAGAGTTAGACCAATATCCAAACTAAGTTCAAAGTTCTCACAGTTTTTTCTCCCTGAAAATGAGTCTCTGCATTTGGAAGGGAAACCAAAGTATTTAGCAAGAAAATTCTTGCCTATCACATTATCAAGCTTGCAAGTGGCAAAGCTAAAATAAGCACATGTGTGTTTTTTCCTTCATAGCAGCTGTATTTCACTTGAGCAGCTCAAAGAGAGGAAGCAGAGCTTTGTTAAAAAGCTATCACTCATCCTTACTGCACCACAGGATAGGACACACAGCCAGCTTTGATTGTGAGGACTTGTGAGCTCCTACATTTGCTCAGGAGGTGATTGAAAAAGGACAAACTCATGAGTGAAGTTCATTGGATTTTTTTACTCATAGCTCAGCCAAGAATATCCTGTGTATTCATTGCATAAAGTTTTTCCTTGTGAAGATCTCACATACATGCAATCCTTATTGCACCTTAAGATGTTTTAGGGGTACAGAAAAATTTCCTTGCTGAAATTTTAACAGGAAAAGAGCCTTTTAATAGTGTTTAGAATTTAAAATGGGTCAAGTCCATTCCATCAGGACTTTTTCTGAGGTTATTATTTTATGTCTTAAATCTCATGCAGGTGCATACACACAGAGGCACACAATCTGTATTGGAAGAGTATTCATCCATGTATTTTTCCTTTTTCCTTAGCCAGGAAGAATAACTTGGCTTTCCCAGAGAGGTGAACTAGTGTCCAGCAGCCACAGAATGATGGCCCTAGACATGTACAGGTGATTTACACACAAATAGGGATACTGAAGAAATTATATTCCAATATTTATGCACTCTAATATTTGTTCTTCTAAATAAATGAAACATTTCTCTCTCACCACTAACAAGGCTGAATCTGTCACAAATTATCTTCAGATATTGCCATCTTTAAGCTAAAAGAACTGACAATGCAAACCAGGAAGAAGATGCTTTATCCAAGGGGTGGAGCTGGACTATTTTCCTCATTGGACCTTTTGGGAAAACCCAGTTTGGCCTGACTTACTGCCTCAGTTTTTGCTTGCTGAGATGGGCTTTGTCCTTTGTCATATTTGGTCTGGGCATTGCTTCAGGAAATGACAGGTACTTTGGATATTCTCCTCAAGGGAAGAATTGTGAATATCCATACCCTGGGTATACACACACCCAGTCACACCATCTGTGGAGAGTACAGAATGTCTGTCCTGTTAAATCATGAAAACAAAGTCTGGATCTTTCAGCCCTACATCACAGTGGAAACTTTGTACATAGGAGGTCCTACATTTTGCTCCAATGTATTTCCCAGAAGAAGCAACTGCCATGGCTGTCTGTCATTCCCACTTTTTTCCTGGTTGCCTTGTTTCTGACACAGGCTTTCCAAGTCATGGGGAACAGCCACCTCCAACATCTCCTTTCAAATGCCTTTGTGTGTCCATCCAGCTGCTGCATAGGGCAATCAAAATGCACACTTCTTGAACTGTTCCTCTTTAGGAAATTTCCTTCTGTCTCCTTATTTGCTTTATCCCCGTCCTGGTGGCTATTAATGCAAAGGAAGGAGTGAGGGTGTTTGACAAATATTATTGTTGCACACCTGGATCTACTAAATAACTGTACATATTTGTCATTTAAATAGCTGTTGAATTTTTTTTTTATCCAGCTTTCCATCTAAATAGGATGTTGGTGACATATCACAAACTTTATGTAAATAAATGTGAACAGTTATGGCAGAATTTTGAGCTTCTGGAATGATAAAAATAAGAAATAAAACTTGCTTGGGCAGTATCTTACCTAAAGAATGAGAAAGAATGTGCATTTAATAATCTTCTTACAGAATGCCCTCAAGTATCACTAGGAGTAGCATCCAACTGACCAGACACACACTGTGCATTTCTGTACCTGATCTAACCTGTAATATTTTCCTTTTAAATCATGGACTCATGGAATCATTAAGGTTGGAAAAGACCTCTAAGACTGTGAAGTCCTACCATTAACCCAGCACTGCCAGGTTCACCACTAGACCAACACCACCAACTATACTCCCTCAGCACCATATCTACGAGTGTTTTCTATTTATTTTCCAGAAGAAATAGAAACTTCTAAGAGCAGTTGTTTTCATGGTAAAGGAAGTTACCTAAAATACGTGGCAAAATAGGACAGGTGAATGGAAGTGCCCTTTTTGGTCACATTTGTTGGCCAACACAGTTAAATCAGGTCCAGGATGTCTCCTACAAGAGGCTGAGGTTATTTAAGACTCTGAGCTCAGTTCACTGAAGTCTGAGCTACAAGGATTCCTCAGTCAAAGTGGATTTACAAAGCATGACTTGGGTGCACAATAATCTTCGATTTTCTTCTTTGGTGTGCGCTCTTCTTGTAGACACAGCTGTGGAGACCAGGAGGGTGGAATAAGGTGCATCTTTCCTCCACACTGGGACAGAAATATTTCTTACATCTCCTGAACTTTGAGGTAAGTTTTTTTTGAGAACGTTGACATTTATCCCATTTCTGCAGTGTTGTGGAAGAAACATTTTTTTCATTAAACATTAACCTAAATTCTTCAAGTCAGCAGACCCTATCTCTCTGCAAGTTGAAAGCTCATCCAAGAAAATGCAGTTTGTCCATGCAGTCCTTAAATAGCTTCCTTCACCTTAAAGAGAGAAGTAACATTCAGTGGATTTTCTGACTCCTTGGATAGCAACAATAAGATCACGGAATGGGTCAGGTTGGAAGGGACCACAGTGGATCATCTGGTCCCACCTCCCTGCTCAAACAGGGTCATGCCAGAGCACAGGGCACAGGATTGTGTCCAGGCAGTTCTGGAATATCCCCAGTGAGGGACACTTCACAGCCTCTCTGGACAATCCATTCCAGGTCTTGGTCACTGCACAGGGAAGGAGTTCTGCCTTCTGCTCAGGTGGAACTTTCTGTGCACCAGTTTCTGCCCATTGCCCCTTTGTCTTCACTGGAACCAAATCACCTCCACCAACCTCTTAGCTGATTTCTTGTAAATGTGGGTTGATATTGCAGTTTCTCTTTCTGAAATAAATGTGTTTTATTTTTCCATTTGAAATCTTTGACTTTGTTCTCTAAGACCTTACTTGATTACTAGGCAGTATTTTTAATCTTTCCAGTACACAAAGAACATCAATAGAAGGTAACACTAGAAGGAATGAGCTTTTTTTCTTTCCTCTAAATAGAATAGTCCAAATAATTACATCCAGTTAGGCTATGTTCAGCTAAAGCATGACTTGTTGAAGGGGAGCATGTTTCACTTAAAAACTTCACTCTTTCATGTCTGCTTTTGTTTCATGAGTGTTGCAAAGCAGGGGTTAAATGCTGAAACAGAAACTTTTGGCGGAGGTGTATCCCAAAGTTGCAAGAAAGCTGTTTACTAGAGATAACAGGGTTCTGCTCCCTTCTGCAAGGGCCGGTGGGCCTGCCTGAACTGCTCTTGTGATAAAAAGGAACCTCAGCTAAGATGGATGCTTTTCATAACACCTAGGAGCTCTAATTATTTTATGAAAGCAATAAGAAATAATAAAAATTAGATGTCTGTGTTTCAGTCTCAGATGGTGTGAGTGATGAATCATGTATTTTTATTTACTTTTCTTGTGTTAATGTGTTTCTCTTGCTCCCCATCAATCCCCTGTGCTTACTTCTAACAGAGCACTTGATGTGGTTGTTCCTGCCCATGTGAAATCCCTTACAGGGTCTGATTCTAAAGGCAAGCAGGTCTTAAGCTTCTGAAAAGCACCAGGAGATGACTTCAGACATGGCAGGGAATCATTGCAGTTGACTTTCCTTACAGAGGACTGTCTGAAGGTGGAAACCTCTAGGTTTCAAAATCCACTCCATAGCTGTGATTACACCTGGATTTGGGTTCACTCCTCGCATCACGCCAGAAGAGCACTAGGAAAGGACACTTGTAAAAGAAGGTGAAGAGAATTGTGTTGACTCTTGGATATTAGGAAGAAATTCTTCCCTGTGAGGGTGCTGAGGCCCTGACACAGGCTGCCCAGAGAAGCTGTGGCTGCCACATCCCTGGAAGTGTCCAAGGCCAGGCTGGATGGGGTTTGGAGCACCCTGGGATATTGGAAGGTGTCCCTGTCCATGGGAAGGGGTTGGAAATAGATGTTATTTTAGGTCCCTCCCAATCCACACCATTCTGTGATTCTATGATTCCATAAGTCTTTTGTTCCTCAGTGACCTTTCATGATACATTCCTTATTTAAATGAGCGGACACAAGCACAGGTGAATCTCAGCAATCCCAGAAAACCTCCTGCTAAGTGTGGCTCTTCCATCATTTGTACAACCCTCAGCCACTGGAGGCTGAGCTGTGATGTTCTCAGTGGTGCAGCCTCAGGGTGTGGTTTAGTGGTACCATGAAGTAGTTGGTCTTGTCCACGTAAGGATCAAACCAGATAGAGTCAGTAAATATAAAATTTCTATGACTCAGTGAGTGCTGTAATCTCTGAGCCACAGCACAAGTTAAACCCCAACATAAACTGTGCCTTTTGTCCATGTGTTCACACTGACCCACAAATTCTAATCATTTTGACCTTGGCACAAGTTGCAAATGTGGGTAGAACAATTAGTACATAAATTCTTATAAGAAACTCCCATATTGTTTGTTTTTCCTGTGTACAGCTAACATCTATTCCAGCTGGCTAAGGAGGTTAGGCAAGTGGGGGCTTCTTTGTTTGCAACTTGAATGCTGACCTGATGGAAGACATGATTTGTCACCTTCATAATTAATTTACATGACTGTTTTTTAATTGTCAGGAAGTAGGTGATAAATCGCTGAATATCCCGAAGTAGTCCTCTGCTATTGAACTGACAAGATGAATTTATTATTTCCTCACAACAGGCCAAGGACAAATTCAATGAACAACTACAACTCAACTTACTATCTAAAATACAACACCCCTTCCGGGACAAGCCAACACAGGAGGTACTACAATGAATTGGGAGCAAATAAATATGAGTATTGAAGGAAAAATTACCTCAGTGGAAAAATCCAGCCTCTGAAATGTTCATACCAAACTGTGAGAGGTACAAATTTTTGTGCTGTAGCTCATTAGGTGCTACATTCTCCTTAGATACCTCTCATTTCCCTCTAAAACATGCAGAGAGTGTTAAATAACTCATATAAAGCTGGATAAAAATCTTTTTACTGGTTTGCACAACTGGTCTGTCTAGGTCTGCAATGACTCTTAGTGCAAGGCTACTGGAATAAACTAAGATCCAAAGATTTAAGCTTGGTTTATGACATGTTATGGTTAATACTATGTCAAAATGGTCTGAATTCGTTTTCTGTTTCCGATGCACCCATCCTTATGTTTATTGATCAAAGAAAAGATGGTCAAAGGCTCATCTAGGAGGCAGGTCAAAAAGCAAGAGCAGAGACAGATTGACCCAAAATGATTTGGGCTCCTGGGCCATGGGCAGGTGGTGGGAGAAGCTTCAAGGAGTCTAAGACCTCCTCAGTGCTCATTATTAAATACTAGGCTTGGATCATTGTTGATATTTCTGGCTATTTTTACCTGCCCAGCAAATTTCCACATCTTTGTGGAAATCTTTTTTCCACAATTTTCCACTCATTTTCATTTCATCTTTCCCCTCCACATTCTTTACACATTTCTTTTCCTTTGCCATTTTTCTCCTTTCCTATTTATAAGCTGATTTCCTCAAGAACACTGAGCCGCTGCTATCTGTGGAAGCAGCATGATCACTGTCTTCCAACACCTAATTTATTGTGACTGACATTTTTTACCCCTTCAATCAGCCAGCATTTGTCTCTTCAGGAGCATGGAATTTTTAGGTCATTGAGGACTTTTCCTGCAATTGTAGGTAGGTTGCCACATAATACCTTCAAGAAATATTTTGCTCTCTGTAAAATTTGTATGTCTTTCTTCATTCAGATGGAAGGCTGCTGCTGACCTTTCCAGTTTTAATGCTTAGAAATTGACTTTCTTCACTAAATTTCTTAATGAATTATATATATATATATATATATATATACATATACATATACACACACATATATGTGTGTATATATATATATCTTGGTTTTGTATATGAATTATATATATAATTATGTAATATAATATATAATAATTATAGATATTATTTTCTAATATATCATATATAAAAATATCTATAATTTGTATATGAATTATATATCTATATACATATACATATACATACACATATACATAAACGTGTATATGGTGGAAAAATCCAGCCTCTGAAATGTTCATACCAAACTGTGAGAGGTACAAATTTTTGTGCTGTAGCTCATTAGGTGCTACATTCTCCTTAGATACCTCTCATTTCCCTCTAAAACATGCAGAGAGTGTTAAATAACTCATATAAAGCTGGATAAAAATCTTTTTACTGGTTTGCACAACTGGTCTGTCTAGGTCTGCAATGACTCTTAGTGCAAGGCTACTGGAATAAACTAAGATCCAAAGATTTAAGCTTGGTTTATGACATGTTATGGTTAATACTATGTCAAAATGGTCTGAATTCGTTTTCTGTTTCCGATGCACCCATCCTTATGTTTATTGATCAAAGAGAAGATGGTCAAAGGCTCATCTAGGAGGCAGGTCAAAAAGCAAGAGCAGAGACAGATTGACCCAAAATGATTTGGGCTCCTGGGCCATGGGCAGGTGGTGGGAGAAGCTTCAAGGAGTCTAAGACCTCCTCAGTGCTCATTATTAAATACTAGGCTTGGATCATTGTTGATATTTCTGGCTATTTTTACCTGCCCAGCAAATTTCCACATCTTTGTGAAAATCTTTTTTCCACAATTTTCCACTCATTTTCATTTCATCTTTCTCCTCCACATTCTTTACACATTTCTTTTCCTTTGCCATTTTTCTCCTTTCCTATTTATAAGCTGATTTCCTCAAGAACACTGAGCCGCTGCTATCTGTGGAAGCAGCATGATCACTGTCTTCCAACACCTAATTTATTGTGACTGACATTTTTTACCCCTTCAATCAGCCAGCATTTGTCTCTTCAGGAGCATGGAATTTTTAGGTCATTGAGGACTTTTCCTGCAATTGTAGGTAGGTTGCCACATAATACCTTCAAGAAATATTTTGCTCTCTGTAAAATTTGTATGTCTTTCTTCATTCAGATGGAAGGCTGCTGCTGACCTTTCCAGTTTTAATGCTTAGAAATTGACTTTCTTCACTAAATTTCTTAATGAATTATATATATATATATATATATATATATATATATATACATATACATATACACACACATATATGTGTGTATATATATATATCTTGGTTTTGTATATGAATTATATATATAATTATGTAATATAATATATAATAATTATAGATATTATTTTCTAATATATCATATATAAAAATATCTATAATTTGTATATGAATTATATATCTATATACATATACATATACATACACATATACATATACATATATGTGTATATGTATTGGTTTTGTGCAGAAAATAAAGAATAAAATGTTGAGAAATGTTGAGAATGAACGAATGAATGAATGAATGAATGTATGTTGAGGAATATCTCTTGGCATAAGAAATAGTGGCACCTGCACAGGGGTCACTCCTAGAAAAAAAATCATCAGCTTAAAGAGTCTCTTTTCAGAGACATTTTCTGGTATGCTGTTGGGTGAGCGTGGAAAATCACCTCCATCATCTGACTGGAGCTGCACAGCCACATTTACATAAGAGGTGAATACATTCTTGCTTTTCATATACAGAAATTCTGTAATTTCTGTGCTTCAGAAGCAGTAGTGCTCAGAAAATGTCCCTGACTCCTCAGTGTGTCAGTCCTGTCAAAAATCACAAGGGCTACAGTTCCATTTTTGCCAAAATAAGCCTCTTATGACCCTTCAGCAATCACTTTGTGGGAAACTTATCATATGTGCCTGCACAAAGAATGCTGTATGTCACTAAATAAAAATAACACATTTAATATAAGATAACACTTCCTTTGTTATCTTTAGTGTAGTTTTCTAGAATTTGTTTACATTGGGAAAAGACTTTTTAAAGAAGATAGATGGATGGTTTTGAGTGTCCTAAATAAACCCTGGTGGTTTAAAGTCAGTGCTTGAAATAAAAAAATCCTCTGGCTCATTCAACAAAATAAATAAAAGACATAATTTTATTTTAGTGTGGCATCCAGGGCTTTTCTCTTTTACTTTCAGCATTTCATGGAGCAGTGGGAAAAGAGAAGAAAGCAGAGGAGTGTTAATGATGCAAAACATCAAATGAAAAATATAATTTGATTTCAAATGGTCATTTCTGTGTAGAAAACCTCAAGAATCTGATGATAATGATTTAAAAGAGTAATTTAAAAGAGTAATTAATGTGTTGAGCCTTGGGCTCTCCATCAGTGACCGAATGAATATTTAACATGGCCATTTTCCATGTGCCAGTTTGCTACCTCAACTTTTCCTAAAATTTGCCTTTCTTCCAGCGTTGTTATTGATGCTGGCGCTGGAGTATCTGTCAGTCCTGGGGCGCAGTCTGAGGCTGGCCTTTCACAGAGCCCAGGGCAGAGGGCTGAGCCCAGTGACCAGCCCATGAACCTCAGACGTCACCGGTGGGTCAGGAGGGAGTGACACGTCCTCGCTTCTATCTCCCACTGCCCCCTGTCCCCTTTGCCTTATGGTTAAACTGAGATATAATTATGCTGGAGGTGTGGCTATCAAATGTGATATTATAATTTACAGGACCTGGTGCTTTGTGGGCTCTTTCTCAGCTTTCACTAATTAATCTTCCTTGCCCTGACTGTGTGGGTTTATCTCTGCCTTGCAGTCGGTGAGGCTGAAGCTCGCAGGTCAAATGTCTTGCTTGGGGGTTGAAAGTCTTGCTCACAGCCTAGACTGGAGACAGGAGCTGTCAAGAAAGTTCTTAATCAGAGAGTCCATCTCCTGTTTTTCACAGTTTAACCATGGCCTTTACATTAGAGGAATCCCATTTTTGGCAGCTTGGCCTAGAGTGACGGGAGCAGCCCAGGGGTGGGGAACATCCTCTCCTGTCCCTGCTCTGATGGACCTTTTCTGCTTGGGCTTGCTCAAACATCTTACCATGAATTTATTTTATGGGAATAAATTGGATATTCTGATAATACAAATTTCTAATGCCATGTGAAGCTTTCCAACCCTTGCTTCCTATTTAGTATGAGGTTTTGAGGGAGTAGCCTCAAGTTGTGCTAGGGAAGATTTAGATAGGGTATTAGGGAAAATTTCTTCATGGCTGTCAAACATTGGAATGGGCTGTCCTGGGAAGCGGTGAAGTCACCAACCCAGGAGGTGTTTAAAAGGCATGTGGAAGTGGCACATGGGGTCGTGGTTTAATTGTGAAGGTCTTTTCTAACCTTAATGATTCTGTAATTCATGTTAACCTGTTGGTGAGATTTGTCAAGAGCAAGAGTGAGGCTAGTTTTGTGGAAGATTTGTTCTAAAATATCAATGGATGGAGAAAAACAGGGGAGATACTGGCCCATGGCACTCAGCAAGACATTGGGATACTGGAAGTGATGACCTTCCCTTTGGTTTAGCCCAGAGGCCAAATCTGGTCATGAAGCTGCTGCCATTGGTGCATTTTAAATATCAAAAGCATTCTTTCTTCAGAAACTGTCAGACTGTTAAGTTACTTCATGACCTTTGTTCAAAACTGTGTTTAAGGCCCTTCATGTGAGTTAACAGCTGAAGAGCTCTTACACCCCTCTCCACAGATAAAGCTTAGACTTGTTCTGTAGTAGTTGCTCTTATCATCTCTCAGCACATGTGCTTCATGTGAACCAGAATAGAAAATGTAAGAAATTCCTGGTGTTATTTTCTTCTTGCCTGGACTAACACCTAAAAGGTAGCACAATACAGCACAAACCAAAAAGCACATCCTAGTGTCAAAAATGAAGGCACTCTCAAGACATCAGTACGAAAAATAACTCTGTGACAATACAGGCAAGTAACAGAGAGAAAAGTCATTTGACATGCTGGATCTCAGCAAATGTCATATTGCTTTTACCCCATCTGAGTGTGATGAACCCATATTCAGCAGCATCTCAGCTTTCACAGGGATGTGAACAACAAAGTGAAGTATCCCAAGTACTCCTTGATGTCAGCTCTGAGAAACAAGAACATCCAGGCAGCATTTCCAGCATTTCATCTCGCCTCCTATTTGTTCTGTTCCACATCAGTGGGGAAGCAGAACCTTCTGAAATCTCCTACAAAAGCACAAAGGCTGTGCCTGGATACCCTGCAGTAACCCAGAAGTGTGCCTGGTGTTCCAGGGTGGCACCTCAAGCTGTAGGAGATCCCTTCCAGCTCCTGCTGTAGCCATGCTCAAACAGCATAGCTGGATATCCAGAGTGTGAAACTTGGCTCTTTGGGAAGGGAGCTGTATCAGAAATCTCTGATAATAAACTAATTCCATGTTAAATATTCACTGGCCCAGATAAAGGGGGAGGAAAGGGGAAAAACTTGGAAAATAACCCAGAAAACACCTGAGAGTTTTGCCAAAATTATGCATCCCTCCATAAGAGAATTGGAGTTTTACAGGTTAGCATTTTCTGAAGAAAACACAGCATTTTTAGGAAATTTTCACCAGCTTTAATTCAAATTACACTCCCTAAAAATCATAGAATCAAGGTTTAGGTCGGAAGGGAGCTGAAAGATCATCTTGTTCCACTCCCTCCCATGGGCATGGACACTTTCCACTATCTCAGGGTGCTCCAAGCCCCTTCCAACCTGGCCGTGGACACTGCCAAGGATGAGGCAACCACAGTTTCTCTGAACAACCTGTACCAGGGCCTCACCACCCTCAAAACAGAGAATTTCTTCCAATTATCCAACCTAACCCTGCCCCCTCTCAGTTTGAAGCCATTAATCCTTGTCCTACTTCTCCGTGCCATTGTTAAGTCTCTCTCCAGATTCTTTGGAGCCTTGCACAGTGGCAGTAGTCATGAAGGTGAAACTCAGCTTCAGGAAGGTACAAAATCAAGGCTATTATTATTAATTTATGTCCTGGAAACCACTGATTTCCCTAATTCGACACTCTCAGTTGTTTAATATGATGGTAATTTGACCAGCAGAAACAGGATGGAAGAATAGAGGGGAGGAAACCACTGCCAAACTGTTTCTATATGTTTTAATTATTTATTGAGCCAATATTAGCTAAGAAACTTTGTGCAAGAGAGACTAGGACCAGAAGTTTAACATCTAATAAAAGGGAATATCCTTTATACAGGTATAAAAATGAAAAAGCAGTGCAGGTTCATGTCTGGGTATGGCTCACCCTCTTGTGTCTTTATCTAGAATTGCAGTCTTGTGGAGAAAATTATTTTTACTGGCCTGAAATAAGAAGGGAAAGTGGTGAGTTCTGCCCTCCTCAAGACTGGTTTATGTGATAAAAGAGCTATGGAAAACCAGAACCCTTTCAGGAGCAGCTGGAGGTCTGGTGGGACACCCAGTGTGGTGCAAGGTTAGTGGGAAAGAGCCACAGGAATAAATTTATAATTTATCACCTGCAGGCAGATGTAGCAGAATTTTTGTGATTAGGTCAGAGGAAAAGTCATAGATACAGTGTGTGCCTCTTATTTTGTACAAAAAATTACCTTCCTTTTTGCTTTGTACTTCTTTTCTCATCCACACTCACATGAAGTATAAAAGAACCTCAAAATACCCATAAGGAATTTTCCAAATTAAAAAAACCCCACCCCATTACTTATAAATAACTTTAATTAAAAGCTCTGTTTGTGAACTGGTGGTAGATCTTGTGTTTATTTGGCAGGAAGACATTCCATTAACAATGAAAAAAAAGTTAACAGAAGAAAATTTAGTGGTATGTAACGAATTACGCCAAAAAACCTGAAGTGTTTTAAAAGTGGGTTTCCTATTAAAAAGAAATAAATCAGTGGCAGATCCACTTCAGAGAAAGACAACACATTAGAAAGTAACACAACACAAAGAACAACACAAAGAAAGTAACACATTAGTAGCTTAAAACATGATTTCCACAAAACCTAAAATAACATCAGAGGTTATTTTGAGCTACTAGTCTAATTTAAGACTGAAGTAATGGTCAGATTTCTGATAAAATTACCTACAGGTGAATCTGAGCAGATGCACTGAGAGTGAATACACTTTACAGTGGATCCTACTCCTTCCTTAAAATCTCTCTGCAGCTGTAATGACACCCAGCAGGACTTTAGATGATTTGGGTGGTGCATTTGCAGCTTGCAGGACACTTCTTCTTCACCAGTGAGTGGCTACAGCCAAACAACATTTTCAGATTTTTGCAGTTTCCAAGGAGGTCTTGATACTTGCAAGGGTTGGCTGAAATAAAAGAGAGAGAAGCAAACTCATGAAATACCATGTGGAAACTGAGCTCTGGTTTGATGATTCTGCATTTTCCAGAAATTCCAGTTGTCCATATAAACTTTGTCCATATAAACATGTCTATATCAACTTTGTACTTTTGCTCTGCTATTAAAATGTCTTGAATATTATAGAATGTGTTTTATCAAGGAGAATGGAGTAACTTACTGCAAAGTCCTTTGTCACAGTGGCCAGGACAGTCAGCACATTTTGGTCCACTTCTGTAAGGCATAGCTATTTGCATTGGGTTATTTCCTCTGAAATTTGAAAGAATTAGAGGAACAAAATTAATTGATTGATTGTATATGTATAGCATTATCTGATAAAAATGTATGTGCTTCCTAGCTCTGCTTCTCTAATAGATTTCAACTGATTGAGGTAAAAAATCACAGAATCATAGACTGCTTTGGGTTGGAGGGGACCTCAGATATCATTTAGCTCCAACACCCTGCCATGGGCACCTCCCACCAGACCAGATTGCTCCAAACCCCAGCAAAACCCTTCTGAAATGCAGTTTTTACCTGTGTGAATATTCATTTTCTGTTGGCTTCCACTTTACATCTGATTTTCTCCTTTGTGATCAAAATTACAGCATGGTTTGTGCCTAATACCTGATTCTGACAGAGATAAACCCTTGTTCATCTGCTAAAATGTCCCTAATATCTCTTTCAATGTGAAATAAGACAGATATTGATATTCAGCTTGCAGCTAAACCCACGATTTATATTGGTATTTTCAAAAGTATATATGGTTAAAGTAGGTTGCAATTATTTCATCCTGTAGCCAAGGATGTTTTGGAAACATATCCATAATCACCGTGACGGAGTAAGAAGGCAGTACGTACGCAGGGCAGTATTGGCAAACGTAAAAGTACTTGTATGGGCCTGTGGGACAGTAGGAAACTGCACATCCCACCTTGTAACTGTTGTACCAGATTAGCTGTAGATTAAAAAACAAGAACATTATTTCAGAGTGAATTCTTGTAAAATAACCCAAAATTTCCTAACGTAACAGAACAAGAAAATATTTTCTTTTCCTTTCATTTTTTTCTTTAAAATTTAAAATTCTTTTTAAATTTAAAAGTCAGCTTTTAAATTTAGGTTTAGCTGTCATAAAGAATACATAAAAAAATGAGTTTCCTCCAATTTCTAAATGTTTTTGAACACAGTTTCTGGCAGGACACTGAAGCACTGAAGTTGAAATTCAAATATTTTCATCATAGGGTGTTTTTTTTTTTTTGTTGTTTGTTTTTTTTTTTTTTTTTTTTTTTTTTTTTTTTTTTTTTTTTTTTTTGCTTTGGCGCTTCTTAATCACGTATTTCAATTCCTGCATAGAAAATATTCATTTCTAAATTAAAGGTTTTTCTACAGACTAATGTTTTCTTTTTGGACAGCTCTTCCAAAATACTGGTTCCATTGCCTCCTAATTAGACAGAGAAGAATTTTAGCTTATCATTCATCTTTGGATCAGACTATGAATTATAGATAGTAGTTTGATTACATTGATAATTTTTTCCTGATTATAAATAACTCCCAGCTGGCTCAAGTGTACTCCTGTGGTTTTGATGTATCCCTGCAGTTTGTTTCAAGTCTCCATACCTGAGTGTAGCTCTCAACATTGACATTTTTCGAGATTGCTCCATATCCATACTTGAAATTGGAGGACTGACTGTACCACACTTGAATTGCATCAGCCCATGTCCTTGGGTAGGTTGACAGTAACACATTCTCACCACAGGTGACACCTGGAGTAGAAGTAAATCTATTTTATTAGGAGAGAAGCAAAGGATAGAGCAGGAGGTGGGACAGAGGGGCTGTAGCTATATGCTAAAAAAATGCCTATGATGCCATTCACTTTCCCCTGTGATTTTAAGGACTTGCAAAAAGTTGTCTTTCAGAGTGTTTATCTGGCAAAAATTATGGTTTTGTTTAATAATCACAGAATCACAGAATGGTTTGGGTTGGAAGGGACCTAAAGATCATTTTGTTCCCACCCTCCTGCCACGTACAGGGACACCTTCCATCTAATAATCCTAAAAAGCTATTCTACAATAGATTAAAGTCATGCTTATTTCTATTTCACTTTCACAGGGGTCATCTGCAATCTGTCATTAACCCATCAGCTCAGGCTCCAGGCTTGTCAGTACCATTAATAACTCTCCTGTCTCTTGGACTGACTTTCATCCCACACTGATTTGCCCATTTCTGAGCATTTTTGGCAGTTTTGTCACTCCACACCTGAAAGACACAAAGGAAGAAGTATCCAGGTCACTGACAGGTTAGTGCAGCCCATGAGAAAAAAAATAAAAAAAATAAGGAATGGCTTGGATGTTGAGTGCTGAATGCTCCCATGGCTTTCAACAGAAAGGAGTTGTGCTGATTTACTCTCCTGGGGCACAGAAACCACATTTCTTCCACTCTTAAAAGTTTCAGTGAAGGTTATCCCAAACAGTTCTATCACTCAGTCTTGATCTTCAGATGGTGCTAATTAGAAGGGTTTTTATAACATACTACTCCTTTCCTTCATCTTTGTGTTTGAATGAACACTGCAGGGTGCACTGGACTAAGCGGTATAAATCTGATTTTCAGCCCAGGTGCCGCTGAGTTGTAGAGATTAACATCAGCTGGGCTTTGAACCTGGGGAATGTTTCAGGCCTTGCCATGCAGGATTAACCACAAAGCACTGACCAGCTCATCTGCTTGTGGTACAGGGATAACAAGGATATCAAGGGTGACAGGGATGGGAGAAGTTTTGCAGATCTAGGTCTCTTTTGTCCTGACAGTGTGAGATTCAGAAGCTGCAGCTCCCCCTTTGCTTTGCCTGCGCTTTCCTTCATCCAGGGTTTGTTTCTCTTCTTAGATTCAGAGAATCAGAGATAGTTTGGGTTGGAATGGACCTTGAAGGGTCATCTAGTCTAAACCCTGTGCAATGAGCAGGGACATCTTCAATCAGACCAGGTTTCTCAGAGCCCCATTCAGCCTGGTCTTGATACATCCAGGGATCCAGGGGCAGCCACAGCTTCTCTGGGCAACCCGTGCCAGGGCCTCCCCACCCTCATCATAAAAAATCTTCTTTCTATATCTAATTTTAATCTACCTGCTTTTAACTGAAAACAATTAGCCCTTGTGCTATTGCAAGAGGCCCTGATAAAGTGTTTTTCCTCATTCTTATAGATCCCCTTTAGGTACTGGAAGGTGCTCTAAGGTTCCTTTGGATCCTTTTCTTCCCCAGGCTGAACACCCCCAGCTCTCCCAGCTTGGCTCCAGAGCAGGGGTGCCCTTGGAGCATCTTGCTGGCTCATGTTGAGTTTCTCATCCATGAACATCTCCAAGTTCTTCTCATCAGGCTGCTCTTAATCCCTTCATCCCACACCTTCCTTTGATGCTGGGTTTGTCCCATCATTTCTTTTAAGAGAAAAGCAGGCTAGCTGTTATTCATAGCTCACCATCTTCAGCATGTTCCTGGCTGTGGGAATTACAGATCTCCGTATTTCATTGTGTAGCTCAAGGATCTGTTTTTCATTTTGAGATTTAAAATGAGGAAAGGAGAAACCTTTCACGCTTTTATACGGAAAACCCTGGAAAAAATAACAGTGAAGGTCCCATTTAACAGAAATATAATAAACAAGATAAATTATGAGCTTCTTGTCACTTTTTTTTGGCCAACTGAATCTACACCAATAACTGGTCTCATAAATCTTGTTTAACTTAAGACATTTATGGTGGTAGAAATTACATCTCAGCCAGTAGTTTTAGGCTGCAGCTATACTCAGGTAAAGGAAAGTATCAACTTACCACATGGTTAACCTCAGATTTATTGAAGAAAATTAAGTACTTTCCTAAAGTACTTGTTTCTTTTCATTCATTAATAAGAAGATCTTGATAAGTAGCTCTCATGCTATTTATCATGCTTAGCAGATATGTTTCAGACCTAATTCATTCTAGGAGATTTACGAATCAGATTTCTGAATCTTAAATTATTCATTTATTTATGAAAAATGTATTTTTAAAATTAGCCCCATGAAGGGAAGAGTATTTTCATAGGCAGGATCACAGAATGATTTGGGTTGGAAGCTCAAAGAGCCAGTAGCTCTGAAGCCCCTGTCTTATACAGGGACACCTTCCACTAGACCAGGTTGCTCAACCAGTACATTACTGCTACTACTGCTAATAATAGTAGTAATAATAACAATAATAATAATATTACAAAAATCTGTATGAAATGAGAGTTCATCTTTAATATGTTAACATATTAACAATACTTGCACC
The DNA here is from genome assembly GCF_017590135.1 of Pyrgilauda ruficollis. Classification (NCBI taxonomy): domain Eukaryota; kingdom Metazoa; phylum Chordata; class Aves; order Passeriformes; family Passeridae; genus Pyrgilauda; species Pyrgilauda ruficollis. Next base: position 5,995,277 of record NW_024527044.1, read on the forward strand.
CCATAATTATAATTCTCCAGAGACCACAAGATCAGACTATATCAGGACAGATTTCTATACAAAGGAGTCAGATATGGGTGTTTTGCAGAGATGAATGTTCCTACCTGTCCATCAGATTGGTGTAACAAAGCAGCCAGGAGAATAATTGCAGTTAGTAGATACATTTCTACAGGAGAGAAAAAAAAAAAAAACCAAAACAAAAACCCCAAAATCCATTAGTCTCTTTTGCATACATTTTATGGCATAATGTGATATGTGAGCAAGATAAAAAACTGTTGCAAAGTAAAGCCTGCACAAAGAAGTTTATTTTAGTTGATCCTGAATATGGATGTGCTGAAACTCTGCATAGGCACCACTGCCTCCTACAGAGAGAAGACTCCACCTTGCTTGGAAGCAGGGGCTGTAAGTAGCATAAAATTGTGTGGTATTTGGAATAGATGGATCAGCCCCCTTTTGACTCCTTTATTCAAGATATCTTGAATTTGCAGCATTTTCTTCATGTCTGCCTCCCTTCTATAAAAAAGCCCATAAATGTGTTCAGTACTGTCACATCAGAGTGCTTCTCAAGCCCCATCCATTGTGTGATTTGGTGTTTTGGAGTGGAGCACTGACCACAGTCTCCATTTCTTTCCCCCTTCCCTGTTTCCTCATTAAATCAGCATCATAAAGGCTCAAGCAAATGGTGGTGATCACCTCAAATTTCATCTAACTCTTAGACATAAAGAAAACCTTCAAATACGATGTTTTTAACAAATAGTGTTGGCTACTGCACTCTGACTCCTGAGGCACCTCATGCAGCTGTACAGACACTCTGAAACCCAACCTTACAAGCAGGATGATTTTTCTGCACATCAAAAGAAGCAAAAGTTATGTATCTTTGTATTGATGAGGATATATGGGGGGAAACGTCTTTTTGGTTATTAAAAAGGTGTGGCAAAGTCCCAAGGAAGACTTTGAGCTCAGCAGGCTGCCTTAAACCAGACAGGCAAGAGGGAAATAGAGATAACAAAGCCCAACAAATACAAAATGCCTTAGAACTGGCCTCTCAGAAAAATCCATGGTATGAGCAGGATTGGTCAATAGAAATCTAGGAAATTCTGCTTGATAGGGAAACCGTAATTGTTAAAAAAAAAAAACCAAAAAAGTTATCCCCCCCCCTTTAGTTTAGAATCACTACCCCTTGTCCTATCGTGTCATTCAGATATTCAGTCTTTATCTTGTTTTCCTGTGATTTCATGAGGAACTCATTTGCATGAAGTAGAGGAATGGATCTCAGTGATATCAATGAAGAATAAATTCTTAAACTGCAGGGATATTTTTAGACACTGAGGAGCTGACATGCCCTACTGTACACACAGAAACAAAATATTTTTGGGACTTCCCAGATTAAATACTGCAACAGGAAACATAAAATATTTCTAGATCCAGAGTTGAAGTTGATTAAATACTACTGCACATCTTCAACTGCCAAACTTTACTATCAAATCTGTCTCTTGGACTAAATGTGTTGGGCTTTACTTTCAAAGTCAAACAATGATGGTTCACAGATACAATTATCCTTCCCTTCCAGTAGTGCTCAGTCCACTAAATCACTTCTATGCTTCTGAAAAACAAATGCCAGCAACACACTTTTAGACAGCTCTACTTGAAAACCTGAGGTTTTATGAAAATTTGATTGAGTGTAAAAAGAAATAAAATAAACATTGATAGCTTCAAAACTGTAAACAAATTTCTATTTGAAAAATATGGTCTTTATGTTTAATCCTGGTGTTTCATTCCTCAGGATAACCTTTCTCCTGCCTTTTGATACAGCTTTCAGGGCATAGCAAGTATGAAAGTTTGGCAGAGTGAGAATATTTGTCTTTTCAGTTATTTTGATATATTTTTCGTCTACTTTCTCTGACTTTACCTCTTTAAATTTCATTAGAGTAATAAATTCACTGTTCATTAAGGAAAGGTAATCAGCTTATTAGATACTACAATATATATTAGACATTTCAGCAGCATATATACCTGAAAGTTTGGACAGATAGTTAACATTTAGAGATGACAAAATTCTGAGTTCAGCTGTACTGGTGTATTCCAATACTCATATGAAATAAATTTAACACCAAAACAATTCAAAATACATTAGAAAAGCATTTCCCATGACTGACAACCCCATGCAAAATGGATTCTTTTATGTTCACATTTCAAGGAAGAAGCAAGTGGGTCCAAGTGTTACATTTTCATCTAAAGAAATACAGGAATTAGACTCCACTGAAGCAATTTTTCATTCTTACTCATGAAAAGTGTGGCTTCAGAGAAGATATGTTTTATTTTACAGTCTTTCTCTAAGATATTATAAGCATAAATTTTCTTTCAATTATCACATTATCAATTATTGGTACAACTCAGCTATTAACTCCACTAAAATTTGTACCACAATGAACAAGAGACTCTATGGATAAAATGCCTAAGGCTGAAATTCAGTTCTGCATACATTACCTTCATCCACCAGAATCCTTCTGTACCTGAGGAAGTGGCAGGAGAGTGAAAGGCTCTCCCCAGTCCAGAGTTGTATATATATACACATTTCCCCTTTTTCTTCCTTGTCAATATTTATCGCTGATAAATGACATCAGCTTTGGGGCTGCCCATTGTGCAAAGAAGAACTTTTCTTAAGGAACAGGTGACTGAAAATGAGCCAATCATGCTGCATTTTTCTGTTTTTTTTTTTGTTTTTTTTTTTTCCCTTGTCTCAAGGGTAAGGAAAAAGAGAAGAGAAGAACTTTTCTTAAGGAACAGGTGACTGAAAATGAGCCAATCCAGCTGCATTTTTCTGGATTTTTTTTTCCCTTATCTCAAGGTAAGGAAAAAGAGAAAACAGAAGACCTGTCTTTTTGCAGAACTTCAGTGTCTAGTCTGATCAGCAAGCTGCAGTGCTAATGTGTTCACAAAATAAAAGCTTAAGTTCTGAGCTGGTTGTTTTACAGTTGTCTTTCCTGTTTCTGGCAAAAGTATAGGATAAATATTTTGATGCAGAGACATGAGTGAGCATCTTAGCTGTACACAGAACGACCTGTACTGTAGGCAACACATTGATGTGTTCTTCCAAGTTGTTCCTGAACTTCCATTTGCTGAATAAAACTAATATTCCATTAGCTCACTGAGGCTGTGACACTGGGCATCACTTTTTACCAGCACATGTAGTGATAGGACAAAGGGGGATGATTTTAAACTGAAAGGGGGCAGAATAGATATTAGGAAGAAATTCTGGACTGTGCTGAGACTCTGGAAGAGGTTGCCCAGAGAAGCTCTGGCTGTCCCATCCCTGGAAATGCTCAAAACAAGGTTGGATGGGTCTCTGAGTAATCTGGTCCAGTGGAAGGTGTCTCTGCCCAAACATAGGGTGATCTTTAAGGTCCCTTTCAACCCAAACCATTCTGTGATTCTGTGATTATTGTGCACATAACTCACCCCAGATATTGCTCAAGATTAAGTTACTGCAGAACAGCTGCAGATATTTCACATCTTCAGTCCAGGGAGATGTGTGGCCTGTGCTCTGCTCTAGTGCAGCATAAAATGGTCAGGGTTGAAAAGACCCTAAAGATCTCCGAGTTCCAATCCTCTGCCATGAGCAGGGACACCACTAGTCCAGGTTGCTCCAAGCCCTATTCATCCTGGCATCACTCTGCTCATCCTTCCTTCTTGCAGAATCTTTGTTTGCACTCTCTTATAAGGTAAAATATCCCAAAGGCAGCTTCGACAGATCCTCATTGCTCAAACACAACCTTTCTTTCTTCCTTCCATGCAATCTGTTTGCTGTCAGAAGGCATAAAGCATGTGCACATCTCCTTATTCCTTTCTTGGTTCCCTTCCTCATCCTTGCCTTTGCTGTGGTGCGTTGCACACTGAGCACCCTTTCCACCACCCTGGGTGCAGGTTGCTGCCCATGCTGCAAGTCAATATTGCCTCACTGTTCCCAGATTTCTGCAAAATTCCTGCAGCTGCCTGCTGTTGCCAGAATTCCAATATTGTATTATAACCCCTGTGCTGGAAAACACAGCTGCCTTTGTTCTTCCTTTGTACAGCGGGCAGCGCTCACGGGAAGTTGCCTCTGATAAGGTCTCCCATATCCTTCCATGTTCTGAGATAAGGGCACAGTTACTTTTTTATCTGAAGTGCTTGTGACAATTTTGATGAGACGAGGGTTATCACCACCAGAAAGCCTCATGAGACAGCTACCATAGTTATTGACTGCATTTCTGCTCACTGTGAGAGGAGGCAGTCCAGCAGCTCCAGATTCCCAATGTCATGGGAGATACTTCCATTCTTTTACCCCATCCACCCCACTCAACAATTTTCATTCATTCACTACAGTCACCTGAGCGTTATTTGTACTGTTAAAATGAAATTATGCTACTACAGGTATTTCTTTAAAGCGTGCCCCACCTGTTTGAATAGTGAAAACAATTTGTTCTTTAAAGGATGACTGTCAGATAATGCTACATTTCATGGTCTGTGGCTGAAATAACTGGGAAGAAAGAAAAGATTAATAAAACTCACATCCGGAACCATGGTACAAAGAACAATTTAGCATAGCAATTCCCACTTCCTCATGTGGGTTACCTGAAGGGGTGGGGTAATTTAATTAAAAAATAAATTAAGAATAATTCCATGGAGTTGTGCAAACATATGTATATTTTAAAAGATAAATCTATGGAAAGTTCTTAAGAAAAAGATCAGCTTGAATGATTTGACTGTGAAAATTCTCCTCCAGGCCTTGTGTAAACCTGAACTGTGAGAATCTGATTTATCTCAATGAATGAAGACAAAAATACACTTTCTTCAATTCTTTATTTCCACTGAAGCCAATGACAGTAAAAGTAGCGCTTTAGATTAAAATCCATGCGGTTCTGTGTGGTTCAGAACATTGCAAAGATCTTTTTCTTGGCTGTCATAACTCCTTGCAGACCTGACTTTGGCAAAAAAGAGCAGTACTAATTTCTTCCACACAACCCAACTCACCTTCCACTCAGGATTATTATTATTATTATTATTATTATTATTATTATTGACAGAAGCAACAGAGTCAATCAATCAAATCGTTGCTATCAGAGTAACTGTACATAAGCACAGTATAATGCGATAATGAAAAAAAAAATTGTTATCCAGAAACTTTTAGAGTCCTAGTCCTTCGCTTGAGCTCCCAGAAAGTGATCTGTAAAAAATAGGCTGTTCCTTAGAGATGGTTTTCTATATATTTCTAGAAAGTTTGCAACAAGGAGATTGCATAGTTTTCTTGAGTGATGAATATCATTCTTTCATAGTACTATTATGCCAGAAAGCTTTTAAGGTCTAACATACAAAGTTGCAGGAGGGATTTTGTGCATGTGTGTGAAGTCATTCTCACGAAGCCCAAAATGGATTAGCAAATAATTCAATCAGAACAATCATACACTTCTCATATCAAAGTTCAATATGTGCCTGTGTTCATGCTCTTTTCAATCTTTGCTGAAATGGGGCAAAGCTGAGCACTGTAAAAATGCATAATTCTCCTTTTTTAAGCATACAGGGATTGTTAATTCAGCTTCAGTAAGTCAATAGAAACATTTTCTAAATCTCTGCTGTGGAACACAAGAATCTGACTCCAGAAAAGAAATTTGGGGTTAAACTCATTCCATCTCCTGGGACAACACAATTGTGAAAGCACTTACATTTTAGCTTGAGTTTTTCTTGTAAATAGATAAAACACACCTCTGAAGTCACCTTTGGGGAGCAACATATCTAATATATTGAAAATGTTAGATAAGAATAACAGAAAATATCAGATACAGGTCAATGAGAGAGATGAGTTTCATCCCTTCAATCATATTTTTCCCATAAACCAAATAAAACAATGCCTGTTGTAAGTGAATTATAACAACAGTGTGGAAGGATACACAGAAAGTGAACAGAGAAGAATTCTGTGTGGAAACCATTAGGATAACACTATTTTTTTTCAGATATTTCTTTCTCGGTGAGAGTCTGGCGTAACCAAACCAAAGCCCAGCTGGTCCTCTAGAAAAAATCCCTTATTTGAACTACATCTGGCCAGCAGGAAACAGAGCAAACAAACCATAATGACTTTTCTAAGAATTCAAACTGACTTTTGACATAGGTGATTTATTAATTTTTATTGCTATTTAAAGGAAGTGAGAATACACCCCTTCCTCTCTAGCTAATAGTGAAAGACACAAAGCAATGCAGACCTCATATAAACCAAGACACCTTTGCAGTGCTAAGGGTGTTGCAAGTGCATATGGAAGACTTCTGCCTTTCCAGATTTTATCTGGAGCCCTGGCAGGATACCCTGGGTAATGTCAGGAAGCTGTAGACTCACAACTGAACTAAATGCTTTGAGGAATATGAAAAGCTGAGAGAATTGGGATTGTTCACTCTGGAGAACAGAATGCTCTGGGGATACCTTAGACCTTTCAGCACCTAAAGGAGAGCCAAGAGAGCTGGAGAGGGACTTTTGGCAATGGCATGGAGTGACAGGATAAGGGGTGATGACTTCAAACTGACTGAGGGCAGGGTTAGACTAGATGTTGGGAAAAAATTCTTTGCTCAGAGCTTGGTGAGGCCCTGGCACATGTAGCCCAGAGAAGCTGTGGCTGCTCCATCCCTAGAAGTGTCCAAGGCCTGGTGGGACAGGGCTGGAGCAACCTGGGATAGGGGCAGGTGTCTCTGCCCATTGCAGGGTGTGGAATAAGATGATCTTTCAGGTCCTTTCCAAACAATTCTGTGATTCTGTGAATACTAATTCACTGCTATGCAGGCATTTATGTGCAACCATGAAGCTATTAATTATATCTCTGCAATATAAATTAAGATCTAGATCCACTTTCAAATTACATTTCTATAAATACTGTGACCCAGTTGTATTCCACTCACCCAGACACTGACCTCATGAAAAGGACATTGGATTTCACAGTGGTGGCCCTCAGCTGCCCACAGGTTGGCATCATTGATGTCTGTACATGTCCCTGTCCTTGTTGCCAGATGATTCACTTCCTAATGTTCCTTGAGTCTATTTTTCATTCTCCCTTTTCCTTAGAGCCAATCTCCTCCCTTCCCTCTCATCCCATTATCTCCTTTCCTAATTCCACATCCCCCTCTGAACTTAGTTTTGCTCCTAATCTATCCAAACCACGATATTTCTGAGTGTTCCTGTGGCAATCTTGTCCGTATATGGCATTACTGACACAGTAAGTGTGAGTCACTGCAACCCAAACCTCTCTGCCATTTTCCATGCCATATTTATTGTATTTACTTTACCATACCCAGCCACTTGATGTAATTATTCTATTTTAGCCTTGATTCTTTCAGCTGAACACAAGAAGTTTGCCAGAAGTTTGCATACCAGAGCAGCAGAGTAACAGTTTCACATTTCTGCTTTGTCTGTGTAAAGAGAAATGTAAAAGTTCCCTTTTAAGGACTTTGTTGCCATGAGGCCTTTTCATCTCACAGGCTTGCTTGATGGAAGTTTGAAATATTAGATGTGTTTTGCCATCAGCACAGCTTCCATGGATTTATGCATTGCTTTTTCAATAATTTGATTCATAGTTTTTCCCTGGATCAGATGAGGTCAGTAATCAAATGCTCCCTTGGTTCCCTTTTTGGGCAGAAGTTCCATATCCATCATCCCAATTCTCTAAATGACTTTTGTGTGATGATTGTCTTCATGAAGTTGGATGTTAAAATCACAGAATCACAGAATTGCAAGGGACATTAAAGACCATGTAGCTGCAATAGGCAGGGATGAGACCCACTAGAACAGGCTGCTTAGAGCCTCATCCAACCTTGCCTTGAGCCTTGATCATGGTTCAAAGATTTATTCAATTACTTCTTTAGGAATTGGTGGAGAATTTCATCAGCCTTGACTCCCCCTCTGTCATCCACTGTTCTATTGTAGTGAAAACCATTTACATGGAGGTTTATTGAATTTCCCTGTGTATAAAAGGGGGCTTAAATTTCACTGCCTGGATTTTCTCCATGTCTGTGTGGCTTTAGAATATAAATATTAAAACGTTTTTACACTGTGACATTGTCATATGACAGACCTGCAGATTTCAGTCTCACACAGCTTCTTCTTGCTTGTCCTTTGCTCTGTGGAAAGCAAACACTTTGGGTCAGTGAAGTACCACTCCCACAGAGCCAGAGAGTGTTTACCAGGAAACTTGCCATTTGCCAAAGTAATTTTTCTTTAATATTCCATATTGCAAAAGCAGGACTTTTTTTCATCAGCTCCAAGGATACTTTTAGTGCCAAGCAACAAATCAAAAGCGCTGTTCAGGTTATCAAATAATCAAGTTAATGTATATTTACCTTGAAATAACGTCATCATCTGAGAGCCTGAGTTTTTTAGCAAATTACTACTACTTTTCTTTCTTTCTTTTTTTTTCTTTTTTTTCTCTTTCTCTCCCTCTCTTTCTCTCTTTCTTGCAGCTCTGCTGTGATACCAACTTCCACCAGTTCTGTAGACACAGATGGCTCTGATAGCACACCCAAAAACCTGGGGATTCCCAATTAGCACCTAATCCAATTCCATGGCTTTTTGAAATATTTTTTCCTTTCTACATTTAAATGTTGATGTTTTCTTTTTTAAATCATTGAGCTACTTATACATAAATCTCAACAGTACTTAATTTCTTTACTTTGCTGACCCTCTGCAAACTTTCCACCTGCTCCTTCCCAGTAGCAGGAGTCAAGTGTGAGTGCTTGAGCCCTGGGTATCAGGGACAGAGGCAGCCAAGCCCTGGCTCACATCTGGATGGAGCTCCAGATTGCAGAGCAATGGGATTAAACTCATCCTTAGAGGAAAACTCAAAGCTGACACAGGGTGTCCAGAGCAGCTGTGTCTGCCCCATCCCTGGGAGTGTCCAAGGCCAGGTTTGACAGGGCTTGGAGGAGCCTGGGACAGTGGAAGGTGTCCCTGCCATGGCAGGGGGTTGGAATAAGGTGATCTTTCAGGCCCCTTCCAACCCAAACCCTTCCTCTGATATTTTCACTGAACCACAGCCCCTGGTTGGAACTTGGAGCCTCAGGGCTCTGAAGACTTCCTTGCAGAATGAAAAAGCACAAAATGACGAATCTGGCCTTGAAATATTCAGTGTTTTGGTTTACCAGCAAGAAATTTGTATTTTCATTTGAGGAAAAATGCTTATTTTTAGTGACACTGGAGTTTCAGCTGCTCAGTTTTCCACCAGAGGGCACTCCTATATTTTCAATAAAGGCAAGTTTGGGAACAAGACAGCAGTTTTGTGTGTGCAGTACAATTTCAACTGTGAGAGGGAAGAATGCAGGAGCAGAATGACCTTGTTGCACATCTGGCAGCACTGTCCATCATCTGGGACCCTCCACTGCCTCCTGATGGGGCACAGCCAGGCTTCAGAACCCCGTGTGTGTGAGGCTGATGCACACAAAATAAATAACCAGTTCAGACACACAGTGTTTGGTATGGCCCAGTTTAATTAAGGGATCTGTGTCTTCCTCCTGAGGAGCAACAAGGCCACTTGTGTCACCAGAACTGTTACCAGATTTCAGTATTTTCCATGGAATATTCCATGCCATGCACAGTCCTGTGGTTTTATGTTCACTTATAAAAACCCACATTGTTATAAAAATTAAGTCACTTCCACAGTTGATGCAGCTTGGGTTGATTGTGTAGTTTTGGTACTCAGCAGTTTACATCAAAATACAAAGCGAGAAACTATCTGCAGTCAAATGTGTAAACACTGAAGAATCTGTTGGCTTAGCTGGACTGTGTTCCTGTCAGAGATACATGTATACCCCTATGTGTGTGTATATATATCCCTATCATATATTACAGGGATTTTAAACCCCTTTTTAGCTCTTATAACTTAGAATGATTTTCAGTAATTAAGGTAAGACCCTTGAATGAACAAAGTCCAGGCACTTTGTTTATTGATAAAAGAAGAGATAGAAGAGAAAAAAAAAATCTTTCTTTCTAAAGAAATAAGAGAAAGCATGATTTTGTGGAGATGGAAATAAGAAAAGCCAAAGCTCTGAATAAAATGTTTCAGAAAATTACTAGTTTGCTTTATTTATGCATACAAGAGTAAACCAAATTTCTGAATAGGCTCTCTCAAGTCTGAATTACTTCCTAAAGATGTATTTAATCAAGTTCATTCTTTAGTTACTGCAGTAGCTGGAAAAGGCAGATTAAGGAGGAAATAAGATTTTCTAGTAATTTGACCAAAATATAGATGAACAGGCTAAACAGATATTGGGATTATGATGCATTGAACAGTTTAGAGGTTCTAGCACCATGTGAAAAGTGACAGATTCTCACAGCTGCTCATAAACTGGTCAGGTAAGTACTTTTCCCTTCCTCTTAAGTCAGAGAGGAGGAACAGCCTGAAATCAGACTGTCACACTCAGCTCTGTTCCGAGGAAACATCTCTGTTAAACTGCACCCGATGAGACAACTCAGGGCACAGCCAGGCTGAGCTAACACAGGTGTAAGCATGTGTCATTTTTTCACTCCTTCCTTCTCACTTGTAGTTTTCCTATGGACACCTTTGGCATGGTTTCTGTCTGCCACAGTTTTTTTCCCCCTGCAGTTGATTATAGCTCTGCATTCTATGGCTGTGTAAAGGTGACTTTGGTTACCTGGTTATGTGGTGACTCCTCTTCCCTGTGCTCCAGAAAATTCATCAGCCACTGTCTTCTCTGGCCAAATCCATAATTCCTAATGTAATCAGAGATCAAGAGTACGGATCTCCTGTGAATGTGTGGTGTAGCAGATGACCTCTGTGCCTTCAGGATTTGAATGTGGGAAAACTGGTTAATCTAATGGGACCAGTCACTTCAATTCTCTGCTGTGTTTTGTGACTACTTATCTTAAATACTTTTTAAACTTCTTTTGACCCACTGCAGAAAATGTCTCAGTGCTTAACTGACTGCATCTCCACTATTCACTTCCTGGCTTTTGATCCACAACCTTTTTTCTCTGCAGACCCGTCACCTTCCAGCTCCACCCCAGCCAGGCCTGCTGTCATCAAAATCAACCTCACTGTAGCTACAGGTCTCTTGAACCTGCAAATGGTGAGGAAAACCTGTCCTTGCCAGAGCATGATCCAGACTGCAAGAGTGGCATTTTTCTCACCAGGGCTCTACTTCAAAACCATTCTCCTTATGCTGCTTTTATAGGTGGTGGAGGTACTTCAGGTCTGTATTTCACCTTTTCTTCTTACAGCAGATGCCTGAGACAGGCTGGATGACCAGATAAGGTAAATAAGACTACCTTGACATCACCAAGAATTTTTTTTAAAAGCATTATATGTCAAGTCACTTTCTATTCTATATCTCTTTCCAGGTAAGGTTGACGAAAACAATTGTTTGGGGGAGATGTAATAATATGCATGGTACAATTTGTCTGTGATAACTTTTTGGGTCTTAAGGCCATTGCTTTGGCTGTGGTCAGAAGAACTGAACTCTGCTTTTTGAACCATGTTTTCCAGGATGCTAAAAGGCCCTTGGCATTATTAACCTGTCAAACATACCAAGGCTTTTCTGGAAGGTAATGCTATTTGGTCTAAGCCAAAATTGCGTCAAGGACTAAGGTTATAAAGGCACAGAAACCTTTTCAGTGCACAGACCTGTGTTCTGACTCTCTGCAACCTGTCATTACAGACAGACATGAAAAAAAAAATTGATGGAAAGGTTTCAGAGGAAAATCTATTTTAAAAGGCCTGAAATTAAGAATCTATTCAGTCATGCCACAGAGAAAGCATTTACTTGTCCTGCTGTAGAATGCCATCAGTGACGTACCAACAGTGTGTAGGTATCTTCTGGAATACACAGGGAAGGTGTTAGACAGCAATGGACACATGATTCATCTTCTCATCAGAGTGTTCCCTTTGGAGCCTGTTTGATGGTGTCACCATGGGTATGCAGGGATGACTAAAATGGGCTGTGTTTCCTCTGTAAGAAGCAATGCAAAATCACATCTCTCCACTTCTTCAGCTCTCAACTACTCACAGCTCCCTCATGCACACATGCACACACATGTGTACACACAACTCCCATTCCTGCCTGGATCTCAGGGCTGCTTTTAGTGTGCACTGCAGTTGTTGATGTGTTTCCTGGTCATGAAGAGGGACAATAGTGCACACACCATATGTATTCCATATATGTGGAATATTCAGGCATGCTGCACAATTGCTATTTTGTCTTTCAAATGTGCCTGCTGCTTCCCCAGCAATGAGTGAAGACCCTCATTCATTTTGATATTCCTGATATTCATGAGTTTTTCATGGGCAAACTCATTTGCTTTGGTTGAACCCAGCAGCTGTGTGGTCCATCTTGGCTAAGCAGAGCCTTCAGTGCTCAACGTGTACAATCTTGTTTCATTCTTGTTAACTGGTAATGGGTGGGCTAGCTAGCAATTATGGTTTAGCCTAAATGGCCTTGTTATTTGCTGCTATTTCCTTAAATTGAGCAGAAAGGCATCCTATGCATTGTGTATCACCTCCTGGCAGGATGAGCCTCTTGCTCCCACCCACTTCCTGCAAAGCAGGTCTGATGCTGCAGTTCATGAAGTGAACAAAGACAGCAGGGGCTCAGGGGAGATGCGTTATGCAGAGGATAAGATCAGGCTCAGACACTGAGCTGCTTGGGGCGATGCATTATTAAATGCTATCTACTGATACGCTCCTTCTGTAGAAGCCGATTAATGACATCCCTCTTTATTATTCCTTATCTTTTATCTCCACCTTGTTTCACAGATGTAGCCAGCAGTACACAGCACTAACCAGAGACCCGTGGCACTCATTAGATGGTGGCTGCTCCTCACAAGTGCCATCAGACGTGCAATTCCCATCCCTGATTTTGCTAACGATGCTGGTTAACACTTTGCTGTGTCGCTGTTCAGGCAACCTAGACAACATGGTCTTGTCAGTCTCAAACTAGCTTATCTTTTACTTATTGTTTCCTTTGACACCCTCCTCTGATAAACTGGGAGATAAACACGTGACAGACCCTGCAACGTATTCCCCTGGCACTAAAATCTTAGCAGTAGCTCTGTAGAGGGGCTTCATCTAACGAGTGTTTTTTGACCTGTTTTCTCTTTTGTTCGAGCATTGCGGCTGCAGATCTTAAGGCACATTTAAACCAGAAACACAATCTAGTTTAGCTGCTCCCTGTACCTCAGGAAGTGTTGTGTCTTTGTGTGAATGTGGGTGTTTAATTCCAGCAGCTACATGGTACAGGGAATTCAAGCACATTCAGTTGCCTAAGGTCCTGCTTTTAGCTTTGATGTTGTGTTTAGAGGACAGCAGTTACCCCCTCTAAGAGAAAACTAACTGGAGGAATATTTTTCTGCTGGGTTAGTGTCCTGGTTTATGTCAGCAAGAGTTAATCAGGTACAAGAACACTTTTCTTGAAGATAGATAAAACTGCCTTGGTTACTTCTTATCCCAACCAGATATGGATTTGGTGAGGAGGGAGAAAAGGGGTGGATTAGGGAAAGGTAGCATCTTCTTAATACTGATGGTAATGGTGTGAGTCTTGTGTGACCAAAGACTCAAGGTCTGTCCCTCATCCTGAGACTGCACCTGATCCTGGGAGCTCTATGTTCACCACCAAACCATGGCACCACATCTTCACATTTTTTGTGATTTCATAATTTCCTTAGGCAGTCTGTTCCAATGCCTGATCACTCTTTCAGTCAATAAATTTTTCCCAATATCTAATCTAAACCTACTCTGGCAAAACTTGACAAAAATTTTTCTTGTCCTGAATTGTCCTGAATTGTCCTGCATTATTTCTTTCTGTGGTTGGGTGTCTCAGTACCAGCCAGGCTGTGGATCATTTTCTGCCAGGTTAGGAAGTGAGATCAGTTCAGTAAGGAGGAAATGCGGTGGCACTGGGGATGGTCTTCCTCTTCCAACCTGTGTAACCCACCTCAGGTAACTTCACTTCCACGGTGAGCAATAACAGCAAAACTTATGGGAAAATTGAAAGCAATTTTTTGATACTAAATGATAATCCCAGCAAACTATTGGCAAATGCATTATAGGCAGAGTAATAAACAGGCAGTGCCTGACACTTTAAGCTGAGAAAGTAAGAGGGTTTTTATTAACATATTACAGCGAGTGCTGGTTTGTGGACAGGCTGAGACTGAGATTAAAGGATCCCTACAGACAGCTCAGGGAGAAATACAGCTGCTTAAATCCAAATGTGTGGTCCTAACTGCCTCTGATAGCACTCTGCCATGCCTAGGGAAATCTTTAACCCTTGTGTATACTCCAGCATGGAGGGAGGAGAAGGGTTAAAACTTTGATTCTTATTAAATTGAAATAGGTCACTTCTTGCTCAGTCATTTGTTGCAATTAGCATCTAATTTGGAGATACTTTCCTCTCACGTAAATCACTGTGTTGAGCAGCCTGGGTGCCAAACAGAGGATTGTGGGTGCCACAGATGGATCTCAGGGTGCAAACCATCAGATTCTGGAGGATTTCTTGCATCAGATGTTCTCAGGCCCCTCTATGATCTTGACATGCATCTCCTGAGAAACCTGATGACTTCTTTTCCAGCTACAAAATAATAGAATGATAAGCTACAAACATATAAAACTATCTATAGATTATTTCTGTTTTTTTTTTTATTTTAAATTTCATCTTTCTTACATGTTCAGCAATCTGTTAGAGCAGAGCAGATGGACAGTGACATAAAGTCAGGAAATCCATCTGAAAATGGCCCAGTTAGAGCTAGTACAATGTTCATTTCTTCATTGTATAACACTTGTCTAAAAAGCTTATTTGTGGCTATATATTGCAGGGAAAATCAATAAGAATTATCTCCATACAAGGAGAAAAGGAAGCACCTTTCTGCTCAGATGATTAATATTTCAAGTGCAACAGTCCCATTTTTTTAAGGTCATTATAAAGGACATCAAATCTAGAGGAAGAAGAAATTCAGTTCTTTCTGCCACAGGATTTTTCCAGCTGCCATTAAGGGACATTCTCTTTGTAATGGCAAGAGACAGGACACTGCCTTGGCTGAACTGTCCACATCACCATGTTCCTCTTAAACCACTGCACCAGTGAGATGATTCTTGCACTCAGAGAAGAACTTATTCCAAACTAATCTTTGGTCAGGAAGTTGCACTAGGTAGGTCCCCTCTAACTGAATTAATCCTGTCCTATCCTATCTTATCCCATCCCATCCCATCCCATCCCATCCCATCCCATCCCATCCCATCCCATCCCATCCCATTCCATCCCATTCCTATCCTATCCTATCCTATCCTATCCTATCCTATCCATCTTGTGTACTTTTCCACAGTGAACCAGGAAGTCCATCATGTGGGACATAATTCAGGCCCTGTCCCAGAGCAGCCGGCTCTCTGCAAGAAGCTCCCTCAGGAGTAGGTGTGAAGGGGGAATGCGAAATAATCCCTTTCCACAGGCCTTCCCATGGCATCTCCTTGTTTGCTCCAGATCCTTGCTAAAGGTAGGCAGGGTATCAAAGGTATCTCCTTGAAAGGTGGAAGGAAGCAGGAACAGGGTGTGCTAGGAGGAAAGCTGCTCTGCTGTGGGGATCTCAGTGATGACAGGA